>NC_089036.1:17299500-17945000 GCF_034140825.1 Oryza sativa Japonica Group
TTAGTTTTTTTTATTTTATATTGGTATGCATGAGACGTGTGAAAAATAAATTTATTTCGGACGGAAGTAGCAGTTGATAGCCATTGTCGGGCATTTTCGAATCCGGGACATTTTACATAGGAAAGCGATCGAACACAGTAAACAGAGTTTACAGGTCCCAAGAAATGCCTAGTCGACACGTTTGCGTGACAGATTTTTGCTTGTTGGAACAGAGAAGTACCGGTTCATACTCCCTCCGTCCGAAAACAAGCTTACCCATAAGTTTTCGTGCACAGTTTCAATCGTTCGTCTTATTTAAAAAAATTTAAAAAATAAAAAACATGAGTCACGTATAAACTACTGTCCATATTTTAGAATCTAATAACATAAAAAATACTAATTATAAAAAAGTTTAAATAAGACGGACGATCAAAGTTGGACACAGAAACTTATGGCTGCGCTTATTTTAGGACGGAGGGAGTACTAAATTTTTTTGACTGTGGGACTGTTTAGATCCCACCCCTAAAATTTTTTACCCTTTCACATTAAACGTTTGAACACCTGCAAGAAATATTAAATATGGGCTAAAAATGACTAATTGCACAAATTGCTACTAATTTGCGAAACAAATATTTTAAACCTAATTGCTCCATGATTTGATAATATGGTGCTACAGTAAACATTTGCTTATGACGGATTAATTAGGCTTAATAAATTCGTCTTGTGATTTACTGACGGATTCTGTGATTAAATTTTTTATAGTGTCTAAATACCCCATACGACACCCTATATAATACATGATGTAACACGCCAAAACTTTATTCATTGTATCTAAACACCCCCTGTGTTTCTTTTTATTTCGCCGGTAAGGAGCGACCCCACCGGACAGGCCCAAGCTTGTGATTCAGGCGAGCGTCAGAATCAGGCAGCGAGCTGTATGGACAGTGTGAGCCGTCACGGTACGTGTAATGAATGAAAAAGCGAAGGTAGGAGAAGTGGGGCTTTCATGTTTCGGGTTCATATTCTTCATCGTACCGGTGGTTATATTATAGGTACTGACGAGTGAAATAGAGAAGATATGACTCATAAATCTAATGTGTGAAACAATTTGAGAATAGGACCCACGTACCACTAATTATAATGCTTTGATGACCGGGGCCGCGGGGAACTGATTTGGATCGG
Source organism: Oryza sativa Japonica Group (assembly GCF_034140825.1). Taxonomy (NCBI): domain Eukaryota; kingdom Viridiplantae; phylum Streptophyta; class Magnoliopsida; order Poales; family Poaceae; genus Oryza; species Oryza sativa. The sequence goes on from NC_089036.1 coordinate 17,300,662, forward strand.
TAACCAGTTGGCTCCCCACCGAAGGAAAATAAATAACGAAAACGGCTACTCTTGTGTCACCACTGTGCTCTGTCCTCATCAATAGGTCGGTCCACCTGAGCAAGCTACTTTTAGTGTCTCGAAAATATATGAGCACATGTAAACAAAGTTTTTTCTCTAATTGGATGATGGTTTGTCTATTTTATAATATACAGATAATACTATTATTTTCTTGGAGCATGACTTACAATAAGCAAAGAATTTGAAATTGATTTTATCTGTGTTTGAAAAATTATCTGACCTGAAAATTAATTTTTACAAAAGTGAGTTATTTTGTTTTGGACAGACAAAAGAGTGTTATGATCAATATTCGAGTATCTTTGGTTGTTTGTAAGTTAGGGTCTTTTCCTATTAAATATCTTGGTATTCCAATGTATTTTAGGAAGCTGTGTAATAAAGATTAGAAGGTTATTGAACAAATAATAGAGAGAAAACTTAGTAGTTGGAAAGGTAAACATATGTCTGTTGGAGGTAGATTGGTTTTTGATAATTCTGTCCTTTCAAGTTTTCTATGTTCATGATATCTTGGTTTGAGATACGGAAATAGGTTCTTCAAACGATTTCTTTTGGCAAGGAGATGACCATAACAAAAAAAATATAGATTAACTAGATGTGATATAATTTGTCAACCCAAAGACTAGGGAGGTTTGGGTTTTCATAATTTACAGATTCAAAATAAATGTCTTTTGAGTAAGTAGTTATATAAGTTAATTAATGAGAATGGTGTTTGGCAAGACGTATTGAAGAGGAAGTATCTTTATAATAAGTCTATAACCCAAGTTGATAAGAAAGAAGGTGATTCTCATTTCTGGTCAGGGCTTATGAAAGTCAAAAACACATTTTTAAGTATGGCTTCTTAGATTGTGAATGATGAAGAACATATAAGATTTTGGGAGAATAAATGGCTAGGAAACTTGGCCTTTAGAGATAAATATCCATCTTTATATGTTGAAGGAAAAGTGCTTCTATTGCTAGTATTATGGGCTCCGTTCTGCTTAATGTTTCTTTTAGGAGGGCTTTAGTTGGACAGAGTCTAACACTTTGGCATGAATTGTGTGCTTCTATTGCTCATATATACAGTTGGATGATTCTTCTAATTGTTTTAGATGGAACTATCATCAGAATGGTCAGTTTTCGGTTATATCAATATACTTAGCTTTAATTAATAACGGTTACATTGACAGAAATAAATTCATTTGGAAGCTTAAGATGTCGCTTAAGATTAAGATCTTTATGTGGTACTTACTTAAGGGAGTCGTGTTAACCAAGGATAATCTAACAAAATGGAATTGGAATGGGTGTTTAAGATGTTTTTTTATTGAAAATGAGACTATTCAACATTTGTTTATGGATTGTCATTATGTAAAGTTGATTTGGAGAGCAGTTCAATTTTCTTTTGGATTATACCTTCATATAAGCATATCTGATATTTTTGATGGTTGGCTTCAGGGGGTGGACAAGGAAAAGAGTAAATTGATACTTGTTGGTGCCCTGGCCTTATGTTGGGCTCTGTCATTGTGTAGAAATGATAGGGTTTTTGATAAATCACCATATGTTTCCTATATGCAGGTAATTTTCAGAGTAACATATTGGCTTCGGCTGTGGGCTCAACTACAAAAGTGTGAAGATGATGGAGAAATCCTAAGTGTTGTATCATAAGCTTGTGATGTGACCATGGCTACTACGGATACAACCGTTGCTCACATTAGGGATGAACAACAAGATATCAAGTTCAAGTCCTCCAAGTGCTAGAATCCGATTCGGCCCCCTGCTACACTACTGACTTCAAACGGCCGCCGAATCTGCATACGACCTCCGTTTTCGGCCCGTGAATATTTGATGGAAAGCTCTCGGAGTCCTCTTTTCAAAGGATCTACCTCATTGCCAAATTCCTTCTCTGTCATGCGCAATTGAAGGAAGAATGTGTTACGTCTCCTGTAATGGGCCTATGGGCTTGTAACTTCGTCTGGGACCCTGGCCCTAGTGGGGCCCATGTGGGGTGCGCCCCAAGCAGGTGGAGGACGACCTAAGGTCCTCCCATATCCATAAATAGCTTGGTACTCCTTCAGGGTTTCTTAGGTTTTATTAGATTAAAGTTTAGTCATTGCTACTTGCTTGCAGCGCGCGTGTCGGCTAGACCGTCCGTCTGCTGTTCTTCGGAACCCCAACTTATCATTTGTATTCAATTCCTATTTGGAATATTAGATTGCTTTTATCTTGTTCTTTCTTATTTCTTCGATTTGCTTGCAGGAATAAGGTTGATCTACACTGGCAAGATCTACAACACACGGAGAGGTGTATCGATAACTAAGGCGCAACGCAACGTCTTGTACAGTTATAGTCGGATCGTCAACGTTTCTCCCAAATCATAGTTAGCATCAACGCACCGAAAGATCGGGCCAAACAACAGCCTTGAGTGTCGAGAGGAACTCAGGGTTCATCAAGTGGTATCAGAGCTTTCATTGCTCGGCGAGTTTTTATCTACCCATAACCAGAAAATTGCAATACAAAAAGAAATTGTATCCTGTACCTAGCCATCTTTGTGCCATTGCATTGTTCTATCAGTATTTGCTTTGTTGAGTTTTGCGTTGCAACGTCGAGTAGTGTTGGTCATCTTAGCGTTTAGTCCGTTTAGAGTTTCGAGTTCTGGTCACGTTTAGTACCACTGTCGTCGCATGCTTGTATGGATGAAAACGGTCGGAAATGGTCGGAAATGGTATCATTATTTTATTATTTTTTTCAAATCGAACGGAAACGGTCGGAAAATTTCCATATTTATGAATTCATCTATTTAGTGTCAACTTCAATGCCACACTGACAGAAATTGAAAAAACTAAATTTTGAAAACGGTAACCATCGGTAAAAATATTATAATTATATTAGTTTTGCAGAAACGGTATCGGTACGATGGGGAAATTTCCATACTGTTTTCACCCCTACATGCTTGTTGTCATCGGGACCTACAAAAACAGAATCGTCTTGTCGTTAGGGTTCCATTTTTTTAGTTTTCAGAAGTTTTTGTCGGTTAGTTTTGGAGTGGTATTAGGGTTTCTGTCGTGTGGTTTATCGGTTTGTGCCTTGACCCGTGGTTTGTTCGAGCTGTTGAGCGTGAGGAGAGAAAGATGGAAGCAGAATAGATTCGATTGGATTCGGTTGGGTGGAAGGAAAGGAAAAAAAAAGGAAAATAATAAAAGTAGATTGGATTGGCAAATCAATTTCTATTTTATCTTGTGCATTGAATCCGGTCGGCTGATCCATCCACCCACCGTACCCGCACATCCCCACCATCTATGGTTATGGGTGCCTGCCACGCCCAGAAATTCACGAACCAGAATTTCTAAGCTGAATGTGAATTAAACCCCTGTACAGGACCAGCCAAGGTACACAAACAATAATTGTTGACATACAGATCCACGTCTTGACTCCTGAAGACTTGACTCTTGCAGCGAGGACACTCCATTCGACAGGCATCCTTTACGGCAGCGATGAAACCAACTTCTTCGAGACATCTCCAACTGAGAAGAACTTTAACTCTGGTGTGGGGAAGAGAGAGCAAGACTGAGTACTACCCATTGTACTCAGCAAGTCATACCAGGAGGGAAGGTATGATGCAGGATATATCCAAAGGAGGCTAAAGGTTCATTTACATAAAGCTGGCATTTAAAAGCAGTAGTTGAAAGCAGTAAAACAGTTGTAGTAATTAATCAATATTAACCAATCACTGCTCAACGCTACACCACGTTGAGACAGGCCCAAACCACCACTTGAACTAACCAGTTCCATTAGCTAACTAGGGGTGAGACTAATCACGGTGAATCTAGTCGACTGCCCATAACCGCGAGCACGGCTATTCGAATAGTTTTACTCTAATCAGAGGTGTACAACTGTACCCACAAGACACAGCCCCATGACCCGTTTCTGTGCACCGACATGCCACGACGACATACCGGAAAGAGGCCGTGACAGGACCCTTTGCATAACCCCCTCTAACCAATCGCACCACACCTCAGGTTTCACCCCCACTCCTCGCAAGGCAGCGAGCAGTCCCCTCTTGTGCCACGGTGAATCCGGAAGCCGATCAAACAAACACCCTGGCCGACCCAACTCTATCACACCCACCCTAGCCTGGATACGTCAGCTAGAGGAAAGCTACAGTACAAGCCCAGTCGTTGCTCACGCTGGCTTGTGGTAAGTACGATAAGTTCTTCCAGGGCATCTCGTGAACCTGTCCTTAATCGCCATGCGCACGACTAGCAAAACCATGCACTCCATGTAGTGTATTTTACTTAACTAACACCATTGCGGTGGCACTAATCCAAAGCTATGCCAATAATCAAAGTCTATGCATTAATGTGATCCCCCTTTGTGTACTAGTTGAACTAAGCATGTGTTGACATTTGAGATCACGACTACGGTATTTGGATGGTATGGGGATCATTGGTACTAGGGTATATGCGAGATTAAGGTAAAAGAGATGGAGACAGGGATTTTTATACAGGTTCAGGCCCCTTATCTGACAGGTAATAGCCCTACATCCTGTTTATATGGGATTAATATAGAAACCACCAAGTACAATAATTGGAATAACCTATCTAACTGTCGTTGACTTGGCGGCTAGATAACCAACTCATAGTCGACGACATGGTAGTCTTCCTCCTCGAGTATGAACTCATCGAGATCAGAGATAGCACTAGATCCCTCTTGCCAGTCTTCGTAGACACAGATGGGGTATGTCTAGACTAATCTCTAATGTCGATATTTGGTGGCATGTGTTGGCTTGTATCGGCTTTGTGGCTTGTATTGGTTTCTCCTCTCCTCTTAGGGGGCTTGTATTTATACCCATACATGACCCCTTGTCCAAGTAGAACTAGGGAGACCAATATGGATACAGTCCGCGTAGTCCATGTCGTTTCCATATAGAACTCTATTTGTCATTCCTTATCCGGAACTCCTTCTATATACGAGGTATGTTTCCGTATAACACTTGGTATATGGTGGACCCCGTCGAGCTTAGTCAACTACTATTAGGTATGTGGTATCCATAACCCTGACAGTAGCCCCCGACTTCAATGCAAATGAACGAGTTGATGTTCTCGACAGAAGACTTTTGAAAAACAGTTGTCGTACTCACTTGACCGTTCTTGGTGTAATTAGAGATAGTGCTAGATTCATTTTATCGGCCTTTATAGGCACTATATTAGGTTTGTCTAGGTTAATCTCCGATGTCGACCGAGAAGATACGGAGCATGCGACTAATTCTCCCGTCTTGCTGTAATCGAGAATTTGGATTGAAGTCAAGAAATTCCATCTTGGCGGGTACACCATCGCTTCATTCCATATTCCTTGTCGTGCCCCATCAACCGTTCTCGAGTAATTGAGTAGGCATAGAGTCTGCGACAAAGCCTTGAAATCTGACTTGATTGTTCTGATGTCTGATTTTCCTGAAATCAATACCTAGAACATTTGCCGTACTCGCTTAGTCGATCCCGGTGTAGAACCGTAGAGACACGGAGCCCTCGACAACGCTGAATGGAACTTTCCTGAAATTAATTCTCAGAACAGAATATTAAATAGAAATAGCCCCCGAGCGAACGCTCAAAGGTATCATGATATAATATGTATGGAAAAATTTAAAAATAAATTGAATCTACGTGTGACAATAAAAAAGTACGCTCGCTAGAGTTTCCCTCAGCAAACGGAGTTCAGTACTCCTCCTAGTCCCCAGCCTTGTCCTCGGAGAAGCCCATTCTTGGAGGAGAAGGCTCAACGACCCGTAACTTGCCTAGCTGAAAATGCGATTACCTAGCCCCTAGCCGTGAAGATGGAAAAATCAATTTCCGATTACACGGCTTAGTTAATGCACCTTTTGAGCACTCTTACATGATCATGTCTTACATGGTCGTTCGGCTCTCAGAGTCTAACAAGACATTATCCGCTCTAGGCATCCCCAGCCGAAATTCCCGTAGGTCTCTCGGAGGCTTATCGGAACGGTGTAAATGGTCAATAGGTTCGATTTCGAGAGTAGGTGTTATCGTGATAAGGGATCTCTAGACAAATATTGCACATACAAGCACTTATAGAAATTGATGTAGATGATGAGACGACCACCACACTAGGCAAAGACCAGGTGTATAGTTGTGCCCAACAAATCGCATAGATAGTGGGAGAATCGCTACATCGCCGGCAGAAGACCAGTTGTAGTCATAACTCGACCACTTGAAGTGGAGGTATGAGAGATCACTACGGCCTATTGGTTCGAGAACCAGGAGTAGGAGTCTCTCAACCGTTTGAAATTAAGGTGCCAGGACTGCTACGCTACTAGTCGAGGACCAGTCGTAGTCATAACTCGACCTTTGGAAGTCGTGGTACGAGGACCGCTTGCTCCTGGTGGAAAACCGGTCGTAGTCGTACCTCGACCATTAGAAGTCATGGTACGAAGAACGCTACGTTGCCAGTCGAAGACCAGTTATAGTCATAACTCGACCACTTGAAGTGGAGGTATGAGATATGGTATGAGAGATCACTACGGCCTACTGGTTCGAGAACCAGGAGTAGGAGTCTCTCAACCGTTTGAAATTAAGGTGCGAGGACTGCTACTCTACTGGTCGAGGATTAGTCGTAGTCATAACTCGACCTTTGGAAGTCGTGGTACGAGGACCGCTACGCTGCTGGTGGAAAACCAGTCGTAGTCGTACCTCGACCATTAGAAGTCGTAGTACGAGGATCGATACGTTGTCAGTCAAAGACCAGTTGTAGTCGTACCTCGACCAGTGGAAGTTGTGGTGCGAGGATCGCTACGTTGCCGATCAAAGACCAGTCGTAGTCATATCTCGACCATAGGAAGTCATGGTACGAGGATCGCTACGTTGCTGATGGGATACCAGTCGTAGTCATATCTGGACCATTAGAAATTGTGGTACGAGGATCACTACGTTGCCAGTCGAAGACCAGTCATAGTCGTATCTCGACCATTAGAAGTTGTGGTACGAGGATCGCTACGTTGTTGGTAAAAGACCAGTCATAGTCGTACCTCGACCATTTGTAGGGAATCCACAGTAATAAATGGACGACACTCTCGTGACCTGCGAGAACTGCCTCCTAATGACGACGAAGACAATGAGGAATTATCGTAGTCGGAGGTTCAGCTCCTGGACCTACTACCTCATCCTCGGGCCCTCTAGAAGTCTGGGGATATCGAGTTTCGTCGTCGTCATGTGATGTCGTTAACCTTGTCCGTTGTCGTACTGATGTCATTAGTACTGGACGTCGTCGTCTTGGTGACAACGGCGATATAGTCGGCCTTGGTTGTCGCTATCACGATCATGTTGATTGCCGCATTAGATGTCGAGAGATTGCTCAACCGACTGGTCGAGGACCAGGAGTAGGCGTATCTCGTTCACCTGAAGATGAATTTTAGGTGGTGAGAGATCGCTACGACCTACTGGCCAAGGACTAGGTGTAGGCGTATCTCGATCACCTGAAGAGGCGCTAGAGTTGGTGATTACATGTGCATCTCATGTGGCTAGCATGACTCACATACCCAACATATAGCACATCTGGATGTTTACTCGCAATCATGTCGGGTGATCAAGCCAACAACGTTCGCGAGGAATTATCCGTTAACAACATTTTCTCAAATAGTCCAGCTGTAGCTGGCGCTATACATGAGATAAGTCGTCAGTCTTCGTTGGTAGGTTGGGTGTGACAACTCAGCATTCTTTGAGAACGTTCTCGATAATGCGGTGTACTCGACCACATCCTACTCGAGTGCTCAATCGTTCCTGAAAAATATTTTCTAGATGACAAGATATATAGTAGAGAATATCGAGTATGTACTCAAAAAACTACATGAATCTTCTAGTATTATTAGGATATAATGAGCAGATTAAATATGAGGTATTATGTAAACCGTAAACAAGCATGATTTATACAGAAGAAAATAAAGCGAGCCCCAGTATTAAACCGTTGTTGGCCTAATATAGGGAATGCTCACATATAGATATCGTTTAAAAAACATGTTCTAGGTAAACATAATAAATTATAAATATGATAATATTGTATGATCTGAAAATTGTTACAGTAAATTGTATATAAAATATTGCGTACCTTTATAGATACATACCGGATGTATCTACGAAATTACTAGATTAATTCAAAAATCAACCTACCAATTACCAGTGTTCACACTTGCCTTGTATACGTTCCCTGGTTTGCTTTTTTGCTTCTAGCGATGAATCCAACAAATAATAGTAATTAAACTCTCCTGATTTGTCCTTGTGTTGTCCTCGGAAACAGAGAAAGTGCACATGCCATACATGGCATGCACTGCAATGCGGCTTTTTCACCGGCTCCTGCATGCAATGACAGACACCGAATAGGATTGGACTAGTAGCTCCGGTTCTGACTCCTACACGAGGCGGCGATTTTTGCCGACTAGTCTCAAGTTGCCGAGGACGACGAGGGCGAGGACGTTCGAGGACAGTAGTTCGTCGGATTTTCGGTGGTGGGTGTCGGTTCAAAGGTAGTCGATCCGGAGCAAGGCCTCACGGTAGACCACATTGTACTGATATCCTCCACGGTGATGACGTCTTGAAACTTGGTCGATCTTGATAGTCAAATTGTTGACGACGATGATTCCGATCTCGTCGGGAGACATACTCCGGTCGGATTAGATCTTCCCACAGCTGGAGTCGTCGAGTAGCTTGTCGTTAGAGAATCCATCTCTTAAACCCATCTCGTCGAAATCTTGAAGCACCAAAATCCCCTACCTGTCGCGCCATTGTCGACATTTGAGATCATGACTACGGTATTTGGATGGTATGGGGATCGTTGGTACCAGGGTATATGCGAGATTGAGGTAAAAGAGATGGAGACAGGGATTTTTATACAGGTTCGAGCCCCTTATCTGACAGGTAATAGCCCTACATCCTGTTTATATAGGATTGATATAGATACCACCGAGTACAATAATTGGGATAACCTATCTAACTGTCGTCGACTTGGCGGCTAGATAACCAACTTGTAGTCGATGACATGGTAGTCTTCCTCCTCGAGTATGAACTCGTCGAGATCAGAGATAGCGCTAGATCCCTCTTGCCGATCTTCGTAGACACCTGATGGGGTATGTCTAGACTAATCTCTAATGTCGATATTTGGTGGTGTGTGTTGGCTTGTATCGGCTTTGCGGCTTGTATTGGTCTCTCTCCTCTCCTCCTAGGAGGCTTGTATTTATACCCATACATGATCCCTTGTCCAAGTAGAACTAGGGAGACAAATATGAATACAGTCTGCGTAGTCCATGTCATTTCCATATAGAACTCTATTTGTCATTCCTTATCTGGAACTCCTTCTATATACAAGGTATGTTTCCGTACAAGACTTGGTATATGGTGGGCCCCGTCGAGCTTAGTCAACTACTATTAGGTATGTGGTATCCATAACCCTGACAGCATGGCTAAGCAATTCCTAATCCAACATCTATACATTTTAATACCCAAGTTATCAATGGCATAAGGTAAACAATATATGGCTGACTAATAGGACCCATACCACATGACATTGTAAAATAATGCAACATTTAATAGAAATGCGGGACATTTGTAAATTGGGTGTAATATGATCAATTGTAATGCATGACTTGCCTTGCTCTCGCACTGATGGGACCTCAGCAACGTCTTCGAGAAACCGCGGATTGACGAAACAGCCGAAATCTAAGCGACAAGCAAAGCACACAAGCAAAACATGCTATAAGTCTACTGAAACAGGAAACAAAACCATTTTTAATGGATTCTATGCATTTTTATGAATTTACTGAGAGTTGAATGGACTTAAACGGAACTCGGATCAATTAGTTATGAATTTTAGAAGATTATCTGTGTTTTTTACTATAAAAGAAAATGCCTTAATTATTTATTGCGCAATATGTTCCAGGGCTGACATCATCAAGTAGGGGAAGCAGCGCCGACAAGCAGGCCCCATGGATCAGCGACACAAGGGGAGGGGAGAGGTGCCGGCAAGCGGGCCCCAACCGGCAGCGGCTCAAGGGGCCCGGTCCAACGTGGACCGGGACCACGCGGGTGGTCCACCTCCGGTCCACAGGACCGACGGCCCAAATCGGCCTCCCCGCCAATCGGACGGCGCGGGGAGCAGCCGTCGGGCTTGGCCGATCACAGCCTGAATTTTCGTTTTAGGATTTATAAATTATTTAATAAATTATTAATAGAATTTATATTAAATGTTCATTAATTTACAAGTGAAGTTAAATGTGGGAAATAAAATTTCCTAAATATAAAGCATGGATGAATTTAATTTTTATTAAATTCTCTGTGATTAAGTATACTCTCTGAAATTTTCTCGGATTTTTCAGAGCTCAATTCTTAAATGATACAAAGAATATTTCAGTAATTAGTTAATCAATGAATTAATCAATTAATGATCTAATTATAATTATGTTAAATGTTTTGCTTGCTTAAAAATCCTTAAGTTATAAATTGTTGTTTAAAAGGAATTATTAGAAATAATCTTAAAAACCTAAAAAAGAAGATTTTTTTTAATTTGTTAAATCTCAATATAAAAGTGGGCTAGATAAAATTTTGTTAAATACTTCTCTTGTTTCTATAGTTCCTAGATTTTTCTGGGATTTATTTGAGCCAAGGAAGTATTTTTAATAAATGGAATTGCATTTCATGAATAATTTAAATTGAAAAAGTTTTTAAAATTCTTCTTTTTGGCTTTGGGCCGAAAGTCGGCCCAAAACCTTTCTCTCTCTCCCCAGCCCAAGTCAGCCCGCTGCCGCGCGCGCCCTCGCCACTGACAGGTGGGGCCCACCTGTCAGACTCGTCGTCTTCCTCGCGCCGTTGCCCGGCCGAACCCTAGCCGAGCCGGGCCGCCGCCGCCCTTCCAAATTCGTTCATCCCTTTCTCGATCCGGTGAAATTGATAGAGGGAAAATGATCCCCGAGATTCACTCTACCTTTTCTCTTTTTGAATCGTCGGCTAAAATCGTTTGGAAATCCGTGGATTCGACCTCGAATCGGATTCGTCTCTCTCCCTGAACCCTAATCTTTCCTTCTCGTCGCCGATCGCCATGGGCCTTCGTCGCCGCCGCTTAGCCCCTATAAAAGGACCCCCGGTGCCTCCTCTCTCCGCCACCACCTTCGCCTTAGCCCGCCGTCGCTTGTAGCGCCGCCTCCGCGTCAAGCTGTGCGCCGCCGTCGCCATCGCGAGTTTAGTCGAGCACCGCCGTCGCTCCAGTCGTCGTCGTTGCTCGGGAAAGCCGTTGTCGTGATTGTCAAGTCATCGCCGACCTCGTCCGCCCCTCCTTCGTTACTGTAGATCACCGGAGCCCCGCCGTCGTCGTCAAGCCGAAGGTCGCTGCCGCTTCTTCCTCGTCGCCGTCGCCGTCCGGTTGCCGTCTACCGCCGTTCGTGCCTCGGTAAGGTTCGCCTCGATGCCCGCATCATGTTGGTGCCCTCTGTTTGCGCCGCCGCGCCATCGTTCTCCGGCGAGCATGCACCGTCCGAGCCGTCGCCGGTGATGACGTCACCGCTGACGTCATCGACGCCGTCCGCCGTAGATCGGTCGTAGACCGTTTAGATCTTGGCCGTCCGATTTGGATAGATCGATTCCGGCCGTTCATTTCCGTGAACCGCCGCCGTGCACCCGGTCCACCTTGAACCCGACCCGCTGACGCAATAATCCCCTTTTTCCTTTTCAAAAATAATTCATTATTGCGTCATAATTCAATTAAAATCCATATAAATGCTTTAATCCGGTTTAATCTTTAAGAATTCATAACTAATTCATTGTAACTCGGTTTAATGTGGTTCAAGTTGCAAAAGTTGTATAAAATAAAGATCTACATATTAAAATTATCCATAAATTGAACTAAATTTATTTAATCCTTTTTAAATAGGCTTTAATTAGATTTAATCTTGTAAAATTCGTAATAAATTCATATGAAGTCAGATTGAGGCCGTTCAAGTCTCATAATTCATCTAAAATTATGATCTACATGTTTGTTTACTTTATATGTATTGTTTATTTGGTTTTTATTAGTCTTTTTCCTTGTTTTGCGTGTTAGCTTGTCGTTTCCGTCGTTTCGAAGGTTCGCGAGTGCGCCGGAAGTGTTCGAGAAGATTATTTGAAGACCAGTTATTGCAAGGCAAGTCACACAGATCCTAAACACAATTCCTTTGAGCATGTTGATCCTATATTTAAATTCTCTATTTATTTCAACTGTGCATTTATTTTCGAATGTCACCGGGTGGTGTGAACTTATTCCGTTGTTAAGGCCAGTTTGCATTGATTACTGTATTCCTTGATACCTTGGATTATTATAATTTGACTAGTTGAGCTTTATATATTGGTTCAGCTAGATGTTAGACATAATTGTTTAGCCATGCTTAGAAACATTAGCACACAATTGGGATAACTAATGCTTCACTATTATTTAATGATGGTTTAATGATAGCTCACGATGGTCAATCGTGATTGGTTGATTAATTAATGTGCCAACTAAAACTTGATAATGGTGGGTTGTGAGCACATGGTTTTGATGGTAGTGCTCATGACAATTAAGGACCGGTTCACGATTTTCGGTTGTGAAACATTTACCGTGCCAACCACAAGCCAGAATGGGCAACGGCTGGACACTTTGTATAACAAGGCTCCCTGCGGAGCACTAGACTGAGAAGTGGTGGAGATAAGCCCACGGGGGTCGCTGGGGAGTCCATGCCTTGTTTATAAGGGGGTGACTATGATCCGGGAATAGTGCACTGCTTTGGATTGAGTTATGCGAGGGGTCTTGTCATAATCACTCGTCATGGTGACGTGTCTGCGCGGACACGGTGACATGACGGTGGGTTGTGTCTTGTGAGTACAGTGGTACACCTCTGGCCAGAGTGAAACTATTCGAATAGCCGTGCCCGCGGTTATGGGCGGGTCGAACAATGTCTTTCGTGATTAGTCCCACACTACTCATTAAAAATAATGTGGTAATTGATGGTAATTAATTTAGCTCCTAGTTTGGAATGGTACATTCCTGGTTTGGAGATAGATCTGTGCAGCCGGGTATGGTTGTTCAGGATGGTTGGGCCTGTGCAGCATGGGTGTGCTGTTCAGTGTTGATTAATATTGATGATTAATTACTCTACTGTTTTACAATTCTCAAATGTTTGCTAAATGCTGCTTTTGCAAATGAGCCCTATATTATGCCATCCTTTGGTATTCTTGTGCACTTGCATATTTGCTGTGTGGCTTGCTGAGTATGTCATATGCTCACCTTGCAATAATCAATCAAACCTCAGTTGAAGGCAAGTTGCGAAGGAGAAGACGTTTGGCTTATACTTCAGTTGAGCTGCCTGTGGGAGTGGAGCCAGAGCTTCGCTAGATTTTATTTTCCGCTACTAAGTGCCTCTTAAGTAAGTATTTATCGTTTTAGTTAATTTGATGAATTTGTATATTAAATTGTCAGTTTGTGTACCTCGGCTGATTCCTGGACGAGGATTTTATGCACAAATAAGTTCGGAAATTACTTGTGAATTTCTGGGCGTGACACTCGGCTTCAAAGAAGGCCGGCCAAGCATGGCGACGCGGCGGCGGTGCACGGTCGCCGGCGATGGCAACTGGCGACACAGGAGGCGGCGACGGACGGCGCGGAAGGCGACGGCGCGCGCGCAGTGGACGGCAGTGAACACGGGAGAGAGAGAAAGAGGGAGGAGAGGGAGTTCTCATCGTGGGGTTGGCCGGCGCGGAAAGGGGCGACGACGAATGACGGCGGCAAGTGGCGGACGGCGAGACGAGCGGGTGGACGATGCAGCCCTCGACCTCGCAAGGCCAACGGCGGCAATGGAGTGGCACGACGGTGGAGCAAACCGCGGCTAGCGGCGGATGGAGGAAGTAGTGGGTGGCGGTGCGTGGTGAGAGCGATGTGGCGGCGGCGCACGGCAAGCGAGCAGTGGCCAAGGTGCATGTTGGCTCGGTGAGCGCGACGGCGGTGATTGCGCGGCGCGGCGGCGGCTATAGAGGTGGTAGCACGCGGCCGGAGGCGGCGGTGCGCGGCGGTGGGCGGCGGCGCTAGCGGTGCACGGCGCGGCGGTGGTAGAGAGTGTAGGAGAGCGCGGCAAAAATGGGAAAAGGGAGAGGAGGACGCTTGGTTGCATTTTATATGCGCGGGGAGGGCGGACATGGCCGGGAACTGCCTGGATTTAGAGGGGAAATGCCGCCGGCGACGTGGGGTGGAGAGAGAGAGAGAGACGGGGGAGATTCAAATTGAATCCCGCCCTTGCGGGCGCGCGCGCGTGGGCGGGAATGGGGTAGCAGTTGCGGGAGATGGGCGAGTGGTGCGGCGAGGTGGGGGACGAGGCTGGGAGCGCGCGGGAGAGGCGGGCAGCAGTTGAGGAGGCCGCTCCTTCGGCGGCTAGAGGTAGGGGAAGGGCCGACAGGTGGGCCCCACCTATCAGCGCCTCAGAGAGAGAGGGAGGCTGGGTGGACTTCGGGAGGGGAAGGGAGAAGTTGGCCGGCAGCGCAGGAAGAAATGGGATGGCGGCCCAAGAGGGGGAAAAAGGGGGAAAAAGAAAGAAAAAGGAAAAAAAGGAATTTCTAGGGATTAAATATTGCACTTTGTAGCTTTTAATTAGTTAAAATTACTTCTAAGGCTCTGAAAATTCCACTAAAAATCCTGTTAGCATATTTTGACATGTAGAACCCATGAAAAATTCCACATACCATTTCCGATTATTCTTTGTATTTATTAATTAAGGAATTAGCTCTAGGTTAATACAACAATTTCTTCGGATGATTTATTTTATGAATTTAAAGCAAGGTAGGGAACTTCAAGGTGTGACAGTGCCTCTCGTGTTCTTATTAAAAATGCTTTTTTTATTGGAAACATCTTTGTAGGCATAATAAAATACCATAACCTTGGAAAGACCTGAAACGATATATGAGAGATGTTTATGTTCACATGTATTGTGCTGACATTTTGCTCAACAAATTGCAATGCTTAAAACAAGATAACAGAACTGCTACTTCATACTATCATGATATGCATGCTTGTTTATTACATTGTGGTTTAGATGAATGCAAAGAAGCTACAGAATTGATGTTTTTACGTGGGCTTTACAAAGAAATTCAGGACATGCTTGATTGTCAAAGATATACATCTCTTTCTTATTTGATACAACTTGCTTGCAATGCTGAAAGTCAAATAGAGGAGGACATGAAAAAGCAATACGCTATGTTTCTGCCTTCTATTACTAACCATTTGCAGGAAGTGCATAATGATAGAAAAGAGGACAAAGGCATGGATGAACCGCCAATCCCATTGTTCACACTCAAAGTCGAGGCACCTCCACCATCTGAAGAGGGCATCAAAGGTAAACTTAATGGTGCTAAAATTAATCAAGGTGAGTGTGTTGTTAATAAATTGAATTTATCCACTTTTCATGCTAAAGTGGAGCAACCATTAGTGGAACCAACTGCTGAGATTCCTTTGTCACAAACTGATTTGTTTGCTGTTCCTTGTGATAAAGAAGTGTTGTGTGATAATGCTTCACTTATATCAATGCCACAACTAGTGAACGAACATGCTATTTCTCATACTAGTTCTTTATGTGATGATTTTAAGCATGTTATTCACATTGCTAATGAAGTAGAGGAACGTGAATTGACATCTTCTTTAAATACTTTGGGCTATATTCAGTGTGATGATTTTTGTGAGCTCGATAGTTTGAAGGCGAAATTATTTGCTAAATCTGATTTGCCATGACCAACTAATGCTATTTTTCATATCTTTGGTGAATATAATGATAGAGAAATATATTTGGTGCATAGAGTTTATATATGTTCAGATTTAGAACCTCCTATACATGTGGATAAAACTTGCAAGCTAGAGAGACATGTTATTTCTTATCATATTACTTCGAGTTTGTCTTGTTTTGTTTGGATGAAACAGGTTGTTTTAAATCGACCATGAGATGAGCACCATATGGAAAAATCGAGGACGGTTTTCTATGAAGAAGGGGAGGATGATGTGATCATGGCTACTATGGATACAACCATTGCTTACATCATGGATGAACAACAAGATATCAAGTTCAAGCCCTCCAAGTGCTGGAATCCGATTTGACCCCCTGCTGCACAACTGGCTTCAAACGGCCACCGAATCTACATACGACCTCCGTTTTCAGCCCATGAGTACTCGATGGAAAGCTTTCGGAGTCTTCTTTCCAAACGATCCACCTCATCACCAAATTCTTTGTCAGTCATGTGCAATTGAAGGAACAATGTGTTGCGTCTCTTGTAATACCTATGGGCTTGTAACTTCGTCTGGGAACCTGGCCCAAGTGGGGCCCATGTGGGGTGCGCCTCAACCAGGTAGAGGACGACCTAGGGTCCTCCCATCTCCATAAATAGCTTGGTACCCCTTCATGGTTTCTTGGGTTTTGTTAGATTAAAGTTTAGCCGTTGCTACTTGCTTGCAGCACGCGTGTCGGCTAGACCGTCCGTCTGCCTGTTCTTCGTAACCCCAACTTATCATTTGTGTTCAATTCCTATTTGCAATATCTGATTGCTTTTATCTTGTTATTGCTTGTTTCTTCGATTTGCTTGCAGGAATAAGGTTGATCTGCACTGGCAAGATCAACAACCCACGGAAAGGTGTATCGATCGGTAAGGTGCAACGCAACTTCTTGTACGGTTATAGTCGGATCGTCAACATGTCTCCCAAATCATAGTTATCATTAACTTACCGAAAGATCTGGGCAAACAACTGCCTTGGAAGAACTTCTTGGTCTTCGGGTCTATAGGAATCTTCTTTTCAGGACTCCGAGGCTTGAAGTGCTTCCTCACGTCCTCTTTCACCGCGGCGTCAACCTCCTCGTCTGTGCACAAGTATGGCTTCGTATAGGGAGTCAGCCGTGGTTCAACTTTGGCCTTCTACATCGGCCTTGACGTCTTTGCAAGAGGAGGTTGGCGGGACCTTGACTTTGCTAGAGGAGGTGGTGTTGCTTGCCAACTCTTCGAAGGTGCCTGCGGAGGAGGTGGTGCAGCTTGGCGAGTCTTGGAGGGTGCAGGCGGAGGAGGTGGCGGAGGAGCACGCGAAGACGGTGCAGGCGGAGACGGAGGAGGCGGAGGAGATGGAGGAGTCAGAGGAGCCGGAGGAGATGCAGGAGGTGGAGGAGCCGGAGGCGATGGTGCAGGAGGAGGGGATCGAGAATCGGGAAACACGATGTAGCGCTTGCACCATAGTATGATGGCATGGCTTGTGTCTCCTAGTTTCATCTCCCCATCCTCTCCAGGTATCTCCAACTCGAGATCCTCCTAGGTGGCTTCCACTTGCTCGATTTCGACCTTGGAGTACCCAGGTGGAATCGGCCTGCAATGGTATGTCCCTGTCGGATCCGTTGGGATGGCCATGCCCGACGCCACCTTGTCAACAGTAGAGGTTATAAATTAGTAATCAAACTATGTGTGCAACGACATATGGAATGTATACAAGTACAAGAGCAAACCTTGATGGTCAAGTTCCTGAAGGGAATATGCAGCTCGCACGATGTCCAATGCTTGATTCCGTCAACGGGATAGGTGGTTTCTTCCTGAGTTAGCGCTGCTTCCATGCTCTATGATCCAACCTATCCCGTAGAGGCGCAACTGCTGCGATTTCCTGAGGGACTGACCATTACAGGCTCCTCCTGGCTCCGATGTGCGGCCAGTCGTTCGTCCACCTTCCTTACCACCTCTTCTATCCTGGCCTCGTGCAACAAAACCCTGTATTCCAGGTCTACGATCTTCGCCTCCGTGTCTCTCTTGCTCCTGATCCGACTACTGTACGTGTGGCTGTCCTCCTTGAATCCTAGTTTCCAAGGGACGAGGCCTTTTCCTCGCATTCGTCCTGAATGCTCCGGATTCTGTAGTGCACTGCGACCCATCGGCGGGGTGTCTCAGCATCCCATCTTGTTGACGTTCTTCTGCGTGCCATCGCATCAATCTTGCATGCTCTTTGTTCCTGAACAAACGTCTGAGCCGTGGTATTATAGGGAAATACCACATCACCTTAGCAGGAATTCTCTTCCTCGAAGGCAGTCCGTCAACATCACCTGGATCATCTCTTCTAATCTTGTATCATAGTGCATTATAGACTGGGCATGCTTCTAGGTTCTCATACTCCTCACCGCGATAGAGGATACAATTGTTCGGACATGCGTGAATCTTTTGAACTTCAAGTCCTAGAGGGTAGACTATCTTCTTTGCTTCGTATGTTGTTTCGGGCAACTTGTTTTCCTCTGGAAGAATGTTCTTCACTAGTTTCAATAGCTCGCCAAATGCCTTGTCACTGACACCATTTTTGGCCTTACATTGCAACAATTCCAGAGTTGTACCCAATTTTTTGTGCCCCTGTTCACAGCCTGGGTACAAAGGCGTCTTGTGATCCGCTAACATACGCTCTAATTTCTAAGCCTCCTTTTCACTTTCGCAGTCCTCCTTGATGTCCTGCAACATCTGACCAAGATCATCTTCAACGTCAGCCCCTTCCACCTCGCACATTGTATTTCCTTCAAATCCACCGTACTGAGCCTAGTGCGGAATGTTCTCGTCTTCTACTTCATCTTCTTCCATTTGAACCCCTTGCTCCCCATGCGAGGTCCAAACATTATAGCTCGGCATGAAGCCCATCTCGAACAAGTGAATACGAATAGTTCTAACTGTGGAATACTCTCTCTGGTTTTTGCACTTAGTGCATGGACAACGGATAAAACCATTATTCTTCTTGTTAGCTTCTGCCACTTTCAGAAAATTATGCAAGCCATCAATAAACTCTTTTGACCGTCGGTCCGCGCGCATCCATTGCCGATCCATCTACATGAAAAGCACAAAATCATGAAAAATTAATCCACGAAATTCAAACCAATTAAACAATATTAACAATAGTTATATATAATTATTATAAAATAATACCACAAATTATTCATGTTTTCATTCCACATAAATATTGTAAATAAATATTTAATTTAAATTAACTTACTTTACTATTCTTTTACAATAATTTTAATTCATTTTCTTTCTCATCTCTTTTATCACAATTTCCTTTTTCCAAATTCAAAATAATCAAATTAGATTATCAAATAATACCACAAATTATTCATGTTTTCATTCCCCATCATTTTAAAGTTGTAAAAAAATATTTAATTTGTTTTACTTAATTTAATTTAAATTAACTAAGTTTTCTAATCTTTTTCATATAATTTTCTATGTTTTTCTTTCTCATCTCTTTTATCACAAGTTTTTTTTCCCAAATTCTTCGCTGCCACTGGCGTTGTTGGATTCATGGGAACCATTCCTTGTCTTCACCATCTGAAGGGGCATAGGTAGAAATATGAGAAAAGGAAGAAAAACAGGGGCTTAGAAACTAATCTTTCTTATAAATTTAAGTGCAATTATCTTAATCTTGATTAAAACATTGAAAAAGGAAGCAAACAACTCCTAATTAAGGCAGTGTCACGCCCAGAAATTTAGCCCAAATTTCCAGACTATTTTGTGTATTAAATCCCTGTCCAGGACCAGCTAGGGTACACAAAACAACAAGTAATAAATAGTTCCAAACGTAAATAAAGCGTAAATTGCTTACAGAAGAGGCACTTAGTCCTCACACCGAAACAAAAGCAGCAGCAGCGGAAAAGGCGATCCTAGCGGGGCTTCAGCTCCACTCCACAGGCAAAACTCAACTGGGGTCTTGAGCCTCGGTCTTCTAACTTCGTCTTCAGCTCAGAAGCACTACACTTCTGAAAAGGGGGAAATAATAGCAAGACTGAGTACAACCACCATACTCAGCAAGCCACACCAACGATGCAGACGTGCAAGGGGAACACAAGGACGGTTTGTGGCTATTTGCATAAAGGCGGTTGTAAAACATTTTTATTGAGCAAAACAGTAAAACTGTTGAGTAATTAAAGTAAATTAGATCTCCACTGATCAATGCTACACCACATCCAAAGTTGGTATCAGAGCCGACCTTGACCGTAGGACAAGCCAAATAGAAAAACCTAAGAGCCCTCTGAATCCTTTTCATTGCATATGTTCTTTGCAATTGGATTTGTTCTGGGAAAATTGGGATCTGTTCTTGTGGTGCAAGGGAAAATTTTGGTCGCCCGTTTAAGTGGGATTTGCCAAATCAGGTCAGTCTAGGGTTTTAGTAAAATTACTTGGGATTTATTCGACAGTCAGTCGGGATTTGATGGGAGGAATGCATTAGGTCCTAACTCAGGAATATGGGTTGCAAGGTATTTATGCTCTTATTGTTATTAGTATGTATCTAATTTTCTCATTATTTTATCGCTATGTAAGTTCGTCTTATTTATTCGCCTTCATGCAAAAATGATCTATGCATAAAATTCCGCTCTTATTCGCTTATTTTAATTGAGTCTTTTACTGTTTCATTTAAATTGGATTTGAGCATGCATTGATCCTACCCCTTTGTCTTCTCTAGATGGCCGATCACCCACTCAACCATCGCGGAGAAGGCATGGATGACTTTGTGGCAGAGTTGGCTCGCATGACACTGGTGGTGGACTACCCCAATGCGCCAGAGTATTCGACTGTTCCGCCGCTCAGTGGCGAGTTCCCTGTCATGTCCCAAAACGACCCTAAAATATATCCTTTAAATTATGCCTAGAATAATTAAAATCCGTGTGAAAGCCTCCAAAAATTAAAATGTGCAGAGTAAAAGTCAAATAAGGCTTAGAGGATTTTTGTATATTTCCTAAAAGCCTAAAATGTGTAAATAAATTTTAGTGGAATTTTCAGAGCACAAATTATAATTGTTAAGAAATAAACAAAGTTAAAAAGGTTTTATAAAAAGAAAAACCCTAAAAGTCCCCTTCCCTCTCTTGGGCCGGTTCAGCCCATCTCCCTCCCCCTCTCTCTCTCCTCTCCCCGCGGCCCACTCGGCCTTCTCCCCGCGCGCGCGCCGCTGACGGGTGGGCCCGCCCGCCACCCTCGCTGACGGGTGGGGCCCACCCGTCATCCCCATCCTCCCGCCGCTCCCGCCGCCCCGCCCGCGCCAAGCACCGCCGCCGCCGCCGAATCCGCCGCATCCCGCCGCCCCCGCGTGCAATTAAGTGGGGGGAAATATTCCCCGTGATCCCCTCCCCCTTTCCCCCCATTTTTCCCTCTCTCTCTCGCATTCAAACGGCCGGATTTGCTTCCGCAAATCTCGCCGGCGCCATTGATGGCGGCCGGACCTCTCGGCCGGTTTCCTTCCTCTCCCGGCCGCCCTCTCCCCCTTCCAACCCTATTTAAACCCTCCCCGCGCCTCCTTCGCCTGTTTCCACCCTTTGGCGCGCTGTCTCCCCGCCGGAATCGAGCTCGCGCCGTCGCCCTCTCTCTCCTCCGTCACCGACGACCTCCGGCCGGCCTTTTCCGCTCGCTGGGACTGTCTCCCGCCCCGGCGTCGCCTCCTCCGGCTTCGCCGCAGCGCCGTCGACCCCGTCCACCCCCTCGCCGAGCTCGCCGACCGCTGGAGCGCCGTCGTCCCCATCCACCCGAGCTGCGCCGCCGCCTTCCTCCGCTCCGGCCGCCTTTTTTGTCGTCGCCGTCGACCCAGGGTAAGCCGTGGACCGCCGCCTCTTTTCCTCCTTCTCTTCCCCTCTCTCGGCCGCCGCTCCGCTGTGCCTATGGCCGCCGCCGGCGACCATAGGGGCGCGGGTGCCGCCTCCCGCCGACTGCGCCGTCGTGGCCGCCTCCGGGCGCGCCGTGTGGCTGCCGCGTGGGGCCCAGCCGTCAGCCGCCCGCGCCCTCGGGTGCGGCTGACGCGTGGGGCCCACGGCGCCGGCCGGTGTGAGCCCCGGTGCGCCCGGTCCACCATGGACCGTGAGGCTGCCGCGTGGGCCCCACTCCCGTGGACCCGGTCCGTGCGCCCTCTCCCCTCGGCTGATGCAATAAATCCTTTTTAAATTAAAATTTAAATAAAGAAATTCGCAAATATTCACTTAAAGAGCATATAAACTTCAAATGGCCATAACTTGGCCATTTGAACTCGGAATTGGACCGTTCAAGTCTCTAATTTTTCCTTAAGAAGTCAAGAACCCATTTTTGTGCTTTGTTCCTGCTTGTTATATGGAGTTTACTAGAGTAAAAGCCTTTTTCCTTTCCGTTGGTCGTGTAGACGCTGCAGCTTTGGAAGATCCGCTCTTCGTGGAGGTTGAAGCCGACGTTTGGGAAATCGAGCAAGGCAAGTCACATCATCCTTGAGCATATTGAATCCCAGTTTATAAAATTATTTTGATTTAAATTATTGCATTATCGCTTTATTTAAATTCCCGCGTTATCACTGTTTTATTTAGCCATGCCTATTTACCTTTGTATGACCTTATTATTATTGTTATTGTTATTATTACCTTGTTCACCCTAGAATAAACAAAACCCCAACTAGTGGATACTCTATTCATGGTACGACTAGTATGAATTTAGGTAGATGCTTCGCTGTTTAATTAGGCAACATTAGGTGATTTTACAACTCTAGACTTTGGGAATATTCATATCACCTGGACACTATGGAATGGTTGGATTATTGTGGAATTGGATTCACACCTCCCCCTCTATTCAAAACCCTCAAAATGGTTTTAGGCTGGGCTCGGGGTGCATGGTTTTGATAGTAGCACCTTGGCCACATAAGGACCGGTCTTCGGGCCTCTGTTGCAAAGCACTACCGTACTTCCACATGTCTAGTGGGTAAGGCTTAGTTTGTGGCTCAGTCTGGTTATAAACAAAAGTACACGGATGGAGATGGACGAAGTCGGGAGTCGATGGACATCTCTAGGGCAAATGAAGGCTACACGAGCTGCGGCCCGGTAGTCGAGATGTCATGGCACAGGGCTGGTGTCCTGCTGCTAGGGGCTCAGTCCTGCCTACCTGTCTCGGAGGTTCCAGCCGTAGGTGGGGTTGGGTCGGTACTCTTGTCTATGGCTAGGATGGGTTGGAAACTATGTCATGTCTTCCGTCCGTATGCCGTGGTGGTATGTGGCACGTGGTTACACGTGAAGAAGACATGTCTTGTGGGTAAAGATGTACATCTTTGATCAGAGTATAATCTATTCGAATAGCCGCGCCCTCGGTTATGGGCAAGCCTAGCAATGTACCCAAGTTAGTGTTTTAATTCTTAAAACCTACTTAACAACTAAAATGTGGAATGGTTGGCCTGGGTTGGCTTGGGACGAGCTGGGACCCAGGGTCGGGTTGCCAGTTCGGTCTGAATCATCGTAGGCCTTGGGTTAAGGCAGGTTCGTGTGGGTTCACGGCCTTGATTAATAATCTTGTATATCTCTAGGATCGTGTTTACCAAATAGCTTGAGCAACTAAGTGTCTTTTAATGCTGTTTACTGCAAACCCTAACCCCCTATATTATGACTCCCTTGTACTCCCTTGCATTTATTCTGCACTTGTCGGTGTGTCTTATTCAGTACGGTGGTTGTACTCAGTCTTGCTCAATTTTTCCCAAACCCAGAAGAGGAGTTCCTGGATGATGAAGGCTTTGGTGTCTAGCTCGTGCCTGCCATCAAGCGCCTGTGGTCGTCGCCCTAGTCTTCCGCTGTTTTTCGTTTGTCTTCATGTGTGCTAGGCCTTCGCCGCCCATGTAATAAATTAACTATTTACGCTTCCGCTTGTTAAACTCTGTATTGTATCAACTTTTGGTGTACCTTGCCTCCTGGGACAAGGAATAATACATGCACGTAAGGAACGCCCATTGGGTTATTTCCGGTCGTGACATTCCCTCACCGTGTTCGCCTGGAGGTTCATGGCTATGTGGGTACCTACCTCGCTAACATGGTGGTTGAGGCATCCGGAGGCACAACAGATCACGCCTGTCAAGAGGCAGCATACCTGATGATGGCCAGACTATGGGAGCGCCACAACTACATCTTCTGCAACACGGCGTACCGGTTTCACCCTCGTCGAGCAAGTGGCGATGACGTCAGTACCTTTCGTCCGACAGCCGGCGAGAACGACACCACCTTTGGTCATATGTGTGCCGTGATGAGGGTAATGGACAGGATGCACTCGGATCTGCGCAAGGCGTCTAAGGCCTTGAATGATGGGAAGCTCGTGAGGATCATAGCTCTGAAGGATGAGATCGCACGCCTGAAGAAGGAGAATGCTCAGTTGAAGGGTCTCCCCATTCCCGGAGGAGTCCGGATCCGCAACACGCCCCGCAAGTCGACGACGGCACCCGTGCGCATTCAGCTTGTGCCCAGGAACCCACCTCCGCCCGCAGTTCCCGCAGTTCCCACAGTTCCTGCAGCTCCTGCAGCTCCAGCTCCAGTCCCAGCTCCTGTTCCAGTGTCAGCTCCCGCGTCCGCTCTCTCCTTCGCTCCAGCATCAGCCGTCAGGGGTCCAGCCAGTGGCAACGGGGGTTGGTTGCCTGCTACTCCCAGTGGCAACCGCGACCACAGCAGCAGCAGTTCAAGTGGCTCGGAGCTGTGCAGCGGCGAGACGTATCTGCCAGACTCCAGGAGCCGCTCAGAGGGACCTGGTGACGAGCAGGAGGACGCCTTCGACTCCACCGACCGCAGGAGCCGTTCCGAGCATTAGGCTCGCTTTCCCTTAGTTTATCGACTGCTTAGTTTTTGTCTGCTAGTTTGTGTGTTTAGGTCTGTTTGCTTGAGGGTTAGTCGACGGTCGATATCATGTGCCTATGATATGGCTGTCATAATAAGGATTTGCCTGCTGTTTTAAGTGTTTTAATTCATATCTAATTCATCCGAGCTCCGTTTAAGCCCATTCAAGTCTCAGTAAATCAAGAAAAATGTGTAGAATCCATTATAAATGGTTTTGTTCTCTGTTTCAATAGTCTTATAGCCTGTTTGTATTGTTTGCTTTGTATGTCGCTTAGATTTCGGCTCTCCCGACGCTCCGGTGTACCTTGAAATAGTCGCCGAAGTTCCTCCAGCTGCAGAGCAAGGCAAGTCATGCTTGTCACTTTAACATGTTGATCCTATATTGCAAATGCTCCATTGTTTTCTTCAAATACTACGTTGTTTTATAATATCACCGTGGGATGTTTACCTACTGTCATAGCCATGCTATCTTGTACCATGTTCCTTTGTTAGCTTGGGATATAACATGACTAGAGATTGGACTAGGGAATGCTTAGCTTTGCTTAGTTCAACTAGCACACAATGGGGAACTACATTAAATGCATAGATATCAGATTCTAGGATTGATGTTGGTTAATGCTCACCGCTCCGGTGTTTGTTAATTAATTAATATTAAATGGTGGGCCATGGGTGCATGGTTTTGATGGTCGCGCCCAGAGTAATTAAGGACCGGTTCGCGGGAAACCCTGGAAGAATTCCTCGTACTTACCACAAGCCAGCGTGGGCAACGGCTGGGCTTGTAGTGTAGCTTTCCTCTAGCCGACGCATCCAGGCAAGGGTGGGCATGATGGAGTTTGGATGGGCCTTGCGACGGCCTATGCGGCTTCCGGATTCACCTAGGCACGAGAGGGGACTGCTCGCTGCCTTGCGAGGAGTGGGGGTGAAACCTGAGGTGTGGTGTGCTTGGTTAGAGGGGGTTATGCGAAGGGTCCTGTCACGGCCTCTTTCCGGTATGTCGTGGTGGCATGTCGGCGCACGGAAACGTGTCGTGGGGCTGTGTCTTGTGGGTACAGTTGTACACCTCTGATCAGAGTAAAACTATTCGAATAGCCGTGCCCGCGGTTATGGGCGGTCAACCAGATTCACCGTGATTAGACTCACCCTAGATTATTCTAATGGAATTGAATAGTATAGGTGGATGGTTAGGCCTGTTGCAACGGGGTATAGCGTTGGACAGTGGATGATTAATATTGATTAATTATTACAACTGTTTTACTGCTTTCATCTTCTGTTTATAAATGCCCGCTTTATGCAAATGAACCATTATAGCTATCCCTTGATAATTCCCTGCATCATACCCCTATTCCGGTATGACTTGCTGAGTACAGTGGGTAGTACTCAGTCTTGCTCTATTTTCCCCAAACCCCAGAATTTGAGTATGCGTCAGATGGTGGTTTCTCCGAGGAGTAGGCTTCGTCCGTGCCATCGAGGATGCCTGTGGAGTGGTGTTCCCGCTGCAGTCCAAGTCAAGGCTTAGCTCCAGTTATCCTCTAAGTTTTCCGCTGCATTTGTGTAAGACTTTTATAATGTTTGTAAGACGTGGATCTGTATGTCAACTTTGTCGTTTGTGTACCCCGGCCTGTCCTAGATGGGGATTTTAATGCACATTCTGCTTGGAATTCTATTCGGGAATTTCTGGGCGTGACAGGCAGCCATACCACTGACACATAATATCGACCGCCGACTAACCCACAAGCAACAAACCTAAAATACGGAAACTAGCAAGCAAACAGACTAAGAAGACGATAAAGCTAAGGGCGATGACTCTGAAGCTCGGAGCGGCGCTTGCGATTGAGAAACAGGTCTGACACCTAAGATAGACAAGAGATAGGAATCAACGCATGCTCAAATCCACATTTAAACAAAACAACAATTGACTCAAATAAATAACCAAGCATGATGATTTTTATGCATAGAACATTTTTCCTAATCCCAGATAAAGACACTAATGTAACTAACTAAACAATAAATTAATGCATAAAATAGATGCATGGAAAATGATGTGCATAAAATTGCCCCATCGAACATAGACATGACCTAATGCATCTCATCCGATATATCCCCGACTGACTGTCGAATACTCCAAATAAAATTTTTCTAAAACCCTAGACTTATCTAATTTTAAAGATCCGATCCGAATGAACGACCAGGATTTTTCCCAAAAATCAAAGAACAAACCCCAAATTTTCCCGAAACAAATCCAAGTGCAAAGAGCATATGCAGATGAAAAGGGGTTCAGAAAGCTCTTAGGGTTTCCAGTTGGCTTGAACTACGGTCAAGGTCGGCTCTGATACCAACTTGTCACGCCCAGAAATTCACGAACCAGAATTTCTAAGCTGAATGTGAATTAAACCCCTGTCCAGGACCAGCTAGGGTACACAAACGACAATTGTTGACATACAGATCCACATCTTACAAAAATATAAAAGATTACAGATGCAGCGGAAAAAGATAAAGCGAGCTAAACTTGGAAGCTTGAGTTTTGTAGCGGGGCGACTCCACTCCACAGGCAATCCTTGACGGCAGCGACGAAACCAACTTCGACAAGACAGCTCCCACTAGGAAGATCTTCAGCTCTGGTGTGGGGGAAAAGAGAGCAAGACTGAGTACTACACACTGTACTCAGCAAGTCATACCAGAAGAGGAAGTATGATGCAGGATATAACCGAAGGAGGCTAGGGGTTCCTTTGCAATAAAGCAGTAGTTGAAAGCGGTAAAACAATTGTGGTAATTAAGCAATATTAACCAATCACTGTCCAACACTACACCACATTGCAACAAGCCCAACCAACCACCTGTACTACACCAGTTCATTAAACTAAACTACGGGTGAGACTAATCACAGTGAATCTGGTTGATCGCCCATAACCGCGGGTATGGCTATTCGAATAGTTTTACTCTGGCCAGAGGTGTACAACTGTACCCACAAGACACGATTCCACACATGTCGCCATGCCCCGAAGTATCACCGTGATACTGCAAAGGGGGAAATCGTGACAAGACCCTCCGCATAACCCTCCCCTAACCATCCACACCACACTAAGGTTTCACCCCCACCCCCAACGGGCAGTGGGCGGTCCCCTCTTGCACCGCGGTGAATCCGGCAGCTGGACAACCGGACACCGCGGCCGACCCAACTCCATCACGCCCACCCTCGCCACCGGTGCCTAGGAAAGGGTCGAGCTATACTTCAGATCAAGCAGTTACCCACTCCCGCTTGTGGTAAGCACGGTAAGTCTCCCAGGGTTTCCCGTGAACCAGTCCTTAATTGCCATGGGTGCGACTAGCAAAACCATGCACCCACAGCCCACCATTCAGTGTATTTTAATTAACTAACACCATTGCGGTGGCACCAATCCAAAACTATGCTAATAGTCAAAGTCTATGTAATAATGTGATCCCCATTTCTGTACTAGTTGAGCTAAGCATGACTAAGCATTTCCTAAACGAACGTCTAATCATTTTGATACCCAAGTTATCAATGGCATAAGGTAAACAATAAATGGCTAAGTAGTGGGACCCATCCCACATGACACTGTAAAAGAATGCAACATTTAATAGAAATGCGGGATATTTATAAATTGGGTACAATATGATCAATTATAATGCATGACTTGCCTTGCTCTCGCACTGATGAGACCACAGCAACGTCTTCGAGAAACCGCGGATCGACGAAACTGCCGAAATCTACGCGACAAACAAAGCACACAAGCAAAACACACTATAAGACTACTGAAACAGTGAACAAAACCATTTTTAATGGATTCTAGGGATTTTTATGAATTTACTGAGACTTGAATAGACTTAATCGGAGCTCGGATGAATTACTTATGAATTTTAGAAGATAAACTGTGTTTTTACTACTAAAGAAAAATCCTTAATCAATTTTATTGCGCAATATTACCCAGGGCTGACGTCAGCGAAGGGGGGCGGCGCCGACAGGCGGGCCCCGCTTGTCAGCAGCACAAGGGGAG
Organism: Oryza sativa Japonica Group; assembly: GCF_034140825.1. Classification (NCBI taxonomy): domain Eukaryota; kingdom Viridiplantae; phylum Streptophyta; class Magnoliopsida; order Poales; family Poaceae; genus Oryza; species Oryza sativa. The sequence goes on from NC_089036.1 coordinate 17,329,324, forward strand.
AGGGAGGGGGTGCCGACATGCGGGCCCCACTGGCTGCGGCTCAAAAAAGGGGAAGGGAAAGGGAGGCGCCGGCTAGGCTCGGCTTGGCCTCAAGGCCGACCGGCCGACCAAGGCGAGGCGGCAGCGAGGCACGGCCACCGACGACGGTGACCCGCGGCGCAGGAAGCGGCGGCGACAGCTGAAAGGCGGCGGCGCATGGCCGAAGCAGCGGCGTGGCTCAGCGCTTGCGGGAAGGGGGAGGAAAGGAAGGGGAGGGAGGCCCCACCGGCGACACGGCGGCTGGAGCGGAAGGCGAAGGCGGCGACGATGACCCGGCGAGAGGAGGTTCGGACAAGCGGCGGCGACACCTAGAGAAGGGGAGGAGAGGAGTTAGGGATGGAGAGGACGACCGCGATGACCAAAGTGGCCGGCCGGAGATGGATGAAAATGGAGAGCTCACCGGCGAGCGAGGGAAACGGGGCTTCGGGGGTGATTGGCGGCAACCAAGCGGCGGCCGAGGAGCGAGCGGCACTGGCGAGCACGACGGCGGCGGTGGCGTGGCGCAGCGGCGGCTATAGCGGCGGCGGCGCGCGGCCGGAGATGGGCGGCGGCGGAGCTCAGGTGTGGTGATGCGGCGGCGGTAGAGGGTGCTGGAGGGGACGGCGAATGGGGGAAACGAGAGAGGGGGCTCGGGAGAGTGCTTTTATGGATGAGGGAGGGGAGGACGTGGCCGGGGATGGCCCCTATTGCACCGGCGACGTGGGGGAGTGGGGAGGAAGAGAGAGAGAGGAGAGACGGGATTCAAACCGAATCCCGGCCTCTAAACGGGCGCGCGTGCGCGGGAGAGGTGGAGGAGGTGGGCGGCGACGTGGGCGCGAGTTGCGAGCGGTGTGGGGGCACGGATAAGGCGGGAAACGGTGGCGGCGTGGGGAGGTGGGGCGCCGGCGTGGGCGGCAGGAGGTTAGGGACGACCGACAGGTGGGGCCCACCTGTCGGCGCCCGAGAGAGAGAGGGAGGGAGGGAGGACTTCGGGGAGGGGAAGGGAAGGAGGGGGCCGGCCCAGCAAGGAGGGCGCACTGGAGGGAGGTTGGGCCGACAGCCCAACAAGGAAAAAGAAGGGAAAGAAATGGAGAAAAAGGAAAAAGACTTTTCCTGGGATTAAATATTGCATTTGCTCATTTTTAATTGGTTAAAATTACTTTTAAGGCTCTGAAAATTCCACTAAAAATCTTGTTAGTGTATTGTGACATGTGGAACCCAAGAAAAATCGCACAATGCCATTTCCAATTATTAATTGCATTTATTACTTAGGGATTTAGCTCCAGGTTAATTAAAACAATTTCTTCGGACGATTTATTAAACAATTTTTTTAAAACAACGGAAAGGGGAAACTTCAGGGCGTGACATCGTCTCACCAAATATCATCATATTAGATAAGAAAATCAGGTATAAACGTATCAATTCAAGCAACGAGGTCACTCTTATTTGAATTCATGGGACATAATAAAAATATGCCAGCTGAGGCAGCGGGTACTTCGCATTCTTTCTAAGAGCATCACCAACATAATGTGAATAACCCACCCCAAAATTTTGTTTTTGTTTCCTAAATTGAAGGAAGTGGAAAAATTCATCTCTTCAAGAGAGAGCCTAAATTGAATTCCAAAAAGTAAAAGTGAACCCTTCTGTTAAACTACCAACATGAATATCTAGTTTTCCGTTTTCCGCTATTAACGTACTGAAGAGGATCGCGCTGTCCTCCAGGCACTCCTCCTTGCCCGGACGGTAATTTTTCTCCCACGCACTCCCAGATCAATGCTGATCTGCCTCCCCGACACCAATCTGCCCCACCATCCCCTGTCAGCTCTCCTTTCCCCCTCCCCTCTATCCCTCACTGTTGCCGTCCCACCTCTCTTTACATGCCCTCATCGTGTTAAAAGACAAAGAAATGAGTCGTCGATGCAACTTCCTCCAAATGCTACTAGATGATAAGTCTTCGGCGGATGACAACGATAAATTTATTATTGAGATGGTTCAAATAGTGTACGATCAGAACATTAAATAACCAAAGCAAGATGTGTCTGTGTTTGGACATGAGATGATTAATTGGGTACGACTGGCTGGTCATCGGAGACTATACGATGACCATTTTTCTGAAGAACCTATACCTTCCTGTTCATTTTAGCCGCATGTGTGTATTAGTGAATAGAATTATTTTTTCAATCTCGATTTGAATTGGTGATGCACATATTAATTCTTATTTCTAATTATTGTGCAGGTTTAGAATGAGAAGACCTCTCTTTTACACATAATGAATTTAGTTAAAGCGCATGATGATTATTATGTGCAAAAGAAAAATATGGCTGGTATCCTTGGCTATCCTGTTTCAAAAAGGTAACATCAGTGTATGGATTTGATAAAGTATGGCTGCGTTAATAATTATATTTATTTTGGAACAGACGTATTAATTCTGAAAGAAGGAAATCTCCTAATTAAAGAACATTACTATTCACACATCTTGAGTCTTCACTCCTTGTTCTTTCTCTTTTGATTAGTCATGACCGAGCCGTCCTTGATCACTTAATCATGACTAGTAATATGCCCGTACTAACGTTACGGTGGTAGGATTTTAGTTAGTGCACGGACAACCCACAAACTTGTACTAGCTCTGTCCCAAAATAAAAGAGATTTTGGACGGATGAGAGATTTCATAGTAAATCTGGATAGGAAATCTGTCAGATTCATAGTACTATAAAATGTCCCATCCATTAAAAATCCCTTGTATTTTAGGATGGAGGGAGTACAAGTATGTATGACAAGTCACGATGGTGCCTACGTGACTGTTTGACTCACATATCAGTCATATACAAAATAACATTAAAAAACATCTCTTCTCCTATCTCTCTCCACTCTACTCTCCTTTTTTTTCCTACATGACTGATATGAGCCCCCACTAACACATAATCACTACACACAGCAGGTCAAAAATAATGGCAGCACATCCTCCTTGCCGTAGGTATGACTACATAAACATAGTCTAGGACGTCTTTTTCGGCAATCACACCACTTTACTGATTAAGTAGCATCACTACAGATCATCCCATGAATTCAGTTCGGGATCTCAAATCGATAGAAATTACAACGGGTGTGCTCATATTAACGAGCCAGATAATGCACCGCTGAATCACACAAGCGTTCAACATGTTTAAAAGAATAAGACAGGAACATAGCAGCGATCTCCTTGATAGCATCAATCTGGCAGCCAACTTCATAACGATCTTTCACAATTGAATGAATGCGATGAATAGCCGAGAGACAATCGGAAGCCACGATCCCCTTCAGCCTCCATCCCCTCAGTCCTCTCATTTCATGCACGGTCAGCTCAAATTTATAGAATTACAATAAAAGACCCAAGTCAAATTTGGCAGTAAAATCTTTATTTGTTTGAGGATTTAGAACCAGAGGACATCTCCTTAATCTACAGCCTGCTCAGCTGCTCCTTAACCAGCACAGTGCAGCGTCAAGGTTGCACATATAGTGCCCTAACCCGCCAGAAGCTCAATATTGTAGCCTAACCCACCAAAATTTTTGCAAGTGTAAATAAATCATCCACCTCCAGTGGCGAAGCCACCGGGGGTGCCGGGGTGGGCCTGGCACCCCCCATCCCTATGCGCTGCAAATTAACCCCCCGGATGATTAGCCATCTAATCCATACAATTAACTCATTAGTTAGTTGCAAGTTGAGTCTATACATAACTGACCAATAGATTTTAGCTTTATGTGATTACCTGAGTTAATTAATGTAACTAAGCGATGTGGTTGCGAGTCTCCAAAACTAAAACGGATGAATAGAAATGATGTCTTGTCACTCATGTATTCAGTAAATTTGGTGCTATTTAGTTGCCTAATTTAAAAAATGATTCTTTTATGTTATATTAATGTGCATTCTGACATACACCCTCCATCCTAAAATAAGTTCAGTTTTTTACATGAATCTAGAAGAATGTGTTGAAATATATCCAAAGTCATATCAACAATCAATTTATTTACATATTAGTGCAAATTAACCACAAAATTAAAAATATAATTATACGAGGAACGACTACGCATATTAGAGTGAACAAGAGGTGAGGTGAGGCCAATATGCCACTCAGCATGACCTGAGCCATCAAGATCCACACCGTTGTCTATCGAGGCGCTGGCGAGTTCTTACATTTCGTGGCCAGCACCCCGTATCAGTATTACTTCGCCACTGTTCACCTCCCAGAACGCAAACGCCAACATTTTGCTCAGTTGTCAAAGGAGAGTATCTTTCCGTAGCACATCTTCAAATATGCATAAAGGGTATAAATGTATAAGAACATGTCATGTTAACATAAGATTTTTAGCTGCACAGGCAAAAATGTAAACAATATTGATGAACTTGGAGTGCAGCTCCCAATAATGCTGTACAAACAATATAGCAGAGTTGGGATGATTGTGTGGTCAAGCTCTGGAAAGGTGCAAGACCAGTTCCTCGGCCAATCAAGATAATTGGTGAAAGTGAAGGATCAGCAGGATGTTTAAATTAAGTTCGATTTTTTTTTTCAAATGATGACAAAGGTGCAACAACAAAAGGAAGTTACCTAAAATGAGACGACAGCTCACAGGTCATTGTGTGTTGAAAGTAATGATACGGTAACTTGTGTTGGAAATTTGGTCATAATTCCACATATTTTAATCCAAAATATTAAGACAATAAACATAACATTTGCAATATGAGTAGATCTAGTGACAGTGCTAGATGTATATAACTTGAGTATGCTTAATATGAAATAAGCATCAACATTTACATAGTATCGCAATGCTGCCATTGCAAAGAGTATTAACAAAGAAACATCTAATAGAATCGGGAGAATGAAAGTATACCCCGAAAACGTCCCACCGCTGGATTTTGAGGCAGTATTGCCTCCGTTGATGTCGTTCATCTTCTTGTCTCCAATCTCCGTTGACATCTTGGTGAAGGCGCCGATGTAGCAGCAGTAGCCGCGAAGAACGAGAGCAGTCGCGCTTGAAGCGCTACCCAAAAACTTGATCGCCCGCCTACCCGTGCAGGTTCTCAAGCGGACGGAGCTTCGGAGGCACCTGCTCGTTCCGATCACCCGTGCGCGCGGGATGAACAGAACCGGGGAAACAGAGAGACAGCGCAGGAACAAAAGGAGAGTATCACCAAGGAACAATAGTAGGAAGAAGACACACCCTTTGAGAGCCTCTGCCTTGCGTTATATGTAGAGAGAGAGATATCCATTACCACACAAATAAATCTCATTTGTTGTGAAGGTTGCCACAAAATAAATCTCATTTGTTGTGAAGGTTACCACAAAATAAATCTCATTTGTTGTGAAGGTTACCACATAATGAATCTTTCATTTGTTGTGAAGGTTACAACAAATAAATCTCTCATTTGTTGTGGATGTTACAACACAATGAATTTCTCATTTGTTGTGGAGGTTACAACACAATGAATCTCTCATTTGTTGTGGAGGTTATAACACAATGAATTTCATTTGTTAATGGTGACTTTATTCTCATCGGTTACAAAACGGAAGAGCAGCAGGCAGGCTCGGTCAGCCGCCTCGCCTCGCTACGCCCATGGCCGAGGTCGACTCGGCATGCGTGCATGCGTGTGGCAGTCCAACTATCACCTCAATCGGTCAACAGAGAATCTCTAATATCACCCTATTTAAGTTGAGGTTTTTCTACCTAAATTTTCAAGGCAGTATTATTCTCTCTAACATTACTTGTGGGCTCTTGAGATTTTAATTGAATTAAATTGGGCCTAGCCCATTTATTCCAACAATCCCCACCAAATTTCATGGCTCACAAGAAATGTTCTCAAAACTGAACCTGTTAGTTATACCAGTGTTTCGATGGAGACTGTTAGGTTGAACTTCCACCTAGGAAAAGAGCTATACCAGATCACAACTGAACAATGGACTATGCCTTGAATTGTCAATCTTGTGCGATTCAGATTTCACTTAAACCCTTAACTAGTACTAGGCTGTCGTTTGCATCCCCTCTGTTTGGAGCGTAAAAGTCATACTCCTGGCCTTTTCATGAGTATCTAGAGATCACCCAGATCTCATAGACTGTGACTAGCAGTCGGATTCATATAGGTGTGTTTCTTCTAAGATGTTCTGTAGGCCAACATCTCTGCTTTATGAAAAACCACTCGGATCACTTTAAGGTGTATATCATCCTACCATACAGATTAGAAGAGAAGTGCATCATGAAGATAGGTTCATTTTAGGGTCTCTTCTCTCAGCTACACAATAGTTTATTTCGCCATCCAAATTCACGGGATCTCCGATCACAATGGACAGGTTTCCACTATTGTGCAACTCTAAGTGGGTCTCAAGCCCATCTCCCTCGATGCATAGTCTATCACATTACGTGGTAGCCCCTTGGTAAACTGATCTGCCAGATTTTTAGTCGTCTGGATATAGTCCAATGCTATCACTCCAGAGTTTTTCTGCTTTCTGACAGACTTCAGTCTTCTTTTAACATGCCTGGATGACTTCATGTTGTCCTTCGAACTGTTCACTTTAATAATCACTGTTTGATTATCACAATTCATCAGGATTGCTGGTACTGGTTTTTCAACCACCGGCAAGTCCATCAGGAGCTCACGAAGCCATTCGGCCTTAACTGTGGCAGTATCTAAAGCTGTGAGTTCTGCTTCCATTGTTGACCTCGTTAAGATGGTCTGCTTGCAAGACTTCCAGGAAACAGCGCCCCCTCCAAGTGTGAACACATACCCACTTGTGGCCTTTATCTCATCAGCATCAAATATCCAGTTTGACTCACTATAGCCCTCCAGCACTTTTGGGTACCCGACGTAGTGAATTTCATAGCTCATTATCCCTTTTAGATAGCGCATTACTCTTTCAAGAGCATGCCAATGATCATCTCCCGGATTTGAAACAAACCGGCCCAACTTGTTCACAGCAAATGAGATGTCAGGCCTCGTTGCACTAGCTAAGTACATCAATGAACCAATGATCTTAGAGTATCTCAATTGATCCCTTGCTATTCTTCGGTTTTTCCTTAATAGCACACTGGGATCATAAGGAGTAGGAGCTGCCTTGCAGTCACTATAACCAAAGCGACTCAAGACTTTGTCCACATAGTGAGATTGCACAAGTGTAATCCCACCCTCATCTCCTCTTAGTAGTTTAATGTTAAGAATAACATCAGCCACTCACAAATCCTTCATTTCAAAGCTTTTGGACAGAAAGTCCTTGACCTCCTCAATCACATTGAGGCTGGTCTCAAAGATCAATATGTCATCAACATATAAACACAAGATCACTCCCTCTCCCCCACCATAGCGATAGTATACACATTTATCAGCTTCGTTCACAACAAAGCCAGCAGATGTAAGTGTATTGTCAAACTTCTCATGCCATTGCTTAGGCGCTTGTTTGAGACCATACAAGGACTTCAACAGCTTGCACACCATTCCCTTCTGACCTTCTAGTACATACCCATCTGGTTGATCCATATAGATCTCCTCATCCAACTCTCCATTGAGGAAAGCTGTCTTAACATCCATCTGATGGACGAGTAGACCATGAGAGGCTGCCAGAGCAAGTAGTACTCGAATCGTGGTCAAGCGAGCAACCGATGAATAAGTGTCGAAAAAGTCCTCGCCTTCTTTTTGGGTATAACCCTTGGCCACAAGCCTTGCCTTGTACTTTTCAATTGTACCATCAGGCCTAAGCTTTTCCTTGAAAACCCATTTGCATCCTACAGGCTTGCACCCATATGGACGCTCGACGACTTCCCAAGTACTATTAGAAATAATTAAGTCCATCTCACTGCGTACCGCTTCCTTCCAATAGTCAGCGTCAGGAGATGAATATGCCTCTTCAATGGTTCTTGGAGTATCATCTACAAGATATACATTGTAGTCATCTCCAAAAGACTTTGCAGTCCTTTGTCTCTTACTCTTTCGAGTTGCTACAATGTTATCCTTCTCAGGATTTTCCTCAAGTGTTTGATCAATATGTTCTATCGGCACAAAGTGCTCACGGAATAAAATAGGTTCTTGACTAGAAGTGCTAGGTGCATTTTTCATAGGAAATTAATTCTCAAAAAATGTGGCATCTCTAGACTCAATAATTGTACCAACACGCATGTCGGGTACTCCAGAATTTACTATTAAGAACCTATATCCCACACTGTGGATAGCATAACCAAGGAACACACAATCTACGGTCTTTGGTCCAAGTTTACGCTTTTTGGCTATAGGTACATTTACCTTGGCCAAATAGCCCCATGTGCGCAGGTGAGAGAGATTTAATTTCTTCTTTTCCCATTTCTCGAATGGTGTTACTTCCTTATGCTTAGTAGGAATTCTATTCAGGACATGACACGCAGTCAATATTGCCTCACCCCACCATTCCTTGGAAAGTCCTGCAGTGTCTAACATGGCATTCACCATCTCAGTTAGAGTGCGGTTCTTTTTTTCGGCTACCCCATTTGACTAGGGTGAATAGGGAGGCGTCCTCTCATGAATAATTCCATACTCTTCGCAGAAAGAAATAAACTCATTGGAAAAATACTCTCCACCCCTATCAGACCTCAACCGTTTGATTTTCCTTTCCAGTTGATTTTCTACCTTAGCCTTATAGATCTTAAAGTAATGTAATGCTTCATAATTTGTTTTCAATAGGTACACATAGTAGAATCTAGTGCAATCATCTATCAGTGTCATGAAATATTTCTTTCCCACTTTAGTCAACACGTCATTCATTTCGCACAGATCGGAATGAACAAGTTCTAGTGGTGCCAAATTCCTCGCCTAAGATGCCTTGTGAGGCTTGCGAGGTTGTTTCGATTGAATACAAGTATGGCACTTAGAGCCTTTGACTAAAGTGAATTTTGGAATTAAACTTATGTTGGCTAAGCGTGTCATACAACCAAAATTCACATGACAGAGTCGTTTATGCCACACATTAGATTCATCATCATCATTGCTTACATGGTTCACAACTTTATTACACATATCATCCAAGGAAAAGCGGAACAAGCCTCCGCTGTCATAACCTTTTCCAATAAACGTTCCATATTTAGATATGACACATTTATTGGATTCAAACACAATTCTAAAACCATCTCTACACAATAGAGAACCGCTAACTAGATTCTTCTTTATTGAAGGGACATGCTGCACGTTCTTCAGCTGCACGATCTTTCCCGAAGTAAACTTTAGATCGACCGTACAAACACCATGAACAGCCGCAAGCGATCCGTTTCCCATCAACAAGGAGGAACCTCTCCCGACCTGATAAGAAGAAAACAGGGAAATGTCGGCACACACATAAATATTAGCACCAGTATCAACCCACCAATCAGGTGAGTGACAGACAGAGAGAACTGTAGGTAAAAAATTACCATACCTCGATGTTCCTCCGCCCTCACTAATAACCATGTTTCCAGACTTCTTGTCCTTGCGCTCAGGACAATCCTTGGCCCAATACCCAGACTTGCCACACACAAAGCAACCTCCTTTTGCCTTTCCCTTGCCTTTCTTCTTAAAATTGGTTGTAGCCTTGGGTTTGACGTCAGGTTTGACTTTCTTGTTGTTGTTGTGGGATGCGTGAGGGTTCTTCTTCTGCACCAAATTGGCGCTAGAACCTCCCTCGATCTTTTTGCCCCGGTTGTCCTTTGCCCTCGCCTTCTCCTCAACACCCAAAGAGCCAATAAGATCAGTAACACTGAACTCTTGCCTCTTGTGTTTTAGAGAAGTACCAAAGTCCGTCCAAGAAGGTGGCAATTTGGCAATAATGACACCTGCCACAAACTTGTCCGGCAACTCACAGTTGTTGTTCTCAAGTTCCTTTGCCAACATCTGAATCTCATGAGCCTGTTCCACTACAGAACGATCATCGACCATCTTGTAGTCATAGAACTACTCCATGACATACAGCTCGCTGCCGGCATCAGAAACCCCGAACTTGGCCTTAAGAGCATCCCACATGTCCTTCCCTGAAGGCATGTGCATATACACGTCCACAATATTGTCGGCGAGCACACTGATCAATGCTCCACGGAACAAGCAATCCGCAGCCTCGAACTTAGCCTCCTCCTCAGGTGAGAGAGGTGGTTCACTCGGTTTGCCCCGTGCGACAAAGAAACAATGCATCGCCGTCAACCACAAAAGTGCACGTGCTTTCCATCTTTTATAATTTGAACCATCGAAAGCATGTGGTTTTAGTGATGCAGCAAAGCCAACTACCGAAAAAGACCTATCAAGTTTTTGGATTGTTGGAAATTTGGTCATAATTCGGCATATTTTAATCCAAAATATTAAGACAATAAACATGACATTTGCAATATGAGTAGATCTAGTGAGAGTGCTAGATGTATACAACTTGAGTATGCTTAATATGAAATAAGCATCAACATTTACATAGTAACGCAATGCTGCCATTGCGAAGAGTATTAACAAATAAACATCTAATAGAATCGGGAGAATGAAAGTATACCCCGAGAACGTCCCACCGCTAGATTTTGAGGCAGTATTGCCTCCGTTGATGTCGTTCATCTTCTTGTCTCCAATCTCCGTTGACATCTTGGTGAAGGCGCCGATGTAGCAGCAGTAGCCGCGAAGAACGAGAGCAGTCGCGCTTGAAGCGCTACCCAAAAACTTGATCGCCCGCCTACCCGTGCAGGTTCTCAAGCGGACGGAGCTTCGGAGGCACCTGCTCGTTCCGATCACCCGTGCGCGCGGGATGAACAAAACCGGGGAAACAGAGAGACAGCGCAAGAACAGAAGGAGAGTATCGCCAAGGAACAATAGTAGGAAGAAGACACACGCTTTGAGAGCCTCTGCCTTGCGTTATATGTAGAGAGAGAGAGAGATCTCCATTACCACACAAATAAATCTCATTTGTTGTAAAGGTTACCACAAAATAAATCTCATTTGTTGTGAAGGTTACCACATAATGAATCTTTCATTTGTTGTGGATGTTACAACACAATGAATCTCTCATTTGTTGTGGATGTTACAACACAATGAATTTCATTTGTTAATGGTGACTATTCTCGTCTGTTACAAAACGGAAGAGCAGCAGGCAGGCTCAGTCGACCGCCTCGCCTCGCTACGCCCACGGCCGAGGCCGAGTCGGCATGCGTGCATGCGTGTGGCAGTCCAACCATCACCTCAACCGGTCAACAGGAAATCTCTAATATCATCCTATTTAAGTTGAGGTTTTTCCACCTAAATTTTAAAGGCAGTATTATTCTCTCTAACATTACTTGTGGGCTCTTGAGATTTTAATTGAATTATATTGGGCCTAGCCCATTTATTCCAACACCTTGCGCACAGAATGGGGTCGGGGAGAAGCAGGTGGGCAGTGCAAAGGTCCGGACGGACGAAAACATCAGGAGGAGGCGAGGACAGCCAGCGTGGAAGGGGCAGAGATGGGGAGCAGGAGATGGCACATGGCACAGAGGCCCTATCGACCGCCGAGGCATGCGGCAGGGACCCAAATCTCGATTCTGCTAAATACTTCCTTCGTTTCACAATGTAAGTCATTCTATCATTTTCCACATTTATATTGATGTTAATGAATCTAGACATAATAAATCTAGACATATATATCTATCTAGATTCATTAACATCAATATGAATGTGGAAAATGATAGAATGACTTATATTGTGAAATGGAGGGAGTACAAGGCAGCCGCCGCCTCCATGGCGGATCTGCTAGGCTAGCGGCATCGATTAGCAGGCACAGCTCTTGTGGCTGAGCAGCTTGAAGATGACAGGGAGGTTGCGAAGGGACTGCGGTCGCCGACCTTGATCAGGAATTCAGGATCGGTGAGGCGATGAGGAGCGCGTGAAGAGGACTGGGCGGAGGCGGTTTCTTCTCGGTTGATGTATTTCCTTCAAAATAAAGAAATATGTTTGTTTCCTGCAAGGTAGAGTAAGAAATTTTACGATTGACAATTGGCAAACATTCGGATTCTATAATTTTCCCCTAAATTTGCTAAGGGCCTCATCGGTTGCCCTATAGCTTAAAAGCCAAAGCCAAAATTTGAATTTTAAAACTTGATTTTGAATTTGATTTTAATGTTTTTTCAACATAGTTTTTTTTCAACTTTGGCTTTTCAATCACTAACAACATACATACAAAAGTTTTACTCACATATCATTTTTAATCGCTAATAAGCCGTTATGTCTTATAATAAGAAGTGGGCAACCGATGGGGACCAAAATTTTACGATTGACAATTGGCAAACATTTGGATTGATAATTTGCTCGAAAGAGGGAGTTTACCAAGAGGTATAGATGGCCAAAGGGCCCGCTCGGCACGGCCCAGCCCAAGCACGGCTGGGCACGGCCCAGCAGCCATCGGGCCGGCACGGCCCATGGGCTGCACCTCTCGCCAAGGCACGGCCCACCAGCTGTCGGGCCGTGCCGTGCCGTGCCGGCCCGAAGGCATGGGTGGCCCATCGGGCTTTTTTAAAATAAGTCTATTTTCCGTCCCTCCTCTTTGGGCTATTTCATATGTATAGCTAAAATAAGTCTATTTTCCGTCCCTCCTCTCTGGCTAACATATGTATAGATAGAAAGGTCTATTTTAGATCCCTATTCTTTCGTCCATAGCATATAATATATCTATTTTTACTCCCCTATTTTTTTTTGTGTATCGGGCCTAGCTGTCGGCCCTTTGTGTCGGGCCGGCCCAGTCGTGTCGGTGGAGGGGCCAGGCACGGCCCGGTGATCGGGCCGGGCCAGCACGGGCCCGACCTCCGTCGGGCCGTGTCGTGCTGGGGCCAGGCCAAAATGCCGTGCCATGGGCCAGGCTGTCGGGCCTCGGGACTTTTGGCCATCTATACCGAGAGGAATGCCCTCAATGCTGCAGCTAGAGCTTGATTGACCAGGCCACTCTTGAAATGCGATCTGGACTCCACAAAATATTCGACGAGCTAATTCCTGCAAAAACCCAAAGAGTTAAGTACCAAGCGTATCTCCCTTTTTGGAGGCAATTCATGATCCAGTTGTTGTACTCTTCAGGCCTTACCTGGAGTGCAAGGTCCATTGAAGAATCAATCTGGAAGACAACATACCCGTCCTTTCCCCGTACCTCTCTTATTCGAAATGTAACGTCCCTCAATACCCACAAGAGCTGATAACAAATCATCAATAACCAAAAGCTCCTGCAAATCAATAACAGATAGATTGGAGTTACAGTTTTGAGTTGTTTGTGAAAGCTAAATTACTTCAGATAATTTTAAAGATGTGCAAAATGAAGATATTACAATATTGAGCCTCATAGAATAGCTGCTTAAAGCAACATACTGAAAATGCAACTATTTTGTGACATTGTTACAACAAATATGCTGTACTTAGCACGGCATGTCAGTATGTAATGAACACCACCGACCAACAGACTCTGAGAATCACTCAAATTCAAAACAAAAGATTCGTGTTATGTAACAAAATATTTTATTATCTGAAACTATATCTACTCACACTACATTGACCACATGAACCAAGATATCAAAAGAAAATTCTAACTTAGCACCGTTACATAATACATATTGTTTTCTGAATTCAACGAAGTAGGAAGTCCAAAATAAAATATACAGTGTCCAATAACATTCCTACCTCCAATTGGAATCCAGACTCTGGTCAACAATAATTTACAGTTCATGCACATGTAGAGAGAAAAAAACACGACGAATTCTTCCGAGTAACCCAAACCATTGAGCTCGAATTAGAAGTGTGGAACCGGAACCTAAACCCTAGCATCGGTCCATTAAAAAAGTAGTCCCTCGAAGCCAATTAAGCCAGCTAAACAATCTAAACGTACAAGCTACCAGTACCTGCACTAAGAGGGATACCTTGTTGATCTGACCACAATATAGAGCACTCAAGAAATCTAGAACGCTCAAGACGTGCTCGATGAAATGCGTATGTGCTGCCAACCAGAGCTAGCAACTACTACTTACTTCTAGGTCATCGGCGGTGCGGGCGTGGGTGTTCCAGCGGTGGCACGGAGGAGATCGGTGGCGTTGCCCTCGCTGGCGACGCGGAAGGGAGAGATCGGCGCGGGCAGAGCAGATTGGTGAGGGAGTTCCGACGGTGGCGCGGAGGAGATCGGTGAGGCAGCCGTCACTGGCAACACGGACGGGAGAGATCGGTGACTCTCGTCGGTTAGCGTGACCACTTGGGCCTCGGTGGTCGGCGATGAAGGAGAAGGAGCAGAGACGTGGCGACGCGGTGGGGAAGTTGCATGGGAAGACGTGAGCTGGCACCGAGAAATTGGGGAAGCGATGACTTGACGACAAGGCGACGATGGTCGGTAGATGGGGTAGTGATGAGGCATGGTGGCCGTGGACGGTGATGCGGCAGTGGGGGAGGGGGTTCGCGAGTGATGGCGACTGGCGAGGGATAGTCAGTGATCTGTCGATGAAAACCGTCCGGCGGCGGCACGGTGGAGAGGCGAGGGGCGGCGGCGCGGTGGAAAGGCGGGGGGCGACGGAGCTTGCAGAGGCGAGAGGCGGCGGCGCAGTGGAGGGGCGACGGTGCTCGCAGAGGCGAGGGCAGCACGGTGGAGGGGCGACGGCGCTCGCAAAGGCGAGGGGCGGCGGCGCGGTGGAGGGGCGACGACGACGATACGCAGGGAGAGCGAGGTAGCGGCGATGATCGCGGATGCGGTTTCTGTGGATGGGAGCGGTACGCGGTGGGAGGTGAGGGAGGTATCGTTCATTGGATTTAATTCGGTGGATGATTCTCGTTCGTTGGATTTGATGATTGAGTACATAGGTGTAAGAATGAGTTGGTGAATTATAGGGTAGATAGATACGGTGAAAAACATACTTGTTCGGAGCCAAGGGTTCCCAACACGTGCAGTGCGCACGGAAAACGACATAGTCCATTAGAGCAGGTACAATAGCAGCCTATAAGCCGGCTGTAACCATATATCGAGAAGAAAAGAGATGAGAGAGAAGAAAGCAGGCTACAGATTTATAGCCGGCTGCAACACGGACTCTAAGATATTATGTGTGTATGAGAGGTGGGACCGTATATTAATAGTGTAGTATATTTTTATAGTTAACTATTGTATGAATGGGCTATTAGATTGGCTATAGATGTTTTGGAGCCAATAGCTAGCTATACTATTGACCTTGCTCTTAGAGCAAGTTAAATAGTATAGCCAATTGCTAGCTCCAAATCATCTGTAGCCAATGTAATAGCCAATTCATTCAATAGTTGCTTACTATACCATTCATATCTGGCCCCATCTGTCATACACACATTACGTCTTGGAGTCCGTGCTGCAGCTGGCCACAGATCTGTAGCCCGCTGCTCTTTTCTCTCTTCTTTTATCTCTTTAAAATATGTTTATAGCTGGCTTATAGTTGTCACACCCTGAAGTTCTTTTCCCAAGCCTAAATTGAATTTATAAATCATCTAGAGAAAATATCGGCGTAAAAGCAAGAGAGAAACCCTAATAAATTAATGCAAATAATAATCGGAATTGGCATGTGGAATTTTTCTTGAGTTCTATATGTCAAAATATGCTAACAAGATTATTACTGGAATTTTCAGAGCTCTAGAAATAATTTTAACCAATTAAAAATGAGCACAAACAATATTTAATCCCTGGAAATTCATTTCCCTTTTCTTTTTCCTTTTTCCCTCCTTTTTTCCCAATGGACCGCCAGCCCATTTTCCTCCCCGCTGGGCCGGCCGAAGGCCACGGCCCAGCCGGCCACCCGAGCCCCCCCTTCTTTCTCCCGGGGTCGCCGACAGGTGGGGCCCACCTGTTATGTCCTCCCCCAACCTCCAGCCGCCGCCGCGCGTCCCGCAAACGCCGCCGCCCCCTCGCTCCCATGCCTCCCGGGCCACGTTGCCCACGTCGTCGCCCACGTCGCCGCCCGCGCCCACTCCCTCTCTCCCCCGCCGCGCCCGCGCCAAAACGGCCGGGATTCAATTTTGAATCCCGCCGGCCGCGCCCTCTCTCCCCCTCCCCACTACTCCGGTGAAATCAGGCCGCTCCCGGCCACGTCCGAGCCCCCTCTCCCCTATTTAAACATCCCCGCTCTCCCCTCTCTCTTTTTCTCCATTTCGTCGAGCTCTCCCGTGCCCTCTATCGCTCTAGCGCCATCGCCCTCCTCTCCACCGCCGCCGCCGCCGCTCTGGTAGCCGCTAGCCACCGCTAGCTGCCGCGCCGAGCCGCGTCGTCGCCACCGTCGGCTTCGCAAGCCCGAGGGCCACGCTGTCCGCCTCTCCGCCGCCGCTTTCCGCCACGGGAACCCCGTTCGATCCGCGCGCCGGTGAGCTTCACCATGGCCGGCGCCTTCGGTCGGCGCCCTAGCCATCCATGGTTTCCCTCTCCCTCTCTAACTTCCCCCTTTTGATTCGTTAGGTGATCCTGGAGCTCGTCCCGCCGTCGCCATCACCCTCCGTCACTCGCCGTCGTCAATCGTCGTCGGTGAGGCCCCTCCTCCTCTTCCTCCCTCTCTCCCGCGCCGCTTAGCCGCCGCGCCGCCGCTGTCGCCATCTGCGTCGCCGCTCCGCCGCCGCCCTCCGCCGCCGGCCGGTCGCCGCCTGTCGCCGCCTTGCGCCGCCACTGCGTCGAGCCGCGTCGCCGTGTACCATGGCCGCCGGGCCGGCTTGAGCCGCCCGTGCACGCCGGCCACGCGCTCCCGCCGCCGTCCGATCTACCCTCGGGTAGATCGGGGCCGTCCAACCACGCCACCCGCGTGGCTGCCACCTGGCCGCCACGTGTGCGCCACGTCGGCGCCCCGTGTGCATCACGTGATGCGCCGCTCCTTCCCTGGGCCGTGGACCCAGTCCACCGCGGACAGCCCCCCCAGTCATTGCCATGTGGGGCCCGCATGTCGGCGCCGCCCTCGCTCTCCCCGGGATTCATATCTAATTCATCCGAGCTCCGTTTAAGCCCATTCAAGTCTCAGTAAATCAAGAAAAATACATAGAATCCATTAAAAATGGTTTTGTTCTCTGTTTCAATAGTCTTATAGCCTGTTTGTATTGTTTGCTTTGTATGTCGCTTAGATTCCGGCTCTGCGGACGCTCCGGTGTACTTTGAAATAGTCGTCGAGGTTCCTCCAGCAGCAGAGCAAGGAAAGTCATGCTTGTCACTTGAACATGTTGATCCTATATTGCAAATGCTCTACCGTTTTCCTTTAAATACTGCCTTGTTTTATAATGATACTATGGGATGTTTACCTACTGTTGCAGCCATGCTACTTTTGTACCATGCTCCTTTGTTAGCTTGGGATATAACATGAGTAGAGATTGGACTAGGGATTGCTTAGCCATGCTTAGTTCAACTAGCACACTGTGGGGGAAATCACATTAATGCATAGACTTCAGGTTCTAGTGTGGTGTTGGATTAAAGCCACCGTCCTGGTGTTAGTCAATTAAAAAAATACCATATGGTGGGATGTGGGTGCATGGTTTTGAAGGTCGCGCCCATGGTATTTAAGGACTTACCACAAGCCAGCGTGGGCAACGGCTGGGCTTGTAGTGTAGCTTTCCTCTAGTTGACGCATCCAGGCAAGGGTGGGCGTGATGGAGTGGGGCGGGCCCTGCGACGGCCTCTGTCACTTCTGGATTCACCTAGGCACGAGAGGGGACTGCCCGTTGCCCGCTGGGGACAGGGGTGAAACCTGAGGTGTGGTGTGCTTGGCTAGAGGGGGTTATGCGCAGGGTCCTGTCATGGCCTCTTTACGGTATGTCATGGTGGCATGTCGGCACACGGAAACATGTTGTGGGGCTGTGTCTTGTGGGTACAGTTGTACACCTCTGATCAGAGTAAAACTATTCGAATAGCCGTGCCCGCGGTTACGGGTGGTCAACCAGATTCACCGTGATTAGTCTTACCCTAGCTTAGTCTAATGGAATTGATTAGTTTAGGTGGGTGGTTGGGCCTGTTGCAACGTGGTGTAGCGTTGGACAGTGGATGGTTAATATTGAATAATTATTATAATTGTTTTACTGCTTTCAACTACCTTCTTTAAATGCTCGCTTTATGCAAATGAACCGCTCAAGCTGTCCTTTGATTATATCCTGCATCATACCCTCTATTCCGGTATGACTTGCTGAGTACGGTGGTTGTACTCAGTCTTGCTCTATTTTAACCCAGAACCCCAGTGTTTGAGTGCGTGTCAGATGGTGGCTTCTCCGAGGAGTAGGCTTTGTCCGTGCCGTCAAGGATGCCTGTGGAGTGGTGTTCCCGCTACGGTTCAAGTCAAGGCTTAGCTCCAGTTATCTTTTATTTTTCCGCTGCAGTTATGTAAGACTTTTATAATGTTTGTAAGACGTGGATCTGTATGTCAACTTTGTCGTTTGTGTACCCCGGCCGGTCTTGGACGGGGGTTTTAATGCACATTCTGCTTGGAATTCTGTTCGGGAATTTCTGTGCGTGACAAGTTTTAATGCGAGCCGACCTTGACCGTAGGACAAGCCAAATGGAAAATCTAAGGGCCCTCTGAATCCTTTTCGTCAGTCTAGGGTTTTAGTAAAATTATTTGAGATTTATTTGGCAGTCAGTCGGGATTTGATGGGAGGAATGCATTAGGTCCTAACTCAGGAATATGGGTTGCAAGGTATTTATGTTCTTATTATTATTATTAGTATGTATCTAATTTCTCATTATTTTATCGCTATGTAAGTCCGTCTTATTTATTCGCTCTCATGCAAAAAGGATCTATGCACAAAATTCTGCTCTCATTTGTTCATTTTAATTGAGTCCTTTACTGCTTTATTTAAATTGGATTTGAGCATGCATTGATCCTACCCCTTTGTCTTCTCTAGATGGCCGACCACCCACCCAACCACCGCGGAGAAGGCATGGATGATTTTGTGGCAGAGTTGGCTTGCATGACCCTGGTGGTGGGCTACCCCAACGCGCCGGAGTACTCGACCGTTCTGCTGCTCAGTGGCGAGCTTCCCCACCGTGTTCGTCTGGAGGTCCATGGCTATGTGGGCACCTGCCTCGCTAACATGGTGGTTGAGGCATCTGGAGGCAACAGAGATCACGCCTGTCAGGAGGCAGCATATCTGATGATGGCTAGGCTTCGTGATCGCCACAACTACATCTTCTACAACACGGCGTACCGCTTCCACCCTCGCCGAGCAAGTGGCGACGACGCCAGCACCTTCCGCCCGACAGTCGGCGAGAACCACACCACCTTCGGGCACATGTGCACCGTGATGAGGGGAATGGACAAGATGCACTCTAACCTGCACAAGGCATCCAAGGCCTTGAATGATGGGAAGCTTGTGAGGATCATAGCTCTGAAGGATGAGATAGCACGCCTGAAGAAGGAGAACGCTCAGTTGAAGGGTCTCCCAGCGGCAGGAGGAGTCCGGATCCGCACCACGCCCCGCAAGTCTACGATTGCTCCCGTGTGCATTCAGCTTGCGCCCAGGAACCCAGCACCCACAGCTCCTCCCACAGTTCCCGCAGCTCCTCCCGCAGCTCCTCCAGCATCTCCCGCAGTTCCCGCAGCACCCGCAGCTCCAGCTCCAGTCCCAGCTCCTGTTCCAGTGTTAGCTCCCGTGTCCGCTCTCTCCTTTGCTCCAGCGTCAGCTGCCAGGGGTCCAGCCAGTGGCAATGGAGGTTGGTTGCCTGCTACTCCTAGTGGCAGCCGCGACCACAGCAGCAGCAGTTCCAGTGGCTCAGAGCCGGGCAGCGGTGAGACGTATCTGCCAGACTCCAGGAGCTGCTCAGAGGGACCCGGCGACGAGCAGGAGGACGCCTTCGACTCCACCGACCGCAGGAGCCGTTCTGAGCATTAGGCTCGTTTTTCCCTTAGTTTATCGACTGCTTAGTAATTGTCTGTTAGTTTGTGTGTTTAGGCTTGTTTGCTTGTGGGTCAGTTGATGGTCGACATCATGTGCCTATGATGTGGCTGTCTTAATAAGGATTTGTTTGCTGTTTTAAGTGTTTTAGTTCAGATCAGAACAATTGCAGTTTAAATTCCTATATAATAAAGCTTAGTTCCTGAGCATCTGTTTTTCTTCTTTTCCATCCCCTCCGTCTGCTCTTCCTTCCGATGGTCAACACCAGGAATGGCAGCCGTGCAGCAGGTGAGGGCAGCAACGACGAAGAACGCGCCGACGGTGGATATCCCAACAGCGCCTCTGGCAACGGTCCGCCACCGCTCCCCGAGAACTCGACTCTTGCACAAGTGATGGCCCATCAGACTCAGATGATGGCGGCCATGATGCAGCAGCAGCACTAGCAGATGCACCAGAGGATGCGGTAGCAAGCCGAGCAGCAGCAGTAGCAGTTTGGTCCCCCTCCCCCTCAGTCCAAGCTGCCAAAGTTTCCACGAGTCAGGCCACCCACCTTCTCTAGCACCACCAACCCCATGGAGGCAAATGACTGGCTCCATGCCATAGAGAAGAAGCTCAATCTTCTGCAGTGCAATGATCAAGAGAAGGTCGCCTTCGCCACACAACAGCTCCAGGGTCCCGCGTCAGCTTGGTGGGACAATCACATGGCTACCCATCCGCCAGGTACGGAAGTCACTTGGGCGGAGTTCTGTCGCAGCTTTAGGAAGGTGCAGGTGCCAGACGGGGTAGTGGCACAAAAGAAGAGAGAATTCCGAGCACTCCACTAGGGCAACAGGACAGTAACCGAATACCTGCATGAGTTCAATCACCTAGCATGATATGCACCGGAGGATGTCCGCACTGACGCAGAGAAACATGAGAAGTTCCTAGCAGGCCTGGATGACGAACTGACCAACCAGTTGATCTACGGGGATTACGCTGACTTCGAGAAGCTGGTAGACAAGGCCATCCGTCAGGAGGATCAACGTAACAAAATGGACAGGAAGAGAAAGGCAGCTCAATTCCGATCCAACCAAGGAAGTCACCAGCGACCGCGCTTCACTTCCGGACAGCAGGGTGGACCTACCACCATGATTGTTTGACAGCATCGTCCTTACAACCCAAGCAACTTCCACCCCGGCAGTAGTGGCAACCATCTTGGCCAAGGGCAGCACAACCGCGGCGCAGCCCCACACCCGCCAATGGCGCCTGTTCAGCAAACTGCACCCGCTCCCCCAAAGTACACCGGAGGCAAGCCAGGAGCCTGCTTCAACTGTGGTGAGTCTGGTCACTTCGCCGACAAGTGTCCAAAGCTCAGGCGCGCTGGACCCAAGTTTGTCCAGGCTCAGGTTAACCACGCGTCCGCAGAAGAGACGCAAGCAGCACCAGAGGTCGTACTGGGAACGTTTCCTGTTAACTCAATCCCTGCAACAGTACTTCTCTATTCTGGTGCAACGCATTCATTCATTTCAAAGAAGTTTGTTGGGTACATGGGTTAATAAGAGAGGAACTTAGTACACCAATGCGGGTTCATACCCTCGGGAATAGCTCCACCTCGGTTCAATTCAGCCCTTCTGTAACAATAGAAATCCAAAGATCACCATTTCTAGCCAACCTCATCCTTCTCGAATCCAAAGACCTAGATGACATTCTTGGGATGGATTGGCTGACCAAGTTCAAGGGTGTCATTGATTGTGCGAATCGCACGGTCACCTTGACCAATGAGAAAGGAGAAACGGTGGTGTAGAAGTCACCAGTCGCACTAAAACAGGGAATCTCCTTAAATCAGATTGAGGTGGAAAATTCGGTGGTCACCGCGGAGAAGAGTTCGAGGAAATTGGAAGATATCCCCATAGTCTGCGAGTATTCAGAGGTGTTCCCTGAGGACCTCACTACCATGCCACCCAAGAGAGAGATTGAATTCCGGATTGATTTGGCACCGGGGACTGCTCCAATTTACAAGAGACCGTACAAAATGGCAGCCAACGAACTAGCAGAGGTCAAGAAGCAGGTGGATGAGCAACTGTAGAAACGGTACATTCAACCAAGTACTTCGCCTTGGGGTGCTCCGGTCATTTTTGTGGAGAAGAAGGACAAGACAAAGAGAATGTGCATCGATTATCGCGCACTCAATGAGGTCCCATCAAGAATAAATACCCTTTGCCGCGGATTGATGATCTGTTTGATCAGCTGAAAGGAGCCAGGGTGTTTTCCAAAATAGACCTACGATCGGGCTACCACCAGTTGAGGATTCAGGAAGAGGATATTCCCAAGACAGCCTTCACCACTCGGTATGGGTTGTATGAGCGCACGGTTATGTCTTTTGGACTTACCAATGCACCTGCATTCTTCATGAACCTGATGAACAAAGTGTTCATGGAATTTCTGGATAAGTTTGTTGTGGTATTCATTGACGACATACTTATATATTCAAAGTCTGAAGAAGAACATGAGCAACATCTCCGTCTGGTACTCGAGAAGTTGAAGGAGCACCAGTTATATGCCAAGTTCAGTAAGTGTGACTTTTGGTTGTCGGAAGTGAAATTTTTGGGTCACGTCATTACGGCTCAAGGTGTGGTAGTGGATCCATCGAATGTGGAGTCAGTTGCCAAGTGGACCCCACCTAAGACAGTATCACAGATTCGGAGTTTCCTTGGACTTGCGGGTTATTACCATCGGTTCATTGAAAATTTCTCCAGGATTGCCAGACCTATGACTCAGTTGCTTAAGAAAGACGAGAAATTCAAGTGGACAGCCGAGTGTGACAAGAGTTTTGAGGAGCTCAAGAAGAAATTAGTGTCTGCTCCAGTTTTGATTCTGCCCGATCAGACGAAAGACTTCCAAGTCTATTGCGACACGTTCCGTCACGGGCTTGGATGCGTTCTAATGCAAGAGGGCAGAGTGGTCGCTTATGCCTCGCGGCAGTTGCGTCCGCATGAAGGAAACTATCCAACACATGACCTGAAATTGGCAGCGGTGGTTCACGCCTTGAAAATCTGGAGGCATTACCTGATTGGCAACTGCTGTGAAGTATATACGGATCACAAGAGTTTGAAATATATCTTCACCCAACCTGATCTGAACCTCCGACAGCGAAGATGGTTGGAGTTAATCAAAGATTATGACATGAGCATTCACTACCATCCAGGCAAAGCCAATGTGGTGGCAGATGCATTAAGCAGGAAGAGCTACTGCAATGCTTTGTGCACCGAGGGCATGTGTAAGGAATTGCAGCAGGTGCTTGAACATCTCAACTTGGGAATCGTAGAACACAGGTTCATGGCTACTCTAGAGGCTCGGCCTACGCTCGTGGATCAAGTCAGAGCAGCTCAAGTAAATGATCCTGAGATAGCTGAACTGAAAAAGAATATGAGGGTCGGAAAAGCCCGGGGTTTCCTTGAGGATGAACATGGCACAATCTGGATGAGAGAAAGATTGTGCATGCCTGATGACAAAGAGCTGAAAGATCTGATACTCACCGAGGCTCATCAGACTCAGTACTCCATTCATCCAGGCAGTACCAAAATGTACCAAGACCTTAAAGAAAAATTTTGGTGGGCCAGCATGAGAAGGGAAATAGCTGAATTCGTTGCACTCTGTGATGTTTGTCAGCGAGTCAAAGCAGAACACCAGAGGCCCGCAGGATTGTTACAACCTCTCCAGATCCCGAAATGGAAATGGGAAGAGATTGGAATGGATTTCATAACAGGTCTGCCCAGGACATCATCTAGCCACGATTCAATCTGGGTAGTCGTGGATTGACTCACTAAAGTTGCCCATTTCATCCCAGTGCATACCACGTATACGGGAAAGAAATTGGCAGAGCTATACTTAGCAAGGATCATGTGTCTGCATGGGGTACCCAAGAAGATTGTATCTGATCGAGGGAGTCAGTTCACCTGAAAATTTTGGCAGAAGCTGCAGGAAGAATTGGGGACCCGTTTGAATTTCAGCACAGCCTACCACCCGCAGACTGATGGCCAGACCGAGAGGGTCAATTAGATCTTGGAGGATATGTTGCGAGCCTGTGCGCTTGATTTTGGTGGAGCTTGGGATAAAAGTCTGCCTTATGCTGAATTCTCATACAACAACAGCTATCAGGCCAGTCTACAAATGGCACCATTCGAAGCGTTGTATGGTCGGAAGTGCCGCACACCTCTCTTCTGGGATTAAACAGGCGAACGTCAACTATTCGGAATAGAAGTGCTAATAGAAGCAGAGGAGAAAGTCAGAACCGTCAGAGAGAGGCTAAGAGTTGCACAGTCTCGACAGAAGAGCTACGCAAACAACCGCCGAAGAGAGCTCACTTTTGAAGCCGGGGATTATGTGTACCTCCGTGTCACTCCGCTCTAGGGAGTACACCGTTTCCAGACGAAAGGCAAGTTGGCACCACGCTTCGTGGGACCATACAAAATCTTGGAATGAAGAGGAGAAGTTGCCTATTAGCTAGAACTTCCATCCAACATGATCGGTATCCATGACGTGTTCCATGTGTCCCAGTTAAAGAAGTGCTTGAGGCTACCCGAAGAACAAGCCGATTCGGAGCACATTGACATCCAAGAAGATCTGACATATGTGGAGAAGCCAGTTCGCATCCTTGAGACCAGTGAAAGGAGGACTAGAAACAAGGTCACCAGGTTCTACAGGGTTCAGTGGAGCCACCACTCAGAAGAAGAAGCAACCTGGGAAAGGGAAGATGAGTTAAAGGCCACCCATCCGCACCTCTTCACCAGCTCTTCCGAATCTCGGGGTCGAGATTCCGTTTAAGGGGGTAGATTTGTCACACCCTGAAATTCTTTTCCCAAGCCTAAATTGAATTTATAAATCACCTAGAGAAAATATCGGTGTAAAAGCAAGAGAGAAACCCTAATAAATTAATGCAAATAATAATCGGAATTGGCATGTGGAATTTTTCTTGAGATCTACATGTCGAAATATGCTAACAAGATTTTTAGTGGAATTTTCAGAGCTCTAGAAATAATTTGAACCAATTAAAAATTAGCACAAGCAATATTTAATCCCAAGAAATTCATTTCCCTTTTCTTTTTCCTTTTTCCCACCTTTTTTCCCAATGGGCCGACAGCCCATTTTCCTCCCCGCTAGGCCGGCCGAAGGCCACGCCCAACCGGCCGCCCGAGCCCCCCTCCTCTCTCCCGGGGTCGCCGACAGGTGGGGCCCACCTGTCGGATCCTCCCCCAACCTCCAGCCGCCGCCGCGCGTCCCGCAACCGCCGCCGCCCCCTCGCTCCCGTGCCTCCCGGGCCACGTTGCCCACGCCGTCGCCCACGTTGCCGCCCGCGCCCGCCTTCCCCACGCCCACTCCCTCTATCCCCCGCCGCGCCCACGCCGAAACGGCCAGGATCCAATTTTGAATCCCGCCAGCCACGCCCTATCTCCCCCTCCCCACTACTCCGGTGAAATCGGGCCGCTCCCGGCCACGTCCGAGACCCCTCACCCCTATATAAGCATCCCCGCTCTCCCCTCTCTCTTTTTCTCCATTTCGTCGAGCTCTCCCATGCCCTCTATCGCCCTAGCGCCGTCACCCTCCTCTCCGCCGCCGCCACCGCCGCTCCGGTAGCCGCTAGCCACCGCGCCGAGCCGCGCCGTCGCTGCCGTCGGGTTCGCAAGCCCGAGGGCCACGCTGTCCGCCTCTCCGCCGCTGCTTTCCGCCGCGAGAACCCCGTTCGCACCGCGCGCCGGTGAGCTTCACCATGGCCGGCGCCTTCGGTTGGCGCCCTAGCCATCCATGGTTTCCCTCTCCCTCTCTAACTTCCCCCTTTTGATTCCTTAGGTGATCCCGGAGCTCGTCCAGCTGTCGCCATCACCCTCCGTCGCTCACCGTCGTCAATCGTCGTCGGTGAGGCCCCTCCTCCTCTTCCTCCCTCTCTCCTGCGCCGCTTAGCCGCCGCACCGCCGCCTAGCCGCTTAGCCGCCGCTGTCGCCGTCCGCGTCGCTGCCTAGCCGCCGCCCTCCGCCGCCGGCCGGTCGCCGCTTGTCGCCGCCTTGCGCTGCTGCTGCGTCGAGCCGCACCGCCGTGTGCCATGGCTGCTGGGCCGGCTTGAGCCGCCCGTGCGCGCCGGCCATGCGCTCCCGCCACCGTCCGACCTACCCTCGGGTAGATCAGGGCTGTCCAACCCCGCTGCCCGCGCGGCTGCCACGTGGCCGCCACGTGTGCACCTCGTGGTGCGCCGCTCCTTCCCCGGGCCGTGGACACGGTCCACCGCAGACCGCCCCCCCCAGTCAATGCCATGTGGGGCCCGCATGTCGGCGCCGCCCTCTATCTCCCCGGGATTTTATTTATTGCACAATTAATCAATTAAGGATTTTTTCTGTTTATAGTAAAAACACAATGAATCTTCTAAAATTCATATCTAATTCATCCGAGCTCCGTTTAAGCCCATTCAAGTCTCAGTAAATCAAGAAAAATGCATAGAATCCATTAAAAATGGTTATGTTCTCTGTTTCAGTAGTCTTATAGCCTATTTGTATTGTTTGCTTTGTGTCTCGCTTAGATTCCGGCTTTGCGGACGCTCCGGTGTACATTGAAATAGTCGCCGAGGTTCCTCCAGCAGCAGAGCAAGGCAAGTCATGCTTGTCATTTGAACATGTTGATACTATATTGCAAATGCTCTACCGTTTTCCTTTAAATACTACATTGTTTTATAATGGTACTATGGGATGTTTACCTACTGTTATAGCCATGCTACTTTTGTACCATGCTCTTTTGTTAGCTTGGGATATAACATGACTAGAGATTGGACTAGGAATTGCTTAGCCATGCTTAGTTCAACTAGCACACCGTGGGGGAAATCACATTAATGCATAGAGTTCAGGTTCTAGTGTGGTGTTGGATTAAAGCCATCGTCCTGGTGTTAGTCAATTAAAAAAAATACCATATGGTGGGATGTGGGTGCATGATTTTGATGGTCGCGCCCATGGCATTTAAGGACCGGTTCGCGGGAAACCCTAGAAGAATTCCTCGTACTTACCACAAGCCAGCGTGGGCAACGGCTGGGCTTGTAGTGTAGCTTTCCTCTAGTTGACGCATCCAGGCAAGGGTGGGCGTGATGGAGCGGGGCGGGCCCTGCGACGGCCTCTGTCGCTTCCGGATTCACCTAGGCATGAGAGGGGACTGCCCATTGCCCGCTGGGGACGGGGTTGAAACCTGAGGTGTGGTGTGCTTGGCTAGAGGGGTTATGCGTAGGGTTCTGTCATAGCCTCTTTCCGGTATGTCGTGGTGGCATGTCGGCACACGGAAACGTGTCGTGGGGCTGTGTCTTGTGGGTACAGTTGTACACCTCTGATCAGAGTAAAACTATTCGAATAGCCGTGCCCGTGGTTACAGGCAGTCAACCAGATTCACCGTGATTAGTCTCACCCTAGCTTAGTCTAATGGAATTGATTAGTTCAGGTGGGTGGTTGGGCCTGTTGCAATGTGGTGTAGCGTTGGACAGTGGATGGTTAATATTGAGTAATTATTATAACTGTTTTACTGCTTTCAACTACCGTCTTTAAATGCTCGTTTTATGCAAATGAACCGCTCAAGCTGTCCTTTGATTATATCTTGCATCATACCCTCTATTCCGGTAGACTTGCTGAGTATGGTGGTTGTACTCAGTCTTGCTCTATTTTTCCCCAAAACCCCTGAGTTTGAGTGCGTATCAGATGGTGGCTTCTCCAAGGAGTAGGCTTCGTCCGTGCCGTCGAGAATGCCTGTGGAGTGGTGTTCCCGCTGTGGTTCAAGTCAAGGCTTAGCTCCAGTTATCTTTTATTTTTCCACTGCAGTTATGTAAGACTTTTATAATGTTTGTAAGACGTGGATCTGTATGTCAACTTTGTCGTTTGTGTACCTGGCCGGTCCTGGACGGGGATTTTAATGCACATTCTGCTTGGAATTCTATTCGGGAATTTCTGGGCAATAGTCTGCTATTCTACCTGCTCTTAGCGCGTGATTAATTAAGTATTAGCTAGTTTTTTTTAAAAAAATGGATCAATATGATTTTTTTAAGCAACTTTCGTATAGAAACTTTGGCCCTGTTTAGTTCCCACACAAAAATTTTATACCCTCTCATATCGAAAGTTTGAACACCTGAATAAAGTTTAAATATAGACTAAAAAATAACTAATTGCATGCACAGATTGCGACTAATTTGCGAGACGAATATTTTACGCCTAATTTTTTCATGATTTGAAAATGTGGTGCTACAGTAAACATTTGCTAATGACGTATTAATTATGCTTTATAAATTCGTCTCGTGGTTTCCTGACGGATTCTGTAATTAGTTTTTCTATTAGTGCCCGAACACCCCATGCGACACCCTATATATTATCCGATATGATATACCAATACTTTACTCTCCTGGATCTAAACACCCCTTTCTATAAAAAAAATACACCGTTTAACAGTTTAAAAAGCGTGTGCGCGAAAAACAAGGCGAAGTAGCTAGGAACCAGCAGTTCCGATCCCAGCAGTTCCAAACACAGCAATTCTTTTTTAGGGAGTTTTTGCATGCTTCTCCGTCTTAGAATAAAATCATTGTTTATCCTCTGTCCTAAAAATGAATTAACTTTTGAACTATCATTACATCAAAGTTTATAAAAACAGATAATAAATATATTGAACTAGATAAAGTAAAGAATAATTGTATTTGGATTTAACAAATAAGGGGTATTTTTGTTTTTTTTAAAAAAAATTGTCTTGATATATTTAGGATGTATAAAAATTAAACATATTATGAGACTGATATAGTATGGAGGACAAATGGTAGCTTAGCTATGAACCCACGATCACTACTAGTATCAGGAAATTTTAAGAGTACTGCTATAAGTACGATTCAGCTGTATAACATTGTAGAAAACGTGTCCGCACGAAGCAACGGAAAAAAAGACAAAAAAATTAAGGAAAAGTTGAGAAAGATTTACATTATGAAATTAATTGAAATACAAATTTCCTGGAATATTTGGGTTTTTTTTTAAGTAGGTAGGAGTATAATTAAATTAATTTACAAGCAAAGTAAGTGTGAGAAATAGAACGATATGGTTGGATTTAATTTTTATTAAATTAACCATGGTTAATAACAATCTTTGAAAATTTGTTGGAATTTATAGAACTTAATTACTAATTTTGATAATACAAACATCATTTTAGCATTTATTTAAATAAATCTAAATAAAAATCATCATTTCTCTGTGGACCATTTTCAGCTTTTTTTCTTCTTCAGCCCGCAACCGAGCGGCCCGGTTTTCTCTCTTCTCCTCTTCTTCGTCTCAGCCCGCAAGCAAGCGTCCAGCCCAAGTCTATTAAGTCTTCGCAACTCCTCTCTGTCGTGTGGGCCCCAAGCAAAAGTCTAGCCTAAGTGTTGTGTTAGACCCACCAGCCCGCACGTGGCCCATCAAGGGTGAACGGCCCAGCAATGATGTGGCCCAACGATGGAGACTAGCCTAACGCGGGATCGATCTGACCTGTTCGTTTTGATGATGGCTCAGATCGGTTCCAAATCAATCAAAACCACCGGTGCAAAAAAAACCCTAACCCTAATTCATTTTTCCCCTCCCACTTCCCCCACCATCGACTGCCTCTCCCCGTTGCGCCGCCTCTCCCCCTCTGCTGCTCCCTCTCCACCACTTCCCTTCTCCCTCCTCCCACTGGCGGCGCCACTCCCCCTCCCCTGTCCTCTCCCTAACGGCGGCGCTGCTCCCCATCCCCCTCTCCTCCCACGTCGCCGGCATAGAGCGACGACGCGAGAGTATGACGCGGCACAGTGATGGCGGGGGTATGGCGCAGCAATGGCGGTGACGGCCGTCCCTCCCCCTCTCCCTCTCCCTCTCCCCATCGGCCTTGATGGCGGGGGTATGGCATGGCAACGACCACGGGTGACGACGGCGGTGATGCCCCTTGCCAGCAAAGGGCTGGACGGACCCGCGTAGCTCCCACTTGTGGCTTAATGCATGTGATCCAAATTGAAATTTCCCGTTCGTTCTCTTTTGGATAACTGAAGGTGACTCCACGTGCGAGCGCCGACGGACGAAAATGGATGAAAATTTTAGGTGATTAATGCAAAGTTACCCATTTTTTTAAGTAGTTAAGACATACAACTAGAGATATATAAACTAGAGATATATAATCATAGACCAATCAAAAAAGAACATGTTTATATATATTGCAGCCGTTGATCAATTTTAATTGTATGTGAGTCGGACGATTACCTGGTTTTAGGTTGTCACCGTCAGCATTACTAAAGCTAGTCACAAGTTGAGAAGAAAACGGCACCCTCACGAGACAGCAGCAAAATGGGACTTAACTGGATGCGGGCAAATACAGGCGTTTACAGATGAAAAGATAGGAGGATTTGTCTCCAAATATGTATATATTTATTTATAGGAGTACCTTTAATTTTATAGGTCGATGTTAACATCAGCGGAGCACGACAATCTACGCTATCTCCTATCAGATAGGTTAAGATTAGCATCAGCCGTGTTTGTATTGCTTACGAGATCGATGGACCTGGAAGCAACGCATAGTATCAGATGCAGTCCCAACTGCAACTGCACTTTAGGACTGCACAAGATCTCGTCCATTCAATTTTTCAATGGAAGGTCCAGATTAAATGCTACAATAGGCTTGCTATAATAATTTTATGCTGGATTTTCCAAACGAACAGTGTCTTATCAAATTTGGGCCTTTGGATTTGTATCCTACAGCTATAGTATGACTGCCTAAGTTGCAGTCATACTAAGGACTACACAGGAACCAAATCCAGCAATATCTATCTAGCTGTCTAGTCTGCTGTGCACACTTTAGCAAAAGAAACAAACTACTGCCCATTCTCTTCTAACCTCGTTTTCTTTTAGATAGGGTGAACGAAAAAAATATTATATGGAGTAATTTCCCTTCAATGATAATGGTTGGTGGTTAGGATAAGATTGGATGCAAATTTAAACGAAAGGTGGTTATTGGTGGATGTAATACTTTAAAAGTAGATAGAATATTTTGTGATAAATTTTAAAACATCGAAAATTGATACATTTTTAAATAGGGGAGGGGGGCGTATATAAATTTCAGGACAAAAGCTATAATATATTATTGTCATCTCCATCTCACCAAATCCCATCATACTATCTTCGTTTCAGGTTATAAAACTTTCTAGCATTGTCTATATTCGTATAGATGTTAATGAATCTAGATATATAATCTAGCATTGTCCTCATTCATATAGATGTTAATGTGTCTAGATTTATTAACATTTATACAAATGAGGACAATGCTAGAAAGTCTAATAACTTGGAACGGAGGAAGTATTAGATAACAAAATCAGGTATAAAGCATCAATTCAAGCGATAAGGTCCCTCTTATTTGAACTTCATTGGATATAATAAAATTATGCCTGCTGAGGCGGCAGTACTATGCATTTCTAAGAGCATCTTCAGCAGTAGAATTTATTTTGAAGCCCCTAAAATCTTATTTTACTATAAAGTTATCCCCCACTAACTTCTTAAGCTTAACATACAAAGGTGCCACATCATCATCCACTAACAAGATGACACATCATTATCCACTAACAATCATCACATTTAAACATCATGCAAAACATATTATATCTTTATAGTTTTTATAATTTAAGAGCTTTTCAAATACAAACATGTTAAATTATCATCCAACATAATTTACATAATGTTTCAATGTATATCTTTATTATGTTTTATGATATCCTATATACTTATATAGTTTATCCTCACTTAATTAGTGCTTAAATGATTAATCTATGGTCCAAATTATCTTTCTCCTTTTTTCCTCTAATTAAGTCATATCACATCAATTTTTTTAGCCTTTAGATGATTAATCTACAGCCCAAACTATCTCCTTACTTTTCTTCTTCCATAGAGTCATACTACCTTACTTTTTACGTTTGAATCACCATTTTACATACTATATAAATTTAAATTATCATAAACCACATTAATTTACTTAATCTGATGTTATCTAACTATCTTACATGTTATTTTTTTATTGTTATCATACTAAATTCCCGTAGCAACGCGCGGGGTTTTACCTAGTTTAAATCAGGGCTGCCCCCATTTCCCAAGGACCCAAAAACTACCTCCAACTCCAGCAGTAGCCCCTATTTCTTAGTCCCTACCTCCAAAAAAAATACAATCCATATACACTACGTTTAACACCACAATAATTCAAACATAAATATTTCTAATGCATATAATTTAACCATACTTAAATTCGCATACTTAATTTAACCAGGGTGGGCAGGGGTGCCAGGGGGAGGGATATGGGAGGAGAGGGAGGAGCACCGGGGAGGAGAGGGAGGGGCGCTGTGAAGGATCGCTGTGGAGGAGAGGGCACCAAGCGGAGCGATTGAAGACACCGCTAGAGACAACACGCGCGGGAAAAAAAAAGGGGAAGCGCACTTGGGAATTTTCTCCCGCGCTTCTCCCACCGGGGTGATGGTGGCCATGACCGAGCCCTTAGTACTGGGGACTTGGGGAGGTGATTTGGGTGCCTTCCTTTTTTGGGGCTTTAGTAAGGGCCCCGTTGGATCTCAGTTTTTAGCATTAACTCTCAAAAATTATTTGAGGGCTATATTTAGAGGCCCTGCTAGAGATGCTCTTAAGCATCATTAACAGAATGTGAAAAATCCACCCAAAATTTTGATTTGATTTTCCTAAACTGAAAATAGGAAGGGAAAAATCTCATCTCTCCAAGAGAAGGTCTAAATTCAATTTCCAAAAAGTAAAAGTGAGCCCTTCTATTAAACTACCAACAGAAATCTCCCATTTCCTCTATCACCATACGGAAGAAGATCGCACTATCCTCCAGGCGATCGTCCATGCCCCGATACCACGCCGATCTCCCTCGTGCGTGCTCCTTGCCCCGACGACGATTTTCCTCCCATGCACTCCCTAATCGACGCCGGTCTCCCTCCCTGATGCTAATCTCCCCCCACCATCCCCTATCAGCTGTCCTTTCCCCCTCCCCTCTATCCCCCACTATTGCAGCCCCATCTCTCCCTACATGCCCTTATCGTGCTAAAAAAACAAATAGATGACTCATTGATGTAACTCTCTCCAAATGCTATTGGATGGGAGTTTTCGTCGGATGACGACGACAAATTTATTTTTGAGGCACTTCAACTAGTGTACGATCAGAACATGGAAGAACCGAAGCGAGGCAGGTCTGTCTTTGGACATGAGGTGATTGGAGACTGTACAATGACTATTTTTCTGAAGAACCTACATACCTTCCTGTTTATTTTAGACGCATGTGTGTATTAGTGAATAATATTTGATTTCAATCTTGATTTGAATTAGCGATGCACATATTAATTCTTAACGCTTATTATTGTGCAGATTTTGAATGCAGAAGTCCTCTTTTTTTTAACACATAATGAATGTTGTTGAAGCACATAATGATTATTTTGTGCATAAAAGAAATACGGATGTTATCCTTGGGCTATCCTGTTTCCAAAAGGTAACAGCAGTGTCACGTATTGTACGCTATGGAATAGCTGCAGATACAGTTGATAAATATGTTCGTATTGGAGATAATACTGTTATTCAGAGTCTCAGAAGGTATATTAATTGTAGCTGTTGATGAAGTTTTTGGGGACGAGTACATGAGGACACCACATGAGAATGATATAGCTAGGTTACTTGCAATTGGAGAAAAAAAAGAGGATTTCCAGGAATGTTGGGTTCTTTAGATTGTATGCACTGGGAGTGGAAGAACTGCCCGACTGCATGGCACAATCAGTATAAAAGGAAAGAGTGAGTTCCTACTTTAGTTTTAGAAGTTGTTGGCTCATATGACCGATGGATTTGGCATGCGTTCTTTGGTTTACTTGGAACTCATAATAATATTAATGTGCTCCAACGATCACTATTGTTTGCAAAGCTAGCTGAAGGAAAGACTCCTAGAGTTAATTATAGCATTAACAGACATGACTATACTATTGGGTATTATCTTGCAGATGGTATTTGTTCTTCATGGAAAACATTGGTGAAGAGCATCTAGCTTCCACAAGGCAATAAGATAAAATATTTTGCTAAAACACAAGAATCTGTTAGGAAGGACATTGAACAAGCATCTGGGGTGCTGCAAGCTCGCTTTGTTATTGTCCATGGGCCAGTTTGTTTTGGGATCCGTTGACTCTATGTCAAATAATGAGAGCTTTGTGTAATCTCGAATAACATAATTGTTGAGGACGAGCATGTCGATGGGGAAGATTTACATTATGATGAGATAAGAGAACATGTGGATAGTAACTGAATTTAAGAATGCCTTGCAAATTACGAAAAAAAATTAAAGACAAGGCAATTCACAACCAGTTACGAGAGAACCTCATTGAACATTTGTGGCATCATCATGGAGATCAATATTGAACAATGTTATTTATTTAAGTTTCACTAAACTATTATATTATTGAGATTGTAATAATTAGAGATTTATATACTTATTAATTAGGTCTATATATATTATGTATATAATGACATATGGAGATATATTTACTATTTTAATTTGTTCTCTCTGCTCAATCAATTTCCCCGCGTGTTTGTGTCAGTACAGCACAATGCATTCCAGTCGCAGAAACATTCCAAATTTAATGAGTATGCTGCAAATTATGAAACTTTAGCAAATGTGCCCCAAATATCTGACAGTAGCCTGTAGTATTTGCATATTGATTTGAATAACCAAATACACATCAGAATCAAAATTCAGCAACAACTCCAGCAGCAAAATTCTGTACTACATTGCAGCAGCAGAAAAATTCTGCAACATTCCTACAGCAGCAGCAATTCCAGCAGCAGCACAGCATATCAGCAGCAGCAATTCCAGCAGCAGCAGTACATCAGCAGCAGGAGCAGCACAGCAACACAGTAGCAGCACACCAGCAGCAGCAACAATCAGCAGTAGCAGCACATCAGCATAGAGCAGCAGTAACACATCACCAGCACAACAGCAGCAGCCGCCATCAGCATCAGCAGAAATACACCATCAGACAAGGCTAATTCATTAAGTAGTCTTCAGAGCTAACAAAATATTAAATTCGAAATCCAACATCTCTAGACCTAACAAATATTAAACACATCCTCGCAAAAAAAATATTAAACACATAACATGTGTGCCAAACAACTAACAAATTTTGGTTGCTATTTGATAAGATGAAATTATGCTTCAGCCAAACAAAAAGACTCAGAATACTATTCTTCACACTTCTATATTAGTCTTGCTCCTCAATGGACATCACTCTAGTATCTAGCCTCATAATCCTATCTTCTACTATCATTCTCTTGAATTCAAACATTTCTTTCTCCAAATCAATCTGCTGTTGATCAAGTGCGGATGCAACTTTGCATCTCTCCGCTCTTTGCCACTCCTTCTCCACATCAGCCTCTTTCTTCTTAACCCATAAATGATCTAAAGCATCAATTTGTGATTGGTCTGAGTGTTGACGCTGTTTTTCTTTCTCTTTCTTCCTTCCTGTAGGTTTTCCCGATAGCTGCATACCATTAGCTGGAATAAGATTCTCTATCTTGAGGAACGCAGCTCTGAGGACCAAAAGGTGCAGCTATAGCAGGTCTAGATTGGGCATGGGTCTTATGTTTCTTATTTATATTTTTCTGAGCTGCCTTCTGACTTCGCTATTCAATCCACTTTGGCTGGTCCTTTAAAAATGTGTAGCAATGAATGAACTGAAAAGACATATCTTTATTGTCTTCATTTTTATACAACACCTAGGCCTGCAGAAGCTGCATATATAAATGCAAAAGAAAGTTAAGCTAAAAAGATTACTAAATGATTAATAAGAATGTCATATACAATAGTTCAATTATCAACTTGTGCTCAGCGTTGATGCCATTTTGAGGTCTCCTCTCGATACGACATACACAACCAACAAACTTATTGACACACTCTTGTATAGTGGACAAACAATACATGAGTGAATTTTGAGAGCGATCTGAAGTAAAATCCTTGTTTGCATGAAAAAAAAAGTCAGAAATACGGTTCCAATATGTATTTCGAGATTGATCGGAATCTTGAATAGCATCCGTACTAATATTTACCCATGCTGAGACCAATAAGACATCCTCCTTCATACTAAAATTCTTAGATCTTTTTTGGTTTGATCTCACATATGCTTCCCCTTCCCCAACTTGTGACTTTGGATCTTCGGGTTGGCTACCTAGAGCACTCCAATCATAAGTAGTGTCACCCTCATTTATCAAGTTTGTAAAATACGCACTTCCATCCATTGTTCCTGTTCAGGCCAAATAGTTCATCACCTTACTTATAATATGTTCTTCCATTCAAAATTAGAATTCCAGCAAAATATAAAACAGAATTTGATGGACAACAGTTACCATGTATCTGTATTGACAACCATATGCATATCCATGTGTCATAAACAATGACAAACTGAAATTTTTAGTTCACAGTCACTGAGTTAAATGGCGAAACTCAACCGACAGCCGGCAGTGTACAACAATGTAATTTAGTTCATATATGCCTCATTTCTTGGAAATGGATGCAATGTTTATCGCGGTCAGCAGCAATGAGGAAGAAAAAATCAGTTCATGGCACTTTATTCAGTTCATCAGTAATTGCAGTCAGCAAACACAACTGTTAATATAATTTTATCTGCTCAGTAAACAAATGGATGCAATGTAACTATCACATGGATGCTTTTTAACTTTTCTATCTTGCTCTAAATTCCCCACCTCCCCCCCCCCCTCCCCCATCTTAACAACTAATTTTGGAAAGAACTGATATATATATCGGAGGAATTAAACACTGGACAGGGTAAATTACCAATATAAATTTTCGGTACAAAATTAAGTGTATGTAGATTATTAACAAAATAAATGGGCAGTCAAATGGCGATGGTACTGTCTAGTAAAGAGTGTGTTTCATGGTAAAGCAAAGGTACAGAGAGAAACTCAATTTACAATGCTATGCATCACGCTAGTAAAATTCAATCAGTATATGTTTGCCCATTGCAGACAAATTACTCTACAAATGGACTATTCAGTATTGCATCAATTTATCTCTTCATGACTAGGTTTCAGAGTTTCACTTTTCAATGTACGAAATTTCAGCAAAGCATTATGTCCATTTGACCCATTTTTTAGTTCAACCATTTACATAGTTGCCCCTGTACGACACAAAGAAGTTCAATTATCTATCACCACATATATATAGAAATACCAGGGATGCTGAAATATCTTGCATTACAAACAATGTCAATAGAACGGATACCATCATCTTAATCGGGCAGCAACCCCCATCTTAATCGGGCACGGCGTCCGTCACAAGCTAGAAGTCACTGATGTAAAAAGTTATCTCAATCAGGCAAATGGCCGTCACGGATGAACCTATCTCAATCAGACCCTAATTAAAGTCCGTCACCGATAGCTTTGACCCAAACGACTTGTCAAACTATAGCCTGTCACGGATGACCTATCTCAATCGGGCCTAAACTATAGCCCGTCACAGATGACCCTTATCTGTGACGGGCATTAACTATAGCCCATCACAGATGAGTCATCTCAATTGGGCCTAGTTAATGCCCGTCACAGATGAGTATAATCCCAAAAAAATAAATTTTATTTTTGGCTAGCCTTGCCATGCTGTCCCGCCTTTCTCAGGTCAATCTTTTTTTTGTCCTTACTCGTGTGCGCCCAGGAAGTTCACTTCCTAACTATAGCCCGTCACAGATGAGTCATCTCAATTGGGCCTAAGTTAATGCCCGTCACAGATAAGTATAATCCAAAAAAATAAATTTATTTTTGGCTAGCCTTGCCATGCCATCCCGCCTTTCTTAGGCCAAAAAAATAAATTTATTTTTGGCTAGCCTTGCCATGCCGTCCCGCCTTTCTTAGGCCAATCCTTTTTTGTCCTTACTCGTGTGCACTCGGGAAGTTCACTTTCTGAATGGTCACCCATCCTGAAATTGCTCCAGGCCAAGCATGCTTAATATCAAAGTTCTTTGGAAATTGGCTTCCGGAAGAGTAGTTGTAGCTTGTTGGTATGAATATTCTATTAATCCTATCAAACCCTGGGCCGGGATATGTCACACCCCAACATCCCCCATTCATATACATTCATTCACATACATTCATTCACATACACAACCATCAAAAATCATAAACAACAAAATTGTATAACTCGTCGAGATCTATAACTATTGTATCAGTCCTTTGTACAAATAAGTTCATTTGAACAATTTAAATTTTGAATTTTCAAAATTTGACAACTTCGAAGAAAAATTAGGGTTAATAAATGATTTCAAATAGAAAAGTCACCGAAACCAAAGTTGTAGAGCTCATTGAGGTGCAAAATTTTTATTTTGGTCATTTCTCCATCTGACTCTATTTAAACAATTTGAAATTTGAAATTCAAAGTTTAAGAAATTCAAATAGAATTTTTTGTTAGGGAACGACTTCAACTGAAAAATTCATCAACAACAAGGTTGAATAACTCATCAAGATCTATAACTTTTATTTTGGTCATTTTTCTATATAACATTTTTTGAACCGTTTGAATTTGAAAATATGACAACTTCAAACAACATTTTCAAATACTAAATAATTTCAACTGAAAAAGTTATCCACAACAAAGTTGAATAACTCATCAAGATCTATAACTTTTATTTTGATAGGTGTCATCCGTGACGGGCTTAAGTTTTATGCCCACCTAATATGTTTGTGCGACCATATCTCAATCGGACACTTTTTCGGCCCGATTGAGATGACTTCCTTGTGACGGCCCGCTATTTCTAGGCATGTTAGAGGCTGTCACAGATAGAAGGCTTCTATCTGTACTAGTGTGTGCATTTGTTCAATCTCATTCCTGAAATATAATACACAGATGCTGCACTTTGTAATAAAAAAAACGCGAATATTATGGAAGGGTCTAATATGAAATAATTAGAAGGGTAAGGCTTCGAACCCATATAATCTAGCCTTACCACCTTGTGGAGCTAGCCGGAAGACCTCTCAGCGTTTCTCGCACTTCGTAATACTAAACAATGGTGTGCGTCGTTGAGGACATCACCGTGCGCTTGGGGCGCCATGGGTGAGGGCGATTACCCTCACCACCTCCGGCTCCGCGATTGCTACCTGGCTTGTGGCAGTCGTGGTAACCGCAAAGCTCACGGTCTGCGCGTTGTGAAGGCACCGCTGCAAACTACTACACCACACTGACGAAAACTAACTGATGGCCATTGGAATCTCAGTGGAGTACAGTGACACTGATTTGGCGCCGCAGGAGGACCAAATGGCCCTGGAAGCCATCCTTCGTGCCATGCCGGTAGAGATGATGGCGTCCCTTTGCTGCCACGAAGGAAGCCTGAGATGCGATCAAGTTGAATTATATGGAATGGCATCGACCACGTCTGGAAATCCAAGGCGTAGAAACTACTGAAGGAAGTGTGATGCAATCGAGTTCAACGACAGCAAGTCCATCAAAGAATTCACTCTCCACCTCATGGGCTTGTCACACTTTCCACCCTCAGTATTCTGATCGAAGAGATCATGGTAGTGGAAAAGTTCTTGAATGTTGTGTTTGAAAACCTCTCGCAAATTGCCCTGTCCATTGAGACACTCCTACATCTTGATAAGCTTTCGCTCGAGGAGGTCACTGGCCACCTCTCCGGAATGTTAAGGAGAGAAGCTGGCTGTAAGGCCACAACGTTAGGAGACAAGTACTTCTTACGGAAGATCAGTGAACCACAAACTGCAAGGACATAATAGTTGAAGGCAAGGGCAAAGAGCGGCGGTGGCAATCATCAAAAGATGAGGAGGCCGAAAAAATAGATGCACACGATGACATGAAGGGTGGGAGCCCAACCACAACAATTGTCACAATTATGACTGTAACGGTCCTTCACTTTATCACCGAGTCTGAAATTCATCTATAAAACAAAATACCAGGTATAACGGGTTTCTCAGTTTACAAAACGGGATCACCCTACATACTAGCCAGTATTATAGCCGTTTTTAGCTGACGTGACAAGCTGAGTTAGCGTGGGACCCATCTGAACCCCACATGTCAGTGGAAAAAAATTAGGTAAAGACTGGGTGCAAAACCTGCCCTATGCAGCCCCCGCTCCGGAGTCCGGACGGGGCTAGCTAATGAGCGAGGAGCGATCGATCCCCATCCAACCCTATACACTCCTCTCCCCCTTCCTCCTCCCCTTCTTCTCTTCCTACTACATCATAAATTTTAAATAAAATAAAAAACAAAGCTGGAAAAATTTATGTATAGAAATAATATATATACACTCCTACAACATCATAAATTATATATATATATATATATATATATAATATTTGAATTCAAATCCAAATTTGAAACGGGTATGTAAACTTTTGACTTATAAACTTTGGCTTTATAAACTTTAGGTGTATAAACTTTAGATGTATAGAAATACTATATATAAAAATATTTGAATTCAAATTCAAATTTTAATCGGATATAATTCAAATTCAAATTTAAATCGGGTATGTAAACTTTTGACTTATAAACTTTGGGTCTATAAACTTTAGGTGTATAAACTTTAGATGTATAGAAATACTATATATAAAAAATATTTGAATTCAAATTCAAATATAAATCGGGTATATAAACTTTTGACTTATAAACTTTGGGTGTATAAAATTTAGGTGTATAAACTTTAGATGTATAGAAATACTATATATAAAAAAAATATTTGAATTCAAATTCAAATTTAAATCGGGTATATAAACTTTGGGTCTCTAAACTTTAGATGTGTAAACTTGATGTGTACATACTTTAGATGCATAAATTTACTAAAATAGGAAAGTAATACGTTGACCAAAAAATACCAGGTGGAGGGAGGGGATCCGATCGCCCCTTAGCAATCTCGGCTCCGGACTGTTGACACGTGTGGATGACATATCCATCGAACGGTGCACTCCGTTCTGCTCCAGGCTCACCACGAGCGCGATCTCGCTCTGTTCGTGTGTGGCTCTCGATCGCTCCGAGCTCGATCTCGTCACGACGAGTTGGGGTTCTTGATCTGGATGAGGTATAGTAAGGAGTCCTCCAAATCCCAGTTCATGGCCTCTTGTGGTTCGCTTGCAGCATTGCTGTCATCGCGGCAACGCGCTGGCGAGACGAGGGGAGCCCGAGCATGTAGATGAGGTGGGTGTGCACGCACGCCGATGACTCCGCCGGCCGGCCTGTGCCGAATGACGCGCGTCGTCGTGCTGTACGTACTACTCTAAAAATAAAATCCGAAACCGCGATAATCAGATCACATAGCAGCCGCAGCATCAGCGTGCACATAAATCAAATCAATTTATGATGATCTTGAGCCACAATTTGGTTTACATCAATCATTTTCGAGTTTGATCGAGTACGTACGTGTTTTTTATGTCCAACACGCGCGATCAGTCCGAGCAGCGGCTGCTCCTGTTTCTGTGTTCACCTCACGCAACCTCAAATCGATCATGATCAACACATCAGCTGCCCCTAAAATCTCAACTCTCTCTCACTGTCAGCCCCGCCATCGCCGACTCATCCACGTCAAGATCAATGCGACTGCAAGGTCTGCCACTCCTGGAGCACCTCCTCATGTTCCTCCCACCTCTACGTCCACGTCCAAGTTCCGACCACCGCAAGTAATACGTACACACCACCAACCAACCTACATATTCCTCCTCCATGCATGCACGCGTCGTTGGAGCTGATGACGACGATGCTTACAAGCATGTAAACATATACGCAGGTGGAGAGACGACATGGAGGACGACGTGGTGTTCATCCGTGGGTTCATATCGTCGTCGGTGTTCTGGACGCGACGCGGTGAAAGGTGTTCCCGGCGTTAAGCGAGGCGGCGAGGGGGAGGTCGTACATGATGTTCGCCGTCAACCTAGCTACGGGAGTGGGGGTTCGGTCGGAGCTAGGAGCCAGTGGAATTCCGCTACACGCTCCGGGAGTACGTTGAGATGATCGAGCGCTCCGTGCTCCAGCCACCGTCCTCCTCATCACCGCCCGCAGCCGGCTGCTGCTCCTAACCGTTTGCCGCCGGTCGCCGGCCTGCAGAGTGGTGAGATGGGAACAGAGGGGAGGAAGAGAAAGGTGAAGATAGATAAGGGTCATTGACATGTGGGGTCACGTGGATCTCACGTTTACTCAACATGCCACGTCAACTAAAACTAGACATAATATTGCTTAATATCTTGGGTGATCCAGTTTTATAAATTGAGGTATCAATTATATGTGGTATTTTGATTAGAAATGAAATTCAGACTCGACGACAAATTAAGAGAAATAAAATGAACTTATTCTGCAAAAAAGAAAAAATGACATCAGCCTAAGAAGACGCGGTTGGAGCCCACCAACCCCTTGTTGAAGAGGATGATGATGAACCCACTTTGCGCTTATGGCCCATTTTTTCGAGTCCAACCCGGCGCCCTCG
Organism: Oryza sativa Japonica Group; assembly: GCF_034140825.1. Taxonomy (NCBI): domain Eukaryota; kingdom Viridiplantae; phylum Streptophyta; class Magnoliopsida; order Poales; family Poaceae; genus Oryza; species Oryza sativa. The sequence continues at coordinate 17,371,623 of NC_089036.1, forward strand.
GTTTGAAGTCATTGCCCTCCACAGCTGGTGACTCAAGAGCTCGACCTCGACAAGGCCAAGGTTTCCGCGAATCTTCATAGGGAGGAATTAGCTGAGGATGATGGTATTTGGCACCTTGGCACAGTTCACGAGAACTTCACAATTAGTATGTCGTATCATGTGCATTTAAAGTTTATTAATCTCGTGATATGTTTGTATTTCCTCTGTTTCAAATTATAATGCCTATATTTTTTTTACACGGTCATTAATAATATACTTCGATCAGTATTTTATTCCATTATATGATTCAATAAATATGAAATTAGCATAACATAAAAATACTTCAAAATATGAATCTAGTAATATAACATGCATAATACTTAGTATAGATATAATTAGTATGATTATTAGTCAAAAGCTACCGAGTTTAATTTTTCTTGAAAAGAGGATGCCCTATAATTTGGGACGGAGGGAGTACTGTATTATGAGGACTTGTAAAGTCCAACAAATCTATCCGCATATAGAGCAAGTACAATAGCAGGCTATAAGTTAGCTATAAACACATATTGAGTAGATGAAAGAGGATTGAGAGAAAACCAGCGGGCTACAGATTTGTAGCTAGTTGTGCGTATAGTAAGTAGGACTAGGTATTAATTGTGTATGAATTAACTATTAAATTGACTGTAAACTATTTGGAGCTAATAGTTGGCTATACTATTAAACTTTCTCTTATCTTATGTGAAAAGTCAACTTACAAAAGAAACAAAATATCGTAAGAAACCAGCTGTGACGGTCGTATGTAGTAAGTGCATCAGCAATCAGTGGCGGGCGTGTATACCGACGCGTCTAAGATGTGGTTCCTGTGGAACGCCTGGCCTCCCCCTCCATCCAGCCATCCCAGTCACCCTCCATCCCCCGGAATCTGCCGCCGCCGAGGCCGCCGGAGCCGAAGCAGCTGGCTCCCCGGGAGTGGAGGCCGAGCGATCCACCCAAGACGGCGGCCCGACGCCCAGATCTGACGGCTGACGCCGGCCTCCTCCCCCGCCGCCGAGGCCTCTTCGCCGACGCCGCGTCGGTGCGACGCCGACGACCTGAGCGAGCTCTTCAGGCCCTATGGCGCAGTCCTCTCCGTCGAGGTACAGCATCCCAAACCATCCTCCATTGCTCGCGATATCTTCAGTGCCAACCACGCAGTAGCGGGGTACAGCTCGAACAGTTACGTTACTTCTAAGAATCACAGACTGACTTGAACCAAAATTTTCATCGAACCACTCACTAACTAAATGAATGGATTTGGGCACACCTGAAATTCTCAGTCTGCAAGTGAGTTGGGAGCTCATCATTTATGCAAGGACTTAGGTTTTGACATTGTTCATTTAGTTAAGCAGGCCTCTGAGAGCTTAATTGCAGAACTGCAGAATTGCTTCTTTTTTTTTATGTTTCAGATTCTTATAATCTCTTCGCAAACTCTGTAGCTCCAATAGTTCATGATGAACAGGAGGCTTTTACTGTTGTGGTTCGAATAGGACCAGACATTTGGGAGTAAAGAATTGCAAATCTAAATTAATGTGCTGAGTTTATGTTCTCAACTTATGATTAATTCTGATAAAGGGAAGCCCATTTTATTTCGTTGAATTTGTGTGCTGTGTGATATCTATGTTTTTCTTATCTAAGTTTACTAATTGCATCAAAATTCGGAACTGAGGCTACACTTATAGAACAGAAATAATGTAGCCTATTTTAATGCTGTGATTTCTAGGATTTTTTTTTCTAAGTTTAGCAATTGCATCAAAATTCAGAACTGAGGCTACACTTACAGAACAGAAATAGTATAGCCTATTTGAACACTGTGATTTCTAGGGGTTTTTTTCCTAAGTTAATCAATTGCATCAAAATTCAGAACTGAGGCACACTTAGAAAACAGAAACAATATCGCCTATTTTAATTCTGTGATTTCTAGGATTTTTTTCCCCTAAGTTTAGCAATTTGATTAAAATTCAGAACTGAGGCTACACTTAGAGAACAAAAACAATATAGCCTATTTAAATGCTCCATGTATAGGATTCCAAAATTAGATTTCTAGAACATCCTATATCATTCCTTCCTGTTTAAGCAGCAAACTTCTATGTTGAACTTTGTTTAATCATACCATTCAAGTGCAGTAACTATTAATGAAAGAGTGGTCTGGTTTAATCTGTAATTTTGTCTGGACAGTAGAAGAGAAAAATAGAAGGGACGGAAATACTGCATTCTTTCATGCTGTAGGTAACCAGAGAAATAGGGAAAAAAAAACATATCGATAGCCTAGATTCTAGAAGGCCAGAGGCTCCTGTTTAGGATAATAAAGGCATGCTTAAAATTTCTATGGATTACTGCAACACTCGTTTTGGGTATTAAAACAAACTGAATGTCTCTCTACAGGACAAGTTCTGATCTCTAGATGAAAAAGTTATTGCTGAGAAGAACCATATTTTGGAAAAGATTTCTCTGATGATGTTAAAAAAGGCTGTTTTTGATTTTTATGCGAAAGGGGACCCAGGTCCTGATGGTTTCTCTTTCATGTTTTGTCAGAAATTTTGGGTGTAATGAGGGGTATAATTAAACAACTGCTGTTTGTACCTAGTGTAATGTGTGGTATGAATCTGTTTGTATAGCATAAGGCCGATGAGCACAGGTTATTAGTTGAGTGAAGATGATAATAAGTTGGCATTTGCAGTTTGATGGGATGTGCACTAGTGTCGCTAATGAATGCTTTGCATCTTATAATGCTTTTCATCCGGGAACTTTTCACTTTTTATTACACACTGATGAGTACAAGTGTTTATGCATTGATTAGTTGTTCATATTTAGAAATCTCGGTTTATCTCCTTCTGAAATTATGTGTATGTGAAATGTTGTGTGATAACTTTGAATTCTACGAACATTAAAGGGAATATATCAATGTCTCTGTGAATATGATTGTGAAATGTCTAGTGCTGTGAATATCATATTATTATTGCCAGTGTTCTGTCATTCATTGCTAAAAAAACTATTTTTCAATGCTGGTGATAACCCCTTTATACATGTATTTACCGAACTGCTTGTGATTTAAGGCCTACATAAATCAATAACTTAGTTCCTCAGGCGTCCTTGAACCTCTTGGAGAAAACCATATCTCCGTGAAAATTAATTTCTACTTTTTTTTTCTTTTTGTAGGTGAAAAAATATTTCACTTTTTACTAGGCGTCTAGTATAGTAAAACTACACTATGTCACTCTACTTGTAGGCTCTTATCATCTCAATTATCAAGCACTTTAGACTAGCCTAAAACTACATTTTTAAGAGAATCATTCATCCTGTGCATTTGGAAGCCATCTGTCCAAGCTTCGTGTTACATTCTGAAAAATATTGCATTGCACTGCTTCCAAGTATGCCAACAACCCAATATACTATATCAAAGAGCTTTTCCTACGAAATTTGAGCCTTGCAAGCTATAATCTGATGGAAGTCCAAAGATTTTTTCCAGGGAATTGTTCCACTTGCTCCATAACTGTAAGTTTTGCAGCATTTGGCGGCAATCAGTGCTTGTGATCCACTTTTGCTCACTATTTGTTCAGGTTTGAATACAATTGTAATTTGAGCCATTAGTGACTGTATGTCTCATTTTGTTAAAATTATGACCGGCCATCCTTTTCGTGTATGTGCCTGTATTGGGCTAGATCATGATGGTATATTCTACATCTTGTTACAGCTATGTGATACACTTGTACTTGGCAGATGATGCCAGACTTTTCCTATGTATTGGGCCTTATGTGTATTTGTAAACAAAAAAAAGACTTTCTTGAGAGGACGCTAAACCACGCTTTAATACCTGCTATCCTGGAATACGTAGTATTAACTTCTATTGTTCCAAATGGATGCGTTTACCTTCTGAACATTATCAAAATTTACCTCTCATTCGTTATGCCAGTGAAATTTCCAAGAACCCGTTTGAAATACGGACAATTTTGTTTGAGAATTGAATTGTTTTCATTGTTTTTTTTTTTTGAATTTCTGTGTTCAAGAAGGGGACATTTACTGAAGAGCCTAAAGCATAATGTGAGCTATCATTTTTCATTTTAGCAAGATATGTAACCTTTATTTGACTAGTCATGCAATATCTCTAGTGACTATACAAGGACACAAATCCCCAATAAATACCTCATGGCACAGGACATAAATTTCTTCTACAAGACATCGGTTTTAGCAACCGTTTCCTTATTTGACTTATGGGGCTAGCAAGAATAGCGTCCACATCAGTGCACAAAGGTGTGATACAGAAGATCTCAAGCACATAGGCCACTAGGACACTACAGAACAAGCTGACGTAAGGGGAGAGAAAAAGGAAAAAGGACAGAGCCAGAAGGACAAGAGGCCAAGTTTAGCAACGCAGAGCAAACGGTAAACCCACAAACACAACCATCCCCTCCTTACTTCTGCCCCCATCCCAAACCCTACCGCCTCCAGATCCCACCCTCTCGCCACCGCGACGCTTGCCGGAGGTTCGGTTCCAGCCATGCGGATCCGGAGGAACGCCTCCAGGGTGCTCGGGTCAGCCTACTTCACCACACAGTCGGAAGCATCACGCGCATATATGAGCAACCTCCCACCGACATCGTCCGCGCCTGCGCCTGTTGCATATGGCGGCGGCGGCGGCGATCTTGGTGGTCCTATGGTCACTCCAGACGATGCTTGCCAGCTAAGCCTGTCGCCATGGGATCTGCCATATGAGCTCGAAGATCCTGATCCCCTGGTAAGCTTTCGATAACTTCTCCCTCACCCAGGCCATCAGATCTAGATGCACTATGCTTGTTATTAATTTCGTTTCTTTTAACCACCTCTAGTTTTAATGCTCCGTGAGAGTTGCCAATCTTGCTTGCTATGTTCCACTTGGGTTTTTGGTGTGATGGACCAGCGGTCTCGCTCTCCGATGGTTCTAGGGTTCCATCTGTGAAAGAGATTAGAGTCGTGGTTTTGACATTTAAGGTTGCTTGGTGGGGAGTAGGGAATGACAGAAATTAATCACATCAACCAGCAAGATCAAGCTTCCGGCAGGCTTTATGGGCTTCTTCAACCCAAGATTTAGGAGTCATGGGGCAGCTAGGGTTGGGGAGGGGCGGAAATGGATGCCCTAGATCTGGCTATCCGTGAATATTATTCGATAGCTCTCTGGCTCTCTTTTCTACTCCCTTCATCCCAAAATATAAGCATTTTTAGCACATTGGCAGGTCAAATATTTTTAACTTTGACCATTAATAGAAAAAAATTAAAAAAGATCAATCATGTAATTGATGTTACTAGATTTATCATTAAACAAACTATCATAATATGCAACTATTTTAATTTAAACATCTTATTTTTATAGATATTGTTAGTCAAAGTAGCATATCGAAGACCGTGCCAGGGTCTAAAAATGCTTATATTTTGGGATAGAGGGAGTAGCTTTTTTATGCATGTTGATCTGCTAAAATAGAGTAAATTGCGCCGTTGGTACAAAAACTTATGAGGTGGGTAGGATTTGGTGCTCAAACTTGTACGTCTGATCTGTGTGTAAACTAAAACCAAAACATGTCTAACTGATTTCACTAGTGACATATTAGGTTGGGGGGGGGGGATTGTTAAGAGGGAATGCAAGTTTTGAGGGGTGGGGACCGTTAAGTCTATAGATTGGTTGATAGACGTGAGAGTTTCAGGATGGATATGGAGGGGAGTTTAAGAGCAATCTCCTACCTTTTCAATACTAGAGAATTGAACTTTCGTCGTGGTACCCAAAATCACAAATATTTCGGCAAGATTAAGAACCGGTAGTAAAGATGCTTTAGTACGGGCTTTAAAAGTCCAAGTCCCTAGAAACATTTTTTTGTCCCGGTTGGTGTCACCAACCGATACTAAAAATACATCTTTAGTACTGGTTGGTAAAACCAACCGAGACTAATGTTGGAGGATACTTTTAGTACCGGTTAGTTCAAAAAGAAAATATATGTATCCAAGTCAGATGTGTGTACTGTGTAGGATGGTAACACGCGTGAGGACTGAGGTGAGAGATCTTGAGTTCGAATCCCACATCCCACATATTTATTTTGACTAGAAAAAAATGCTCGAGCGTTGCAACGGTAAATGCTATTTTAATTTTATTATTGTTTTACGGTTTAGTAGGGTAAAATTCGCTTGGATAAATTTTTTAGAAAATCATGAGCTGCAATTAGAAGTCCATATTGCATCTCAAGTTAGCATGTGAGTTTTTCTAAAAGATTTTTTATACGACTCCTTTTATACTTCAAAAAGAAACAAGCTTAAAATCTAACTCAAACACGGATCTGTATTTCCAAATATGAACGAACTTAAAACCCGACTCAAATACGGATGACGTACCTAAATACCGGCAAAAACATTTTCAATTTTTATAATAGTAGAGACTTGGTATGCATATAAAGATCGAGATCTTTAGTCTCGATTCCGGGGTTTCCAACCGGTATAAAAGATGAGTTCTCTACTGATGTATATATGACAAATAAATATGAACAGTACGTCATCATGTGGAATTCAATTCTCTTCCATACTCATTCTCGTCTCTACGACCAAACAAAGAACTAGGAGTAAAAATGAAACTCCCATAACCAACCCCTGAACCAACTTCCTCCTCCAAACTTTCAATCCATTTCCTGCTGTTGTCAAACAGGCCATAAGTTGAACGTTGATTAGGATGTGTAGGCTCGAATGTCAAGATAATATTACGTAAATATCCATATGACAATTCATGTTAATTATACATATTAAAACATATATAAAAGGGATATGCAATGCATACAAAATAATTAAAAACAAAAATAACTACAATATGTATAAATGTTAATTATTTACGCATACAACATATCTTGTGCTCTCATATGCGTGTGTTTTGTGTACTAAATTATACCCACCTGATAAGTTTGAATACTACAACGCAGTTAACTCTCTAAAAAAACTGTGGATTTTTTTGTGAACTGTACACCACATATATCAAATAACTTATGTTTCTCTTGCTTAGTTCAATTTATATCTCACAATATGATTCAAACCTTTCAGGAGGCTCCGTTCGACAGGTACATGGCGTGCATCCCTTTTAGGGCAAGCTTTGTGTCCGACAGCGACAACAACGATGATGATCAGATGGAGGTGGACGAAGACAAGAGTTGGAATCAGGTGGAGAATGAGGAGGTGAATGATCAGCAGCAACCAGCTGACCACAAGGTGGACCAAAGTGGTGATCCGGCAGCCAGAAAGATGAAGGGGAAGATGAACGAGAGCAGCATGGTGGTGATGGAGATGCAAGATGCTGACAAGCAGGCTGGTGTTTGGTACTGCAACAAGAATGATGGCAAGAAATGGCACTGCCGAAACATCGTCGACGGGCCCAAGACCCTGTGTGACTACCACCTAGCAAAGAGCCGCTCTTACTACACCCGCACTGGTGAGGCAGGTGCTGCAGCTAGTTCCAAGTCAGGCCGAGCAAAGGCACCAGCTATTGCCAAGCCAAAGTCCAGTTCCAAACGAACTCCAGCAGGTGAGTCAAGTGCTCAAAACAACTCTATTGCAGCAGCAGCAGCAGCAGCAGTGAGTGTGCTGCCAACCATCTCCTCCCAGCCATCCAAGAGGAAGGCAAGCAATGGCTTATTAGGTGGTGATGCCTACTATTTCTATGATATGTTCGTCCCATACCGCAAGAAGGATCGTGGTGGTAGCAGCAGCAAACAGCAAGCCGGTGCTGAGGAGAAGGAGATCCTGCCACAAGATAATGCCGTCGCCATGGAAGAGAAAATGGACGGCAAGAAACTGTACGATGGTGTTTACAACTCGTCTGATTACTCCTCGGACACTGCTAGCGACGACGAGAGCGACGAAGACTATACCGTTGGTGGTGCCAGCAAGCGCCGTACCAAGAAAAGGAAAATGAAGCTTTCAGTGAAGAAGGTGCAGTTCTCGAAGATGACGAAGAAGCGTGTGAAAGAACGGTCGCTTAAGTCCCTGCTCTAAGAGTTCTAATTCGATCGGTTGTCTGTGGGACAGTTTCAGTTTAGCCGTGTTGTCGCTTAATGGCATATCATGTATGGATTTAAGACGTGTACCGTTTAAATAAATGTTTGAACCTTGTGATGTTTATCAGACATAATTTCGGGTTGTTAAATTTAGTGATGGTGGTCAAGGAAATAATACAATCAAACTTTTGATATAATTTAATATAGTGAGCGTAGCTAAACTGGTTAGCTCTTTTGTGCAACCTATCCAGGTTCACGTCATGGACTTACGACTACTTATTCTTTTATTAGTTCGCAACGGATAGCGAGATATTACTAAAACCAAATATCACCAAAAATAGTCATCTGCAGACTGCACCTAGGTCGATTTCAGCCTAACACTGTGTTCTCTTTCTTCTGGGTGTTCTGCTCCAGCCTTTATCTTCCTCTGTGTTGCCTAAGCCTCGACACCCGGGACCCTTTGGTAGGGATGAAATCGGTTCATATATTCCCGATATCCAAATTCATTTTCGGAAAAGGATAGTTTCGAACAGATAATTATTGGACAGTAATTAATACGTATAGTTTTTCTTCTCAAACTGACAGTAAGACCAGATCAGTATCCAGCGAAATCGGTTCCAGTCAGAAACTATATGGATTTTTCCGGATATCCACATATAGCAATCAATTTTTTAAAAAAAACACATATGTATACATAACTTTATTATATACTAGAAAAAAATACCCGTGCGTTGTAACGGGTGAAGGCTATTTTAATCTTATTATTATTATATGTTTCAGTTAAGGTAAAATCTAATGTGAGAACTCGTTTGAATATATATATATATATATATATATATATATATATATATATATATATATATATATATATATATATATATATATATATATATATATATATATATATATATATATATATATATATATATATATATATATATATATATATATATATATATATATATATATATATATAGAAAATCATGGTGTCCGATCGTCTCAAATTAGCATGCGAGTTTTTTAAAAGAGATTTCTTATACGATTCCTTCTGTATTTCCAAAAGCGAACTAATTTAAAAACCGACTCAAATGCGGATCTGTATTTGAAAAGAACAAACTTAAAAACCAACTCATGCACGGATGACGTACCAAAGTACCAGTAAAAATATCTTCAATTTTTATAATACTAGAAAAAATATCCGTGCGTTGCAACGGGTGAAGACTATTTTAATCATATTATTGTTAGATTTTTTTTTTGTCTAAAAAGTATATGGGATTTTTATTTTGAGATGATATCCAATTCGAAACCCTTGTATTTTTAAAAGCAAACGAATTTTAAAACCAACTTAAATACGGACAACGTACCAAAACTATCAACGGAAACAACTTCAGTTTTAATAATAAATCACTTAATCCTAAATAGCCGAAGGAAATCATATGTTGAAAAACTTACGTTAAAAAGAATCATGTGTAGATGAATCCTTCACAAAATAAACGGACATGCATGCAAGCCACCCATACAAAAATTAGTATGTTTTTCATTTGCATGTGTACAAAATTATTGAAATAAACATAGACAAATCTGGAATAAATAGTATGTAACATATGCTTAGAAGATGGGCAATATTTTCCACTAAGACAGCTCAAAATAGGAAGACAGATTGTGATAGACGTTGGGCCCTTTTACAATTTTAGGCCCATATATGTGCAAAAACGTATTGGATGTGGAGAGAAAATAAAAGGAAACGTGAATATGGTCAAAATGCTAAAAACATATATGAATCGGAACAAGACGGCTTGTTGGAACGAACGGATGACGGACGAAAATTTGATGAGTATAAAATTATCTTCAATTCTTATAATAGGTAAAGATTACGATAAACGTTTTGTTCTCTTTTGAAGGCATTTTTTGGTTTTTTTGCCTTTTTTATTATTTTGGATGGATTTTTTTTTCACGGACTGCTTGACTGCCTTTTTTATTGTTGCATACAAAACGAATAATAAAAATTTTTAGGAACGACGTTTTTTCGCCGTTCTCGGGGAATCGGACTTTTCTTCTGGGGGACTTTTTTGCTCTTTTTTTTATTTTTTTACGGACGTTTTTTTCACCATTTTACGGGGAATCGGACACATTTTCTTTTTAAGGCGGTCCAATTAATTCGCTCGGATGGAAACATTAAATTAAAACCTATTTAAACACGGGTGACCTATCAAAATCTCGGCAAAAACACCTTTAATTTTTATAATAGTAGAGATAGAGATAGAGATATATGGTTTAGTTAAGATGAAATGCATTGTGTTAAATTCGTTTGGATATATATTTTGTTAGAAAATCATGAGTTACAATTAGAGTCTGATCGTCTCAAGTTAGCATGCGAGTTTTTTAAAGAGATTTCTTATATGATTTCTTCTGTATTTTCAAAAGCGAATGAACTTAAAAACCGACTCAAATACGAATTTGTATTTCTAAAAGCAAATGAACTTAAAACCGACCCATACACGGATGACGCACTAAAGTACCGGCAAAAACATCTTTAATTTTTATAATAGTAGAGAAGTAGAGATGAGAAATATAAATATAAAAATAGTAGAGAAGAATTTTATTTTTAAATCACCAAGAGAATATAATTTCAGGTCATACGCACAAAGTTCTCAAAAGAAAAATATATCATATGCACAAGCTGTTTGGTGGCTAAAGGCAGCAGGCCCATTTGGCTCATGTGGGGGCCGGCTGAGGACCTGTTGTAGACTTGCAGTAGGGGGCTGTGGGCAGATGGCCAGCCAGCCCAGAGAGGAGATCAGCAGGGGAAAAGTATACCGGAGGTCCTTGAACTTGTCACCGAGATAAAAAAACGTCCTTGAATCGCAATACCAGACACCCGGGGTTCCCCAAGTATATAAACCGGTCACCCGAGATCCTCGATAGTTTTGACCCCGGTTTTGGCCTACATGGCGGCTAAGTCGGTGTGGGACCCTCGTGGGCCCCACATGTCAGGTGTCCACATCATCTCTCTTTCCCCTCTTCTTTCTTCCTCCCTCCCCTCTCTGCACTCTCTCTCGTAGGTCGGGCCGACGGGTAGGGAGCAGACGGCTGGGCGGCGAGCGAGGCTGAGCGGCGGCGCTGCGACGGCGGCGGCGGCGACGTCGCCCTCTTCTTCTTCTCCCGCTCCCTGGACCCTGCCGCTCCCGCTCCCTCCTCATCTCCCTGGACGCCATGGACCGGGTGCTCGCGCTCGACGCCGCCTACCCGCTGCCTCTCCTCCCCGTCATGCTCGACAAGTTCCCCAAGGTCGTCGAGCCCGCCCGGTGGTGGCAGCCGACTAAGAAGCAGCAGTAGCAGCAGCGTGCTCCGATCTTCAACACGTCAAAGGTAGCGGCAACCAATGGCGCCGCGGGCCGGCGAGCCACCGCCATGGCCGGGAACGGCTGGACCCAAGAGGTGGAGGAGGAGATGCGCGACATCCTCCGTGTCATCAGGGCCAAGGACGAGAACGAGTACGTGTCAGTCGGCAAGCTGGTCCTCGCCCTCAACAAGCGCCTCGCCATGGCAGGCCCGGCGCTGGCCGGCGCTGCCACGCTCGCCGCAGCGTTCATCGGCTCCGGCGAGGTCGTAGCGTAGGCGTCCGGCGTGGCAGTCCTCGGTGGCGCGCTGGCAGCGGCGGTGAACACCGTCGAGCACGGCGGGCAGGTGGGCATGGTGTTTGACCTGTGCCGCAACATGGCCAGCATCTACCGGAAGATCCAGGAGGACATCGAGGCGTCGCCTCAAGGAGGCCGACGTCGAGCAGAGGGAGAACTGCAAGGTGTTCGAGACGAAGGTGGCGCTGCAGCTCGGCCGGAGCACGTTGGAGCTCAAGAAGTTCAAGGCGATAGCCTCGCCGACGGTCAAGGACGAGGACATCAAGGAATTTGCCGGGAGGGAAGGTGGACTGGGCGGAGCACGGGTCGGCGCCGCCGCCGTGGTGGTGGTCGCAGTACTTCACGACGCGGGAGAGGGCAGCGCCCTTGACGACGTTGGGGAGGTTGACGACGAAGTCGTCCTCGCCGCTGCCGTCCGCCACCACCCTCCTCGAGCATCCTCCTAATCGTGCCCGACGCTGCGGCGATCACCTTCGATGAGGACGGAGCAGGAGCGGCAGGGTCCAGGGATCAGAGAAGAAGAAGAGGGCGACGCCACCGCCGGCCGCCAGCCGCCGTCGCGGCGCTGCCGCTCAGCCCCGCTCGCCGCCTAGCCGTCTGCTCCCTACCCGTCGGCCCGCCGCCCGGCCTTGAGAGAGAGAGAGAGAGAGAGAGAGCAGAGAGGGGAGGAAGGCAGAAAGAAGAGGGGAAAGAGAGATGACGTGGATACCTGACATGTGGGGCCCACGTGGGTCCCACGCTGACTCAGCCGTCACGTAGATCAAAACCGGGGTCAAAACCACCCAGGGATCTCGGGTGACCGGTTTTGTATAGTTGGGGGACCCCGGGTGTATGATATTGCGGTTCAGGGACGTTTTTTATCTCGGTGACAAGTTCAGGGACCTCCGGTATACTTTTTCCGCAGTGAGCCAGAGAGGAGACGCGCAAAAAGCTGGGCCCATCTCTAAGCGCATACATGCGCGAGAAAAATCAGAGACTTGATGATTTTCCGCGCGCCGTTGATAAGAAAATCGGAGATGAACGGGTTTTTTTAATCTTGGACAAAATCTTTTTACGGACGAAAGTTTTTTACGGAAGCCATATGTAATTTTTTATTAGTATATATAGATATATATATATATATATATATATATGATTTAGTAAATTTTCATATCTATTAATTATATAAGATTAAGTAACTTTTCTTTTATCTTTAGAAGCTTTATCTATTTCTTTTTTATCTTTACAAAAACTTGCATCGTGTCCAATAAGAACTATTATAAATCAGTGGGCATAAATATGTATACCGGGATTTATTAATCAATCTCTCGATAATATATAATTTTCACCGCATTGCCATCTTCTATCCCATCGAGTCATTCGTTTCGATTTATCAATCTAGGAATCAGGAAAGTACATCCGTCCCCCATGGCCGCCGCCACCAGCGACCACCTCTCCGGCCTCCCCGACGACCTCCTCCGGCACATCATCTCCTTGCTCTCTGCCAAGGAAGGCGCCGCCACCGCCGTGCTCTCGCGGCGTTGGCGTCCGCTGTGGCGCCAGGCGGGCACCGTCAACCTGGACACGGAGCCCTACTTGTACCCGGCAGCGTACAGAGGCAACAACTTCCCGGAGCACAGGCGGAGCGCATTCGTCGGCCACGCGCTGGCCGCCCTCGCCGCGTGCGAGAGCCCGAGGGTCCTGAGCCTTCGCCTCGTGTCGGAGGAGATCGAGGGAGGCGCTGCCGAGGAGAGGTGTGCCGGTGTGGTCGACGCCGTCCTGGACGCCCCGGCGGCGGCGCGCGTCGAGGAGCTCCGCGTCCGCTGCGCCGTCTCGTGGCTCTGCGAGCACGGCAGCTGCGAGCGCTCGAGCTCCAGCGGAACGTGGCGGCTGCGGCTCGGATCCCTGCCCTGCGCCGCGGCCACGCTCCGCGTTCTGCACGCCAACGACGTCGGCGTCGAACGCCTCGGCGACGGCGACGGCGGCGTCGTCCTCCCGCTCCTGGAGGAGATGCGGCTGGTGAAAGCCACCGTGTCACCGGAGACGCTCCAGGGCGTGATCGACGCCGCGCCGAGGCTCGCCAACCTGTGGCTCGAGAGGATCAGCTTCAGGAGCAACGACGGCAGCCGGGGCGTCTACCTCGCTGACGGCTTCCGCCTCCAGCTCTGAGGCCCGGCGCTCACCGAGCTAGCCCTCATCGGGTATTACAGTAGAGATCGCTGCATCGAGCTCGACGTGTCCCGCCTACGCTCCTTCGTAAACGAACGCTCCCTCCCGGGGCGCTTCTCCTTGACCTCGCCGGCGCCGGACCTCGCATCCGCCGACCTTCACTTCCACGACCACCGGAGCTATGGCGACAAAGATCCCAACAACTTGACCGTACCCATGTGGAGCTGCCTCCGGCACCTGCACGGCGTGAGGGTCTTGAAGCTGCAGCTGGACTTCTATGCAGAGTACATCGCCGTGGACGCCGACGACGCTGACGACGGCGTCCTCGCCACGTTCCCTAACCTTGAGTACCTCGAGCTTGACGCCCATTGCAAGGATGATCACGACATGGCCACAGAATTGACAGTAGCAAGCGTCCTCCGATGGTGCCCTGCCATCCGTGAGCTACGGCTCAGGTTGTCAGTAGCCGATGCTGAAGGCCGCGTCAATGTGATCTACAACAGCAAACGGCACATGATCCATCACGCAAGAATGATGAGGAACAGCTTTGGACAGGATGTGCAAACCAAAATTTATGTTGATGTGACCAACATTACGACATCCTCGCCGTAGGAAATTAGAACACAAGACAGATTACGTCTGTGTTAGCAGGTTCAGTTCCATCATCATGTAATAATCGGACTTGTTACTTTATTAGTGGATGTTTTTTTTTCATACTAGCAAAAGTGCCCATACGTTGCAACGGAAAGAAAAAACGAGAAAATTGAATTAAAACATATTAAATTCTAATTTAATGAAATACAAATTTCCTAGATATTAATTACACTATTTGAAATTTTAGCAAAAGTGTCCGTGCGTTGTAACGGAAAGAAAAAAAAGAGAAAATTAAATTAAAATATATTAAATTCTAATTAAATGAAATACACATTTTCTGGAATATTTGGGTATTTTTTAAGTAGTTAGATATATAATTAAATTAATTTTCAAGTAAAGTAAGTGTGAGAAATAAAATGTTATGCTTGGATTTAATTTATATTAAATTTTCTATATTAATTACACTCTTTGAGATTTTCTTGAAATTTACAGAGCTTAATTGATAATTTTAATAATACAAATATCATTTTAGAATTTATTTAAATAAAAAATCATTTTTCTCTATGGGCCATTTTCAGCCCATTTTCTTCTTCAGCCCGCAAGCGCTAAAGTATACTTAATATCCCCATACTCCTCTCACTTGCTGGACCGCCAGCCCGCATGCGGCCCAAATGGTGCGGCCCAAACGCTTGATCGATCTGATCCGTTCGTTTTCATCGACGGCTCAAATCGGTTACCTCCCATGCCCCAGACTCGTCTCTTCCCCGCCCGCGACGCTGCCTCTCCCCCTCCCCCCAGCCGGTTGCCTCCCCCGCCACCGGCGCCGTCTCTCCCCCCACCGGCGCTGCTTCCCCTCCCTTCTCGCCGGCACGGCGCGGCGACGGCGGGGTGCGGTGGAGATGGCGGCGACGGCGCCCTCTCTATGGCGCGTCGACGGTGACGACGGCGTCGGCAGCGTCCGTGCTCCTTCTCTCCCTCTTCTTCCCGTCTTGCCGGCACGACGCAGCGACGGCGGGGTGTGGCGGAGACAGCCGTCCCTCCCCCTCTCCCTCTCCCCGTCGGCCTCAACGGTGAAGGTGCCCTCCCAATGGCATCGTCGATGGCGACGTGGTGTCGGCGGCGTCCGCGGGTGGATCCGTCACTGGTAGCGGCGACCGCAAGCGGATCCAGTAGCCGTGGCTCCCTCCGCCGGCTCTCTTCTTCCTTTGGTGGCAATGATGGCGTCGGTGGCTGAGGATGGTTTTTCTTTTTTTTTTTTTGCAATTTTTTCTATCGCTATTGATAACCAAATCGGATTTCGTACGGAAGAAAACACGGATGAAAATTGGATGTGATGAAAGGAAAATTACGAATCTTTTAATTAGTTAAGATATCAAAATTGTAGAGCTTGATGATAAACTTTATATCAAAATTGTCGATCTTGACGAGATCTACAACTTTGTTATTGATATCTATATCATTTGAAATCATTTTGAGGTCTAAATATTCGTTACAAAATCTCATAGCTATGTTTTACAAAATCTCAGACCAACTATTCAAACAATCTCCGATGGAGACGTGCACTGTATCAAAGTTGCATATATATAGCTTGATGGGATTGTGACATTTTTATTTTAAATTATTTGGAGCGCAAAAACAATCATGACAATTGATGAAATAAAATGAACGGAATAGCATCTTCAATCTAAACATCGATTCTGATTATTACACTCTGTAACGTGCAGAGGCACACGCGCGGGCCGCTACATACATGACAGCTGGTGGACACGCCGCTCTGCCCGTTGCGACACACCAGCCTACGCTGTTTTGGGCTGACGCACCAAGCAAGCGAGCGAGGCACAGATGCTTCGGTGGTACCAAGGCGCCACCGCACCGCCACCCATGTCAGCCACAGAGCAACACTGGCTGCGCAATAGTTTACTACGAGCCCCGTCGACGAGCGCGCCAGCCTGCCGCTGGCACAAACCCCGGCCGACGGGGACGCCGCCGCTACCCTCCCAATTCCGGTCGTCTCGCTCTCGCGGTCTATCTACCCCTAGCCCGTTCGGGACAGCGCGTCTTCCTTCTTCACGGAAGAGAGGACGGCGCTATGATTTGCCGATGACCGCGAGACCTGACCCGCTCCACACCACGTACGACAGCACCGGCCGGCACCGCGCGCGTTTATACGACGCACTCATCCTGCGCCGCTTTTCGCACCGCAAGGGCCGCGCGAGTCAGGACGAACCATGACCACGCCACGCTGCCGTGCCACCACGACCGTGGACGTGAGGACGATCCGCGAGTTCGACCTTCACCGACCCATACCTTGATGCAAATGGTTTTGCTGTTGGCCGATCCGGTGTACTGCTTCCCGGCTACCGCACAGTGCATGAGGACCCTCACTCTTCCCTTCATTCCCCCTCCTCGGTGCTTTTCTGAATGTCACGCAGTCAAAGTGACGGCGCAGCCGCTACACGGCGTGCCACCACGCCCGCTTACCATGCGCCTAGGCTGCACGCCGCTACCACCGGAGCATCTGTGCCTGATCGGCTTGTCGGAGCTGGCCACCTTGTCAGCGATTGTCTCACAAAACCACGAAGACGGGACGATGATTCACACCGCTCGCTGTTCTGCCCAGACGCCTAATTGGCCACGCCAACATACCAAGTGCATGGACCGTCTGTTGGAAACGCTCCCTTTCCCGGCCGCGGGGGGCCTCAACCAACCGGCCACCGTCTCTAAGGCATCCTAGGTCAAACCCTCTCACCGATAGGCTCCCCTAGTCCCACACCCCTCGTCGTCGATAAGGCTCATCGGTGTTTTGCTTACGCCGCTGTACTGCATCAAGCCCGCTGAGGATTACGCCCCTATCCGCAGTGCTCCCCTAGTGGCGCTAAATAAAGCAAAGTGCTTCCTTAGTCCCTACGAAGCCATCCCAAGCACCGTGCCAACCGATTGATCGCTGACTCCAACAAATTTCACTGGAATCAAACCCACACCATCTCGCCTCCACCACCCTCATGGACATGCCGCCACAACCCCACCTAGCAACCAACCGCATTCCTCGCAGGCTTTGGCAAGCCTCATCGATGCCCTTGGATCCCTACAGCCTCTTGGACCCTCCACGTCCACGGCCACCACTTCGTTGACGTCCATGGAAACCATCCCCGACTGCTACCTCAATCAGCCCTTCCCACCGCTTGAGACCACCTCAACCGGCACGCCGCTGCCTAGATATGGCAGAGGCTTCCTGGGTTTTCCCCTTGCCAGGCGCACCGTCTTCCAGGCTACATGTCTCCTTCATGGGCTAACCCTAGCGATGGCGAGCTCTCGAGACAGGATCACAGGGGAGAAGAGAGAAGTGAGGAAGATGAGAGAGAAGGATGTCAGTATTATATATGAATAAGGCATACCAAACACTAATCTATTAACCTTGGTGGGGCCCAACATATACAAAGGCGTATGCGGTATAAAGACTCATATACGGAAGATGTTCTCGATAAGGAAAGAGAAAGAAAGTCCTACTCGAGCATTGCATGGTCTACTCGAATCATAGAACTATAGATCTAACAAAAAAATTATTATAGAACTCTAGTTCTAACAATACATTTATCACAAAACTACATGTTTAAGACTGGTATCAGAAAGCTATAGATTTAATAATAAAATCATCACAAAACTACAGATTTTGGGGTTTAAATCCTTACCACTAATGTTATGTTTGAGTTATAACATCCAAGTTTTGTGATTAAATTAATATTAAAGTTGTAGTTTTATGATATGTTTTTTATTAAATATGTAGTTTTGCTATATTATACCATAAATCTGTAGTTCTGAGATAAATTTAGTGGTAAATTTGTAGTTTTATGACATAACATGTTGGTTTTCTTATAATTTGGCCAAAGCACATATAGCTCTGTGAAATTTACTCTTTACAAAACAAAAAGGTTGTGGGACCCACCTTTCAGTGAGACAAGATATTTTCCTAACGAAAAAAAATCTAGAAAATAGCTCACCCATTTTAAATCAGATTTCAATGAATCTTTCACCAAAATTCTTTTAAAATCAAGACATATCCATTGACACATGTTTGACATTTTTCATATTTTTCTAGGATTTTCGCCTTTTCGTTAGAATAGGAAAAGTAGCTATATTGACGATCATCTGTCGACCAAGTTACATTTGTGACGAAGAGGCCGAAACAGTCGAGGAGGAGCCATTGACTGAGCAGGGCAGGTCACCACGCTTCTCTTGTTGAGCATATTGATCCCATGTTCATGAATATTTGCAAATAAAATTGCATGCTAATTATAAAATACTCCCTCCGTCTCAAAATAAGTGCAGTTTTGCACTATTCACGTTCAACGTTTGATCGTTCGTCTTATTTGAAAATTTTTTATGATTAGTATTTTTATTGCTATTAGATGATAAAACATGAATAGTACTTTTTATATATATGTGACTAAATATTTTCAATTTTTTCACAAATTTTTTAAATAAGACGGACGGTCAAATGTTGGGCACGGATATCCACAGCTGCACTTATTTTGGGACGGAGGTAGTATGTACCTAAAACTCGATGATAAGCCACCCTTGAAATCTATATCCAAATTCCTTGTTCCCTGCATCTTATTTATATGTGCTAGTCACTTATCAACATGGCTTAGCAATACTTTATAAACTTTCGTACACTATGTTTGAATTATGGATGAGATTATGGTGGAGACACACACTGGTGGAGAAACCATCTTTCGTCGGTCGGCCGATTTCCACAATAGTCCCGGATACAATAAAAACCGGGGCTAAAGATGATCTTTAGTCCCGGTTCAAAAGGGTAACGGGCATATTTGATCTTTAGTCCCGGTTTATATTACCAACCGGGACTAAAGATCATTTTTAGTCCCGGTTCGAATGCTGTCAGGGCCTGTCAGGCCCCCCCCGGGATCTTTAGTCCCGGTTGGTAACACCAACCGGGACTAAAGATCGTAACTTTAGTCCCGGTTGGTATTACCAACCGGGACTAAAGATCCCGGTGATCTTTAGCCCCGGTTGGTGCTACCAACCGGGACTAAAGTCCCACCCCTATATATATGTCTTCTTCCTCCTCCAGCTGCCCGAGCAAGCTTCAAAATTTCTTCAAAAAAGAGGGGAGGTCATGCCAAAATTTCTATTGAATTTATTTTGGTGATTACATACAAATCGGAGGTGCCTAAAAGGTTTGCAACTTCATCCTCCAATGTTTTTTTTTGTCATACTACATTTGCACCTATGTTTTGCACACTTTTTTTGTCTCCAAAATTTAGTTGTAAGTTGATGAGAGAGAAAATGTATGTGGGGAAGAAAGAATATATAGAAATTTAGTTCATTTGCTAAACAAGGTTTTATAAAATAGTTGAGAAGGAAAACTCTAGTGAAAGTTAATCTTAAATAATAGAAAACAAACTAAAATGAAAATTAAAAGAAGTAAAACACATTAAAATTAGTTTAAAACTTTACAAATAGTTTTTAAGAATTATTTGGTGTAATATTTTATGATTTTTGTATGAATAAAGATATCTTATAATTATTGTATGACTGTCATTATTGTAAGAATAATTATTTGTGTATGGTTTTTTTGACTCATGTAGATGGATCGACAATGGATGTACGCTGACCGGCGGTCCAAAGAGTTTATTGACGGCGTGCACTATTTTTTGAGAGTGGCCGAAGCTAACAGGCAAAGGGGTTTTATTTGTTGTCCATGCAATAAGTGTAAGAATCAGAAGGAGTCTGCATCCAGGACTATTCATTTCCACTTGTTTGAGTCGGGGTTCATGCCAAGCTATAATTGTTGGACATCCCACGGAGAGCAAGGTGTTGAAATGGAAGAAGATGAAGTGGAAGACGACAATATTCCGGACTTTGCTCAGTATGTTGGATTTGAAGGAAATCAAACGGGCGAGGAGGAAATAGCTGCTGATGGTAACGACGTTGCGGATTGTCACGACCGGAAATAACCCAACGGGCATTCCTTACGTGCGTGCATTAATCCTTGTCCCAGGAGGCAAGGTACACCAAAAGTTGATACAATTCAGAGTATAACAAGCGGAAGCGTAAATAGTTAATTTATTACATGGGCAGCGAAGGCCCAGCACACTCAGAGACAAACGAGAAACAGCGGAAGACTAGGGCGACGACCACAGGCACTTGACGGCAGGCACGAGCTAGACACCGAAGCCTTCATCCTCCAGGAACTCCTCTTCTGGGTTTGGGAAAAATTGAGCAAGACTGAGTACAACCACCGTACTCAACAAGACACACCCACAAGTGCAGAATAAATGCAAGGGAGTACAAAGGAGTTATACCATAAAGGGGTTAGGGTTGCAATAAACAGCATTTAAAGACATTTAGTTGCTCAGGGCTATTTTGTAAACACGATTCTAGAACTAAACAATATTAATTATCAAGGCCGTGAACCCACACGAACCTGCCTTAACCCAAGGCCTACGATGACTCAGACCGAACTGGCAACCCGACCCTGGGTCCCAGCTCGTCCCAAGCCAACCCAGGCCAACCATTCCATATTTTAGTTGTTAAGCAAGTTTTAAGAATTAAAACACTAACTTGGGTACATTGCTCGGCTTGCCCATAACCGAGGGCGCGGCTATTCGAATAGGTTTTACTCTGATCAGAGGTGTACATCTTTACCCACAAGACACATC
The DNA here is from genome assembly GCF_034140825.1 of Oryza sativa Japonica Group. Taxonomy (NCBI): domain Eukaryota; kingdom Viridiplantae; phylum Streptophyta; class Magnoliopsida; order Poales; family Poaceae; genus Oryza; species Oryza sativa. Next base: position 17,392,698 of record NC_089036.1, read on the forward strand.
TTCCTCACGTGTAACCACGTGCCACATACCACCACGGTATACAGACGGAAGACGTGACATAGTTTCCAACCCATCCTAGCCATAGACAAGAGTACCGACCCAATCCCACCTACGGCCGGAACCCCCGGGACAGGCAGGCAGGACTGAGCCCCTAGCAGCAGGACACCGGCCCTGTGCCATGACATCTCGACTACCGGGCCGCAGCTCGTGTAGCCTTCATTTGCCCTGGAGAATGTCCATCGACCCCCGACTTCATCCACCTCCATCCGTGTACTTTTGTTTATAACTAGACTGAGCCACAAACTAAGCCTTACCCACTAGACATGTGGAAGTACGGTAGTGCTTTGCAACAGAGGCCCGAAGACCGGTCCTTATATGGCCGAGGTGCTACCATCAAAACCATGCACCCCGAGCCCAGCCTAAAACCATTTTGGGGATTTTGAATAGAGGGGGCGGTGTGAATCCAATTCCACAATAACCAAACCATTCCAAAGTGTCCAGGTGATATGAATATTCCCAAAGTCTAGAGTTGTAAAACCGCCTAATGTTACCTAATTAAAAGCGAAGCATCTACCTATAATCGTACTAGTGGTACCATGAGTAGAGTGTCCACTAGTTGGGGTTTTGTTTATTCTAGGGTGAACAAGGTAATAATAACAATAACAATAATAAGGTCATAACAAAGGTAAATAGGCATGGCTAAATAAAACAGTGATAACGCGGGAATTTAAATAAAGCGATAATACAATAAGTTAAATCAACATAATTTTACAAACTGGGATTCAATATGTTCAAAGATGATGTGACTTGCCTTGCTCGCTTTCCCAAACACCGGCTTCAACTTCCACGAAGAGCGGATCTTCCGAAGCTGCAGCGTCTACACGACCAACGGAAAAGAAAAGGCTTTTACTCTACTAAACTCCATATAACAAGCAGAAACAAAGCACAAAAATGGGTTCTTGACTTCTTAAGGAAAAATTAGAGACTTGAACGGTCCAATTCCGAGTTCAAATGGCCAAGATATGGCCATTTGAAGTTTATATGCTCTTTAAATGAATATTTGCGAATTTCTTCATTTAAATTTTAATTTAAAATCGGATTTATTGCGTCAGCCGAGGGGAGGGGCGCGCGGACCGGGTCCACGGGAGTGGGGCCCACGCGGCAGCCTCACGGTCCACGGTGGACCGGGTGCACGCGGCTTGCGCCGGCCGGCGCCGTGGGTCCCACGCGTCAGCCGCACCCGAGGGCGCGGGAGGCTGACGGCCGGGCCCCACATGGCAGCCGCGGGGCGCGCCCGAAGGCGGCCTCGCCGGCACGGCCGACGGGAGGCGGCGCGCCCGCGCCCCGATGGTCGCCGGCGGCGACCTCGGGCGCGACGGAGCGGCACCCGAGAGAGGGGAGGGAAGGGGGAAGCGAAATGGCGGTCCTCGGCTCACCCCGGGTCGACGGCGATGATGGGAACGGCGACCGAAGCGGAGAGAGGCGGCGGCGCGGCTCGGGTCGACGAGGACGGCGGTGCTCCGGCGGTCGGCGGGCGAAACGGAGGAGTGGACAAGGTCGGCGAGAACGCGGCGAAGCCGAAGGAGGCGATGCCGAAGCGGGAGGAGGTCCGGGGCGACGACGGCGGCGGACCGAAGCTTGGCGGCGACGGCGGAGAGAGAGGACGACGGCGCGAGCTCGATTCCGACGGGGAGAGAAAGCGGCAAGGGTCGGAAACGGAGGAGGGAGGCACGGGGAGTGCTTAAATAGGGGTGGGAGTGAGAGAGGGCGGCCGGAGAGGAAGGAAACCGGCGCGGCGATCTCGGCTCCATCAATGACGCCGGCGAGGATTTCGGGAGGGATTCCAAACGAATCCGAGGGAGAGAGAGAGGGAAAAGTGGGGGGAAAGAGGGAGGGAATCACGGGGAGTGATTTCCCCCTCTTTATTGCGCGCGGGGGCGGCGGGATGCGGCGGAATCCGCGGCGGCGGCGGCGCTAGGGCACGGGCGAGGCGGCGGGCGCGGCGCGAGGTAGCGGATGACGGGTGGGCCCCACCCGTCAGCGAGGGTGGCGGGCGGGCCCGCCCGTCAGCGGCGCGCGCGCGGGGAGGAGGCTGATGGGCCGCTGGGGAGAGGAGAGAGAGGGAGGGAGTTGGGCCGAGCCGGCCCAAGAGAGGAAGGGGGGGAAAGGACTTTTAGGGATTTTTCTTTTTATAAAACCATTTTAACTTTGTTTATTTCTTCTTAATTATTATTTGTGCTCTGAAAATTCCACTAAAATTTATTTACGCATTTTAGGCTTTTAGGAAATATACAAAAATCCTCCAAGCCTTTTTCGACTTTTAACTTTGCACATTTTAATTGTTGGAGGCTTTCACATGGATTTTACTTATTCTATGCATAATTTTGAGGATGTATTTTAGAGTCGATTTGGGACGCGACAAACCTACCCCCCTTAAACGGAATCTCGACCCCGAGATTCGGAAGAACTGGCGAAGAGGTCGGGATGGGCTGCCTTCAGCTCGTCTTCGCGCTCCCAGGTAGCTTCTTCCTCGGCGTGGTTGCTCCATTGGACCTTGCAAAAACGGATTACCCGGTTCCTGGTCCTGCGCTCCATGGTGTCCAGGATCTTCACTGGCCTCTCCACGTAGGTCAAGTCTTCGCGAACTTCAATTTGCTCTGAGTCGGCCTGCTCGGATGGCACTCGAAGGCATTTCTTGAGTTGCGACACATGGAACACATCATGCACGTTGCCCAAGGAGGCGGGCAGCTCCAACTGGTAAGCGACTTCTCCGCGTCGAGCAACGATACGGAAAGGACCCACATACCGAGGTGCGAGCTTCCCCTTTGTCTGAAACCTGTGTACACCCCGCAATGGCGTGACCCGAAGGTACACAAAATCATCCACTGCGAATTCCAGGTCACGGCGACGGTTATCTGCATAACTTTTCTGCCGGGACTGTGCCACCTTTAGATTATCCCTAATGGTTCTGACTTTCGCTTCAGCTTCTCTCAGGATATCAGTCCCGAACACTTGGCTTTCCCCAACTTGGTCCCACAGGAGCGGTGTCCGGCATTTGCGCCCATACAACGCTTCGTAAGGTGCCATTTGTATGCTGGCTTGATAACTGTTATTGTAGGAGAACTCGGCATAGGGGAGACTCTTATCCCAGGTCTTCCCGAAATCTAGGACACATGCGCGAAGCATATCTTCTAGGATCTGATTTAGACGCTCGGTCTGCCCATCTGTCTGCGGGTGGTATGCGGTGCTGAAGTTTAATCGGGTACCCAGCTCTTCTTGAAGCTTCTTCCAAAAGTGAGAGGTGAATTGGCTTCCCCTATCAGATACGATTTTCTTAGGAACGCCATGGAGACTTACGATCCTAGCGAAGTAGAGTTCGGCTAGTTTGTTCCCTCCATAGGTGGTCTTCACAGGAATGAATCGACCTACCTTGGTTAATCGATCCACAACTACCCATATAGAATCATATCCACCTTGGGTCTTTGGAAGTCCGGTGATGAAATCCATCCCAATTTCATCCCATTTCCATTCAGGTACTTGGAGAGGTTGGAGAAGTCCGGCCGGTCGTTGGTGCTCTGCCTTGACACGCTGGCACACATCACAAAGGGCCACGAACTCTGCAATTTCCCGCTTCATACTAACCCACCAGTATTTCTCCTTCAAGTCTAGGTACATCTTCGTACTGCCAGGGTGGATGGAATAAGGACTTTCGTGAGCTTCCTGAAGTATCAACTGTTTAAGTTCTCTGTTATCTGGAACGCATACTCGGTTTCCGTTCCATAGGGTTCCGTGTTCATCCTCTGTGAAACCAGCGGCTTTACCCTGTTTCATATTCTTGAGGAGTCCATGCAGGTCTGGATCATTCTTCTGAGCCTCGCGGATTTGATCGAGCAAGGTGGGCTTGGCTTCCAACGTAGCCAAGAATCCGCGACCAACTATGCTTAGGTTCAGGGCTTCCATCTGTTGATTAAGTTCGGGTGGAATGCCACGGACGTTAAGAGTGTTGCAATGGCTTTTTCGACTTAGAGCGTCGGCAACCACGTTGGCCTTACCAGGATGATAGTGAATTCCCACATCATAATCCTTGATGAGTTCTAACCATCTCCTTTGCCGAAGATTCAGGTCCGACTGAGTGAAGATGTATTTCAAACTCTTGTGATCAGTATATATTTCATAGCGATTCCCAATGAGATAGTGCCGCCAGATTTTTAGAGCATGAACCACCGCGGCTAACTCCAAATCATGGGTAGGGTAATTGCCTTCATGAGGCCGTAGCTGGCGTGAGGCATAGGCCACCACATGACCGTCCTGCATGAGCACGCACCCCAATCCTTGGCGCGAAGCATCACAATACACCATGAAGTCCTTGTGAGTATCCGGCAAGATTAACACCGGCGAGGAAACCAGCTTTTCTTTGAGAGTTTGGAACGCCTTCTCGCATTGCGGGCTCCACACAAATTTCTCTTCTTTCTTCAACAACTGTGTCATGGGTCGAGCGATTTTGGAGAAGTTCTCGATAAACCTCCGGTAGTATCCTGCCAAACCTAAGAAACTGCGGACTTGAGTGACGGTCTTGGGTTGCTTCCAATCAGTGACGGCGGTCACTGTTTCGGGGTCCACAGCAACTCCTTTAGCAGATATCACGTGCCCTAAGAATTCGACTTCGGACAACCAGAACTCACACTTGCTAAGTTTGGCATACAATTGATGTTCCCGCAACTTTCCCAACACCAGACGGAGATGGTGCTGATGGTCTTCCTCTGATTGTGAGTATATCAGAATGTCATCAATGAACACCATAACAAATTTATCCAAGTATTCCATGAACACTTTGTTCATTAAGTTCATGAAGAAGGCAGGAGCATTGGTTAAACCGAATGACATCACCGTGAATTCATACAGTCCGTATCGCGTAGTGAATGCGGTCTTCGGAATATCTTCTTCACGAATACGTAATTGGTGATATCCGGAACGAAGATCAATCTTGGAAAATACAGTGGCACCTTTAAGCTGATCGAACAGATCGTCAATCCGGGGAAGAGGGTACTTGTTTTTTATGGTGACTTCATTGAGAGCTCTGTAGTCAACGCACATCCTCTTCGTCTTGTCTTTCTTCTCCACAAAAATCACAGGAGCACCCCAGGGGGAAGTACTCGGACGTATGTACCCCTTTTCTTTCAACTCTTCCAACTGTTTCTTGACTTCGGCCAGTTCATTTGCTGCCATACGGTAGGGTCGCTTGTACAGAGGAGTGGTTCCTGGAGCAAGATCTATCCGGAACTCAATCTCTCGCTTGGGCGGCATACCAGGTAGTTCTTCCGGAAACACGTCTCCGAACTCTCTGACGATGGGAATTTCTGACAGTTCTATCTGATGAAGTTCTGAACTTCTGACTGAGGTTGGGGGTGCAAAGAAAACAACCGGTTGTTCCGGCCCTCGGTACAGAGTGACAGTGCGTCTCGCGCAATCCACTACTCCTTGGAATTGAGCCAACCAATTCATCCCAAGGATCACATCCATGTTCTTGGTGTCTAGCAGAATCAGATCCGAGGGAAAAGGAATCCCCTGAATTTCTATAGGGACGGCAGGGCTATAATACTTTGCTGTCATAACCCCTCCAGGGGTGGTGATGAGCAAAGGGTTTCTAAGCCTTTCTACCCCCAACTGATTTCTCCCCACGAATGGCACAGATATAAACGAGTGGGAAGCTCCAGAGTCGAACAAAATGATAGCAGGGATGGAATGGATGAGGAACGTACCAACGATGACGTCTGGAGTTGTCAGCACGTCCTCGGCCGTCACATGGTTCACACGACCCCGAATGACGTCCTTACCACCGTTGTTGGGGCGGGGAGGCGCTTGGCCTTGCTGACGCCTTGGCTTCGGGTATTTATCCGCAAAGTGCCCGGGCTTGAAGCAGTTGAAGCACAGACGCTGCGGACCTTGAGCGTCCCTGCGGCCTTGACCAGGTTGCATAGTTGGCGTAGGAGGACGGGGCGCACGAGTCCCTTGTTGATTCTGCTGCTGCTGCGGCTGTGGGACGCGCACCACGAATTGAGGTCGAGGCGCGGAGCGAGGTTGCTGCTGCTGTTGTTGCTGCTGCGAGGAGGATCCCCCTGGATAGGGATTGGTGTAGCGGACCCTTTGGTTAGCACCCCGTTGGTTGCGGAAATTTGCCAAGCGGCGCTTGTGCGACTCCAGTTCCTTGTGCTTGGCTTCCAAGCGGATGCTCTTGTCCACCAGACGTTGGAAATCCGGATAATCCCCGGAGACTAGACGGACGGACAGCTCAGGGTCCATTCCTGCCAGGAACTTCTCTTGCTTCTCCTCATCTTCCCGCACATCCTCCGGAGCGTAACGGGCCAGGTTGTTGAACTCGTGCAAATACTCCATCACGAAGCGGTTGCCTTGCTTCAACTCTCGGAATTCCCTTTTCTTAAGGGCCACGACTCCGGCGGGCACATGGGTTCTTCGGAAAGCGGCGGTGAAGCGAGCCCATGTAATAGGCTGTCCCTCTGGCTGCGTAGCCTGGAAATGGTCCCACCATAGAGATGCGGGTCCCTGCAGCTGGTGGGCGGCGAAGATGACTTTCTCCTCATCGCTGCACTGCACAGTGTCTAGCTTTTTCCCCACGGCATGCAACCAATCCAACGCATCCACGGGGTTGTTGGAGCTAGAGAAGGTAGGTGGGCGGATGCGGAGAAACTCGGCGAGTTTAGAGTGTTGTGGGGGTGGTGGTGGAGCATTAAGTTGTGGCGGATTTTGGAGGTGGTGGAGGAAAGCAGTCATCATGTTGGCCTGCTGGGCGAGGATTTGGGTGAGAATGGCGTTGGTGTCTGGTAGTGGTGGTGGAGGCGGAGGAGGAGGTGGAGGTGGGTTGCCCTGATGGTTGTGGTTGCTGCCTTCAGGTTGGTTGCCATCACCTGTGTTAGCACTTCTCCTGGTCATCACCATCTGAAAACCCCACACAGAACCAGCAAACAGAGAGAGCTGACAATTAAAGCTAACCACCCACGACTACCATAATTCTTGAATTTATTACTGCTATTAAATTGGTTCATTAAAGTTCAAGTTGCTTAGGCAAATAAAATAAAGACAGGCTCCGACACAGTTACACCACACACCGGCATAACCGTGCCCCACACAACCCAACAAGAAGACAAACGAGAAAAAAAACACACGCGCAAGCCTACTAACTGCTCGTCTACCGCTGCGACGGGCCAGGACGGAAGGTGAGCAACAGCGCATCCTCCGTGCTACCAACGCCGGAGGCTTCCCCCTCCTGGGGAACCACGGGCGCGGGCTCGGCACAAGGGGTCTCGATGAAGCAGGTCCACGCCAGGGACTGACGAACAAGCTCGGGCCTGGAGGTGCTCTTGCGGGCGGTGATCTTCTGACTGCGGCAGACACGGCGGCGCTTGGGGCGGCAGATCTCTCCCTGGGCGATCTTGAGCTGGTGCAGCTGCGCCTCCACTGCGTCCAGGTCCTTCTTGAGCTGCAGGTTCTCCTGACGCAGCTCCAGGATCTTCAAGTTGTTCTCGACCATCCCACGGCGCACCATATGATGGAAGTCGATACGAGCCGCGTCGTACGCCTCCACCATGCGCGCCAAGTGCACGATGGTAGCGTCATCCTCCGAGCTAGCATCCCGGAAGGTGGCGTGGTCGCGGGCTCCTCCGCGACGAGGGTGGTAGCGGTAGGGCGAGTGCTGCAACTCGTCCGGGTAGCGCTGGTGAAGAGTGCCGATGGCGAGGAGAGCGGCGCTCTGGCAGGCGGCGGGGAAAGAGTCTCCACCCGCGGTGACTGTCAGCGAAGTCCGCTCGGGAGAGCCAGCGAGGATCACTGCAGTGACCTCCCAAGCAGCGTGGGGCTCTGCGTCGTCCCCCTCCTGCTCCGGAAGCGGCCTGGCCTGGTAGTCCACTCCATGTGGATACCCCAGGACCACGCACATGCCCCGCAGCTCCAAGACGAAACCAGTCATGTCCAAACCACGACGGGTGACGCTGCCGGCCATCTACAAACAAAAACAAAAAGAAAAGCAACATTTTAAAGGCCAGATTTTGGCGATAAATGAAGCAGCAAGACAGAGAGAGACTAGAGGATTTTCACAAATACAAAGGATTTTTATTTCGAAAATATTGCTAAGGCTTGGGATCTACGGCTCGTCCTAGGGTCAAGGGGGCTCTGATACCAACTTGTCACGACCGGAAATAACCCAACAGGCATTCCTTACGTGCGTGCATTAATCCTTGTCCCAGGAGACAAGGTACACCAAAAGTTGATACAATTCAGAGTATAACAAGCGGAAGCGTAAATAGTTAATTTATTACCTGGGCAGCGAAGGCCCAGCACACTCAGAGACAAACGAGAAACAGCGGAAGACTAGGGCGACGACCACAGGCACTTGACGGCAGGCACGAGCTAGACACCGAAGCCTTCATCCTCCAGGAACTCCTCTTCTGGGTTTGGGAAAAATTGAGCAAGACTGAGTACAACCACCGTACTCAACAAGACACACCCACAAGTGCAGAATAAATGCAAGGGAGTACAAAGGAGTTATACCATAAAGGGGTTAGGGTTGCAATAAACAGCATTTAAAGACATTTAGTTGCTCAGGGCTATTTTGTAAACACGATTCTAGAACTAAACAATATTAATTATCAAGGCCGTGAACCCACACGAACCTGCCTTAACCCAAGGCCTACGATGATTCAGACCGAACTGGCAACCCGACCCTGGGTCCCAGCTCGTCCCAAGCCAACCCAGGCCAACCATTCCATATTTTAGTTGTTAAGCAAGTTTTAAGAATTAAAACACTAACTTGGGTACATTGCTCGGCTTGCCCATAACCGAGGGCGCGGCTATTCGAATAGGTTTTACTCTGATCAGAGGTGTACATCTTTACCCACAAGACACATCTTCCTCACGTGTAACCACGTGCCACATACCACCACGGTATACAGACGGAAGACGTGACATAGTTTCCAACCCATCCTAGCCATAGACAAGAGTACCGACCCAATCCCACCTACGGCCGGAACCCCCGGGACAGGCAGGCAGGACTGAGCCCCTAGCAGCAGGACACCGGCCCTGTGCCATGACATCTCGACTACCGGGCCGCAGCTCGTGTAGCCTTCATTTGCCCTGGAGAATGTCCATCGACCCCCGACTTCATCCACCTCCATCCGTGTACTTTTGTTTATAACTAGACTGAGCCACAAACTAAGCCTTACCCACTAGACATGTGGAAGTACGGTAGTGCTTTGCAACAGAGGCCCGAAGACTGGTCCTTATATGGCCGAGGTGCTACCATCAAAACCATGCACCCCGAGCCCAGCCTAAAACCATTTTGGGGATTTTGAATAGAGGGGGCGGTGTGAATCCAATTCCACAATAACCAAACCATTCCAAAGTGTCCAGGTGATATGAATATTCCCAAAGTCTAGAGTTGTAAAACCGCCTAATGTTACCTAATTAAAAGCGAAGCATCTACCTATAATCGTACTAGTGGTACCATGAGTAGAGTGTCCACTAGTTGGGGTTTTGTTTATTCTAGGGTGAACAAGGTAATAATAACAATAACAATAATAAGGTCATAACAAAGGTAAATAGGCATGGCTAAATAAAACAGTGATAACGCGGGAATTTAAATAAAGCGATAATGCAATAAGTTAAATCAACATAATTTTACAAACTGGGATTCAATATGTTCAAAGATGATGTGACTTGCCTTGCTCGCTTTCCCAAACACCGGCTTCAACTTCCACGAAGAGCGGATCTTCCGAAGCTGCAGCGTCTACACGACCAACGGAAAAGAAAAGGCTTTTACTCTACTAAACTCCATATAACAAGCAGAAACAAAGCACAAAAATGGGTTCTTGACTTCTTAAGGAAAAATTAGAGACTTGAACGGTCCAATTCCGAGTTCAAATGGCCAAGATATGGCCATTTGAAGTTTATATGCTCTTTAAATGAATATTTGCGAATTTCTTCATTTAAATTTTAATTTAAAATCGGATTTATTGCGTCAGCCGAGGGGAGGGGCGCGCGGACCGGATCCACGGGAGTGGGGCCCACGCGGCAGCCTCACGGTCCACGGTGGACCGGGTGCACGCGGCTTGCGCCGGCCGGCGCCGTGGGTCCCACGCGTCAGCCGCACCCGAGGGCGCGGGAGGCTGACGGCCGGGCCCCACATGGCAGCCGCGGGGCGCGCCCGAAGGCGGCCTCGCCGGCACGGCCGACGGGAGGCGGCGCGCCCGCGCCCCGATGGTCGCCGGCGGCGACCTCCGGCGCGACGGAGCGGCACCCGAGAGAGGGGAGGGAAGGGGGAAGCGAAATGGCGGTCCTCGGCTCACCCCGGGTCGACGGCGATGACGGGAACGGCGACCGAAGCGGAGAGAGGCGGCGGCGCGGCTCGGGTCGACGAGGACGGCGGTGCTCCGGCGGTCGGCGGGCGAAACGGAGGAGTGGACAAGGTCGGCGAGAACGCGGCGAAGCCGAAGGAGGCGATGCCGAAGCGGGAGGAGGTCCGGGGCGAGGACGGCGGCGGACCGAAGCTCGGCGGCGACGGCGGAGAGAGAGGACGACGGCGCGAGCTCGATTCCGACGGGGAGAGAAAGCGGCAAGGGTCGGAAACGGAGGAGGGAGGCACGGGGAGTGCTTAAATAGGGGTGGGAGTGAGAGAGGGCGGCCGGAGAGGAAGGAAACCGGCGCGGCGATCTCGGCTCCATCAATGACGCCGGCGAGGATTTCGGGAGGGATTCCAAACGAATCCGAGGGAGAGAGAGAGGGAAAAGTGGGGGGAAAGAGGGAGGGAATCACGGGGAGTGATTTCCCCCTCTTTATTGCGCGCGGGGGCGGCGGGATGCGGCGGAATCCGCGGCGGCGGCGGCGCTAGGGCACGGGCGAGGCGGCGGGCGCGGCGCGAGGTAGCGGATGACGGGTGGGCCCCACCCGTCAGCGAGGGTGGCGGGCGGGCCCGCCCGTCAGCGGCGCGCGCGCGGGGAGGAGGCCGATGGGCCGCGGGGGAGAGGAGAGAGAGGGAGGGAGTTGGGCCGAGCCGGCCCAAGAGAGGAAGGGGGGGAAAGGACTTTTAGGGATTTTTCTTTTTATAAAACCATTTTAACTTTGTTTATTTCTTCTTAATTATTATTTGTGCTCTGAAAATTCCACTAAAATTTATTTACGCATTTTAGGCTTTTAGGAAATATACAAAAATCCTCCAAGCCTTTTTCGACTTTTAACTTTGCACATTTTAATTGTTGGAGGCTTTCACATGGATTTTACTTATTCTATGCATAATTTTGAGGATGTATTTTAGAGTCGATTTGGGACGCGACACGGATGATCTTGGTCAGATGTTGCAGGACGCCAGGGAGGACTGCAAAAGTGAAAAGGAGGCCCATAAATTGGACAAGATGTTGGAGGACCACAGAACTTCGTTGTACCCAGGTTGCGAGCAGGGGCACAAAAAGTTGGATACCACTCTGGAGTTGTTGCAATGGAAGGCAAAAAATGGGGTTAGTGACAAGGCATTTGGCGATTTATTGAAACTCGTCAAGAACATTCTTCCGGGGGGAAACAAATTGCCCGAGACAACGTACGAGGCTAAGAAGATAGTCTGCCCGTTAGGACTGGAAGTTCATAAGATTCACGCATGTCCGAACGATTGTATCCTATATCGCGGTGAGGAGTATGAGAACCTAGAAGCATGCCCTGTTTGCAAAGCACTACGATACAAGATTAGACGGGACGATCCAGGAGAAGTTGACGGGCAGCTAACAAAGAAGAGAATTCCTGCTAAGGTGATGTGGTATTTCCCTATAATACCACGGCTAAGGCGTTTGTTCAGGAACAAGGGGAATGCTAGAATGTTGCGATGGCACGCTGAAGAGCGTCAACAGGACGGGATGCTGAGACACCCCGCCGATGGTTCACAGTGGCGAAACATCGACAGAAAATTTAAAGAATTTGGAAAGGACACACGAAACATACGGTTTGGTTTGAGTACGGATGGCATGAATCCTTTTGGAGAGATGAGTAGCGGCCATAGCACTTGGCCCGTTACGATGTGTATCTACAACCTCCCCCCTGGCTATGCATGAAGAGGAAGTACATAATGATGCCGATTATTATTCAAGGCCCCAAGCAACCTGGTAACGACATCGACGTGTACCTAAGACCACTGGTCGAAGATCTTAAACAGTTGTGGAAGAAGGAAGGTGTCCCCGTGTGGGACGAGGACAAACAGGAGGAGTTTAACCTACGAGCGCTGCTGTTCGTAACCATCAACGATTGGCCTGCACTTAGCAACCTATCCGGACAGTCCAACAAGGGGTACAAGGCTTGCACTCACTGTATGGATGAAACAGAAAGTACGTATCTTAAGCACTGTAGGAAGGTTGTATACATGGGTCATCGTCGATTCCTTGCAGCAAACCACCCGGTACGGAAGAAAGGCAAGCACTTCGAACATAAGGCCGACCACCGTACGAAGCCTAAACATCGCAGCGGGAAAACAGTGTTTGCTATGGTTAAAGATCTTAAAGTAGTGTTCGGAAAGGGGCCTGGAAGCCAGCATATAGAGAGCGAAGATGGTCACGTGGCGATGTGGAAAAAGAACTCTATATTTTGGGAGTTACCATATTGGGAATTCTTGGACGTACGCCACGCAATCGATGTGATGCACCTCACTAAGAACCTTTGCGTAAACCTTCTTGGCTTCCTAGGTGTATACGGAAAGTCGAAAGATACAATGGAAGCACGTAATGATCTGAAGCATATGGAACAACGCGACGACCTTCACCCGGAACCAAAGGAGAAAGGAAGCCATTACTTGAGTCCAGCTAGCTACACTCTTAGCAAGGCAGAGAAGGAAAGTATGTTTGAATGCTTGGAGAGCATAAAGGGACCGTCTGGATACTCCACGAATATCAAGCGAATAATAACCACGAAGGAGAAGAAGTTCACAAACCTAAAGTCTCATGACTGTCACGTGTTGATGACACAACTGCTACCAGTTGTAATAAGGGGTATCCTTCCAGACAATGTCCGGGCAACAATAACAAAGCTATGTGCATTCATGAACGCAATTTCGCAGAAGGTCATCGATCCGGATAGATTAGAAGCCCTTCAGAATGAAGTGGTGCAATGTCTCGTCAGTTTTGAGTTGATATTTTCACTTTCATTTTTTAATATAATGACGCATCTGCTTTGTCACCTTGTGAAAGAGATCCGTATTCTCGGGCCTATGTACCTACACAACATGTTTCCTTTCGAGAGGTACATGGGTGTTCTGAAGAAGTATGTTTGTAACCGTGCTCGTCCAGAGGCAAGCATCGCTAAGGGTTATGGAACAGAGGAGGTCATCGAATTTTGCGTAGAATTTATCGAAGACCTTCGCCCAATCGGGGTACCTGAATCACGCCATGAAGGGAGACTACGGGGAAAGGGAACTCTCGGAAGGAAAGCAATAACGACGGTAGACAACAATTTATTCCGTAAAGCCCATTTCACTGTTCTGCAACACTCTTCATTGGTAGCTCCTTACATCGAGGAGCACTTGGCTCTAGGTCGCGCCAGGAACATCGGTAAGTCCGATGCATGGATTACACGGCATCACATTGATACTTTCCCCGCGTGGCTACGACAACATCTCATGGGTAACGAGTCGATCAACCAACAACTTGCCTTCCTGGCGAGGGGACCGTCTGGGTCGATCGCGACATTCCAGGGATATGAGATCAATGGGTACACATTCTACACGAGAGCCCAAGACATGAAGAGCACGAACCAAAACAGCGCTGTTCGTGTCGATGCCATGGGACACGATGGAACAACTGCCACGTATTACGGTGCCATCGAGGACATATGGGAACTTGACTATGGTCCTCTCAAGGTTCCTCTGTTCCGGTGCCAATGGGTTAGGTTGACTGGTGGAGGCATAATGATTGATGACAGTGGGATGACAACTGTTGACCTTAACAAGGTTGGATACTCGGACGAACCTTTTATCCTTGCCAATGATGTAACGCAAGTCTTTTTCGTGAAGGACATGTCTAGCAAAGGAAAGAAGGGCAGAGGGCCTGATGAGCCTAAGCGTCAAGTGGTTCTCCCAGGCAAAAGAAAAATCGTCGGAGTTGAGGACAAGACTGACGAGGATTACGATCAGTTGGATGGGCAACCCCCTTTCACGGTGACGATTGACCCTAGCATCCTCCTATCAAATGAAGACACCCCTTACTCAAGCAGCGATCACAAGGAGGGAACAATAGTGAGGAGAAAGTACGTGCCGTAATTATTGTGTACACGATGTAAACTATTTTGGATGTATTGATTATCCATATAAATCAATTGATGTATGGCATATGTTAATTACGCACGATTATTAGAGGTTTCAACAAGTTTAAATCATGTATATGCTAGTTATATGTGATACTTACAATTTTTAAAAGTTTTAAATCACACAGGTGGCAATTTCATATATATGTTAATTAGAGTTTTTAACATTTAATTTACTAGCATTCATATGCTAATTATAATTGACTAGAGGATTTTTAAAAGTTTTAAATCACGCAAGTGGCAATTTCATATGTTAATTAGAGTTTTTAACATTTAATTTACTATCATTCATATGCTAATTATAATTGACTGGAGAATTTTTAAAAGTATTAAATTTAATATATTTTTAAAACTATCATTCATATATTAGAGTTTTTCACAATTTAATTTACTATCTTTCATATGCTACTTATATATGACTATTCGAATTTTTAAAAGGTTTAAATCATGCATGTGGCATTTACATATGTTAATTAGAGTTTTTAGCATTTAATTTAATATAATTCCTACGCTAAGTACATATGATGATTACAATTTTTATTAATTTTAAATCATGCAGTATGTACATACATATCTTAATTAGAGTTTTTACCAATATAATAATATCATTCATATATATGCTAAGTATATATGATTATTGGAATTTTTATTAATTATATTTGCTTATTACGATTTATCCACTTAATTTATTACAGACAAAAATAATTTTTCGAAGTAATTGTCATTAATCTTTGTACTTTAAATAATGTTAATGCATTAACTTCTATTTTATAAACACATATGTAAGCGAAAATCATATGCAGTGCTATAATCTTTAGTCCCGGTTCTTAACCCTAACCGGGTTTAAAAAGAATTTCGAAATAGCGGGAAAAGATATTTACTCCCGGTTGTTGAGAACAACCGGGACTAATTATTTAGTCCCGGTTGTTCTCAACAACCGGGAGTAAAGATCTTTTCTTTACTCCCGGTTGTTCTCAACAACCGGGACTAAAGATATCTTTAGTCCCGGTTGTTCTCAACAACCGGGAATAAAGATCCGGGGGTATATATATTCCCGGTGCGCCCTCGTCTTCTTCACCAACACTTAGACGTTTTCGACCGATCGATCTCTCTCGGCCTCTCTCCTTCGCCGCCACTGCCTAGGGCAAATCCCCGCGCCGACGCCGCCTTATCTCGCCGTCGTCTCGAGCTCGTCATCCTCGCCGCCGCCTCCGCCTCCTCCGCTGCCGCCGCATCTCTGGGGTGAGAGCCGCCGCCGCCAGATCTCCCTTCATGCATCTCGATCTCTCCGATCTCGATCTCTCTCCGTCGCGCCGCCCGCCACGAGACGCCGCGCCATGACGACGACGCGCCACGCCGCCGCCTTCGCCGCCGCGCCACGCCGCCGCCGCATGCCAACGCCACGCCGCCGCCGCCGTCGCCACGCCGCCGCCGTCGCCACGCCGCCGCCGCCTTCGCCGCCGCGCGCGCAATGCCGCCGCCGCCACGCCACGCTGCCGCCGCCACGGCCCCGCAACGCCACGCCGCCGCCGCCGTCGCCACGCCGCCGCCGCCGCCGCCACGCCGCCGCGCCAACCGCCGCCCCGATGCCGCCACACCGCCGTTAACGAACGAGAACGAGAATGATCGAACGAACGAGAGCGAGAACGAACACGTCAACGTACGTTGCCGCGAGAACGTGAACGAGAACGAGAACGATCGAACGAACGAGAGCGAGAACGAACACGTCAACGTACGTTGCCGCGAGAACGTGAACGAGAACGAGAACGATCGAACGAACGAGAGCGAGAACGAGAACGATCGAACGAAGACAAGCGAGAACGAGGGAACGAACGTGAATGAGAACAAGCGAACGAACGTGAATGAGAACGAGCGAACGAACGTGAACGAGCTAGGGAACGTGAACGAGCGAACGAACGAGGACGAACGTTAACGTGAAATGCAATATATATATATATATATATATATATATATATATATATATATATATATATATATATATATATATATATATATATATATATATGTTACTTCGCATTTATCCTAATACATCTTTTTGTATCTTGCAGAAAAGACGTGTTGTCGGAGTCGTCCGTCAAGCCTGAGTGGAAGAGCTAGCCCTAGAAGGAATTGGAGCAGGCAAGTGACGTAATAATATAAATGATTGTTATATTTGTAATGCAATTAATTAAGATTATTAGACCTGTAATTAGACTTATCATATAAGATTGTGTAGTGTTCTAATATTATTTGAGTTTTAATATAAGATTATTTTATTGCAAATTAGACTTAGTATGACATTATTGACTACGGAATTGGTGCGACTCCTAGCAATTGACTATTGTAGTCTTAATTAGACTTAGCATATACGCACGAAACACTTAGCATACATGACTATTTTAGTCTTAGCATGTAATATTATTTGAGTTTTAATATAAGATTACTTTATTTGTAATTAGACTTAGTATGTAATTATTGACTACGGAATTGGTGCGACAAGTAGCAATTGACTATTGTAGTCTTAATTAGACTTAGCATATACGCACGAAACACTTAGCATATACATGACTATTTTAGTCTTAGCATGTAATATTATTTGAGTTTTAATATAAGATTATTTTATTTGTAATTAGACTTAGTATATAATTATTTACTAGCTAGGGTTGTATAATATACGTCACCTAGACTTAGCTTATATCACGATTTGTAATTAGACTTAGCACGTAAGGTTGTGTAGGGTTCTAATGTACGACATTTACACTTAGCATACATGACTTAGATTGTTAAAACATAAATGTCTCGTGACTTAGCAGATGTTTCTTGTATCAACAGATGGCTGACCGCGATGAGGAACAGATATTGTACGATACAATCGCGGAGGGAAGCAGCCAGTATTGGAATGAAGAAGAGGGGAACGAGGATCCAAACCAGTACTTGAACGAGGAAGGGAACGTGGAGAGGGATGCGGAGGGGAACCAGCAGGGGCACGTGGAAAGGGATGTGGAGGGGAACCAGGAGGAGGAGGATAGTGGTAGTCAACCCTCCGTTGGACAGAAGAGGGCACGCGGGCAACGAGGTGCAGCGAAGAAGCTTGAGGGTCGGCACATCATAACGGAAGTGGAAGAAGATGGACGTCCTAGTGCCCCGGCCGAAGCCGCCAAGAACTATGTACGTCATAGCGGTTGGGTTGTGCGGGATAACGTGCCTGTCAGTACGGTGTACTGGCGAAGAACAAGGGCACACGGAGATCATGAGAGCTTTGTCCCAGATTCGGAGAAAGAGATGCTGTGGACCACAATGCTCGAGACATTCACCCTTCCTGCGGGTACAGAGGACAAAGTGAAAAGGTGGACTCTGAAGAAAATGGCAGAACAGTTTCAGAGCTTCAAGGGAGATCTGTACCAGAAGTATATACTGAAGGGGCAGACACTGAACTTCGACACATTCCCAAAGCTAAGGGATCACTGGGACGAGTTCGTTGCATATAAGACAGGTGAACAAGGGTAGGCGATGATGGAAAGAAACAAAGAAAATGCCGCCAAGAAGAAGTACCATCACCACTTGGGGTCAGGAGGCTATAGCGTCGCGATGCCGAAGTGGGAGCAGATGGAGGCTAGCTTGATTGAGAGGGGTATCGAACCGGCAACAGCCAATTGGCCGGAACGATCGAAGTTCTGGTACTATGCTCACGGTGGAACGCTCAACCCAGCTGATGGCTCACTGGTCTTCGGCGATCAGATACGAGAGGCTGCGCGACGACTAACAGATGCAGTGGAAGCCTCCTCTCAAGGCATGTTCCAACCAGACAGAGATAGGGACGAGCTGACACTCGCCCTGCAGACTCCAGAGCATCCAGGACGAACACGAGGGAAAGGGGTGATTCCTTGGAAGATTGGTTTCAAGGAGGACATCCACACGTACAGGAGTCGGATGAGGAGCAAGAGAGATACCGAGGCGAAGATTGCAGACCTAGAGTTCCGGGTATCGAGGTACGAACTCAACATGCAAGAGGAGGTGGCAAGGAAGGTTGATGAACGCATGGCCGCACATCGGTCCCATGATCCCCAGCCGACCATTCCTCCTGCAATGGTGAGCCCGTCAGGAAACCGTAGCAGCTGCGCCTCAACGGGGCAGGTAGGATCACAGAGCATGGACGCCATGCAAACACAGGACGAATCGACCTGTCCCGTTGATGACATCACTCAGCGGACACCATGTGAGCTGCATATTCCTTTCAAGAACTTATCAATAAAGGTAAGATTTAGCCATTTCGCTAGTTGCTGCTTATATATGTTGATTACTAATAAATAATCTCTCACAACATGAAGGTGGCGTCGGGCATGGCCATCCCAACGGACCCTTCAGGTACTTACCACTACAGGCTGATTCCAGCAGGATACTCGAAGGTCGAAATTGAGTTGGTCGAAGGCGCGTACGAGGACCTCGAGCTGGATTACCCTGGAGGAGATGGTGAGACGCATCTACGAGACACATGCCATGCCATTATTCTATGGCGCAGGCGGTACATCATCCTCCCTAGGCGACAAGCGGCGTCTCGTGCACCATCTCCTCCGGCTCCGCCATCTCCTCCTCAGCATCCTGCACCGTCTCCTCCTCATGCTCCGCCAGCACCGTCTCCACCTCAGGCTCCAGCATCGACTCCTCCTCAGGATCCTGCACCGACTCCTCCTCGTGCTCCTACACCTACTCCCCCGCAAGCTCCTCTTCCGGCACCTTCAAAGTCAAGGGCCCCCCAGCTCCACCGCCTGCCCACACAAGGGCAACGAAGAAGGCGAAAGTTGACGTCGCCAAGAACAAGGACCCGGGGTACGATTGCACGCAAGAGGAGCTTGACGCTTACGTTGCATCAGAAGTCAAGAGACAATTCAAGCCTCGAAGTCCAGAAAAGAAGATTCCTATAGACCCCAGTGTCAGGAACTTCTTCAGGGGTATGTCTGCATCTGTCAAGGAGGCCATCAAGCTATCGGACTATGAGCGAACGCTGAAGAAAGCATCTTCTGGAAAGTCCAAACCAGTCCCTCAGCTTGGAGAGCAACCAAACCAGGAGATCGAGCCGTTGGTGACCGGTAAAGAAATGACGATAGAACAATTTATTACTGACACCGGTCTAACTACGGATCAATTGCTAGGAGTCGCACCAATCGAAAAGGCGGAAGTGAAATACATGTACGAACTTGGTAAACCGCTTGTCAAGCCTGAGCTGCTGCAGTCCCTACCCACACAAATGTACAAGTTCCATCAGCTGTACATGGAGATGAGCGCCACCGGTAGAGAGATGATCGGAGCGAGGATCAGGGACACGGACTTCTTGCAAGGAGATGACATTCTCTGGATCAATTTCAGGGGAATCTACGAACTATACCAGCTGGACGCCCTCGACGTCTCTATTATGAGTTGCTGGATTTTGTAAGTATATCGTTCAGTTAGATTTCTTACTATACGTCTCCTTTAATTAATTAGGTCCTTGTATATAAGTAGACTATAGAAAATAATATACTCCCTTTTATCGTTGTAGAATGGAGATTCAAAGGGCCCGACGGCGGAGGGTTTTCGATACTGGATTCATCGACCCTCGGAAAGTAAACGTCGCAATGCTCGACCAATATCCACAAGAAACAGAGGACAATCTCGTCCATCTCCTGAAGGCGCAGCATTACAAGACGTTCATACTGTTGCCATACAACACAGAGTTAGTTTAATTTTACTGTCTTCCTACATACCAAATTTCATTCCCGTACGAACTTGCTAAGTGTTTCATATGTAATGCATCCCACGCACATTGCAGATTCCACTGGGTGCTTTTACTCTTCGACCTGGAGGCCTGCACCGTCAACGTATATGACTCAATGGATAAAAAAGAGTCTACGTTTGACAAGGTTTTCGAACTTATAGACAGGTACCGTCATAAGTTCCTTTGTTAATTAAGAAAATCTTGTTATGTTAATTGCTACTACGAATCATAGCTTTAAACTCCATGTAGGGCTTGGTATCGGTTCCGTCATTTGGTCCGCGGCAAATGGAGAGAAAGACTTAGGCGGAAGTTCAAATTTCCTGTGAGTACACATGCTCTACATTTATATTTCTCCGATTCAAATACATACAAGTGTATATTAATTAGATCTCTCGTTGTTTGTCATTTATTTGTAGTGCGCAAAGCAAAAGCAGGGAACTAACTTGTGCGGCTATTACGTGTGCGAGTATTGCCACTGCCTTGCAGACCAAATCATCACCACAAGAGAGCTCGATGTACGTACAAATAAATTCAAAATTTCATTACGTAGCGATTTCTTGTTTAATTACTAATCAATTTCATACATTCATATAGTTTATTCGCATGAGGGATAACCTGACCACACACAAGGAATTTATCGCGGCAGTTCAAGAACAACTCATGGGATTCATCAACGAAGAAATCCTTGATCCCAAGGGTGAATTCTACTACGACGGAAACACAATTCACCGGTCCTTAGCTTCTAAGCTAGCAGCAAGTACTACTACGTCGAAATCGTAGCTAGCTAGGACATATAATGGATTGTAATTAATACATGACTACATATGTTTCTATATGCATGTGTACACATTTTCTATAATGTAAATATATTTTGGTCATATATATATCTATATACATATGCATTTGCATAACATATATATATATGTATAAATACATATATATTATGCATGTATATACATATAATATAATATAATATATATATATACATATATATATATATATATGTATGCATATATATGTATTGAAACATATATGCATGGTTTATATATATATATATATATATATATATATATATATATATATATATATATATATATATATATATATATATATATATATAAACCATGCAGCAACAGGGCCATGAAAAAAAAAAGGTCAGCTCGATCTTTAGTCCCGGTTGGTAGATGGCTCAGCCGGCCACGTGGCTGAGCCATCTTTAGTCCCGGTTGGTGTTACCAACCGGGACTAAAGATAGATCTTTACTCCCGGTTATTTCACCCGGGACTAAAGATAGCGATCTTTAGTCCCGGATTGGTACTCCCGGTTTGGAAACCGGGACTAAAGGGGGGTTACGAACCGGGACTACAAAGGGTTTCTCCACCAGTGACATGAGCGTCATGTGCAACATAAAACCCTTACGAAAACCAAAACTTTAATAAACAAATTGTTTTCAACTGCTGGGTGACACGGATGGAATTTGGGTGGTTCTATGAAATGGTTAGCCGCTGACCCTGATTAGTTAAGAATCGAGTAAAGAAATGCATGGACTATTGATTCAATGAGTTGTGTGTGCATGAACTTGTAGTTTGTATTTATATTTGTTGTAGTAGTTAGCTCTTTTTTTTTCCTTGTGCCCATAAGAGTTCCTCATGTCATTTTTTTTCTTATAATTAAAATATTTTTGCAAGGTTCCTTTCCGCATTCAAATATCCTCCCATTTCATATAAATGGTTCTAAATAGAAACACATATTAATTAATGTAACCCAACTAGGAAATCACTTCCAACTCTAAGTACATGGGACCAAGGTCAATTGAGCATGCATTGCTGACCTTCGGCGAAGTTTCTGTATGTATGGCACAAATGCATGCAGCTAGTTGGTGCGCTTTGAAAGCACCTTCATTAACAACTATGTTTCTTTCCTGCAAAAAAGAAAAAAAAATCCATTTTCTTTTCCTTAACCTAAATTCCCATTCTAATTTTATGGAGACTACAGATGGGCACATTATGGATTTGAACCAACTAATTAATACATGTGCAAAATGCTGAAGATAGCGCAAATTAGGGGTGAAAATGGTACGGAAACGGACGGAAACCATCTTTATCGTTTTCATTTTCATATTTTTTTCGGAATCGGAATTGGAATCGGAAACCCCAGATACGAAAACGGAATCGAATATTATCAAAACTGAAAACGGAGCGAAAATGAACCGGCGCGAATACGGTAACGAAAATTTATCGGAATAAAAAACTCCTCAAACTGATAAATCCAATTGAATAAATTATCTATGTTTAAAAGAGTAAAGTTGTTGATAAATCCCAATGTAGGACAAAAAATATTCTTATGTAATTTTAGATTTGCATAACAAATATTTTTTAAAAAATATAACGCCAAACACCATGGTATTCACTATTTAGTGCTTAAAAAAATCCAGGGTATTTCAGTCACAAAATTTCTTGTAATTCCGAGAAAATTTCCGGAAATTCCGAGAAAATTTCCGGAAAGTTTCCGACCGGTTCCGAGTTCCGACGGAAACTGCCCTTATCATTTCCGATTCTATTTCCGAGAAAATATTTCCGAATTCGTTTCCATTTCCGAAAAATTCCGAAAAAATTCCGACTGACAGATTCCGTTTTCGAAAATAGGTCCGGAATCCAGAAAGTTTCCGTACCGTTTTCACCCCTAGCGCAAATGCTGAGGCAAATCATGAAATTGAGATTAATTAATGCATTGAGATGATTTCCGCAACGACAGCACAATCTATGTAACGCTAAATTAATTAATCCTTTCAAATACAGGTTATATATGATTTTAGCCTCGTGAAATCATGAATTTCAATTATTACAAGTGCAAATGCTGAATCAATTCTTCACTAAGCCAGCAAATTTGCCGGTTGTTGATTGGTCCACATGGCGCGTCAACGGTTAAGGTAAATTCGGAATTAATAAGGATAAAAAATGCTAGGATATGTAAAAGTATCTAGATATATGCCGTATTATGTGCATGAACTGAAGGATCACTAGATCTCAATCGGGCGGCAACCCTCATCTCAATCGGGCACGGCGTTCGTCACAACCTAGAAGTCACAGATGTGAAAAGTTATCTCAATCGGGCAAATGACCGTCACGGATAAAGCTATCTCAATCGGGCCTTAATTAAAGCCCGTCACTGATAGTTTTCACCCAGACGACCAGTCAAACTATAGCCCGTCACAGATGACCTATCTTAATCGGGCCACAACTAGCACCCGTCACAGATGACCCTTATCTCAATCGAGCATAAGTTAATGCCCGTCACAGATGAGTATAATTAAAAAAAATAAATTTTAATTTTTGGCTAGCCTCAGGCCTTTGCTATGCCATCCGACGCTTAACATCAAAGTTCTTTAGAGATCAGCTTCCGGAAAAGCAATTGTAACTTGTTGGTATGAGTATTCTATTAATCCTATTAAGCCCTATGCCAGGATGTCACACCCCAACATCCCCCATTCATATACATTCATTCACATACACAAACATCAATATATTTAACACAACCACTTTCACATAACATCCATTTTGATCACATATTTCATATCCATTCACATATTTCAGTAGCAAAAATGAGTTAATTGGATCAAATATATATTTAGCAAGTATTATCATGAAGAGGAGGCAAATTAGACTTCTAGAAAAAATAAATTTTGAATTGAATTTTATAATACAAAATAAACTCATATGAAAAAGCTGTCAAAAACAAAATTGTAGAACTTATTGAGATCTATCAAAAATAAAGCCCGTCATAGATGAGAACTTTAAATTTAATTTTAGGCCGATTTTTGTGTGTCAAATGCAAAAATTGTATAACTCATCGAGATCTACAATTATTGTATTGGTCCTTTGTACAAATAAGTTCATTTGAACAATTTAAATTTTGAATTTTCAAAATTTGACAACTTCGAACAAAAATTGGGGTTAATAAATGATTTCAAATGGAAAAGTCACCAAAACCAAAATTGTAGAACTCATAGAGGTGCAAAATTTTTATTTTGGTAATTTCTCCATCTAACTCTATTTAAACATATTGAAATTTGAAATTCAAAGTTTGAGAAATTCAAATTGAATTTTAGATCAGTGAACGACTTCAATTGAAAAAGTCATCAACAACAAAATTGTATAACTCATCAAGATATATAACTTTTATTTTGGTCATTTTTCTATATAACATTTTTTGAACCGTTTGAATTTAAATTTGAAAATATGATAACTTCAAACAACATTTTCAAATACTAAATGATTTCAACTAAAAAAGTTAACAACAACAAAGTTGAATAACTTTTATTTTAGTCATTTCTTCATCCGACAAAGTGATAGTAACATTGTTCACAAAATTGATATATATCTTATCTGGTTTTATAAACTATAACACATATATGTACAATTTGTGAACAATGTTACTAATATTTTGTCAGATGAAGAAATAACAAAAAAAAGTTTTAGATCTTGATGAGTTATACTATTTTGTTGTTGATGACTTTTTCAATTGAAATCATTTAGTATTTGAAAATATTGTTTGAAGTTGTCATATTTTCAAATTCAAATTCAAAATGTTCAAAAAATGTTATATAGAAAAATGACCAAACTAAAAGTTGTAAATCTTGATAAGTTATACAACCTTGTTGTTGACAATTTTTCCATTTGAAATCATTTACTACCCGTAAAATTATTTTGACTCATAAAATGAATTATTATACTGCAGTTAATTATTTTGCTATAGTTCTACTTACAAAAAAAACATTTCATATAAAAAATAGAAAAATACTCATCGGTGATGGATTTTAGTTAATGCCCGATAGAGATTAAGTCATCTCAATCGGGCATTAGCATATAGCCCGTCACTAATGAGTCATCTGTGACGGGCCTAGTTGTTATCTCAATCGGGCCTCAAGTTGGTACACGTCACGGATGATGGTCATCTGTGACGGCCCCAACTTCAGGCCTGTTTGAGATATGGAATGTTATCTCAATCGGGCCTAAAGTTGGTGCCCGTCACGAATGATGGTTATCTGTGACGGGCCCCAACTTCAGGCTCGTTTGAGATATGGAATGTTATCTTAATCGGGCCTAAACTACGGCCCGTCACTGATTGGTGTCATTCGTGACGTGCTTAAGTTTATGCCCATCTAACATGTCTGTGCGACCATATCTCAATCGGGTACTTTTTCGGCCCGATTGAGATGACTTCCTTATGACGGCCCGCTATTTCTAGGTATGTTAGAGGCCGTCACAGATAAAAAGATCTGTACTAGTGGATCTAGATAGATCCAGTCATGTGTGTGAAGTTAAAAGCAAAAGGTAATCCAATCTAGATCAACGGGGTCTCAGCTTTTAGTATCTGCCCCCTCTTTGTAACACACACAGACATCAACTAATCTCAAGCTAGCATTGGACCACATGGTGCTGTTAAATAGTACTGAGATAAACCAAACATTTACTGATGGGAAAATACTATTATGGTGGTATCTCGACGTTTGGACCAGGTGGCACAGGAGTTTTTTTTACCCAGGAGCATGGGTGGCGGTCTAGTCTACGGATTGATAGCCACTAAGATATACGGTTGTATCTCGACAGTCGGACCAGGTGGTACAGAAGTTTTTTACCCAGGAGCATGGGTGGCGGTCTAGCCTACAGATTGATAGCCACTAAGATATATATATATATATATATATATATATATATATATATATATATATATATATATATATATATATATATATATATATATATATATATATATATATATATATATATATATATATATATATATATATATATATATATATATATGTTTCTGTCAAACTTTTGTGCTTAGGAGATGTTCTAGTTGTTTCTTTTTCTTTTTTGGCTGTGTGCATTTTATGCAGAGGCCGGGGGTGACTCAGTTTGATTATATCATCTTGATGTAATTAACTGAGTCTAAATAAAGCTTCCATTATCTAAAAAACTGATGGGAAAAAAAGAAACACTCACATGTGTAGGACCAGAAACAGGAGAGAGAAGGCTAAGATGTGAGAAATCTAGAACCTTCTCAAATATAAACTAAAATGGAGAAAGCCAGAGCTTTCAAAAATTTGAACTACTACCTTATTCTCCTTCGGCCACTCCAATACAGAAACCAGTAACAAAAATTCACCGGGTAAATTTATATAAAAAAAAATCACATGGCAACTTAAAAGAAAAAAGGAAAATTTGATGGTAAACACATAGGGGGCCATATAGCGGCGTGCCAACAGGCGCGCTACTTTTCTTGTATAATATGCAATATTGTTTACAAATTATTAAGAAGTTTTTTCTTCCAGTGTATACAGAAGAAAACCCTAAAACCTTATAAGTGTATAGATGAAATTTTCCCTATTAGAAATACGAAAATTAAAAGTAATTGTGATGAATGCCACAATCAGAGATTTAACTAGTTGCCACTTTTACCAGATCCGTGTAATCCCTCTCACAAAGTGATAAATCTATTGCCACACACCTCGCTGGAGTGGCAAAACTTCAATTGGCCACTAGGAGTGGTTAATGATTACACATTTTATCTCATTGTTTGGTCACGAGGTTTGAATACAGCAACTGGAGAGAATTTGAGCTTTTAACTGGCATACCTCTTATATAAAAAATTATGCAGTGCCGTTTTTTTTTTCATTTATGTATATGTATTGGGCCAAATGATGATGTATTTCACATCTTGTTAAAGCTATTTGACATAATATATATTCGAATATAAACATATATTCATGTTAAAAAGTATATATGGGCCATCCTTTTAATATGATGCATACCTTGGGCCAAATGATGCTAAACCATGCATTAAATATCTGCTATCCTAGATATGTCACGTATTAAGTACTCCTCAAAAGATATATTTATTTATTATATATTTTAATGTATGCGTTACTTATTGAAAATTGTTCAATATTACCTCACTTTCGTTTTACCAATGAAAATTCCAAAGGACCTGTTTGAAATACAGTACTACTTCGAACCAGAATTGATTTTTTTTTATTATTGTTGGAATTCTTAAAATCAAGTGAGGGCCTAAATGAAGAGCCAAAGTATAATCAACTATTTATGATTGCAGCAAAATCTCCAAACTTTGTTTTGTCCTGTAAAGTTTCTTGAGGCCAAGATAACACTACACAAACCACCAATAAACACCTCATGGAACAATAGCATGAAGGTCTTTTACAGGACATAAACACTAGCACATATTTCCATATTTGGCTACCAAGACCCATACCCACACTGTGCATACAAAGATATGCCACAGAAGATCTCTCACATAGACAACCACAGCACACCATAGAACAAGCAACATAGGGAGAGAGGAAAAGGAAAAAAAAAAAGAGGAGAAAAGGAGCCAGGTGGAGAAGAGGTCAAAGACAAGAGACATGGAGCAAAGGCATAAACCCACACACCCACCCCTCTCTTCACCCATCCCCCAAATTCCAAACCCTTGCAACTTCAGATCTTGCTCTCTTACTACCGTGCCGCCTGCCGGAGACTTGATTCCAGCTATGCGGCTCCGAAGAGCTGCTACCAGGGTGCTTCGGCCGGCCTACTCCACCACCCAGGCTGGAGGGCCACGTACATCTTCCAGCAACCTCTCGTCGGAGCTAGTGATGTATGTGCTTCGTATGCATGGTGGCGGCAGAGGTCTCAACAACCCTGTGGTTGATCTAGAGGGTGCATGCAGCCTGAACCAATCACCTTGGGATCTCGCATGCGAGCTTGAGAACCCCAATCCCTTGGTGAGCTTCCATCCCCATCTCCCCCTACCATCCCTTTCACATGCTCTCCCTCTACTAATAATTTCTTCTAGGCTAGCATAAATGCTCGATGCAAGTTACCTATCTTGCTTGATTCGTTCCTCTTGGAATTTGGGGGTTGACAACCATTTTTCTCACTCTCGGATGTTTTTTAGGTTTCATCCATGTGAGAGATGTAGAATCATGAAGTTTTGGTTTGAGTGGTTGCTTAGTGGCAAGTAGCAACAACAAAATTAGTTAGATCGAGGAACAACAAAAATTAGACACATTGATTGGCGGGATCATGCTTTCTTGTAGGCTCTTCAGGCTTCTTTCCCTGAAGATTTGGCCATCACAGGAAAACTAGTGTTGAGGGATTTTGGAAATGAATGCAACAACTAGATCTGGATATCTAAGAGTTATTTGATTGCTCCGTGGCTTGTTGCTTGCCCCTTGTTGAGTGTTGGTCAGTTGATGTGGTTGAAAATTTTTGTGGTTTCTTGTGTACTTTAGACCATGCACGCATCACATATGATCAGTTTATATTGCTTTATTAAACTCACCATGCTGGTTATCTTCATGTTTACCAGCTAGCTTCAACCTTGGTCTTTGATGCTATCACATAGTGAGCAAGATACTATGCACAATTGTGCTACACTTGGAATTTGTAGCCAAAGGTTCTTTCATTTTGCTTTTGATGGCATAGTGTACATTGAATTAATTGAAAATATGTGTGATTTCATTTATCCAGTAAGTTAGCTGGTCACCTTACTAGAGTAATTCAGGATTTGTCCCATCACTCTATCTTTTCCTTTTTAAGCAACAAAAACATTTCTGTTGTGTATTGCTAATAGATGCCAGGGATGTAAAACATTTCCATTATCTAAAAAAATTACTTTATTTGTTCTGTATCTCACCTCGACTGTACTATTCGAAACTTGTAGGAGGACCTGTTCAACAAGTATCTAGTGCACATCCCTCATAGGGCTAGTTTCACATTCAACAACGATAATGATGAAGAGATGGAAGTATATGACATGATATGGAAACAACAGCAGGGTGAGGAAATGAAGGATCTGAACCCATCCCAAAAGGAGAAACAAGATGGTGAGACCAAAATGGTAAAGGATCATATGAATGTGGAACCCCTGGTGCCAGAGGAGGACATGTTAGACAAGGGGATAGAAGATTTTGGCGAAAAGAAGGCTAGTGTTTGGTACTATCGCAAGAGGTGGCACTGCCAAAACATCGTCGATGGGCCCAAGGCCTTGTGTGAATACCACCTAGCAAAGAGCCACTCCAACACCCCTACTAGTGTGAAAGTTGCAACCGCCCATTCTAAGTCATGCTGTACAATTACCATGTCTCATCTCCTGAAATCTAGCTTCAAACCAACTTTAACTGGTGAAGCATCAAGTTTGAGGGCAGCATCAGCAAGCATACAAAAGAACTCCCAGTCACACAAGAGGAAGGCAGGCAATGGCTTAAGTGAGGATACATACTACTCCTATAGTTTGTTCAGCCCATTCCATGGAAAGGATCAGGATGATAGCAGAATAGGTTGAGTAGCTACAATTGATTATCAACAGAAGGGGTTTCTACAACAAGATAACATTGTCCTCATAAAAGAAAGAGATGATAATAAGGAATACATCGATGTTGACAACTTGTTTGATGATTTCTCGATCGCAGGTGATGATGGGCAAAGCGACAAAGACTACTTTGTTGGTGGTGCCAATAATCCCCATGTTAAGAAAGGGAAACAATAGATGGCAGAGGATAGAGCAGAATGATGGCTAAGAAGCACATTAATGAATGGTCTCTCAAATAATTGCTCTAGAGTTTCCATTAAACGATGGAAGTGTTTCGATCTCCCCTTGTTGTTTGATTTATGTATTATGTATGGATTGTGGCATGTCCCTTTTCTGTGAACATTTTAATTTTGCTATATTTGTAAGTGGATCAAATATAATTTCGGGTGATTAAGGAATGTTTCCTATCCAAAAAGAATTCCGCAAAACTTTGGATAATTGATTATAAAATGAGACAAACCTGGAATACAAGATATCACCGAAGACTAACAAGTGTCATGGTCAGATAGTAAGGAATGTTTGCATCAGCTTATGTAACAACCCGTCCTCCAGAATTGCGTAGCCCAATCCATAAGATGGGTAGACTCACTTACAAGTTCATCCTTGTTTCTTGTAAATGGGTTAAGACAGTAGTGGTATGGTTGAAGGAACAAAGCCTTATAAGTTGGACCCACTCTAATCAACTTGTAGGGTGGTAATAAGGTGGTTTCGGCGGAGAGCACCAGGTCGCAGGCAGCCGCCGACTGGCCCGGAGGTCGGGGAGGAAGGCAGCGACCGACCATGGAGGCCGTGGAGCATGCCCGCAACGAATTGGGCGGTGGTGTTAGAGGGGACCCGGCAGCAATCCAGCGTGGTAGGGAGCTAATCCACTGCAGGGGCCTGTGGGGCATTCACCGCTACCTCTACCACGACTGCAACAGCACGCCCACAAGCTCATTCATAGAAAGAGAGGGAGTTGGGAGGCCCGCGAGCTTCCTCCACCCTCTCAGCGATCGCCGCTACACCCATCGCCCCCTAACTGCTTTGCTCGCCGCCGCCGCACCCGCCGCCCGCCGCTCCCTGCCTGCCACGCCCACCGCTCCGTGCCGCTCTAGCCCACCGCCGCTCCGCTCGCCGCCCGCCACCACGCTAGCTCGCCGCCGCTTCGCCCTTTGCAACTGGTGGCCTCGCTCGTTGAAGAAGACAAGAGAAGAGAATAGCATAAAGAAAAGAGGATAAAAGAGAAGAAGAAAAGAGGAAAAGAAGAGATGGCAGACCCCACGTTTTTCTTCTAACTTACATGTAGGCCCCATAATTTTTTTTTTTGCTGACTAGGATGCCACATCAACGTAAATAGAGATCCATCCTACTATAGGACCTAAATTGCACGATTTTGTATAGTTTAGGGTGAAGATTTGTAGTATTGGGGATTAGGGGTGTCATACAGACTCGACGTAAAGTTGAGAGACGGCTGGTGAACTTATTCCTTTTAAAAATAAGTTCATCATTTTAGGAGAATATTTCCCCTAAGATGCGGTTATTTGAATCAATGATTTGAATTTGATTTGTTTTGAATTTCTAGTTGAATTAAGTTGGAGCTTGCACAACAAGAATTTGCATTTGAATTAATTTGGCGATGTCAGAAAAAGAAAGTTTGAAGTGTCCCATAAGATCTATCATGATGCAAGCTTTTTGTAAGTTTGTTTATGGTTATGATTTTTGTTTCTGAATTTAATTTGCAAAATTTAAGGATTTTGTTTATATCTTTCATGTAATCAAAAATAAGTTAAACAAAATCAACTATTTAAATACTCCCTCGATTTTATATTATATGGAGCTTTGATGTTTTTTTAAGTCAAACTTACATAAGCTAAACCAAATTGATAAAAATATGTAGCAACTCTTATAACACCAAACTGTAAAATCAAAGTGTGTTTGATTCTTATTCTGTGATGAACAATTGGCATCTGAGATTATTGGTTCTGATATTTGGAGATAATTGGCGAAGTGGTTTTGGAGATGATTGGATTTGAAGGTGATATACAGGTACTGTTGGATGTGTGGTCCGGTCAGATCGGACACTGGTTGCTGGTCAGACCGACGTGTATCGAGCGGTCAGACCGGCCAGCCCATGGTCTGACCGGCCAGCCCATGGTGTGACCGGCCAGCTCTGTGTCGGTTTCAGTTTTGGGTTATTTCTTTGGATATCCATGAATAGTTCATGTTTATGGCTTCTAGATGGATACTATGCGTATGTAATAATGTTGTTTGCTAACAATGAGTCAAGTTGGAGATAGCTTGGTCTTGGAATATGGTTTCTTTGGTTGATTCATGTGTAGGTGTCTTCATGCCTCGGGAGAGTATTGCCGATGATGGATCGGGAGTCAACTTGGAGATATGGTGACGTCCGGATGGCCAGATATCATGCAGGATACTTAGGCTAAAGATCAATGCACGTGGTTGTTAAAGATTCCATATGGCATACGATGGAGACATTATGTGCGTATGGGATGCGAGTCAGAATTTGGATGGAGTCCAAATTTGGTACAATTGGAGTTTGTAAAGTTGGTTTCTTGTACAGGAAGGATTCCTAGGTGGATTAGGACTTCTTATATGAGTTTGGTTCGTGGCTTTAGGCTACCTATATCATGTTTAAATAGAGAGGGAGGGTGAGACCTCCCAGTATCACTTTAGAGAGCATTGAGTTTAGAAAATAGTTAGGGTTTCGAGTTTAATCGAGATTTTTGTGAGGAGTATTGTTGTTGCACTTTGTAAACACAGAGAGAAGTAATAAAGTTATCATCTACTTTGAGAGTTCTTCGATTTGTGTTTGCTCTGATTCGGCAGTCTAACCAACGAGACACCGGCGGTCAGACCGACGGCAACGCATCGGTCATACTGGCAGGACAGCGGCGGTCAGACCAGCGATGGCACAAGCACGGTCAGACCGACAAATCAACTCCGGTCAGACCGATCTACATGGAATTGAGGGTAACTTTTAATTCTGCTAAAAGTTTTGGTTTTTGGGTACTACAACCATTCACCCCCCCTCTGGTTGGCTTAATTCTTGTTGTTCGATCCTACACAAATTAGTTTTATTAAATTTAACATTTTATATATTTTAAGAGTACATTTGTTTCGTATGTTTAAAATGTTAATATGTTTTTCTATGAAATTTATTAAATTCAAAGAAGTATAACTAATAAAAAAATCAAAATGTTTGAAGTAAGTGTAGCTCAATTGGTTAGATTTCTTCTGGTGGAACCAGCCCACTCGGGTTCAAATCCTAGTTTTGGCACGGGTGATCACATTCACATCTAATTATTCTTTGAGGCAATTTCATTCTTCCCCTACTTTAATGTCCAACATTGATTTTGCTGTCGTTTTTTTAGGGTTTTCTTTTTTACTCTTGTTTTTTTCAAACGAAACCGCATTCTACCCCTACTTTGGATGGTCAAATTAACGGTGTTAAGTCATTTTCAAAAAGACATTTGTACCCTCACTTATTTTTGCACATTTGCCCCTATATATGTTCATTAATTGTATTTTTGTCCCAGTTTGTACATGTAGATTGGAACTTGATTTTTTGAAGATATTTAAAATGAATCCCAATGATTTTTTACAAGCTTTGACTAATATAACAATTAGGACAGAATATCAATAAAATTATGGCATGATCAAATTACATATTTGACACAGTTTGATAGAATTTGGACAAAAATTTCACAGCATTTCAGCAGCATTTAACACAATTTGGACAAAATTTTGACAGCATTCCTAAAACATTTTAAGCAACCAGTAGAAGTCATATAATAAGCATCACAAAGTATAACAAGTCTAGATGATAGATAACACAACGACACCACATATTAAAAGCCAAGTCGCACGACCATTAGTGGTCGCAGTCTAGCAAGGGCCTGATCCCATTTTACCAATCTACAAAGATGATTGCCAAATTGGAAGGTATTAAAGTCTTTGGGTAAAACACTAAAATCACTTAAAAATTATACACTGTGTTCAGTTCAAATGTAAGAGATGGATCAGTGCGGCAGTGCCTTAGGCCTAGTTCCCAACTTTTTCATCACATCAAAACTTTCCTACACATACAAATTTTCAACTTTTCCGTCACATCATTCCAATTTCAATCAAACTTTTAATTCTGGCGTGAACTAAACACACCCTTAGTGGAGTTTGAGCCATGTCAATCAAAAAGCAAAAGACCCTATGAAAATGCCAAAGTGGATAGAATTACAGAATTTTGTGACCACACCGGTCGCCGGCCCTTAATTTTCCTGTCAGCTTCGATACCAGCTACCAAAGTACCAATCATCGATTTATTTTTTTTACAGAACAAGGAGTGAAGCAAGCACAGTGATTCAGTGAACAGCGCATAGGAATCTGATGTTAGATGGGTAGACCCGACCATTGTCGTCTGGACTTCAAGAGCACAGGAGACGCAGACCACAACTCCAAAAAAGCCACCGATGGAAGTGATAATGTGTGAAAATAATAATAATAATAATAATAATAATAATAATAATAATAATAATAATAATAATAATAATAATAATAACGTCTTGCACTATAAAACAATAGGAGGATGGTAACCAACATTACTTTTTGTCAAACCTAAATGGCGAGAAAAAAAACCAATCTAATATACACATACCATAACTCCATGAAAATCCACCGAAGTAAGTGATCATGTGTAAGAATAACAATAAGAAAATCAAAACGTCTTCTAACTAGAAAAAAAAAAGAGAATGGCGATCAACGTTACTTGTTATCAAATAATATAAATGGTGAGCCAAATAAAATCAACCTAATATGCGTATACCCCAACCTAAAAAAACCACGAACGAAGCAAACGAGCATGTGAAAAGAAATGATATATATAAAAAAAAAACACGCCGAGCAAAGGCCATAAACCCACTCACGCTGACGTACGTCTCCTTCGCCTCCTCCCTTCCGCCCCAATCCTCCCCCAAACCCTAGCCCCTCAGATCCCCCGCTCCCTCGCCGGTGCGCCTCCCGCCGGGCGCCGCCATGCGGATCCGCAGGGCCGCTTCCCGTCTGCTCGGCTCGGCGTCCGCCGCCTTCTCCGCCCAGGCGGAAGCGCCGCCTGTGATTGCGACTGCGACTGCGAGCGAGCTCCCGCCGCCGCCCGCGCCTGCTGCGGCGGACGCCGCCGCCGCCGTCGACGTCGGCCTCGCCGGACCAGAGGGGCCCTGCGAGCAGAGCCTTTCGCCCTGGGATCTGCCATGCGAGCTCCTCGATGACTCCACCGATTCCCAGGTTAGCTATATAGCTTAGCAGCTTCCGTCCCCATCTCACCTTGCTCTCCCTGCGACTCGGCCTGTTTCCATTCCGCCATCCATCCTGCCCTGCATGTATACCTCGCCGCGGCTCGATCGATCGGAGCAATCAGCATGTATTATCTTGCCACTTTTCTTCTGCCTCGCCGTTCAGTTCTTGGTGCCGTGGACGGTGGCCGTGCTGTATCCATTGGTTATAGCGATATAGCTAGGGTTCGTTCGTTCGTCCTTGCCGCCAGAATCAGAGATCTCGCGATCGAAGTGAGAAGTCGCTTAATTGGTGGGGCATACGAAATGGAAGAGTTTATCTGCGTTATGATTTTGCGATTTGCATTTCGGCCTTTTGGCTTGCTGGCTATAGGGTTGGGGATCAGCGAAAATGGGCGTGACTGCCCGTTACCAAGAACAGCACTAGACCTGAGCGTGTACATCTATTGCTGTGTCGCTGCTTACACCTCTGCTCCGGTAATTAGAAATCTTCTGCGAAATATACGTGATGTAATGCACCATTGCACCACACGACACACGTCAAGTACTTGCTCATTTCTGCATCTGAGTTAATTTATCCTCAAT
This sequence comes from Oryza sativa Japonica Group, assembly GCF_034140825.1. NCBI lineage: Eukaryota > Viridiplantae > Streptophyta > Magnoliopsida > Poales > Poaceae > Oryza > Oryza sativa. The sequence goes on from NC_089036.1 coordinate 17,428,032, forward strand.
TGTTCAGAACTTGCAGGAGGCCCCGTTCGACAAATACTTGGTGCGCATCCCCCGAAGGGCAAGCTTCGTGCTCAACAGCGAGCTGGAGCTGGAAGATGATACGATGGAATCGAAGGACAAGATCTGGAATCACGACGATGAGGAGGAGGAGGTCAAGAATCAGAAACCTGCTGCCCACAGCCTGAAGAAAGATGGTGCGGTGAGGAAGAGATCGAGAAAGGGGAACGACGAGCCCATCTTGCAGGAGGAGGAGTTGGACATGGTGATGAAAACCGAAGAGAGCGAGGACAAGGAGGCAACCATCTGGTTCTGCAAGAAGAACGACGGCAAGAAATGGCACTGCCGAAGCATCGTCGACCGGCCCAACGCCCTGTGCGACTACCACTTGGCAAGGAGCCGCTCATCCTACACTCCCAGCAGTGAGAACGGTGCATCGGCGACAGCAGCGGCAACCTGCAGCTCCGGTCCAACAAAGGCGGACGCCATTGGCAAGATCAAAGCTCCTCCTGCGAAGTCATCCGGTGCCAAACGAAATTCACCGGGAGGAGCAGCAGCATCAAGCTCGAAAGCAGCAGCTGCGACTGCGACTGCACCAAGCAGCTCCAAAGCATCATCGTCCTCATCAGTGTCAGTAACGGTACCAACAAGCTCGATCTCCCAGCGACGCAAGAGGAGGAAGAAGTCGACTAATGGCTCAGGTGGTGATTACTACTTCTATGATCTTTTCGGCCCGTTCCGCGGAAAGGATCGTCGCAACCATGGAGTAGTTTCAGCTAGTGAAGAAGATCACAAGGGACTCCTAAAAGCAAAAGAAAAGATGGAATACATCGATGTCGATAACCTGTCCAACAATTCATCGATCACCGGTGGCGGCGACAAGGAAAACGATGAGGACTACGTCGTTGGTGGTGCCGGCAAGGCCCGTGCGGAGAAGAGGAAAGGGAAGATTGCAGTGGAGAAGATGCCATTTCCGAAGATGGTGAAGAAGCGTACTGTCAAAGAGCGGTCGCTCAAGTCGCTGCTCTAGAGTTGGCCAATGTCCCCGGGAGTGTAATCTAGTTTCCTAGTGTTGTCTTGTCTATGTATCATGCATGTCTGGATTGCAGCATAGATATGTATTGACTCTTTTATGTTTGTAAGTGAATAAAATGGAATTTGACGTTTTTTCAGTGTAGCGCGATGTTTGCAGTCCAGACACACGGGCTACAAATTTTGGATCCTTACAGTCGGAGTAGGATTGTATTTTACACAACTCGACAGATGTTCCTCATTTTCTGGAATTATATTAAATAGTTATAAACACTACTTTAAAAAACTCTAATAGGGACGGCCTCGTGTGTGCCGATACATATAAAACCGGCAGGCTTTTCCGTTCTTCCAACTCCTCATGAAAAACCGGCACATGTAACTCTTACAACTGTCGGTTTATTACAAAAACAGCACCAATAATATTTGTACCTGTTTCAAAAAAAAATCGGCACTCATACGTAGGATATTGGTGTCGGTTTCTTAAAGAAACCGATACCTCAAAGGGAATCGAGCTGACAAGCCGGTAAGCTACCCCGTTTTTTAATTGACACATCACTTTATCTCTCCACCTCTCTCTCTCGTAGTGTGCCTCCTCCTCTTTGCATCCACCGCCGCCACGAGTGCCTCCCCCTACTCGCATCCGTCACCACCTCTTTCTCATCTCCTCAATGTTGTCTCCTCAGCACTGCCTCCTCCTGACATCCTCAAGCCGGCCGATCCGTCGCCATGAGATTGGGGCAGTTAGATCCGACCGCCACGATCCCTGGGAGAGCAAGATCTACCACCACGAGCTCAGGGGCGGCCCTGTCTCCTTCCCCAGTCCAGCGGCGATGCACTTCCTCAATGTCCACGCCAGTCACCGTGCCTCCCTCACTCCCTCATCCTCCACCTTGCCATGGACTGCTGACCGCCGCGCGTGAGCTCAGGACTGGATTGGGCCCACGATGATGGAGGCAACGACCCATAGAAGCAGTGGCTGATCTTGGGGATTCAGGGATTTTTTTTGTATGGATTCTGTCTTCTTATATGTTGGTTTCTTCTATCTCCCTTGTTGATGTTGTTTTTCCTTTTGATGATGCAGTGGATAAATAGCTAGGTATTGGGTATTAGATGGATTCTGATTTGAGTAGCGATGCATTTGTACCAAACTTTTGTTATTCACATTGTGACTTGTGGTATTGAAAATAATATGTGTTTGACGAAGAAAAATTTGGAAAATTTTTGGGCTCAAAGCATTAGCTCGAATTGAGCCGATCTAGCTAGCTTCTTTTTTTCTTTTTCTTTTTTTGGGTGCAAATTGTGCACCTCATCAGTGTTGGTTCTCAATCCGGCATTGATGAGCCTTCTCATCAGTGCCGCATCCGTGATGCCAACGGATGTGAGGTTATTTGTAATGGACCGTAGTTGTGACCCACCACATATGATCTAGTATGAGAGATCATTAACCATGGCCCGTCATAGATGGCCTACAATCATCAGTGACGGGTGGGAAATTATGTCACGCCCAAAAATTTAGCCTAAATTTTCAGACTATTTTGTGTGCTAAATCACTGTCCAGGACCAGCCAGGGTACACAAAACGACAAGTAATATACAGTTCCAAACGTAAATAAAGCGTAAAATACTTACAAAATAGGCACTTATCCTCATACCGGAACGAAAGCAGCAGCAGCGGAAAAAGGCGATCCTAGCGGGGCTTCAGCTCCACTCCACAGGCATAACTCAACTGGGGTCTGAACCTTGGTCCTCTAACTTCGTCTTCAGCTTAGAAGCACTACACTTCTGAAAAGGTGGAATAATAGTAAGGCTGAGTACAACCACCGTACTCAGCAAGCCACACCAATGATGCAGACATGCAAGGGGATACAAGGACGGTTTGTAGCTATTTGCATAAAGGCAGTTGTAAAACATTTTATTGAGCAAAACAGTAAAACTGTTGAGTAAGGTAATATTAAATCTCCACTGATCAACGCTACACCACGTTGAACAGGCCCAACTAACCCACCTGAACTATAGTGCATTGGGTTGATTTATTAAGTGTGAGACTAATCACGGTGAATCTGGTCGATCACCCATAACCGCGGGCACGGCTATTCGAATAGTTTTACTCTGGCCAGAGGTGCACAACTGTACCCACAAGACACAATCCACCGGCATATCACCGTGTCATCATGTGCCCATGATGAACACGTCACCACGTCGAGTGATTGTGACAAGACCCTTCATATAACTCTCCCCTAACCATCCACACTACGCTAAGGTTTCACCTCCACTCCTCGCAAGGCAGCGGGAAGTCCCCTCGTGCGCCGCGGTGAATCCGGCAGCTGGACAACCGGACACCCCGGCCGACCCAACTCCATCACACCCACCCTCGCCACCGGTGCCTAGGAAAGGGACGAGCTATACTTTAGATCAAGCAGTTACCCACTCCTGCTTGTGATAAGCACTGTAAGTCTTCTAGGGTTTCCCGTGAACCAGTCCTTAATTGCCATAGGTGCGTCTCGCAAAACCATGCACCCACAGCCCACCATTCATTTGCATTTTAGCTGGATAATTACGACCATGAAACATGGTCGGATGTCTCGAGCACGCAGCTCGTTCTGATACTAACAAGGTCTAATACTGCAATTATCCCATCAACTGAGCTAGTGGCAATTAAGCATGGCTAAGCATATAGTTCTAACTGTGTCACATAAGTAACATGAGCTAGTCGATTTATCACCCAAGGTTGACAAGGGACAGATAAAAAGTAAACATGGCACAAGCGAGCAGATAGGTAAATCCGGATCCCATGTAATTAGCAAAACATGCATATTTATTTGCAAACGGTAAAACATTTGTAAAGTAGGATCAAAATGCTCAAGGGGAATGTGTGATTTGCCTTGCTTCTTCACTTCAACCTTCTGAACTCCTTTCCTCGCGACCACGATCTTCCAAAACGACGGATTCTACACGTTGGCAAACTATAATAAAAACCAAGCAAACAGTACATAAAAAGTAAACAAACATGTAGAGCTTATATTTAGATGAATTTTGCAAGTTGAATGGCCCAATTCGGAGTTCGAATGAATTAGATATGAATTTTAGAAGTTTTGAGCCATTTTAAATGAATTTCTAGAATTATTACCGATTTATTGCGCAATTATTAAAAATTTTCACAAAGGAAAAGGACTGTCGCTGACGTCAACAAGGGAAGCCGGCGCGACATGCGGGTCCCACACGTCAGTGACACAAGGGGGAGGGCACACAGTGAACACGGTCCACGCGGCAGGGACGACACCGTGGACCCGGACCACGGAAGTGGTCCACGGGCGCGACCTACATCGGCAAAAGGGGAGGCTGGCTCGTCGGCCAACCCGACAAGGCGGCGGCGGCACACGCCGGACGACCGCCGGCGACGGCGGCGCGACGCGGGCAAGGGGGCGGGGGAGGAGGGGAAAAAGGAGGGGAGATGGAGGGAGAGCTCACCGAGCGCCATGGCGGCGAGGGGCAACAGGCGGCGGGGACGCCTTCTCGGGAAGACGGCACGGGCGGCCTTGGGCGACGACCGGCGGTGCGTAATGGACGGCTGAGGCGCGGGACAACCTAGGGAGGGTGGTAGAGAGGTTAGGATGGGGAAAGGTGGCCCGAGACAGCGTGAATCGCTGGCCGGAGAAGGAGGTGAGAGGTGGGGCTTACCGGCGCGCGAGGAGGACGGAGCTCCGGTGGGTTCCCGATGACGAGAAGCGAACGTCGGACCTCCCCTCGTCGCTGCGAAGCTGATGGAGGAAGGTGCGACGGCCGGGGATGGCTCGGAGCGGCGGCAAGCGGCAGCTGGAGGTGGCAAATGGCAGTGGCGTCTCGGGTTCACGGTGGGAGCATTGCTTCGGGGGTGGAGGAGGGAGACGGAGTGGATGCCGAGCTGCGCACGATGGCTGCGGTGCTGGGTAAGGCGACGGCGCAGCGCGAGGTGGACCAGAGAGGCGATGCGGCGCGGCTGGAGGCGGCAATGGTGGCGGAGAGAGATGGTGAACGTGGCGGCGGCGTTTCGTAGGCGGATAGGGGAAAAAGAGTAGGGGCCGGGGTAGAGATCGGCACAGCGATGCCGATGACGGTGGTGGCGCGGCACGGCGGCCCCTAGGGCGGCAGTAGCGGGCGGCTGGAGGCGGTGAGTGGCGGTAGTGGCTTGGCCTCGCGGTGGGAAGGTGGTTCCGGCGGTGGAGGAGGAAAATGAAGTGGATGCCGAGGTGCGGCATAGCGCGGCGAAGCCGGTGGGACCAACGGCGGCGTGCGGCCGTGGCTTTAGCGGCGGTGGCGGGCGACTGGAGGGTCGCCGGCGAGCGGCGGCGCGCGGGGGCGACGCGGGGAGAGCGAGGGAGGCGATGGGAAGCTCGGGGGAGGGGGGAAAACGAACGAGGGGAGCACGGGGAGGGTTTATATAGGCTCGGGAGGGTGAGATGGAGCCGGGGTGAGTTGGATTTGGGCGGCAATGGCCGATGGATGGAGGTGGCGGCGACGTGGGGAAGTGGCGGCCGGATTTTGCGGGAGAGGTGGGGGAATGAGGAGGACATGGGGCGGCAGAGTCCCACGGCCGGGTGTGGGCGTGCGGAGTGGAGGAGGTGGGCGGATTCGGCGGCAATCGTGGGCGGCAACGGCAGGCGGCAGCCATGGCGGTTGGCCAGAGGTAGGAGGAAGAGCTGACAGGTGGGGTCTTGGGTCCCACCTGTCGGCCAGAGGGAGAGAGAGGAGGTCGGTTGGGGGAGGTAAAACAGACTTCGAGAGGGAGGCGAGCTGGGCCGGCGGCCCGAGGGGAGAAGGGAGGGGGTGGCCGGCCTTAGAGAGAGGGAGGGCGCCCAGGCCGCGGGGAAGCAAAGCAGACTTGGGCCGAAACCGGCCCAAGGGAAAGAAGGGGAATTTAAATTGGTTTTCTTTTTATTTTAATTGATTAAATGAACTTTGTGTGTTTATAAATACTTCTTGAGCTCCGAAAATTTACGGGAAATTTCAGAGAGTTCATTAGGGCACAAAGCATATTACAAAATATTCTCGTCCAATGATTTTTAAAGGAAATTTTAATTTCCCCTATAATTTCACTTGATAAAATTGATTTAACTTTTAATATAATTTCTAGAAATGATTTATTTAATGATTTTTAATCCCGACCGAAAATCGGGGCGTTACAAATTATGATCCGTCAGAGATGACTTACACATCCGTCACAGTTGACTCATCTGTAACGGGTGTTCATCCATCACAGATGATATTTTATCATCACTACCCACTTATCACGTCAAATCTGTTAGAGTTGACGATTTAAGCCCATCAGTAATGACCTGGTCGGGTGTGGTGATTATAAAGTAAAACCATATATAACAGCAAAATTGTAGTTATAACGAACTAAAAGTGTGCACTATATATAGTACTTAAGCTTAACAATATGTAATTTTAGGTGTAAATTTTCAGCCACCTGAAATCTAGCAAATGCCATCCCTTCCAATATATGTGTAGCTTGAGCTCATCCATCAGTCACTGCTTTATGCAGGTTTCGTTTACAATCTCTGCTACCCTGCAACACAGATTATATGGATACTCTGGCCCGTTGTTCAGTCCTCCAATCTCTTATCTTCAGACATTATCTTGCTAGAAGACGGATTTAAGAGCTTGTTTCACAAAACTACATATTCAACGGATTTAAGTGATTCACCATGCAAATAGTTTCACAAAAATCTGTACGTCTTCAATTCAACGGATTTAAGTGATTCACCATGCAAATAGTTTTGAGATTACGCGCGCCGTAGCAGCTTAATTATTATATGTGGACCATGTGGTCATGTCCCATGATATTTGTACCATGGAACCGTTCAACAACAATTTGCATCCATAACTATGACACATAAATAAATTAAATAAGTTAAAAAAAATGGTCATCTAACCGTAATAACTGGTTTTGCCACGAGGCACACTTAATACATAAATTTGGCTGCAAAATATAGCCGCTTAATGCAGATAGTAAGCCACGCACCACGAATCCAACTCTATCAAAAATAAATGGATATCAAGTTTATGGTATTTACCGGTGGACACTAGAAAAACACGATATCGTCCGAGAACACTATTAATGTGATAATTTGTTGAAGGATGTGGTCTATTTGGAGAGAGAAACGTACACTTTGAAAAGATGATATTAATTACCCCTGCCACAGTGCCATCCATGCAGACCATCTGGTCTGGATTAACCGGACTCATTGCCCATTTTGCTCGTCCAATCTCTGAAATCCTCCTTACAGTCGACGACGAAAGCAACAGCGTGCTTCGGCGGCCAGCGTCGTGGCTAAAAGAAACACCAGGAGTCTCTCGGCTAGCTCTATAAAATAGTAGGCTAGATGATATAGGTTTAAAGTCTCACCCTCACTATAAGAGGGTTGAGCTATCGCCACCAATTTATTACAACGAAAAATAATTCATGGCAATATATTATACTATCGCAATGATATTTTTTCTATGGCAAATAACTATATTTTGTTGAAACGATTTACAATTGTTGTTTTATTCAGTATTTTTGTTGCAATAGGAAATGAGCTATCGCCAAAAAAAACATTACTATTGCCAAAAAAACATGTTCTATCGCCACACATTTAGTTCGTTGCAATAAAAAAGTTATCATCTCATAATTTGACTTATTCTTTTCATATGGACACGGATTAGGATAAATTTTGTATGAAATTTATAGCTCTCGATGAGATCTACAACTTAAAATTTTTCATTTGAAATCTTTTAAATACTCAAATTCATAATTCAAATCTAAGTTAGGCAGTCTCAAATGGAATTGTATGCATTTTTAAACAAAACTGATGCGTAGGTGAGTTGGTCATGGAGAGCGCGTGTAAGGGAGAGATCTTGGGTTCGAATCCTGGACATGACAAGATATCAAAAGAAAATAGTTAGGATGATAAATTAATATTGAAACATTTAATTTGGTACGTATAACTAATGCCACACATGGAGTGGTGGCAATAGTTATTTATTGCAACCATGTGAAGTGTTGCAATATATATTTTTTGCCACATCCATTTTATGGCAATATCAAATTTTATTACAACTAAATAAAAATCATTGCAATAACCTGTTACCACGCTATTTATTACCACGGCTAGCAACGATTTTAAGATTGTGGCAACATGTATCTATTGCCACAATTTTAGCATTGATGCTACTATTTTTTTCGTGGCAATAAATTATTTTTCTAATAGTGCCTTCTAATTATTTGATATTAGATCCTTCTCAGTATTCGTTTTTTTTTTTAAGCGTCGCGGCTATAGATCCACTGGTTTGCGGCCATGGGCCATGGGCGGAGAGGATGCTATTGGCGGGGTGCACCGGCGTGGCTGTGATATCCGAAGATTGAGTAGAGCTAGTATAGTAACGTGTACACACAACAATGTCAAATTTAGCACAAATTTTGATAATTTGACCCTTTGCAAAAACTATTTTTACAAATAAAGCGTCGCCAAAAGTTATTTTAAAACTGACTCTTTTGTTCAGCGCCAAATCGTGTGGCGTTAAATTTAGACACCTCAGCGCCAAATAGCATGGCGCTGAATGTACGTTGACATGCTGACTTAGTCTCCCTATTCACACATTTCATACTAAGTACACAATAGCACAAATTCACGAAAATAAACAAAACACCACAACAACACTCTTCCCCGGAGTGCTCATCAAATCAAACAAACCAGCAACTTCATCCCAGGGACTTGACAACTCTACTGATGCTCGCCATTGAGTTCACGCAGTCACTGTTGTTGCGCTCTCAGCTGCTCCCCGTTGCTTGCTCCCGTCGAGTCGTCGACGACACTCCTGCCAACGCCTCCTAGGGTCGGCTCCCCACCGCTTGCCACCATTGATGACCCCGCCGCTCGCCGCTGTTGTGTTGACGCCCCAACTGCCGCCTGCTTGCTCCCCACTGCTCGCCACCGTCAACGATGACCCCGCCGCTCGCTGCTGTTCACACTTGACACCCGTGCCACCGTCTGCGAGGGTTGGGGTGTGACGCTGGGAGAGAGATTAGGAAATGGGAATTGGTTGAATAATCGACGGGTGGCAGGGGTAATCTCGTACTTTCAAAACGTTTGTCTCTCTAAATTGGTTAGAAATAATAAAACAATTGATGGAGTGCTCTCCAACAAATTACCATATTTTCATGGTGTTCTTGGACTATATCACTTTTTTAATATCTACAGATAACCACAAAATTTTGATGCATGTCCTATAGCAAATTTTGCTAAAATAAACAGAATCATTCTTTCTAGTTCACTTCCACTAATCTGCTCCCTACGCTTAACCCATCGTAGATCGTCAAGGAAGACAAAATGTGTATTAAATCCTTATCCATGACCAGCCAACGTACACAAGAGATAAAGTTGATACATAAATCGACATCTTACAAAACATCCTAGACTCTTACATGCATAAATACAGGAAAAGCTTAAAACGAACTAAATAGTGGATTGATACACAAGTGGCACCACTCCACAGGCATCTTTAGGGGTGAGCATTCGGTCAGACCAAACTATTCGGTTCAGTTCTTCAATCATTTCAAAAGTTCAATCATCTGAAAATGGAAACCGAATTACATTGAGAAAAAAATGAAGGCCAACAAATTTGGCTTTAGTTAGTACCGCTCGGTCTTCGGTCATGACCAGACTAACCGAGCTATTTCAAAATCCTCGAATCAGCCACACATTCATATCAACAAAAACAAATACAAATAGAGCTATGCACAATCCATATATGGATGAAAGAGTTGGAGCTGTCATCGTCCCCGCCGACACATCATGAGCCCCCATGGGGAGAGGAGAGGCGCACGACAGAGGGCAATGAAAGTGTTGGTCGTAGCAGAGAATGCCGACAGTTGGAGTGGAGGTGGAAGGTGAGAAGCGAGAGGGAGATGTTGGCATTGCATTGACTCAGGGTGGAGGAGCACTGCATGCTGGGTTGGGGTGGGTTGGGGAGTTAGCCAGCTGGCTGGGTGGTGGGGTGGCTTTATATATTGTCAGTGTTACGTATAAAGCATACCCAATGATTTTGGGTTAGGTTCAATGGGGCCCACCATATGCCAAGTCTGATACGGAATCATGCCTTATATATGGAAGGTGTTCCAGATAAGTAAGGAAAAACAGAGTTCAGGTTGGAAACTGCAAGAACCACTCGGATCGTATCCATATTTGTCTCCCTAATTCTACTTAGACAAGGGGATATCTATGGGTATAAATACAAGACCTCTATGGAGGAGAGGGGGGACACACCAACTGTTAACGCAAGCCACAGACAACAAAGGTAACCTAGACATACCCATTCAGTATCACAGAGGCCGACACAAGGGATCTAGCTACCCCCAATCTCACCGAGTTCATATTCGTCGAAGAAGACTACACTAGTCGTCGACTACATGTTGGAGATCTATGCCGCCAAGCCAACATTGACTAGATTAGGCTGTCCCAAATATTGTACTCGTATGATACTGATATATAAGAGCAACATCGGCTTTGGCCAATAAGAGTCTAAATGCTCAGCCTAGAGCACGGCCCAAAATTCCTAGGATTAATTAGGATTTTCAACTGGTGTGCAAGATTATACAATACTACCCCTCCACGCCCAAACATCTATAGATGAGAATGCCCTTCCGTATTTCTGCTACCTTAATGGGATGGTAGTATAGGTCATTTAGACCCCTTCATCATGACAGTCTGGAACTCGCCTACGCGCTCGCTGCCATGTTGTGGAAGCATGAAGGACGAGGTGGCCGGGAGCATTTGTGCTTTTTTTTTCGGTCCACAACTTGGCAGCACCTGGGCATGTGATTTGTGGACTACGCATCCCCCTTGCTGCTGGTGGCTTACCCGCAGTCGAGCTTTGTGCCACAGCCTCCAGATTTACATTATCAGTGGCTTGACGAGCCCAATGGCAACGCGGGAGCTCGATGAGGGTCCCGGCTACATGAGACCTCGACGAGGCCCGGTACATTAGTCTCAATAATTCATCAAGCCATGGACTTGTTCTGTCTGTGCAGCAATGATAACAATCGACGTTGTTCCCCCAAGCACCTGCTGCCATTGCAGCAACCGCCTACTCACGTGCTGGTAAGGAGGTGGTGGATGTGGCCATGTTCATGACATTGGAGGGCGGTGAGCTCGAAGAGGAAGGATTGTCGTGTGTTAGGCATGCCTCCTCTCTAACTATTTGGTGTAGTTGGGCGAGAAGGTGGACGAGGAAGGAGGAATGGAGATTGTCGCCATCCTTTCTGCTCTCCCCACCCGGCCCTTCACTGGCAGATCGGTTTAAGGGACCTTTAGAGGCCCGCGCTCTATCGCCTCTGTAGGCTAGTAGGAAGTGGCGGAGAAGATTAAATTCTATCTCTAGAGGCCTGCGCTGTATTGTCTTTGTGGGCTAGTAGGAAGTAGCGGAGAAGATTAAATTCTATCTCTAGAGACCCGCGCTCTATCGCCTTTGTAGGCTAGTAGGAAGTGGCGGAGAAGATTAAATTCTATCTCTGGCATCTGTCCTCCACCGCATAGGCTACTAACCTTGGAGGTAGCTTAAGGTCTTGCCACTCGCGGAACCCAGGGTTAAACCTTTCGGTTTAGCCAATTTGATTGGACCTCGCCGAAATTTTGAACAAAATTTAGTTGAATTTGAACAAATATTACCAAAATGCACGAAAAAATTGAAAAAGTTCGGCCGAAATAATATCGTATCGGAGGGGTCCGAAATGACCAAAATTTCCAACCCTAGCGGAGTCTCCAGGAAAGAGAAGGGGAACTGGTGGACAAAGAAGACGAGAGGTAGCCACTTACATGTGGGTCTCATGTCTATTTTTTAGTTTCTTTGATGACTGGGCTATAAAGTAGACACCATGTCAGCCAAAACCACCCTTAAAATCAGCCGGGTGAGTTGTTTTGCACTAGTTTTAGTATTTGAGGAGGCAATATACCCTGTTTTATATTGTTGAGTGATGTGAATCAAAATCCAACAACAGTTTGAGGGAGTTATATTGGACTTTTGGCCGAGGGAAAAGGATGGGAATAAGTTCACCGGAGGTCCCTTAACTTAACAGCGAGATTTGTTGAGGTCCCTTAACCGCAAAACCAGAAATCTTCACCCCTCAACTATACAAAACCGTCTAATTTGGGTTCTAAGGCAGTATAGATGGCTGGTTTTGATGACGTGGCATCATAGTCAACAAAAATAATTAAATAAATATGTGGGGCCCACATGTCAGTGAGAGAAAATGATGTGGGCCCCACATCTCTTTTTTGTTTCCTTTTTCTCTTCTCTTCTCAACTTCTCAGTTCTCACGCGCAGGCGAGCAGATGGCGGCCGACAGCGGAGCGGGCGCGGCTGCCGGCGCCATGGGCGCTGCGGCGCGCGGGGAAGAAGCGGGAGAGGAGGCGGCCAGCGCCAGAGAAGGGGAGAGAGGCGGCCGGCGTGACCACTCGCACGTGACCGCCCGCGACGGCGGGAGCGGCGGCTGGCGCCCGCCTCTCCCCATCTGGAGCCACGGCGGGTGAGGGGGCGAGCGGCGACCTTGCTGTCGCCAGCCACGCCGCCTCCACGGCACCACGCACCTCCTCGGCACGACACCGGCGGAGGATGCGGAGGAGAGCGGCCGGGAGAGGGCTCGACGGCGAGCAGGAGGATGGGCAGGCCGCTGATGCTCCGCCGCCGCGCTCGCCTGCCTCCGGAACGTGCCGCGGAACCCGCCACGGAACACGCGTCTGTCCAGCCGACGCATCGCATACGGCGTCCGCTCTTGCGGCGGCACCGTCTGCCTCCGGCCGTCGTCGTCGTCGTAATGAAACATCCATTAATTAGTTTGCACACTGCATGCAGCTAGCTAGCCAACCGACCATGCCCTGCCCGACCGTGGGCTGGTCCAACACGGGAGGATGCCGTGCTTCTCCAGCTGCCCACGCAGCCCGACGCCGCTCAGCATCAGCAGCTGCAGCCGCCGCTCGCCGCAGGCACCGCTCTCCGTCGCTCCGGGTGCCTTCTTGCCCGCCGTCGCCGCTAGTAGTCGCGCTCGCCCGTCGCCGCCCGCCGCCTGCTCCGCTCTCCAACGCTCCGCCTGCCTGCTTGTCCGCCATCAGCACTCGCAGCCACGCTCGCCCGCCGCTGCTCGCCTGCCGCCGACTCCGCTCTCCGCCGCCGCTGCTCCGGCCGCTTGCCGCCGCGGCGACTACTGCAGCTCTCCCCTCTGCGGCAAGAAAAGGGAAAAGAGAATAAGGTAGAAAGGTAGACGATGATGCTGACAAGTGGGCCCTTACTATTTTCTTCTCACTTACACGTGGGTCCCATATATTATCTTTTTATCTTTTGCTGACTAGGATGCCACGTCAGCGAAACTGGATGTCTATACTATCTAGAGACTTTTTTTTGGATGGTTTTATATAATTGAGGGGTATACATTTCTGGTTTTATGGTTAAGCCACCTTAGAAAATCTTACTTTTAAGTTGAGGGATCTCAGGTTGACGGGAGTAATAGCTGCGCACAGAGTTGGGCTGTTCGGCCTGCTCAGTTTCTGTGATCGGAAAACCGTGCAAAAGCCCGAAGACCGAACAACGAGGAACATTTCCCTTGTCCTTTTCAAGATTAATGTGGCAGCAAGGCAAGAGGATAAAATCGAAACTTAAGAGATGCCTATCTATCATACCTTCCTTTCTGTTCCAGCAAACATATCGAGCAGTTTACACCTTTGCTCTGTCTCGCACAGTTGTGGATTGTTCATATCAGCACCATATGAACTACACATATTTTAGGTCGTCCTCCGAGAACGGAGGTACTAGAAACAGCATAACACGCTAGGACCTATTGCAGGGAGCTGGGCCCCTTATTGTGACTTAACGAGACAACTTTGGCCCTAGTCCAGTGAGGCAGTGTATATGTCTGTCTGATTATCATTCGTAATAGAAGGCTCACCGACAGTCCTGGAAGGGGACTGAACATTCACAAGTCAGCAGTTCAATTGAGATGATACGACAACAGCTGAATGAGTGATGTACTATACAGTACTTACTACTCCTAACGACGATATGAAAGTTTCAGCTCGTCATCATGATTTTCAAGGTTCCAACCCTTGCGACAATACACTTTGAACCAATAGAGGTAGAAAATCAATCTGATTTGAGCAAAATTCATAGCACAAAATGTGCTTCAGACTTCATGATCAGGTAGAAAAGACCTGCAGTAACAAGTGACCGGGACTGCAAAAGTCAGAAGAACGGGGAAGAACTTTCACTCTGGAAAGACAACACCTTCCACTACTTACTCTGAAAACTGTAAACTTATGTACCGAACCAAAGAGTAGACATATATGCAGCTCAATATATACACCAAATGAACACCCCCAACCTTATTCGTCTAGTTACATATCCGACGCACCCAGCCCCGGACTAACAGGAGTAGTGCGTTTTGTGAATTGTCCTCTTTAGCTTGTCAAGGATACCAGCAGCCTTCCTCCGCGCCCTCGAAGTGCCATTCTGTGCGAGCCAGGCCAGAGAGCCATTCAGGTTCTCATCCTCGACGACCTCCCTAAGTTTCGTGCGGTCGTACATACAGATAGAGAAGAGCACTGCCACCGCATTCTCTTTGTTACGTTTGCATTGGTCATCCTTTATGATGTGGAGCATGCAAGGCACGCCACCAGTCTCGCCGATCTCCTCCACCGTCTCATGGTCGCTTGATAGCAGAGCAAGGATAGTCAGCGACTCATCAGTGAGTGACTCATCGCTGATCGCCTTCAGCACCACGTCAATAACTCCGCTTTTTGTGGCTCTTGATTTATTCTCATGCAACTTGCAAAGACTAAAAATAGCTGATGCTGCATCTTTCTTCGCTGTCATGCTCCCGTGTTCAAGAAGATCAACCAGAGGCCTCATTGCACCTGACTCACCAATCTTCGCCTTATTGCTATCAAGGGCAGACAAACTGAAGATGGCAGCTGCAGCATTGCTGCGGGCCTCCATGGTTCCTGACTGTAAGGCACTTATGAGGAATGTGATTGCCTTTGTGTCATCTCCAATGATTTTCTTGTTGCTCTCATGAATTGAAAGATTTAGAATTGTTGTCACTGTGTCCTCTAGAACTTCAGAATTGCTTTCCAGTTCTGGATTGGAGACAGCAGAAATCATTTGTGAGATGGAATCTGGATTCTCTCCAATGACTGCTCGGAATGAGCTATTGCGCTTAGTTAGCAGTCGAAGATCTTTAATAGCTTGCCTCTTCTCAGATATGTTTGACGAGGATGAGATCCTGTCAAATAATTCACTGAATGACTTCCGCTCATTGTTGGTAACTAAATCTTCCTCTTGATTCTCAAGTGGCGAAAGAGCAATTCCATTCTCTGTACACCACTGTGCAATCATGCTTCTAACAAGGTGATTTGGGATGAGAATTGTATTAGAGAGGACTTGCTGAGTCTGTGGGCATGTCCTGTTTCCAGCACTTAACCATTCTTGAATAAAGCGGCGATCATATGTCTACAAGGAGAATAGAATAGTTATCTCAAGCTAGCACACCAAAAAGAAAGAAAGGAAAACATTATGTTCTTGCACAAGACCAAAAAAAAATGGCCCTTCAAATGTAACTTACTTCCTCCGTTTCACAATGTAAGTCATTCTAGCATTTCCTATATTCATATTGATGTTAATGAATCTAAATAGATTTATATGTCTAGATTCATTAACATCAATATGAATGTGAGAAATGCTAGAATGACTTACATTGTGAAACGGAGGGAGTATATATTAGTTACTGAAGCTCAGAAAACAATGACTACTTGCCAGATATATTTATAAGCTGTGTAGTTTTTCAGTAATTATACAATACAATGTGATCAATTTCTTAGTAAGCCACAGTGATCCTGGTGAAAAAATATAGTACTAACTCATTCCTGATGTTAGTCATAGTGATCCTGAATTCCTGATGCAGAAATAACTAACTCGTTCTTGATGTTATTTATCATTAACCCCAAGCCACTTCTCTGTTCTGAATCATGCCAAACAAAAAGCTATCACGAACCCCAGTACACAATGTCAAAATCAGGGACCGCATGCAGTAGCAGCTAATATAAAGGAATTATGCCAAAGCATACTAATAATTAATGCACAGTGCCAAATCTGGGACCGCCTATACAACAATAATCTTATTCAAGAGTCTGAATTGACACATTTTCTGAATTATTAGATAAAACTGAGCAAGACACGCCGACAAGGTTGGACTAGGACAGTACTGCAGTGCTAGCATAGAGTATGGAGTACAGCACATCTCTGAAAGGGACATCCAATTTCAGTGCTAAAAAACCCATCACCCGAACATGCAGTTAACACTGAGTATTTGAACGGCCACTGCAGCAGAGACCAACAGTACAACTCACTTCTAGTAGTTTTATGAATTCTTTTAAAAAAATAAAACTGAAAAAAAAATCTTAAAATTGCACCTCCAAAATATCAAAATAAGCATACACCTTACAAGTCTAGATAACGAACGGGTAAGTTCACTCCTTACAGAATTTAACATCTGGAATTTGCAAACACTTTACTTCCAAATTAGTGTAGTAATTAAAACAGCCAAAGAACAAATCAAAACTCCCGTATTAATGCTAGACATGAGAACTAGAGCAAACGATGAGCTAGTACCACGGCATCAACATCAAAGATAGCCAAAACAAGCATTCAATTCACGCAGAGCTTACGTTTACGTCAGACCGAATATAACTTGAATCCTTTTATGATTTGGGGATGGGGAGAAAGGCAAAGAAACAGCAAGCAAATATGGAAACAGCAATAACTCATCACGTGATGCTAGAATGTGGCGTGTCAGGTCAATATGCAGCAGAAGTTATTTTTTGCGATACACATATTAAATATTCCAAATATTAGCAATAAAAACCGGATTTCATTAATCCTATTTCCACGATACGGAGCAGAGTTGCTTCCAAGGAAAAAAAAATAAAAAACAGGATATGAAGCAGTGTGCCATGCGAAATTATTGCCCACAAATGTTCATCAATTCCGCGCGCAGAGATACAGAGAACACAGGTACAAAATCAAACAGGGCAATCTAAAAGGACAAAAGAAACAGACAGGATCAGTTGTACTGTACCAAAATCAATTGGCCCGTAAAAAAGAGACAGGGGATTAACAGGAGGTTTCTTTGCGAAATCTTCGTAGAATTTCACACGACAGCAATCATATCACTGAAGAAAAGAGTTGGGGGGAGGAGGAGGATCACTAGCGGAAAGCCTGTATAGACATTAAACTATAGAAATAAAAAAAAAAGCAATCAGAGCCGAGAGAAAGGGACAGGTGGTGGTGTCATCGGGAGCTCGTACTCTGCCACGCAATTCAATTTATTACGGTACTCGAGCTTGACGATTCATCAGACATCCTAGAAGCACCGAGAATTCAAGAGGATAGGGACAAAGTAGAACAGGGTACTAGAAAGAAGCAACAGAAGTTACTGGGCACAGTTGTTGGTAGTACTACAATTTCTTAACAAATGGAAGTAGTAGTAGTAGTAAATGAACTTGAGGTAAAAAAAATTTTGACTCAAATCAATGTTGCCACTAAACGCGCTTTGCTTTGATTTCCTCGACGAAACCCGACGAGATGGGGGATTTCTAGAACAGCGATTGGAAAACTCCCCGGAAACCGAAGAAGCGGACCCGATTTTGACCAGCAAACTGATGACAGCGTGTGAATCAATCAACCCAACCCGCCTACCGGCTAACCGCCCCCCGCCCCAAGTCCCCCACAGGGAAAAAACGGAGGTTATACCTGGCCGGACGCGAGCACGACGGGGTCCCGCATGATCTCCGACGAGATAGGGCAGAGGAACTGCTCCGGCACGGCCGCCGCCTCCGCGTGCCCACTCCTCCTCCTCTCCGCCCCGGCCCCGGGGCGGTCCTTCGGCGGTGGCCCCAGCTCCGCGTCTCTCAGCGCCGCGAGCGCCGACGCCGCCTCGTCGAAGGCCTCCCCCCCTCCGACGCCGCCGGCTGTCACGGCGGCCACGAGGCGGCGCAGGCGGAGGCGCAGCGCCGCCGCCGTCGCCTCCTCGGGCGCCGCCGCCGCCGCAGCGGGCGTCGACTTGGCCATGGGGCTAGCTGCTGCTGCTGGTGGTGGTGGTCGCGGTCGCGCCGCCGCGAGGAACGGAGGGCATGGGCGTGGTGGTCGCCTTCGCGTCGCGGGGAGGAGGGGAGAAGGGGGGAGGAATGGTGGTGGTGGAGAGAAGAGGAAGACTGGAAGAGGAAGGAAGGAGAAGGGGTTAACGACACATTTTGGGTGGTTAGCAAGTTAAGCGCGGTTTTTTATACGGGTAGGGGAGGACGCTGGTTGGACACGTCACACGATTAATCCTGTGGGTTAGGAGTGGCCTTCCTTCTAGATTTCCCTTTTTTTTTTGTTTTCTTTTTGAAATCACCTTCTCCTAGACTTGTAGGCGGCTGGAGCTTTTTTATTTTCTTTGTTATTGCTACTAGTTTTATTCGTGTAAATGAAATGCAATATTAGGGTAGGACCATAAGTAAGATGTGAGTAAAAGATAATTTTTATATTTATACCATTCGTGGTTAAAAAGGCAAAGTTATATAATAAAATATGGAAAAAAATCCCGAAATAAGATCTATAATTATGTTTAAAACTTTTGGATGCACCTGACAAACCAATGAGCAGACTTCATATTCCCATGCTTTTCATGCGGGAGCAAAAATCCTAGCATAAGAAATGAATAGTAGTCATTCTCCCCCTTTTTCTTTTTAATAACTTCAAAATCTTTCATGGGCTCTAGCTTGACCTAAGCTGGAAACTAAGCATAAATGGTGATAATTATGTCCTCCGTTTCATCATATTATGAGTTGGTTTGACTTTTTCCTAATTAAATTTCTTTAAAGTTTAACTAAGGTTATAGAAAAATTTAGTGTTTTCCTATACAAAACAAACATAAAACTAATTTGATGCTATATATGTTGCTAAATTTTTCTATAAATTTAATATATAAATTTTAAGTGCAGCCATAGTTTTCCACGCCGAATTTTGACCGTCCGTTTTATTTGAAAAAATTTAAAAACTTAAGTCACGAGTAAAATACTATTCATATTTTATCATCTCATAATAAAAAATACTAATTATAAAAAATTTTAAATAAGACGAATAATTAAAATTAGATGCGAAAAATTATGGTTACACTTAAAATAGGACGGAGGGAGCACTACTTTGTCACAGTAAAAAAAGTGCGTCGTAGCGTATGATCCGGCAGGTACCATCGACTACCCGCCGGTTGTTCACGACGACTACTCCTACCGTCGTACACTCTTGATCATAACCAAAGGAAAAAAAAAAAAGGTGGAGAGGGAGAAGAGGTGGATAAGGCGCGGCGAGAGTTTTGAACGCGGGGGAGGGGGCACACCAGGCCAGCTGCGGTGTCGCGCCACGCGTTCGCCTCCAGCGCGAAGCCGCGTCGCGGGCCCCGTCGAAAGCAAAAGGCAAAGAATTATAAACGGCCTCGTCGTCTGACTCCGACTCCGCGGGGGCCCCTCTCCTCCCCGCGAAGGCAGCAGCACGAGATGGGCGCCCTCACTCCCTGGCTCACTGCTTATGCGAGAGCGAGACCCGTTGAACTTGTGAACAGCAGAACTGAAGGACACCCGCGCTGGCTCCCCGCTGGGAACACGATCGATGCATGCCATCGCGGAATCGGGACATTCAGTTGGAAACGATCAATTGCTAACCCTTTTGTGTCAAAAAGAAATAAAAAATAATATACAGTATAAACGTATGCGGTCATACCATGTACTACCTCCGTTCTCTAATATAATATAACAATATAATATAACAGATATTCACTACTCCCTCCGTCCTAAAATAAGTGCAGTTTTGCACTATTCACGTTTAACGTTTGACCGTTCATCTTATTTGAAATTTTTTTATGATTAATATTTTTATTGTTATTAGATGATAAAATATGAATAGTACTTTATGTGTGACTAAATATTTTCAAATTTTTTATAAATTTTTCAAATAAGACGGACGGTCAAATATTGGGCACAGGTATCCACGGTTGCACTTATTTTGGGACGGAGGTAGTATTTTCTTATAACGTTTGACCACTCGTCTTATTAAAAGATTTATGTAAATATAAAAAACGAAAAATTGTGCTTAAAGTACTTTAAATAATAAAGTAAGCCACAAATAAAATAAATAATAATTTCAAAAAATTTTAAATAAAATGAATAGTCAAACAGTACAAGTAAAATAACAAAATTTCTTATATTAGGGGACGGAGGGTACATATTTACTTACGTTACTCCGTCCTTCTTAAAATATTTTAAGAATCTAGAATCGGATTGGATAGAGCAACATGTTTAGATTCGTAGCACTGGAAAATGGAACATCCGATTCGAGGTTTTTATATAACATAGGGAGTATATGCTTATTATTGGTGGAGAAAATTCTCCAAATGAAAACAGCCCTCCAATGGTAGTAAGACACGGCATATCTTAACATGAACGGTCAAATTAATACAGAGACGTGAAGTATTTTACGTGCGTCTGTTACCTATACTACGGAACAGGGCACACCAAACGTGTGATGGTACATTCATACGTGTTGCCGTCATGTACGGAAATACTCTTTCCTTTGAGTGTGAACAACCACACAATACTAATGTTGATGCTAAGTACTTCTACTTAGGCCTGGTTAGTTCCCCAACCCTTTTTTTCCCAAAAACATTACGTTAAATCTTTGGACACATGCATAAAACATTAAATATAGATAAAATAAAAAACTAATTGTACAGTTTATATAAAAATCACGAGACGAATCTTTTGAGCCTAATTAGTACATGATTAGCCATAAGTGCTACAGTAATCTACATATGCTAATACTGGATTAATTAGACTTAATAAATTCGTCTCATAGTTTTCAGGCGAGTTATGAAATTAGTTTTTTTATTCGTGTTCGAAAACCTCTTTCGACATCTGACCAAACATCTAATGTAACATTTAAAAATTTTCTTTTCGCGAACTAAACATGCCTTACTACGTCAGGACTACTCCGAGTACACTACCATGGAGAATTTTGTACAGCGTTAAAGCACAGCATAGGTGCCCACTTAAAAAAGTTGAAAAAAAAAGATATCTCAACCGATCGATGTTGCAACTTGCAAGCCGCAGTGATAAATTCAATTCTGAATAAATGAGGTCTGAATTAGAACAGGAGTGGCTGAAACACTGACATCCTGAATCGAGCAACATAAATGGAGCACTACGAAGTGGCTTAAAACTGGAAACAATGTGGATTACACTGTTCACCATGGGTGAAGGGGACAGATTGCTTGTCCATCTTGATTAACTGTTGGATTGGCACGCGTCGACTGTTCCTTTTTGTTTTTCTTTTTCATTCCGGCGACAGATACCGGGCTCGTCTGGTCAATGTCTCGTCGCGGCAAATCTCGATCACGCGCCGCGCGCGGCGTGTGTGCATGCGGAGACGTACGAGTCGAAATCACACGCGGATCACGCGTGTTTTTCCCTGCTCTTGCGTTTGCATTTTGTTCAGAAGGAGGCTTTTCTTCTTATTCAAGTTCTGCAAATGAGTCCTCGAAAAAAAAAAGAAGTTCTGCAAACGAGGGCCGTTTGAAATTGGGTAAATTGGAACCATGCCATTATAATTTTGTAAAGTTTAAGATATGCCATCGGTATCTCAATGACATGTAGAACCCACATGAGTCAATGATATGTGGGTCAAGATGGTATATCTTAAATTTTATAAAATTATAATGGCATGGTTCCAATTTTTCCTTTGAAATTTCAGGTTGGACTTCTTTTTTCCCCACGAAATTAGCCTGGAGGAATGAGGATTTGTCCATTCCCTCCACTTGTCGGAGAACGTAAAGAATGAGCTCAACCATCTCCTTTGAGAACCATCAGGCAGCCTCTTACTTATGTCCAGTATGATAAGCAGACGTACTATAGATTAACTGTGAAGAAAGAGAGAAGAAAAACAGACTACAAATTTATTGTTAGTTGTTGCGTGGACTCCAAAATATTATCTCTATATGAGACGTGGGCCAAATATGAGTGTTGCAATATATATTTATATAAAACCATTATATGGATAAGCTATTAAAATGACTGTAGATGATGTATCAATTTTTGGAGCTAACAATTGACTATACTATTAATCTTGGATAATGGGTCAAGATGGTTGGGATCGGGATAATAATATAAGAGGAGGGTTGACATGAAATGAGATATGAATAATGGGTAACTAGGATTAAAATTGCATTTTAGAAGATAAGTAGCTTGACTAGTAACAACGAGAAGTAGCACAACCGTAAAGGAAAGGAAAAGAACCCTGGTGAATGGATGGGAAGGGATGTTCCAATTCCATTATCGGTAGGTTCACATGCTCTATCATAATGACACTATTATATAGACACTTAAACGTGAGGAAATATTAGAATGTGACCCACGTATTAGTGACTGTAATGATAGTGATATTATGGTAGAGGATCCTCACCTGTTACCGACAGACCCTAAGCGTCTTCCTGAGCAACCAAATATTCTGTTAACAAATTAAAGCCTGTCTCCTACTCTTCTTTTCAATTTGTTTTTGTGGTGTTCCTTCAAAACAAGCCACTTTATCGTGCGTTGCGCGACTTTGGATACCTACATAAAAAGTCTTGTATATGAGCTGCAACGTTATATTATAAAGTTCCATCGTTTGGTATATTGAAGAAAAAAAAAGAGAAATGGCATATTTGCAAATAAAGATAATTTATGAATAAAAATTTTATATATGTGTTCTAACGATCTAAAAGCAAAGACCGAAAAAAACTATGATGAAAAAAATCCCAAAATCAACTCCAAATTTAAAGTTGAAAATTTAAATTTTGACTGATAAACATAAATATAAGCGAAAATATGAGGTTGATAATCTCCTTCTTTATCAACGAAAAAGAGACATGTCTTTTTGTACTCTTATTCCAAAAAAAACAATATATTACAGTGAGTTAACGCACTATGTTGTGTGTTAGATGTTACTTTCGATGTCTATGTAAAAGCCTTGTACATATAAACTGTAATAATATAGAATAATTAGATTTTACACTAAGTTTGAAATTGCTATAAAATCATAGGACTAAAAACAGCTAGTAGATTGTAGTTTTATATATATATGAACCTACGATCCCAAGTAACAGATATATGAGTGCTATTTAGGACTCTTTCTTAATTTAGGATTTTATTAATTAGGTTACTTTGATAAGAATGTAAAATTTTATTAAGAAATATCTTTTCGATATGTGTAGTATTTTAAATTTATGCGAATAATCTGTATAAAAACTACCTATAGATTTGATTTCACTATATATTTTTCTTCTGTTAAACTGAATTTATTTTTACTTGTCAATTGTATAGATGTGCTTTGATTTGAATCAAGCTTCATTTAAATAAAAGAAAATACGTTTTAATTTTATTAGTGTAAAAATTGGTTTGCATTTTCTCTAAAGTTGCGTTTTATGGTCAGATGGCCAGATGGGTAATAAGTTTGTTCACCGGTTGCATAGGGAAAAGGAGTACCTCCTGTTATGTTTTTTTCGTCTTCTTTTCTTCCTCGTGGCCAGGATTCACAAAGCCGACGAAAGCTGGTCAGTTTTCGCGGTTTTTCGACGTTTCGATACTGCTCGGAATTAATTTTCGATGGGAATTTCGAAGGTCAAACAGTAAATTTGGTCGAAATTTTGATGGGGCTTAAAATTTAGTGGTCAACCGGTAATACAAACCCTGCTCGTGACTTCTTTTCTTTGACCCACCATCCAGGCTTAAGCCCTGTTTAGATGGGACTAAAACTTTTAAGTCACATCGGATGTTTGAACACTAATTATAAATATTAAACGTAGACTATTAATAAAACCCATCCATAATCTTGGACTAATTCACGAGACGAATCTATTGAGTATAATTAATCCATGATTAGCCTATGTGATGCAACAGTAAACATTATTTAATTATGGATTAATTAGGCTTAAAAAATTTGTCTCGCGAATTAGCTTCTATTTATGTAATTAGTTTTGTAAATAGTCTATATTTAATACTCTAAATTAGTGGCTAAAACAGGGACTAAAGTTAAGTCCTTGGATCCAAACACCACCTTAGAAGCCTCCTGAAGCATCCTGACAACCTGTTTTTTATTTGATTCTCTGTTGGCTAGAACAGATTTCATATCCAACAGTAAATTTTTTGTTCCAAGCTGCACCTGACGGCTACCAATTTTCCTATGACGTGGCACATCCTCTTTTGAGATAGCTTGTTGCTTTCACGTAGTATATATTAAGATGTTTCAAATGGGACATCTCCTTTTTCTACTTAACGTTCTACAGGCCAGAATATAAAATTGATCAGTTCATTTCCACTGCAAATCAATAGAAAAGGTAAATCTGTTTGACAGATCGAATTACGTACAAACAGCGCGTAAAACAAACAACCTTCACATGCGTGCATTTCCCCGAATCATTCATTGGCTCTGGTTCGAATTCGTTGAAATTAAGCGCAGGGGCGACGAACGTTAAGTCTTGAGTGGTCCAGGAATCAGCAGCAGAGCAAGCCATGTAGCTGCAGCGTCGCAAAGCCGTGCGTCACGCGGGTTGGGGCACATTGGACGTACGGCCAGCCGAAGAACCCTCTCGGCTCTCACACTGAATCGACCCTGCATTTTGCTGGCCCATGGATCGGCGACAAAAGCGAGCACCGAGAGCAGCCAGCCCCTCACAATAAAATCAAAGCTCAGAGGAGGATCGAGCTAGTCTT
This sequence comes from Oryza sativa Japonica Group, assembly GCF_034140825.1. Classification (NCBI taxonomy): domain Eukaryota; kingdom Viridiplantae; phylum Streptophyta; class Magnoliopsida; order Poales; family Poaceae; genus Oryza; species Oryza sativa. The sequence goes on from NC_089036.1 coordinate 17,452,900, forward strand.
GTACAGGTGTACCTGTACACCACAGCTTTCTTTCGACATCTCCAGCTCGATCGCTTCTGCATGGAAATAACGCGTAGCTAGCTAGCTAGACCCATATCATGCATGCAGTGGCATTTGTTTCTGCGTGCTCAATAGACCCACGGTCACATGGTCATCTGCCCATCGATCCAAATAAACTCCTCACTCATTTTTCATATTATAATTTAAGTCGAACTGATATTTTGTTCTCTAATCAAATTTTCTTAAATTTGATTGAGTTTATTGAGAAATTTAACAACATCTACAACATCAAATTAGTTTTTATTAAAACTAGTATAGTAATATTTAATATATTATGATAATATATTTATTTTATGTTAAAAATATTGTTATATTTCATTATAAATTTGATCGAACTTTATTAAGGTTGTCTTAAAAAAATTAAAAAAATCACCAAGCAACTTATAATATCAAGCGGGTGAAGTAGCTACGGTACTTCTATAGGTGTATATCAGTGTATATCAAAGCCACAACGATCCCCTCCTTCGGTACGTTAATTTATTACTCCCTCCGTTTCACAGTGTAAAACTTTCTAGTATTGCCCACATACACATGGATGTTAATAAATTTAGACACATATATGTGTTTAGATTCATTAACATCTGAATGAATATGGGTAATGCTAGAAAGTTTTACATTGTGAAACAGAGGAAGTACCTGTCATCTATCTGTATACTTTTTTTTTACTTACTTATAAATGTATTTCTTGCAATTACAAAAAAACATATCCGTTCTCTAGATACGATGCAAGTCAAACATAAAACTTCAGTAGATTTAGATTGGATGTAAAACAAATCATGTCAATATTTGTCTCGAAAAATAAATTCACAAATTTATACTTTTATGAGATCTTTCAAATGTTTTGCAATAAACATTTATTAATTGAAATTGCGTTTTAAAAACGTTTTAAAAATTAAACCCGCGTCTAAACAACGAAATTTCGTATAGCATGTCAGTGACAGTTATATATAGCTACTACCTCCGTCTCAAAATAATTTAAGCTGTGGGTATCTGTGTCCAACGTTTGGCCGTCTGTCTTATTTAAAAAAATAAAAAAAATAGTCACACGTAAAGTACTGTTCATGTTTTATCATCCAATAACAATAAGAATACTAATCATAAAAAAAATTCAAATAAAACAAACGGTCAAATGTTGGATGTGAATAGTGTAAAACATCACTTATTTTAAGACGGAGGTAGTATTTTTGGAGTATTTTGTAAGGCCTGGTTTAGTTCCCAACTTTTTTTTTCAAACTTCTAACATTTTCATCACATCAAAACATTTCTAGACACATAAACTTTTAACTTTTCCATCACATCGTTTTAATTTTAATCAATCTGAAACAAACCCTAATCCCCAAAACGTCGATCTGAGTTGCGGCCGGAGGGAGACCATTTATCAAAGACGCGTGCATGGCAGCCACATGACGTGCTGCAGGGCTAGCTCATTTTGCCACGTGTCACGCAATCATCATGTGCGTAGGACCCAGACTGGCATGCCTTCGGGGACCGGCCTGCACGAATATAATAGACATCGGTGGCCCGTAGTACGGTACTATGTAATATGTTCATTTTGTTTTGTGTTAAGTTTATATTTTTATTTCTATGAAAAAGAATATGTCTTCTTCATAAAAAAATAGTACTTAGTACAAAATAAATCAGTAGAGAAAAAGATTACCTTGATGCTTCACATTAAATAAGGGGTGGATGGAAGTAAAAGGTCGGGATATAAAGAAATTTGAATGAGATGTGTTTTGAGAAGAAGTGGTATTTTAGAATGCATTTTTAATAAATTTGAATGCTAGAGTTTCTTTATATATATATATATATATATATATATATATATATATATATATATATGTGGAAGGTAGTTATAGATATTAACTAAATTTTCAACAAACTTAAAATTTTGATTTAGAACAAATCTAAATGCGAAATGGAGAGAGTATGTCTTAGTTTCGTTCTATTTTTTTTTCACTTAGCGTTTCAATTAATCCAAAACCCTTAGGAATGAAAGAATGCGTATACGAGATGCCTTACACTATAGAAGATCGTAGTATTTCAAAAAATCTGAATTTAGAAAAAAAATATTATGAAAGGTTAATAAATTATATGAAACTGTACTTTTGTCCAAAATCGTTATTTCTTTTATCCTAACATTAACCATTACGGAGGAGGTGACGATGGTGTCACTGCGTGGGGACAGCACGTGGGAGGCGGAACAACGGTTGGCCGGCTGGGTAGCTACAGCGGTGGTGGGAGAAGGAGGAGGGCGAGACTGTGATGACGAGTGCGGTAGACACGGGGAGACGGAGTACTGGCGGCGAACGGTGACGAAGAGGAGGGTATATTAAACAATAAACATGGAAATTTAATTACGAGGAGGAGGCTCAACGATGAACTGCAATGTCAAATAAAAAGAACGATTCTGATTTTTATTATAGTGTCATACAAATCGAAACGGATGGCCGGAGTATTTCATAAAATTGCAATAACAATTGATTTCATCAGATCGCGTGGGGTTGGCTTGTGTGGGTTGTTGACCTGAGTATATATTTGTTTTATAGATGAGCTTGGACCAATTGGCACATTAATAATTATTTCTTTTGTTTTTGATAAAGTAATTAACTATTGATGTGGTTTTTCTAAAACGACTAGCTAGTTAAGATAATCTAGCGCGACGGAATTGGGATGAGTGTTTAAGATGTTGTTTTTCATGAAAAATGAGATGATTCAACACTTGTTTATGGATTGTCATTATGCAAAGTTTATTTGGAGAGCTGTTCAATTTTCTTTTGGATTATACCCTCCTAGTAGCATATCTCATATGTTTGACGGTTGGCTTCAGGGTGTGGATAAAGAAAAGAGAAAATTGATACTTGTTGGTGCCTCTGCCTTATGTTGGGCCCTGTGGTTGTGTAGAAAAGATAGGGTTTTTGACAAATTGCCATTTGTTTCCTATTTGCAGGTAATTTTCAGGGCAACATATTGGCTTCGGCGGTGGGTTCAACTACAAAAGTGTAAGGAAGATGGAGTTTTCCTGAATGTTGCATGTCGTAGTCTTGAAACAATGGTTATGCAACTTTTCGCCAACCATGGATGGAGATTCACCAATAGACTGGAATAATATTTTCCTTGTCATGTTAGGTCTTCTTTGAATTTTTGGTTGGTTCGCTAGCTTTATTTTGGACTACATCCTTTTTAGTATGCTACTTTTTGTAATAATTGGCTCTAGTTCTTCGGAGTAAAGGCCGGGATATTTCATTCTATTATTAAAAAAAGTTAAGATATTTATTTTGGTGGGTTGTTCTTTTGAAAGCTCTATCTTTTGGTGAATGTGTCCATGCAATGCATTGCCTGATTGATCAGCAGGAGTCTTCGTGTGTAGCTAGACGAACTAGCGGTTAGTGCGTCACTTCTCCTCCAGCACTAATCCATCCCATGTATTCCTGTTTACCACTCAACTGATGAACGAGTAGACGGCTAATTAGTCCCTTTGTACATGGTGACACACCACTAACCGGCCACTTAATTAAGATCGATACATGCATGATTATGTTATTAATTAGGAGCAAGTATACGCGAATCTATACCTCATTTGTCGATTGTTGTGTCGTTGCTTATGCCCATCGATCCATATACACCAGGTGTTTTAATTTCATCCCTTCTTTTTCATTATTGTTTTGAATCGTACGTACTTTCTTAAGTTTATTAGAGCCCCATGTTCAAGCAAGGATAATGCAGTCGTCTCAACATGCATGCATATGGATACATGAAATTAAGCAGAGAAGATAACCACGAATATCCAAGTCCATCTAATCATTTAATTTAATCAATATCCATTTGTGTCGTGTACGATCCCCTAATCCAAATCCATATCTTGTCGTTGCATTGCATGATATCATGCATGCAAGTCTATGCATGGTACGTGTAGACGATATGCATTATATTAATTAAAGCTTCATATATATATCTATTCCTTAAAAAAAAGAAACAATCTATAATATGTTTATATATATAGTCCTGAAGGCAATCCCAACCCAGAAACTATTAGGTACTCCCTCTGTTTCATAATGTAAGACTTTCTAGCATTGCTCATATTTATATAGATGTTAATGAATCTAGACACATATATGCGTATAGATTCACTATAATCTATATGAATATGGTTATTGCTAGAAAGTCTTATATTGTGAAACGGAGGAAGTAGTTTTCATACTTGTCATATCATATCAACACCATGCACTACTACAGAAATAGTTTTTACATGCGGGTATAATTAAGTGATTTTTGCATGCGGCCAATGCAACCGCATACGGCAAAAGGTGCGAAAATTGGATTTTCACATGCGGGTAGCGCAACCACATGCAAAAATGAGATTTTTTTATGTGGTCACTTATACCTGCCACATGCAAAAATAAATTCGGCGAAGAAAATAACAAATAAAAATAAACCCCAAACCCTAGCCCGCTGCCGTCATCGATCAGATCCGCGCCACTTGCCGTTGGAGTGCAGGATCCGCCACCCCCACCACCCGTCGTCGTCACTGGCGCCGGATCCGCCACCCCCAACACCCGCTGTTGCTGCCGGCGCCGCATCCGCCGCCCCCCACCGTCCGCCGTTGTCGTTGGCACCGGATATGTGCGAGGGAGGGACCCCGGCACCGGATCCGCACCTGGTAACACTGCCTGAGGCCGGCGAGGCGCCTAGCCGAGTCGCCCGCTGCTAGCTCCTGGTTACCGAGACGCTTGCCGCTATCGGCTCCCGCTCGTCGGAGGAGAGGAGAGAGAGGGAGGAGAGGAGAGGAGAGGAGAGAGAGGTAAATATCAGGATAGGGGGAGAGAGAGAGAGAGGAGAGGATGTGAAAAAAATTGAAGCGGTGAGGAGGGAAATAAAACTGTGAAGAACTTGGGTTTATTTTCGCATGCGGACCACTTAGAGGCCCGCATGTAAAAAAATATATTTTTTCGCATGCGGCACCTTAAGAGGACTGCATGCAAAATCAGACTCATTTTTGCATGCGACCTCTTAAGAGACCCATCTGTGAAAATAGATTTTTACATGCGGGCCTCAAGCAAAAATGTAGGTCGATTTTTGCAGACACGACAAGTTATGGGCCGTCTGTAACCTAATAACCTATTAGGGGTCCTCATATAGAAAAATTATTTTCTAGTAGTGATGTATAGAAACTATATGTTTTCAAAATAAATTTTCATCCAGTCACTTCTTTTCCTCTCCTTTCATACACTTATCTTCTCATTTTATTTTTTGGTTACCGTGTAGAGCTAGTTCATACCTACAAGCTCGCGAGCTTAGTTGAGCCGAGCTCGAGCTTCTCACGAGCCTAACTGTGTGTAATATTTATCTTTTATATGATAGCTTAAGGATAAATTAGTACATATTCATGTGAACAATTAGTGTATTTTGGCATCATATATATATTAATCTTAAGTTCTCATATTGTTAACTAAAGGAAAAAGTATGAATTACCCCCTGAATTATTACGGTCGACCGAATTACACCCCTGAACCCGAAAACCAGATATTGTTCACTCTGAACTTTCAATGCCGCACGAATTACCCCCTCGATCCAATTTAGAGTGGTTTTGTCTTACATGGCGTACATGTGGCAATCCAGTCAACATTTTCTAATTTTTTAAAAATGTGGGACCCACATGTCAAACGGAGTCCCTCTTCCTCTCTCTTCACACACTCTCTATCTCTCTCACGGGCCTCAGCTGTGGCAGGAGGTGGGTGGCGGACGGCCATGTGTGGCGCCACGCCCCGCACCGGCCGAGACACGGGCATGCAGGCAGCATCGCAGTGAGGACAGCGGGGTGGTTGCGCGCATAAATATGGCCGGGCCTCCCGCTTCTCCGGCGGTGCGAGGCTGCTCGCGCCGGGGACCTCCTCCGCCGCAGCCGTCTGCCTCTGGGACTTGATCACCGCTAGCGGCGATGGTGGTGGAGGAGGAGGGGCGTGGTGGGACGCCAATGACCACCGCCACCGCGACCACCCCCACCCCCCATGCCGACGAGCACGCCGCCCGCCACCGCTGCCGCACCGGCCTCCTCGCTGCCAGCCGCGCCCGCCGCTGCCACTCGCGCCGCCGCCCACCTCCTACCACAGCTGAGGCCCGTGGGAGAGAGAGAGAGAGAGTGTGTGTGTGTGTGTGTGTGTGTGTGTGAAGAGAGAGAGAGGGGAAGAGGGACTCCGTATGACATGTGGGTCCCACATTTTTTAAAAATTAGAAAATGCCCATTGGATTGCCACGTGTACGCCACGTAGGACAAAACCGCTCTGGATTGGATCGAGGGGGTAATTCGTCCTGTATTGAAAGTTCAGGGTGAACAATGTCAGGTTTCGGGTTCAGAGGTGTAATTCGGTCGACCGCGATAGTTCAAGGGGTAATTCGTACTTTTTCCTTAATTTAAATTATTATTTTTTACAAAATTTTATCATCAAAATATACATTATCCTATACTCGGTTGAGCTTGCGAGCCTAACCGAGCTCGAGCCGAGCATGCTTAAAAGCTCGAAGGAGGATTAGACTCGATTCGAGCTCGACTCAAGCTTGTGTCGAGCTCAATCTTAGATAGACAATCTTGCTCGAGCTCGGATCGTTGACAACCCTACTTGTGACCTTAACTTTTTTTTTCGTAGCAGTATATTTAATCTATGGAAACTAGCCCTGATGAAGTTACATGAGAATAATTAATACTCTCTACAGTTTTCCCACATATAAAAGTTGTCAAATGTTTTGCTTATCAACAACCAAGTGACCTCAAAACCTTTTCACGAGTACAGATGTATAATATTTGCATGCAGATATAAATATATATTTGTATACCTACCTAGTTGGCAATGACTGGACAGGTAATGTTGAAGTTCCTTCTCTACCATATACGTAGTAATTAATTGCCTAAACAATGTAGGATCGTTTCTTCTTCAAAAGCGCCGTGCTAATGATTCTATAGCTACCAAAAAAACTCTATATGTGCAGATTTGGGCGTCCTCTTGATAAGAGAAAGACAAAAAGGCATTCCGGCCGGTGAAAACCGAACCCTGTTTGATTAATCGATCTGAAGCTTCTTCCATTGTGACCACTACTTCACTAACTGCTCTCCCTATTCAGTTCCCTAGCTTGACCGATCGGTTGGTCCCATGTCACTTTCACAAGTGCAAGAAGTAAAACCAGCTAGCGAGCTGAGCGAGTGCTTCGGAAGAATTAAGTACAGTTGTCAGGTAATCAAGTTGCAAGTAGTTAGTGCTTCTTACTCCCTCCGTCCTGAAAAAAATACTGGATGTGACACATCCTAATACTACGAATCTGGATATACCTCTATCCAGATTTATTGTACTAGAATATATCACATCCAGTACTAGATTCGTTTTTTTGGGACGGAGGGAGTACTCTATAGAGTACCGTTGTATTTAGTTACTTCCTCCATCCTAAAATATATTTAATGTACTAGTAATGTACTCCCTCCGTCCGTGAATATATATGAGAGATTTTGACATTTTGCTTACACCGTTTGACCATTCGTCTTATTCAAAAAAAATTTAGAATTATTATTTATTTTATTTGTGACTTACTCCCTCCATTCCAAATTGATCTACATATAGTTTTTTTTAGGTTATTCCTAAATGATCTACATATTTATGTTCATTTATTAGAGTCTATTTGTTATTTGTGTATTGGAGTAAATGGATATTGATGCATGCATCCATGCACACAAGTATTTATAACCCACATGCAATATCTTGATTTGCTATTGGCTAGAAAATATTGAGGATGGTGCATGCATTGAGTTTGTTGCTAGAGTAAATATAGTATGAGAGAGTTATTAGCTTTTCTTGGTCTTGGTGTACCTATGAAATATGTAGATCAATTTAGAATGGAGGGAGTACTTTATTATCCAAAGTACTTTCAGCATAACTTTTTATTTTTTATAGTTGTACAAATTTTTTGAATAAGACAAGTGGTCAAACGTTACACAGTAATAGTGAATATCCCTTATATTCATGGACCACTACGCTGGATACTCTCACCATTGACGGGCCTATATCATCACCTCTGACGGGTTTGGCCCTCGTCAGAGATTAGTGGTCACTGATGACAGCACCTCACCTCTGACGGGTGAAAGCCCGTTAATGGTGATTAACACCTCTGACGGCCGCATAGAAATAGCCCATCACAGGTGAGAATTACTTGTAACGGGTGACTCTTTCCAGCCCGTCAAAGGTGACATGTACCTCTGACAGGTTTAATTTATCACCCGTCACAGGTGTGAAAAATCACAAAAAAAATTCAAAAGCCCTAAACCCCCAGCCACCAGCTCTCGACATGAAGCAAAAGATGCAAGATTCATCCCAAGATGCAAGACAACATCAGTGAAACAATATACATCACACAACTTGAGTAACAATATACATCACACAGTTACTGATCTGCATCTTAACAAACTAGACATCCACACAAACAACAAAGAATATGGCCTAATCTAAAATTTGGCAATGAACATTTGCAAGATAACAAAAAACAAGCAAAGGTCAGAAATGGCGGCGGCTCCCGTGGGTGAAGGAGATGGTGGAGGCCGCGGATGCCGGCGGTCGGGTGGCGTTGGAGGAGTCGGGGAAGAGGCCACGGACGCCGACAGTTAGGGGATGGAGGCGGCGGCCGCCGGATCCACGTCTCTGAACCTCGTGGAGGCCAGATCCGGCGGTCGCCGGTTGGGTGGCGTTGGAGGAGTCGGGGAAGAGGCCGCGGACGCCGACGGTTGGGGGATGGAGGCGGCGGCCGCCGGATCCACGTCTCCGAACCTCGTGGAGGCTGGATCCGGCGGCCGGTGCTCAGGTTGCGTTGGAGGAGTCGAGGAAGAGGCCGCGGACGCCGGCGGTTGGGGGATGGAGGCGGCGGCCGCCAGATCCACGTCTCCGAACCTTGTGGAGGCCGGATCCGGCAGCCGGCGGTCGGGTGGCATTGGAGGAGTCGGGGAAGAGGCTGCAGACGCCGGCGGTTGGGGGATGGATGTGGCGGCCGCCGGATCCACGTCTTCGAACCTCGTGAAGGCCGGATCCGGCAGCCGTCTGTCGAGGAAGAGGCTGTGGCGGCCGGATCTGCATCCCGGAGGCCAGATCCGCGGGTGGTCGTCAGTTGGGAGGCAGGGAAGGCAGCAGCGGCGACTAGATCCATGTCCTGGAGGACAGCGGCGGATGGATCCAAGTAGAATATAGCATATCGATCGAGGAAACGGAGGAGATAGTGGTGGATGGATCCCTGTGGAGGCTTTCTTGGGAGAGAGTGATGAGAGGAGGAAGAAAGAAGAGAACAGATGAGGGGAGGAGAAGTGGTGCACGGGGTGGGTGCGAGGACGGGAGGGTGGGGGGTTGGTGGGGAGGGCGGTGGGGGGATTTTTTTTAAAGTCATCTCTGACGGGTATAATATGTTAACTCGTTTGAGTTTTGGTACCTCACCTTTGACGGGTTGCAAATATAATACCCGTCACAGGTAACTAGTCACCTGTGATGGGCCGCAAATGGAACGCGTCAGAGATTGACCTCTGACGCTTTCTATTTGCGGCCCGTTACAGGTGACTAGTTACCTGTGACAGGTTGCAGTCGGATGCCTCATCGATGACGGCATCCTGTTGGACCCGTCAAAGGTGACCCTCATCACTGACCAGCGCTGAAGCCCGTCACAGATATGTCATCAGAGGTGTGAGGATCTGGCGTAGTGGACGGAGGTAGTACTAAATTAGACACAACCTAGTGGACAGGTCCAATATGTGTCAAATCTAGTATTAGCTAAATTATAATATTTTGGAAGGGATGCAATACTAGTAATATATATGCGCGCCCATATTCCTATGTAATTAGGAATGTCTTAGGTGTGGTTCTAGCCTAAGCAACGTGACTATTTTTAATCAATCCTTTCTGTTTGTGTTTTTGTTTAGGGAAATTTTCAGTTTATTTTTCTTGTGTGAGGGTGTCTTGCAGTACGTGAGAGGAGGGGAAGATAGACGACTTTGCTTTTCGCTTTTAAGTAGTAGAGAAAATAGTTTTTTTTTAATTTATAAGCACGCTGTAATGTGACTTGTGAGGTAGATATTTATTTCGGATAGAATGCTGTACCCTTCTGATTGGACAACATTTTTTACAATGGTCTCTCCTGGTATATATTAATCTATGTTCCATTACTAGTACAAATATTATGAGTCGTCGATGCAATTCCTCTGATTTTAAATAAAACTCTGAATTCAATGAACCAGTCAGCATTTGCACGGCACGTACTTTGCACCGGTATATCCTGAGGGGATATGGATTATCAGACGGAATATGATTTTCATCCATCGTACAATATAGGAGTATATAATTATTTAGTTTCTGGCTAATCATTCATGTGATCAAGTTGCTCACACAGCAGATGGAGATGGCAATTGTTTAATCATACAAGGTAAATTAAGAGATGAAGTGTGGTGGTTGCTGATGACTGATGAGCCATTACATCACATGATCACTATCCATACATGCGAAGTTCACAAGGCTAGTAGCTCCTACTAGAGCTAATTGGAATTACACACATGTGGGAGCTACACACTTGTCCAAACCGACGGCCTAGTTATAGGCTAATGATCCTGTTACGTAAACACCTAGCTAGCTTTCAAACGTATCCCTAATACAAATACCCTATATAATACATCATGAAAGTCCTTTTAGTTGTATATATACTGCCTGCGGAAAGGTTCGTAGTCTAATGGTTACAGTGATCTGAGTAGCACCATAAGATTTTTAGTTCAAATTTCCATATGAGCAAATGGGTTGTTTGAGAGGCTAAATTTCGAATTTAAAAGGTTGCTTATACCTGGTTGGATATATAAGCCGGGTAAAAAAATATCCTTATCTAAAATATATATATATATATATATATATATATATATATATATATATTATAGCTTTTTCTTTACCGAATTAATCCATGAAGGAGAAAGTAAGAGAGCCATATTCTCTCCATAATTTATTACTACACATCCCATCTCAAAAAAAAAACTTTGTTTCCAGCTATGTGCCCGGACAATAATCTCTTAATCGAAACTAACATTTTTTTTTCTTTTGCGAGGAGTATGTGTATATACTTACGTAGCATGCAGTAAGTCTCATTCGAATTCGGTACATGAATAGTTAGTGCCAAGTGAGTCGTTCTCTCCAATACATATTATGCACGGTTGGAAGCTTTGTCCATCACTCACCGAAGATTCTTCTCGATCGTCTTGCGTATATGGTTAATTGCGAAAAACAAATTAAGGGTTGGCTAGTGATATCAAAGTGCCAACCACCTTTTCGTTACCCTGCTAGCTAGCTAGCGCTTTATATATATCCATGTTAATCAGTGCTGCATGACACGGACGTCAATCCCCTGTAATTCGCCTGGAGCAAAAAATTAGATGGGGGAATATAATATCACATTGAGCGACAATTCGTCTCATATATATATATAAAAAAAAAAGGGTGTTTGAGGGCAGTCTCGTTTTTCTCTTATCGTTGGAAAAATCATAATAAAATATAACAAGATAGATTAATATAAAACAAAATAGATTAATAAGTAGTAATATATAACTCTATAAATGTACATGTCTAAATTCGAGTTTACAAATTTTACTAAAACCCAATACAAATTTGACAAAGAAAAATAAAAAGTCTAAATGTAACCGATCTGTTATTTTTATTTCCACTTATATAAGTCGGATTCAAACATGTATGTCTGAAGATAATATATCATATATTTAGCTATCATTATAAAAAAAATTTAGCTTTCTTGAACTAGAACTCATACATTCAAGGACAAGAATCCACCTCGCTCATATCCTATATATAAATGATATGGTTCACGATCGTCTGTGATTGGTACCTGCATGCATAGATGGAGAGTTGGATGATGAGGAGATCTGATCTCTCTCCATTATTGATTAAGTTTCTCTGCTTTTGTTAGTCGATGCAAAAGGTCCCCAAATCGATCGACAATCTACCAGCTGCCGGCCGGCCATCTCTGCAGCTGCAGGTCCATGCTACCACCACTGATGATGGAACTCTAGCCAAACACAAGAGATTATTATTTGGGCATATCTGCATGGCACATCAAGTGGCAACACGTGGCATGTTGGTGCTATTTGCGTCATCATAAGTTTGACATTTCTCAGTTTCATATAATTAATCTCACGCAAGGCCGAGCATGCAGGGTGCTAGCAAATTAAATACTCTGATATTCACTCAAAATAAAAATATAAAATGTATTTTATTTCGTTAGATAAAACTTTAAAACCAACAATTACCTTTTTTCAATAATTATTATGTTGGTGTTACTAGATTTGTATTGAAAATATTTACTACTATGATTATACATTTGTATCACACAAATGATACTTAATAAAGCAATTATTGGTTAAAGTTTTTTCCTAACTATATAAAATACACCTTCTTAAAAAAAATGTTACGGAGTACTCGCGCTCAAGTCACATTATTGATTTAGACATACTCCAAGTTTCACTTTTAAAAATAAGGTACTTCTTCAATTTCATATTATAAGACTTTCTAGCATTTTCTACATTCTTATATATGTTAATGAATTTAGGCATGTTTGTGTACCTGGATTCATTAACATCTATATGAATGTGGGCAATGCTAGAAAGTATTTTAACCTGAAACGGATGTAGTAATATATTTAAATATTTAGATTGAATGTGTGAAAATCAAGTACGCATGTGTTGATTTACCCACAAGAAGCAAATAACTTTCTTCGTGATACCTGTCGATTCTTATTAGGTTTTAATTGTTTTGCAGTAAGAAATTGGTGGTCAAAACTGCACGTTTTTTCAGATTACTAATATATAAAAAAAAACATGCGCTTTTAACATATACTAGTAGTGAAATTAACATCATCACAACTCTAACATGGTGAAGTGTGCTTAATTTTTCATTATATTGTACAATTAATCATGCCCAGGGTGATTGAAAAAGTAGTTTCGGTTAGCAACCGAAATCAGAAGACCATGCATGTATACAGATCGACTACAGAGAGCTAGCTAGCCATATACTATATCAGGCTTCTTATAGCTAATTGGATGGAGCAACTTAAAAAGGTGGTTGAGTTCAAAAGCTAGCTAGTACCACTAGCTTATAACTTATTGCTTCAATCAAATCAACGCCCCAATTATTTACACGTAAATCCAATAAATCCAATTAAACCCCTTTAATTACGATCGGATTAAATTATAAAGCTGGGGGTTTAATTTGGATGTTGCCGCGAGGCGTCGAAAACGACGGTGCAGCTGGTAATTAAGGTACATATATATACACATCGTCGCGGCTGGCATGGCGAGGGTTGTTAACCAAAACTCGTAAAGCAGGCGGCGGCTGATTGGTGTACATCCAAATTTCAAGATCAGGGCACACACTTGCATTGTGTGTGTATCAGGGATGGCCAGTGGCCGGCCTCCCTCCAACAGTTATTTTTACGTAAGATCATCTAATTAATTAGATAATTAATATAAAGTAATAGTGTATTAGGACAACTTGGAATAAATATCACTACTAGAAAAAAAAAATCATTTTTTCCAGTTGGCCAAATCAGTTTTTCGCAGGCGACTAGCCCAACCGCTTGAGGACAAATGACCTGCCAAAATATTGTATTATCATAGGTGGGTAGACGGCTGCCTACGAAAACTAATTTTTGCCGGCGGACTCCTAAAGAGGTATTTTGTGAAAATAATTTTAGAGCACAAAAAACCTGAAAACAAATCAAAAATCCCCATAAAAGCAAATCCAACAATTCCCCTAAACCATTCACACATTCATCACAATCCTCAAATCCATTTAACAAATTCATCACAATCCTCAAAAGCATTCAATAAATTCATCACATATCAACACAAAGTAAAAAATCTATCGCCGGTTGAAGCCGCCGCTGCAACCTGAGAGCCCCCACCCTGACACACCCCCACCGCCGGTGGAAGCCGCCGCCGCGCACTCCTGTTGTAGCTCCTGAGCAAACCCGCGGCGGATCCACCGCGCGCCTAACACCGGCTGGCGGCGAATCCAGGCGTCGTTGCCATTGTCTCGGTATCGGTGGATCCATTCGTCATTGATGTTGTCCAAGCGTTGACGGCGGAGACGGCCATCATCGTCATCGTTGCCATCGTCGTCGCGGCCTGGAAAGCTCAAAGGTGGAGGAAGGCCGGAGTAGATGGTGTGGGGATAAGGATGGAGGTGGGAGAGGAGTGTGAGGTAGAGGGAGTAGGTGGAGGGAGAGAGAGGGCTGATGAAGAAGAGGAGATAGAATTCCTGTGGGACTTACCCAAAATTTAATGCGCCTCCACATTTTGAGGCGGACCATTTAAGGTCTCGTCTAAGAAAATCCTATTTTTCTAGCCCAAGCCTTAAGGGATCCGACTATAAAAAATAAAGGCATTTTCGTATGCGGGCCTTTCAAGGCTCCGCCTATAAAAATTGATTTTTACATACGGACCTTAATCAAGAGGAGTCTCTAGCTATTTTTGTTCGCCAGTGAAAATAAAAGTCAATGTCAGTAACAATGGTTTTTATATTTACTTATTTTTCCAGCTTGTATAGATCATTTCATAGCTTGGTATAGCCCATGCAAGCTAGCGACATAGCGAGGCTTACTTTTGTTGCTACTTTTGTGCCTTACACATGGAATGCACGCCATGTGGTGTGCTGATCGACTTGGCAATCTAGCAGCTACATCGATGAGCTATATCATGCTTGCCAAATGCGACATGATATGTGGATTTACCAGTGATCCTGTTAATAGCATTGTAGCTTTTTCCGATTCAAATAAGTATAAAATTGATTGCTATATATTAATTTACTCTGAAGTTTTGGTTGTAATTCTTCAACCATGTGCATTCTAGAGTGATATGCACTTCATCTTATTTTGAGATGTTAAAAGATATAGCAAAGATGCTTTTTGTCGGATGTGCGTGTAGGCCGTGTGGTTTGACAAGATCATGGCTCCTTTTTGCTGGGAACTACTCCGTAGGCAACTACAGCTGCATACATGATTACTACATTTACAAGTACATCTTTACATGTGCATTCCAAGGGGTGAAAAAGAGAAAGGTGTCAAATCTTGACGAAAGGTAAAAAAGGGTCATGGAAAAAACTTATAATAAATTCAAGAGATATATACTCACTCCGTTTCAAAATGTTTGACACCGTTGACTTTTTAGTCCATGTTTGACCGTTCGTCTTATTAAAAAAAAATTGTGAAATATGTAAAGCTATATGTATACATGAAAGTAATTTAACAATGAATCAAATGTTATGAAAATAATAAATAATTACTTAAATTTTTTGAATAAGACGAATGGTGAAACACGTACTAAAAAGTCAACGGTGTCAAACATTTTGAAACGGATGGAGTATTTTTTAAGGAGAAATGAAGACAGTTTAGGAGTATCTTCCAGTCAAACACGGATCAATCCGAGAAGAAACAGCCCAGTGCGACATTGTGTAGAGAGATGGTCCAGGTTCATGTCACCTTACTGGGCCGCGAGTTGGGCTAAAAAAAGTTCAGTACGCAGCACAGGATCCTTCATGGGCGGACCAAATTTAGAACAGATTGGTAGTAACTCGGAGTTTGGTGGAGTAGAGCAGTGCAAGTGGGAATAAGTCTAATATTGTCCCCCTCCCCCTCTCAATTGTAGGTTGAATCTATTTTATACTACCTCCGTTTTTTAATATATGACGCCGTAAACTTTTTCTCACATGTTTGACCATTCCTCTTATTCAAAAATTTTATGCAAATGTATAAGATATAAATCACACTTAAAGTACTATGAGTGATAAAACAACTCATAACAAAATAAATTATAATTACGTAAAGTTTTTGAATAAGACGAATGGTCAAATATGTGAGAAAAAGTCAACGGCGTCATCTATTAAAAACAGAGGGAGTATCTCTCAACCGTAAAAAAGATATATCGGACCCTTCAAATATTAAAATCGGTGCAAAATGACTCCCTAGATTGTATTTGACAATAGTTTTCACTAACTAATCTGGTCCAACTGGCTGAATTAGCATGTGGGGTCACACGTTAGTGTCCTCTATTATTTCTCCCCCACTCATTTCTTTCTCTTACTTTCTCCACTGTCATTCGTGAGAAATTTAGGATTATACCATCACAAAAGAGTGGTTTCGCTAGAATGTCGTCCCTTCAAACTGATTCACTATAATACCATCCTAAACTGAGAGGTGTTCATCAAAATACCATTTTCGTTCTAGAGGGGAAAGAGAGAAGGGAGAGAGTATGACAGGTGGGGCCCATGTAAAGGGTATTTTGGTCCGGGAAAATATAAAATTGAGCAAAAACATTTCTATTCACATAAAAGAATGAAAATTGCATTTTGGTGAACACCTCTCAGTTTAGAAGGGCATTACAGTGAATCAGTTGTTGGAATTAATGGATGGGCCTTAGCCCACTCGAAGATTAATTCTTTGGAAAATCACAAAAGCCCACCTCATGGGATGGCATGCATGTGGAGTTTAGTACCACCTTGTTTATTCTAGAAGAGGGGGACCTCCATAAAAGGAAGGATGCCCTCCTAGCCATTTGAAGCATGTGTGGTGGAGAGAAGAGGGGGAACACACGCGCGTGCTCGCTCGCCTCACCTGCCTCTCCCTGTTCGTCCGAGACGGCTCGTCTTCCTCTCCGCTCGCGTGCTGCGCGCCTTCGTCGACGCCCGCAACCGCGAGTAGTTCCTGCCGGGGTACGTGTTCAATATGTTGCGCATATTTGATCTGTTTATGTTATAATGTGTAGTTTATATGTGTAGATCTAATGATGAGTTCATGCTAGTTTATATCTGCAATGTCATGATTTATTTATGGAATAAATTCATTATGTGCTTATAATTTCAACATCAGTCTGAAGGGATGGCATTCCAGCGAAACCACTCTTTTGCGATGATATAATCTCAAATTTCTCGTCATCCGTTGGGAAGACGGCGATGGTGTGGGAACAGGTGAGGAGCTCGAGTGGCTGGCGAATCGGCGAAACCGTGGTTCTCCGCGCTCATGGGCGTGCACGACATTTCCTAACTCGAAAAATGATATTGCGGCTCGGCGACTGGCCATATAGATATTGCGGCTCGACACTGTCGCCTTTGTCGTGCTCGTAGCTAAGCTAGACGCCTCAGCCCGTGTGCCACGCGCCCGTGTCCGACCTCTATAGTGGCAACTCTCGCGGCCCCAACGGGACGGAAAATGCTTCAATCCGGTCGTCCGATCTCGAGAAAAAAATCGAACCTCTCGTTATGACTTTGTTGCATGTAACTTTTTTGTCAGATCCTCTCTTTACACACTTGTTACACAAGCTTCTCTACTGAGCAGTATACATGAAGGAGAGAGGACACGAGGTATTTGTATATACATAACACCCTTTTAGCAAACTTAAAAATGATTTTTCTTCTAGATTACTTATCCAATTTATGATCCGATTACACCATGGTATTCGTTACAATTAATTTTTTATAACAAGATCTCACATGACTATGTTATAATAAAAAAATACACATATGTTTCAACCAATTAAATTTAATGTTTCACTTGTGAGAATAAGATGTTTCAGATGAAATTTTATTATGTTGCAGATATTTAGTTAGTGTCGCAATGTGTGTGTGTATATATCTATATATATATATATATATCTTTCTTTAATGTATCACATGGTGCTATTTGTATGTTTCAGTAAATAGTTTATAATGTGTCACAGGTTTATTTGTAAGTATTGCATATGTGTTGGTTGAGTGTTTCTATAAATATTCACTAGTTAATTTAAAATGTTTCACACGGTGTCATTCATATGTCTCAGCAAATATTAAAAATGTTGCAAATATTGTACGATTGGATTATTCTATCATATTTTTTGTAATTAAATATTGTCACGCCCAGAATTTCTATCCAAAATTCCAAACGCTTACATGTATGTGAACCCTCGTCCAGGAATCAGCCGAGGCACACAATAACAAATTAATAATAGAGTAAAATTATTACTCTAATTAATAAGTGAATAAAATGTCATTACAGAGGTAGATAGTTCCTCTCAATCAATAAAGATCTAAGCAGCGGAAAAAAAAAGATAAACGGCGCAGACGACTCCACTCTACAGGCAGCTTGACCAGGGCTACACCTAATCCTCCACACCATCAGCATCACTGTAGAACTCCTCCTCTGATGAATGATTGCAAGGTGAGTATATGACATACTCAGCAAGCCACGCAGCAAATATGCAAGTGCACAGGATAATAAAGGATGGCATAGTATGGTTTCATTTGCATAAACAGCATTTAATAAATATTTCAGAATTTAATAAAACAGTTAAGTAATAATTAAACAATATTAATCCAACGCTATACAACATACCCTGTTGCATAGGCCCAACCATTCTAAACAACCAATCCCGGCTGCACAGTTCTATCTCCAAACTAGGAATATGCCATTCCAAACCAGGAGTTAATCAAATTATTAACAACATCATTTAATATAGTGAGAGGGGTGAGACTAATCACGAAAGACATTGTTAGACCTGCCCATTACCGCGGGCACGGCTATTCGAATAGTTTTACTCTGGCCAGAGGAGTACCACTGTAACCCACAAGACACAGCCCCACGACATGTCACCATACGCCTCAATACCACCATGGTACCTCGGAAAGAAGCTGTGACAGTACCTCTCGCACAACACAATCCACCACAGCGCACCGTTCCTGGATCATAATTACCCCCTTATAAAACAAGGCATGGACTCCCCAGCGACCCCCCGTGGGCTTATCTCCGCCACTTCTCAGTCTGGTGCCCCGCAATGAACCATGCTATACAAAAGGTAAAACCGTTGCCCACGCTGGCTTGTGGTTGGCACGGTTAATGTTTCACAACCGAAAATCGTGAACCGGTCCTTAATTGTCATGAGCACGACCATCAAAACCATGTGCTCACAACCCACTATTATCAAGTTTTAGTTGGCAATTTAATTAATTAACCAATCACGATTGACCATCGTGAGCTATCATTAAGCCATCATTAAATAATAGTGAATCATAAGTTATCCCAATAGTGTGCTAATGTTTCTAAGCATGGCTAAGCAATCATATCTAATATCTAGCTGAACCAATATATAAATCTCAACTAGTCAAGTTATAATAACCCAAGGTGTCAAGGAATAAAGTAATCAAGAACAAAAGGGCTATAACAAACAATAGGTTAATTCCACCCAAAGACATTCGAAAATAAATGCAATAGTTGAATAGAAACAATAGCTTTAAACGGGATCAACATGTTCAAAGGGTTGTTTGGGATCTGTGTGACTTGCCTTGCTGGCCTTGGAACTCTTCAAAATCTTCTCCTGCAAACTCAGACTCTCCGGGAACGTCAGAATCTAAAGAGAAAAGAGCAAAATCACCAAAACACCACATAAACAAGCATGAACAGTACATGTGGATATTTTTAACATGTAGATCTCGATTTTAGAAAAATTTAGAGACTTGAACCAACTAAATCTGAGCTAAGATGAATTAGTTATGAATTTTTAAAGATTAAATCGGATTAAAACACTTATATGGATTTTAATTGAATTATGACGCAATAATGAATTATTTTTAAAAAGGAAAAGAGGATTATTGCATCAGCGGCTAGGGTTCACGGTGAACCGGGTGCACGGCGGCGGCTCACGGAAACGAACGGCCGAGATCGATCCATCCAAAACGAATGGCCGAGATCTATCGGCCCACGACCGGTCTACGACGGACGGTGTCGATGACGTCGGCGATGACGTCACCACCGGCGACGGCTCGGGCGTGCAAGCTCGCCGGCGAACGACGGCGCGGCGACACGAACGGAGGGCACCAGCGCGTAGAGGGCGACGCGGCGAACTCACCGGTGACCAAAACAGCGGCGGAAGATCAACGGACGGCGACGGCGACGAGGAAGAAGCGGCGACGACCTTCGGCTTGACGACGACGATGGTGCGCCGGCGGTCTTCGGCAAAAACGGAGGACGGGACGAGGACAGCGACGACTTGGCGAACCCGACGGTGGCCTTCCCGAGCGACGACGACAACCGGAGCGGCGGCGGCGCACGGCTGGACAAGCGGCGGCGATGGCGGCGCTAGGCTACACGGCGCTAGGGCTCTACCGGCGACGAGAGGCGAAGGCGAGGGTGGCGACGGATAGTGGAGACACCGGCGATCCTTTTACAGGGGCTAGGAGGCGGCGGCGAAGGCCCACGGCGACCGGCGACGCGATGGAAGGTTTAGGGTTCGGGAGAGAGAGACGAATCCGATTCGAGATCGAATCCGGCGATTTCCAAAGGAAATTAGACGACACTTCCAAAAGAGAAAAGATAGAAGGGATCCCGAGGATCATTTCCCCTCTATTGATTTGACCGGAGATGGAAAGGGGCGACGGAATTGGAAGGGCGGCGGCGGCGCGGCTCGGCTAGGGTTCGGGCGCGAGGAGGACGACGAGTCCGACAGGTGGTCCCCACCTGTCAGCGGGCGAGGGCGCGCGTGCGCGGGCGGCGCTCGGCTGTAGGCCGACTGGGCTGGGGAGAGAGAGAGGGGGTTTTGGGCCGACTTTCGGCCCAAAGCCAAAAGAGAAATTTTAAAATCTTTTTCAATTTAAATTATTCATGAAATGCAATTCTATTTATTAAAAATACTTCCTTGGCTCAAATAAATCCTAGAAAAATCTAGGAACTATAGAATCAAGCAAAGTATTTAATAAAATTTTATCTGGCCCACTTTTATATTGGAATTTATCATTTAAAATTAGATCTTTTCTTCTAGGCTTTTAAAATCATTTCTAATAATTCCAATTAAACAACAATTTATAAATATGGGATTTTTAGGGTGTGACAAATATTTATAACAAGATCTCACATGATTACATTCCGATAAATTTTAAATTTAGCTTAATTTTGTGTTGCGGTTATTTTTTCCCAAATGTTGCACACTAATTTATTTGGATGCTCCAATAAATATTTTCTGATGTTTGTTTAGTTCATTTTGCAAATGTTGCATGTCGTATTATGTATACGTTTCAGCAAGTGTTACTTTATGTTTCAATAGTTACAACTCGATGTTTCATGTACATGTGCTAGAAAAATATTTCAAAAAAATCAAGTCTTTTTAAATATATAGTATTTATCATACTATCTTCTCTTGTGTTTCATTTGTTAAGATTCAATGTTTTATGCAGTAATTACTAGTGTTGCAATGATATTAAATATTATATCTCTTTGAAACATTATTAGAAGCGAGTTGAAATAATTGACCTTAAGTGCTGAAACATTCTTTTATAACCGATGAAACAACACCTTTTTTTAATTATTTTTTATCAAAATATAATCATGTTGGATCTTATTGTAAAGATTTAATTGCAACGAATATAACGGTGTAATTGAATTATAGATTGGATAAATAATTGAGAAGAAAAAATCATTTAAAGTTTTCTAGTAAAGTTGGTTTATGATAGTATCTGATGGGAGAGAGAAGAGAGAGTAGTTAAGTCACCATGTATAAAAATAATAAAGTAAGGAAGTGCATGCAGCAGAGCTTCTGCTATGTGAGTAGCACACACTAAACCCAGAGCAGCGTCCGATTTTTCATAATCCATTGGACGTCTGATCCCTAGTTCTCTCCATCAGGATGCGGGATAGGCAGCAAAAATCGACGGAGCATGCGAGCGAACCGGCCTAGCCCGCGGCTGCGTTGGCCGGGGAGATGGCGAGTGCGAGCCGCGGGGGCGTTGAGGTCGGCGACGATGTGGCCGAGATGTCGTACTTGCCGTTGCTTTTGCCGTGCCACCAGCTACTGCCGAACACGTTCTGACTGACTGCCGACGAGCAAGAAGTTCTCCATCATGGGACGCTCCTGGATGCACAATTGCTTATCCAACTCCTCGGATTGGCTTCGTGATTGCCATCCCACTCCCTGTATGCTCGACTTGTTTTTCACCGGTGGCCGGTCCTCGACGTAGATCTTGTCCTCGCTGACATATGGATCTCATAGTTTTTTTTTTACACATCATTACAGGTGGACAAGTCAAACAGGCTGCGTAAGTGAAAATCTTTCTCAAAAGGGCCGATGGAATAATTTTGCGTGAGTTTAAATACTTGGAAAAGTTAATAAAGCTGTTCGTACAGTTGAGTGATACGAATTAGATATAACATATATACGAGGGAATCAAATTAAACTTTTTTTTATGTAAGTATACTAAATATGAGATATGTACTATGTTTTCCATTAATTGTCCTAGAAATTCCTTTACTTACATTTGTCTTCAAGTTAAGTTGAAAAATGTTGGGATAATTTTTTTTTTCGTTTTTGAACTTCTAAGGGAGTGCATTTTCAGCCTAAGCACCTCGCACGGAGGAAGCACAAATGGTGAAAGGATACATCTTCTGACAGGCTGCATTGTGGGTTTCCACTCGTCACACAAAATAAAATAAAGGATTAGCGCATGATTAATTAAATATTAGTTAAAAATTAAAAATAGATTAATATAATTTTTAAAAGTAACTTATCTATATAAAGATTTGCAAGATATCGTTTAATAATTCGGAAAGCGTGCGCTTGAAAAATGAGAGAGTAGAAGTTGAGAAATGAGAGAAAAGAACACAAATCTAGAGGCAAAACACTGGATTTTAAGGAGACCGACCTCTCTACCACCCATGATGGACCTGTCCCGTTTGAGAAATTCACCCTTTCTTGATAAGTGTGGTATCTATAATATACGAATGTTTTTCTTTCTTTTTGCAGTTGCCATCATTTGATAAGAAAATTGAGATTGTGCTACTGTCAAAAGTGCTTTCACCAAAATGACACTTCACATCATTAAATTGCCATGGTCAAACATGTGTTATCGCTGGAATACTATCTGGACAAAAATACCCTTATCATTTCTTTCTATATATAGTTAGTACCACTCAAGTCATTAACTCCTATAAAGCAGCTCTCACGTGAAGCCACATCATCACAAATTCCTCATAAGTTGTTTGGGATGGGAGGGACTAAAGTCCCTCTCAAAAAAACATAAGTCCCTAAAATTAGTCTATCCCATCCAAACACCACTTGAGACGTTAGATTTGATCTCAACTTTCCAATCCAAACGTTACTGCATGCACGCGTCAGAGAAACACATATACTTGATCAGTACCTGGCGGTTCCAATGCATATTGTTGAAACAAGATTTCGGCAATACTAAAAGGGGTGACTATCAAGTTGTAAAAATGGATGGGTTAAGAAACAAGGAATTTTATACAGGTTCAGGCCTTCTTAATCAAGAAGTAATACCCTACTCTTGTCCGGAGATTGATCCGCCGAGTGTATTATTGATCGTATGATCTGGGAGAAAATCGTGCCCCTAAAGGCACCCAGACCCCTCCTTATATAGGAGAAGGAGTCCGTATTACAAAGCACAGTCCATATTCCTAACGGAATAGATAGTTACAAATAAAATATAATTGTAACCGACTAGGATCTCGAGTATTTTCTTGACATACAAGTTTGGAATTTAACCCAAGTCCTTTCAAAGATATTCTATCTATACATGGCACCCCATACCCAGTCGGACTATGCATGCCGTGTAGGTATGGGGGTATCCATAATCTCCACAGTAGCCCCTGAGACCTTTACAGTCGACGAAATAATCTTCTCTTATAATCCAAAACAAAAATCCAAGTACTCCGACTTCTTCTACCCTGATCTCCGAGTATCAAAATCAAAGACTGTGAAGGTCTGAAAACATAAAAAATCGGGTGCATCGACTAGATTCACCTAATTAAGTGTAGCCCCCGGCTATATGATTAGTTAAAAACTAAACATATAGTCAAGGTTCGAATAACATCCAACTGAGTGGTTTTACAACCAAATGTTCCAAAAAATAACACAGCTGAGCATATGCGACATTTAATAAAACATCCAGCCAACTGCTTTAGCTTTAATATACCAAAAATGGAGATATAAAGAGGCCCGAGTAAAAAATACTCTAAAGGTCCATAAATCAACACATATGACAAAAATCAGAGTAAAAACTCTCAAAGATCCATCAAATGTGGTGTAAATATGATATCATGACAATTGATGAGTCGAAATAGCCTAGGCTATGACTCACGCCATAATCAAAACAAACATATAACATGACAAGAGAATGACTGTTCAAAAACCAATTGTCACGCCCGGAAATTCACTAGTAATTTCCGAACTTATTTGTGCATAAAATCCTCGTCCAGGAATCAGCCGAGGTACACAAACTGACAATTTAATATACAAATCCATCATAATAATAACCATCATAATAATAACGTTACACACTTACAAAAGAAAAGAAAACAGCAGCGGAATAACGGTCTAGCGTTGGCTTCAGCTCCACTCCCACAGGCAGCTCAACTGGGGTATAAGCCAAACGTCTTCTCCTTCTGGATCCTTTTTCTTCAACTGAGGTTGATTGATTATTGCAAGAATGAGCATATGACATACTCAACAAGCCACACAGCAAATATGCAAGTGCACAAGGATACCAAAGGATGGCATAATATAGGCTCATTTGCAAAAGCAGCGTTTAGCAAAACATTTAAGAGAAATAAAACAGTAGAGTAGTTAATCAGAAATTTTAATCAACACTGAACAGCACACCCATGCTGCACAGGCCCGACCATCCTGAACAACCATACCCAGCTGTACAGATCTAACCTCCAAACCAGGAATTATCCATTCCAAACCAGGAGCTAAGCAAATTATTACCAGTTATAACATCATTAATCATTGTGAGAGGTGTGAGACTAATCACGAAAAACATTGCTCAACTCGCCCATAACCGCGGGCATGGCTATTCGAATAGTTTTACTCTGGCCAGAGGTGTACCACTGTACCCACAAGACACAGCCTCAACATCATGTCTACCATGCGTCGCGATACTGGAAAGTACCCGAATAGAGGCTGTGACAATACCCTCTGCACAACACAACTCACCACAGTGCACCATTCCTGGATCATAATCACCCCCTTATAAAACAAGGCATGGACTCCCCAGCGACCCCCGTGGGCTTATCTCCGCCACTTCTCAGTCTGGTGCTCCGTAATAAATCATGTTATACAAAAGGTAAAGCCGTTGCCCACGCTGGCTTGTGGTTGGCACGGTTAATGTTTCACAACTGTAGCTCGCAAACCGGTCCTTAATTGCCATGAGCACGACTTTCAAAACCATGTGCTCACAACCCACCATTAATCATATTTTAATTACCAATTAATTATCATAACACGATTAACCATCGTGAGCTACCATTAAGCCATCATTAAATAACAGTGAGTCATAAGTTATCCCAATAGTGTGCTAATGTTTCTAAGCATGGCTAAGCAATTATATCTAATATCTAGTTGAACTAATATATATAAAGCTCAACTAGTCCAATTATAATCACCCAAGGTATCAAGGAATAAAGTAATCAAGAACAAAAGGGCCATAACAAAGAATAGGTTAATTCCACCCAATGACATTCGAAAATAAATGCACAGTTGAAATAAATAGAGAATTTAAATATAGGATCAACATGCTCAAAGGATTGTGTTTAGGATCTGTGTGACTTGCCTTGCAATAATCGGTCTTCAATTAATCTTCTTGAATACTTCCGGCGCACTCGCGAACCTTCGCAACGACGGAAACGACAAGCTAACACGCAAAACAAGGAAAAGACTAATAAAAACCAAATAAACAATACATAAAAAGTAAACAAACATGTAGATCATAATTTTAGATGAATTATGAGACTTGAACGGCCTCATTCTGATTTCATATGAATTTATTATGAATTTTACAAGATTTAATTCCAATTAAACCTATTAAATGGAGACTATTCCAAATTAATTAAATCATTTACAAATGATTTATAACGGAGATAAAAGATTAAAGCAACCTCCGGAAAAGATTGGATCATATTTGGTAGATGACATATATTAAAAAGAAATAATATGCCACTGAAAAGAGGAGAGGATTTATATTGATTTTGGACAGCTGAGATTAACCTTGACCGAGTCGACTAAGATCGGATGGCTTGGATTGATCTGGCAAGCGAGCCTCACGAGATACCGACTCAACGAGTCAACTCCACGTGACATGAGATCACCTAAATGATCAACCGAAAACGGCGAACAGAACCGACGGCTCTGAACGGCTCTAAACTAATGGACGACTCAACACGGACGAATGAACGAAGCACGGGGAACACCTCGTTCGAACGAACGAGCGAACGACTCAACAACGGCTGTGGCTAAACCGGTCGGCTAGACACGATTTACGGTAAAGCCCTGGTACGACAAACGATAGGCCGGTAGGAACCTAGGGTTGCACCTACAGCTACACAACTCGACTAAAAGCAGCGGCTAGGTTTAAGCGGCACACAGCTGCGACACGGCGGCACTAAGACAACTTGACTCGGCTAGGCGGCGGCTAGGCGGAAACACGCAGCAAGGGTTAGGGTGACGGCACAGCCGGTAGCGACCATGCACGGCTAGAGCAACAAGGCTGCGAGCAAAAACGCAACCGGCACGGCTGCGGCTGTGGCAAAGCGGCAAACAGCGGCAGCGGTAGTGATGCATGATAGCAGCGCGGTGACGGACTGCGGCTGCGCTAAGTCTAGGCCTCTAGGGCAACAGCGCGGCAAAGCGGCAAGCAGCTGCAGCTAAGCGGCTTAGCCGGCACACGCGCAGCAGCGGCACGGCAAGCAGCTGCGGGGCAACGTGGCAAGGCGCGACGCGGTAGCGACTAAGCAGCGGTGGCTAAGAGGCTCGATAGAGCGACGGCAAACCGCAGCCGCACGGCGTGCAGCAGCTACGACACAGCGACGACGACACACACGTGGCTTACATAAACATCTACCCTAGGAATCGGAGAGGAGGCCTCACCGGGAAACGGTAGCGAACGGAGAGGAAGAGGCGACGGCTACGGTCCGACGACAACACACGGAGACGATGATGACACTAGGGCCAAACAAGATTAGATTAAATGGAATTAAGACCCTAGGGATAAGCTACACCGGTGAACGACATAGGAGCGGCGGTTGCCGGCGAACCACGGTACAATAATGCAAACGGAGAGCACCGGGAGGTAGAGAAGGTGACGGCGATTCTTACCAACACTTACACGATGACGGGCAGCGACGGAAGATGGCCGGCGACGAGCTCCGAAGGGCAGCGAGGTACTGTCCACGGAGGCGACGACTTTCCGGCGATGTGCGGCGACAACGGAGGGGTGGCCGGGCTTCACTTCGCAGCTGCGAATCCAATGGAGGCAGCGGCGAAGCTTGGCGATGACG
The DNA here is from genome assembly GCF_034140825.1 of Oryza sativa Japonica Group. Classification (NCBI taxonomy): domain Eukaryota; kingdom Viridiplantae; phylum Streptophyta; class Magnoliopsida; order Poales; family Poaceae; genus Oryza; species Oryza sativa. The sequence continues at coordinate 17,480,320 of NC_089036.1, forward strand.
GGAGGAGCAGCAGGGCTTCGCCGGAGATCAAAACGCGACGGCGAACTTCGGGTTGACGGCGACGATGGAGCTCTGGTGGATTTCGGCTTCGGGGAGATGGCTGCCGGGCTCCCTCTCCTTCTTGCGAACCCAACGGCGGCAGCGGCGACCAAAAGCGGCGGCTAAGGCGGCTGCTAGCTGCGGCTGGAGATCGGAACATGACAGCAACCCAATGGTTCATGGCGAGGACGGCTTCCGGCGAAGTTTCGGCGCAAGGGGAACGGCGGCCGGGGTGGAGCTCGACCTTGCGGAGCCGATGGAGGTGGCGGCGCAGGAAGGAGGCAGATGAGGCGGCGTCTAGGGACGGCTGGAGCGGCGCCGGCGTTTGGAGAGAGAAGGAGAGCGCGGGGACAGCGTTTCCGGCGACGGCGGCGGACGGGACTTGAGGGGATGGGTAGAGGACGACTAGGGGGTCCTTTATATAGGCACGGGAACTCGGGATCAAGCCCACAACGACGGGAAAAACTCGGGAAAGTCTAGGGTTCTCGCCGGAAAAAGGAAGGATTTGATCCGCGAAATTGGAAAGAATTTCCATAGAAAATTTTGGGGATTTCTTGGGGAAAAGGAAGAGGAGATTGAGGGGATTCCATTCCCGCAACTAATTTGGAAAGAGGAGCAACGGGGAGGTCGGATTGGTGGGAGGAGGCGGCGGCACTGTGCACGAGCACGGCTGGCTCGGCTCTGTCTGGAGGAGGAAGATGGAGTACTGTAGCGACAGGGACGAAAAACAGACTTCTATGCGGCTGAGAGGAAGGGAGAGAGAAGGGGAAGCAAATTAGACTTTTCGTCTTGGGCTGGCTGAAAACAAAGCAAAGAAAGAAAGAGAAGGGGGGAGCTCGGCTGGGCCGACTTGGGCTGCACGGCCGTGCACACAAAAGAGGGAGATGGGCTGGAAAGGGCCCAAGACTAGGAAGAGGATTATTATTACTTTTCCAATTAAATTAATCAATGAAATGATCTTTGAATTGTTAAAAATACTTCCAATGCTCAAATAATTTCAAGAAAAATCCTGAAAATACTTGGACACTCAAAGTCCTTAACAAAATTATAATTAGACCATTTGATGATTAATTTAATATGTGGGTAATTACTGAAATGCTCTTTATATGATTAAAATTAGGAATTGAGCTCCGAAAAATCCGAGAATATTCCAGAGAGTATAATTAACCATGGAGAATTTAATAAAAATTAAATCCATCCATGCTTTATATTTAGGAAATTTTATTTCCCACATTTAACTTCACTTGTAAATTAATGAACATTTAAAATAAATTCTAATAATCATTTATTAAATAATTTATAAATCCTGAAACAAAAATCAGGATGTGACACCAATCATCTAAAAAAAACCCAGACAGCCTTTGTAGCCTAAAAAGGCTTACAAAAGAAGTATAACACATTTCTGTCGGGCACCTTTTTATTTGCATCGTAATAATTCCAAGGAATTATCTAATTACGTCAAAAAGGATTTTAGCAGCATTGGACTACACTGTTGCGAGCAAGTATTGCCGAAGCAAAATGCCTAAGTCCCTAAAGATCACAACTTAACCACGCTGATAGAAAGAAGTGGGCTGAAGTACTGTTTCGGGCCCAGGCCCATTAGTACTCCCGATACCCTAATAATACCAAAAGCCAAACGTCGCTTCGTCTTCTCCACCGAGACTCTCGCCACTTTTCCCATTCCCAGCTACAGTGCGAAACCGCACCGGCGAAGTTAGCATGTGTTTGGTTTGGGGGCGAGATGGGATGGGTTGGGTTCATTCCTGATTTTTGGGATAGGATGGTCCTATTTTTCTGTTTGGTTGGAGGAATGGAGTGAACCCTGTTTCTTGTTTGGTTTGAGGGATAGAAGGGGATGGGATGGTCCTATCACCTATTTGATTAGAGGGATGAAGATGGAATAGTTGGATAGAGATACCTCCTCACATGGAGTAGGTGATGTTACCTCTCTGGTACACAACCAAATACTTGATAAACATAAAGAGGAAAAATAGATTTGAAGCAGCAGATAAAATCATATAATCATGGCCATTATTGAAATCAATATATTTGCTGCAGCAATACAAATGAGAATAATCTACCGAGAAGAAATTGACAACACAGTGCACTTGAACTATATTTTTGACGGTGAAGAACATTCATCTCATGCAAAAACACACATACAGATCTCATCCAGAGCTAGTGTTTCCTGTTGATGGATGCTGCAAGCAGGAAGGGACCATGGCAACGCAGAGCAGGAAGAGACAAGAGCAGTCCCGACTCTTCCTCGGTTCCTCCTGCCGCCGCCGAGCAGGAAAGGACGACGAGCAGCAACAGCTCTTCCTCCAACCGCTGCCGGAAAGGATGGAGGCTGCAGGAAGGAGGCCGCGGCCGTCGCAGACTCACACATACGCGGGAACGCCTCCGGCTCGCAGATCCGCCACCGCCGCTGCCACTGCCTGTGCGGTGTCGCTCTGTGGGAAAAACGGGAGGGTTGCGTGTGACTTACATCGGGTAAGGGATAATGTCACTGCGAGGAGCGCGTGAGGTCGCGCGATTGCAGCACTGGCGAAGTGGGTCGGCGCCGTCCGACCGATTTTTCACGGATCAGGTCGACCCGCATATGAGGGGTAAATTCCTTTTTGGACCTAACCCATCCCAGCTATCACTCCAACCAAACACCTATGTGAATGGGTTCGACCCAACCCGACCCAAGAAAACCCTTCAACCAAACACACCCTTAGGGTTCATCGATTCGCTCCAATCCGTCCTCCAAAATTCCACAGAAATCCTCCACACGACTTATGCATCAATCTCCTATTCATTCTCAGCCACATTCCGGATCAACTCATACCATCCAGTTCGCATCCATGGCAGAAGAAAGAGAAAGCTTCGAAAGCTAGTGGGCACCCTCCGATGTAACGGAGGAGAACTTGAAGGAGATGGTAGCGCACGGAGTCCTTCCGGCAAAAGAGATCATCATGTGGCGTCCAGCATATGGTGAAATGTTTTCGACCCCTGACACACACGAGGTGGTGGTATTCTCCCATTTCTTTTATGGCGGATTTTCTCTTCCAACCTCAAGATTCTTCCAGGGGATATTGGAGTTTTACGGGATCAGTTTGCATCACCTAAACCCCAACTCCATAGTCCACATTGCCAATTTTATCCATGCTTGCGAAGCTTTTCTGGGGATTAGGCCGCATTTCGCTCTACTTCGCCGCATCTTCTTCCTCAAACCCCAGAAAAGCAAACCATGCGTAGTCGGGGGAGCTGGATTTCAACTGAGAGGAACCTTGAGCCAAAAATATTTCTCCATGCCTTTCAAAACTTCGAATAAGGGTTGGCATGCAAATTGGTTTTATGTACAAAATCCCGAACCAGCTCTTCTCGAGTACTCCTGCCTTCCTCCAGTGTATCAAGATACTTGGAACTCACTTCCAATTGGATATGAAGCTGCTCAAGCGCTTGCCCTGATGGATCGTATGCGGAAGCTGAAGGAACAGGGTCTGCAAGGGGAACAGATCACTTGGCATTTTATCAAGAGCCGGCTGGCCCCAATCAAGGAAAGATCTCGCACAGCCTTTGAAATTCGACGGCAAGCACGACCCTAACCGTGAAGATCCTGAATCTCTTGAATTCAAAGTTATGAAGGAGAGAATGTATAAAATCTTCTCAAATGCAATCGTAGTCAGCTATTCGCACTTGCTGCCAGTGGTGCCGTACAATGCTTTCAACCCCCTCCACCGGTATGTATTTAATATCTCAACCTTTCTCAAAAGCACGCTTTTATCATCTACAGAGTTGATTGAAAACTTGGATCATCATGCCCAGGAATTCGCCTTGATGAAGTCAGATCCTCCAATTGCTCAACGCCGCTCACTCCGTCAGCAAACTGGTCAAGCTGGCGGAGGACCAAAAATCCGGTCTGACTCTCAACCCAACACCTCTCAATCGGCTAACCAGTCAGACTTCCGCAAGAGGAAATTGGTTCCGAGTGACGATGAAAATGACGATGCTAAAAAAGCTGGCAGCAAAGGGGTGACTGGAAAACAACCAAAGCAAGCTAACCCGAAGAAGAAAACATCCAGTCCTCCCATGCCGAAAATCAGGAAGTCCTCCAGGTACAAATCATTTGGCCTTTCTCCTTGTATCGCTGCTCACTCACTATTAAAATAGCACTTATAGCATAACTCAATTTGTAGGAAGCCATCTGACATAGATCCTTCTGGAAAAGGCCCTAAGCCGACTGACACAGAAACGGGTCCTTCAAAAGAAACCGGGCCGACTGCCGAAGATCGCCCGAGTGACAATTAACCAGCAACCGACAATGCAGAGACCAGCAACGAGCCCCCGACTGGAAATCAGTCGGCCGAAGCTGGAGTCGGTGCTAATCAGGAGCCCCAGAACAAAATAATGACATCCCGGAAGTAGAGACCCAGGCTGATAGCCCTCCTAAAAACGATGCTAGCGCCAACCCAGGGTCCAGCTCTCCTGTTAGGGTACAAGGGCATGCTCGTCCCCGACCGGAAGTTATAACAGGTACACAACTCTCCGAAATCTGCTTTGATCTGACAAACTTTCTTCAATTGTTTCACCATTATTCATGAATGCATAAGGTCCGATGATTGGTGACGCAGAAGAGGTCCTCCGGATTTGATCGGCTGAAGATTCTCGCCCACCCATATTAGTCAAGTGGTGGGATGACGAAATGTAGCCGTGGGGGATCGTAATAAATAAACAAAAAGAAGACGAAGAAGTATGTCTGCTAAAAAAGACACTCGCCCAAGCTACTTGCCTTGTAAATGTAAGTCTCCCTATATACGGCTTCAATCATCCTGTCAGCCACTTTGCTTAGATACGGATAAATTTGTGGTGCAGAGAATCCATCTCAGGAATGAGGCAAAGACTGCGACTCTTGAAAAATTAGTTCCCCACCTTGGAACCCTTGAAGCAACCAGAGACCAGCTGCGTGAAGCCAGAGAGCTTGCTAGAAAGACTGAACATGACCTTAGAGATCGGATCGCCGAGCTTCAAGACTCCAACTTTGAGCTGAGCGGTTCGTCAAAAGGTAAACATCGTCTCTGTCTGACTTGTTTTGTGTCGCTGTCCATGTGCAACTGACCAATGAAAAGCAATATAGTGCAAGCTTCCAAGATATCCGAGCTGGAGAGGCGAATCCAAGCTCTGGAGAAAGACAAGGCCGAATTGGCAAAACAGAGGGACTCGGCTCTGAAAGATGTCGAAGGTACTGGTATTCGAAACTTCAAAAACCACTCTCATCGTCATGCCCAGTCGTTAACGTGAATTTATTTGCACAGATCGCAAAATCAAATCCCAGGCTCAGTTCGACGTCTTAGTTAACAAAATCAAGAAGCTTGAAGGAACCAGAGATGAAGTCGCCAATGCCGCTACGCCACTCGTCCAGGCGATGTTTTTCGATAACAACGGTCCGAGTTCGCTTGATGCTGTCGAAATCTTTGACAAGCTGAGAGCTGCTCCAGATACATATTTTAAGAACATCAAAGAATCTGGGAGTATGGGAGCAGGCCTATCGTTGGCGATGACCAAGTCCTTATACCCGAAAATTGATATTGATGCTGTTGACGGCTCTGCAGACGGGACAAGTGAGGAGGCCGCCCTTGACCTCATCAGTGATGCGCAAAAGGCTGCTGACAAGATAGCCGCTGATGTAGTTGAGAGATTCCAGGACAACGATCTTAAGCCGACTGGGTCTGATAATTCTGATGATGAAAGAACTGAATCTAATTGATTGATAATGATAATGGAGGCACAATTTGTACAATACTGATAAATTTATGCTGTGCTTGATGATTTAAACTTAGCTCCAGATTTCTCAAAAGTTTTTTGTCAAATCTTATTGAGCCTAGAACCCGCAAAAGTTCTTAAAAAACTTTCAGTCCTCATTGGCTAAGCCAAAAAATCAAACAAGGCAATGATAAATCAAGCAAGCAAATTGAATTGATAAAAATCACACTCCATTATTATTATAGTAGCCCCCGACTGATAACTCAAGGGACAACTTGATGTTAACAGTCAAAGAGGAGGATACAAAAGTAATGCCTAAGCATAAAAACGACGAAGATGCTCGATATTCCAAGAGTTGTCGATATGAGTACCGTCTTCACGCTTGAGTCGGTAGGAACCTGGCCGAATAACTTCAGAAATTATGAATGGTTCTTCCCACAAGGGAGATAACTTGTGCCGATCCCGTGTAGTTTGAATTTTTCTCAGAACCAGGTCACCGACTAAAAAAGCTCGAGATCGAACATTGCGATTGTGATAACGGCGCATCCCTTGTAAGTACCGAGCCGACTGAATTAAGGCTGCTTCACGGACTTCTTCCAGTCGGTTGAGATCATCTACCCAGTCTTCTCGGTAGCGCTCCTCGCTAAAGTTACGAAATCGTAGAGATTCAAATTCCACCTCACTTGGCAACATCGCTTCCGCTCCATAGACTAGGAAAAACGGCGACTGTCCCGTAGCCCGACTGGGGGTGGTGCGCAGGGAACAAAGTACGGATGGCAGCTGTTCTACCCACTTGCCGGCATAGGGATGCAGTCGGTCGGAAACTCGCGCTTTTATTCCTTGAAGTACCATACCATTGGCGCGTTCGACTTGCCCATTGCTCATGGGGTGCGCTACAGAGGCATAACAAATTTTGATGCCGAAGTCCTCACATAAATCTTTAAATACTCCGCCCGTGAATTGAGTGCCGTTATCAGTGATGATCCGATTTGGTACCCCAAACCGGTGCACAGTATTGATGAAGAAATCTCTAGCCTTGTCTGCCGTGATTGTGATAACCGGTTTGGCTTCAATCCAGTTGGAAAACTTTTCGACAGCTACAAAGAGATGAGTATAACCACCAACTGCCTTTTTAAACGGGCTGACCATATCGAGCCCCCAAACCGAGAACGGCTAAGACAACGGGATGGTTTGTAACTCTTGAGCCGGTAGATGAGTTTGTCAAGCGAAAAATTGACAACCCTCACATGTTCGCACAATTTTGTCAGCATCGGACACGGCTGTGGGCCAGAAAAAACCTTGCCGATAAGCCTTGCCAACGATAGTTCGTGCGGCAGCGTGATTGCCACAGATGCCTGAATGTATATCCTTTAGCAATTGTCTTCCCTCCTCCAAAGACACACAGCGTTGCAGGATTCCTGACGGACTTTTCTTGTACAACTCGGTCTCATGTATAACATAAAGTCTGTTGTGCCTGGAGATCCGCTCGGCTTCATCTTTATCTTGAGGGAGTTCTTGTTTTGTCAAAAATCTTACGAGGGGCTCTCTCCAGTCGGCTTCAATCATGCTTACGTCTTGAGTGTCCGTGGCCTCGATTGTTTCTTTCCTTGGTACGGTTGGCTCATTAAGATGTTCAACAAACACGTCGGAAGGAGCTGCTTCTCACTTTGGACCAAAATTTTCCAGTCTGTCAGCCGCCTCATTATTGTGTCGAAGGACATGGGTGAGCTCAAGTCCATCGAATTTGTCTTCCAACTTGCGTACCTCCTGCCGGTAAGCGGTCATGTTATCATCAAGGCAGGACCACTCTTTCATGACTTGATTAACAACCAACTGAGAATCTCCACGAACTATCAGACGCCGAATTCCCAAGGAGATTGCAATCCTTAGTCCGTGAAGAAGCGCCTCATATTCTGCCACGTTGTGAGACGCAGAAAAATGTATCCACAATACGTAGCTCAGCCTCTCTCCAGTTGAGGAAATTAGAACAACTCCCGCTCCAGCGCCTGAAAGCCTCTTCGACCTGTCAAAATGCATAGTCCAATACTCCATCTTCTCCGCGGGCATGTCTTCTTGGCATTCAGTCCATTCGGCGACGAAGTCGCCTAAAGCTTGGGACTTGATCGAAGTTCACGGCTTGAAGGATATATCCAAAGAGATCAACTCTAAGGCCCACTTTGCGATCCGCCCATTTACTTCGCGATTATGAAGTATATCCCTGAGTGAGAATGATGTGACCACCGTGACCGAGTGACCTTGAAAATAGTGGGATAATTTCCTAACGGTGATTAGAACACCGTATAATAGCTTTTGAACTTGAGGATATCTTGTCTTGGAGTCGGCCAAAACCTCGCTAACGAAGTAGATTGGTCGTTGGACTTTTTGAACATTGCCTTCTTCTTCGCGCTCAACAACCAGGACCATGCTTACAACCTGGGAAGTTGCCGACACGTATAACAACAGCGGCTCTTGCGGATGTGGTGAAGCTAAGACTGGTGGAGTAGTGAGAAGTTTTTTGAAGTCTTCAAAGGCTTTTTGTGCTTCGGGTCCCCACTAGAAATTGTCGGTTTTCTTCAATAGCTTGAAAAAAGGCATCCCCTGCTCGCCGAACCGTGAGACGAACCGGCTGAGCACCGCCATGCAGCCAGTTAACTTTTGAACATCTTTCTGGGAGCTCGGCGGTTTCATGTTGAGGATGGCGTTGATTTTCTCTGGGTTGGCTTGTATGCCTCTATGGGACACCATAAATCCAAGCAGCTTCCCTGACGGTACTCCGAAGATGCACTTTTCAGGGTTTAATTTCATCCTGAAAGCGCGGATGCTTGCAAAGGTCTCTTCTAGATCCATAATCAAATCATCCTTCTGGTTGGTCTTGACGACTACATCATCCACATAAGCTTCAACGTTGCGGCCGATCTGAGTTGAAAAACATCTCTGGATCATGCGTTGATAAGTTTCTCCTGCGTTCTTTAATCCAAAAGGCATGGTGATGTAGCAGTAGGCCCCGAAGGGCGTGATGAATGAAGTCTTTAAGCAGTCGGATTCCCTTAGTTGGATCTGATGATATCCTGAGTAGCAATCCAAAAAACCGAGTAGCTCGCAGCCGGCCGTTGAGTCAACTACCTGGTCGATGCGAGGTAACCCAAAGGGGTCTTTGGGACAAGACTTGTTGAGGTCGGTGTAATCAACACACATGCGCCATTGCCCCATCTTCTTCCGAACCAGGACTGGGTTGGCCAGCCAGTCGGGATGAAGGACTTCCTTGATGAAGCCTGCTGCTAACAGCTTGGTCAATTCATCCTTGATCGCATCATTCCTATCCTGTGCAAAACGACGAAGTCGTTGCTTGATTGGTTTAGCGTCTTCCTTAACATGTAAAGAGTGCTCAATCACCTCTCTAGGAATACCAGGCATATCAGATGGTTTCCATGCAAAGATATCTTTATTATTTTGAAGAAAGGTGATGAGCACGCTTTCCTATTTACAATCTAACTCAGCACCTATTACAACAGTCTTAGTAGGATCAGAGGGATCTAGAGGAATCTTCTTGGTCTTGGCGTCGCTTTCTCCGCTCTTTGGCATCTTGGTCGTAGGCACTTCTCCTTCGCTTGCTGTGGACGCAGCCAGTTGGATTTCTTCTCGGGCAAGCGTGATCTCGTGGGTCTGGGCCATCTCGCAGCTTTCCTTATCACACGTGACGGCTTGCTTGATGTCACTCCGCAAGGATATGACTCCTCGAGGACCAGGCATCTTCATCATCATGTAGGTATAGTGCGGGACAGCCATGAACTTGGCTAACGCCGGGCGTCCGAGTATGGCATGATACGCTGTCTCGAAATCAGCGACCTCAAAACAAATGTTCTCTGTAGGGAAGTTCTCCCGAGTGCCGAAAGTGACTGGAAGAGTGATCTGGCCGAGTGGTGTAGCAGATAGCCCCGGGATGACTCCGTGAAAGGGCGCATTACTCGGCTTTGATTATGTGCGGGGAATCTGCATGTCGTCTAGAGTCTTAGCGAAAAGGATGTTGAGTGCACTGCCACCATCGATGAGAGATCTGCGAAGCTTGATGTTGCGAACCACTGGGTCTAGTACCAGGGGGTACCGCCCCGGGTGGACCACTCGGTCTGGATGATCCGAGCGGTTAAACTTAATTGTTGTCTCTGACCACCGAAGATATTGGGGCGTGTCGGGCTGAACAGCGTTGATCTCCCGTTCGGTCAGCTTTTGCTTTCTCTTGGATTCATAAGCCAGGGGTCCGCCAAAGATGTGGTTGAGTTCCTTGCGATGGTCTTGAAAACCAGTCGGGGCATCATCTTCATCATCCTTCTTCTTTGACGTGCTTTAATCTCCGTTAGAGGTCTTGCGTGTGTTCTTGGCGTATTGTTCTGCAAACTGTTTGTAGACGAAGCAATCTTTGGCCGCATGATTTGAATTTGGATGATGCGGACATTGGGAGTTCATGATCTTGTCAAAAGTGTTGACGCGTGAACGTTGTCGGAAGGATGGTGTAGTAGTTGCCACAAGTTCCTCGGGCTTACGCTTGCGATCCTTGTGATTGGAACTTCCACTCCCCCTGTAGTCGGCGTATCTTTCTTCGGCTTCCAAGTGGTGCCCGACTGCTTGGACGCGGTAATGGCATCTTCGGCTTTGGCGTACTCATTGGCTTTTGCAAACATCTGCTTGACCGTCCTGGGAGGCTTGCGCCCGAACTTGCCGACTAGATCATCGTGGCAAATGCCCTTGGTGAAGGCGGCGATGATGACGTCGTCGGTGATGTCGAAGATCTTGTTGCGTTGCTCAGAAAAGCGTCGGATGTAATCTCGAAGGGATTCTCCAGACTTCTGAACAATGTTGTAGAGATCAAACTGTGTACCAGAGCGTTCAGAGGTACCCTAGAAGTTGGCGATGAAGTGGTCGCGAAGTTCCACCCAAGATCCGATTGTGCCACGGGGTAACCTGTGAAGCCAGGATCGGGCAGAATCCGCTAAGGCCACAGGCAAATAGTTTGCTATGGCTTTGCTGTCTCCTCCCGTTGCGCGAATTGCGAGACCGTAGACGATGAGCCAAGACTCCGGGTTAGTGGTGCCATCATACTTCTCGATTCCAGTCGGCTTGAAGCCGGCTGGCAAATCCACTCGACGCAGGTCACTTGTGAAGGCAGCAACTCCATCCACGTCGTCGTCGTAGCGATCTGGTGAATGGTGGGGAACGTAGCCTCTTGCCGCGCGGCGCTGGTTGATAGTATCGCGAAGATCGACGGGGCGCCGACGATGTGGGGAGCGAGGTCGTTCAACTCCACGCTCCCTGTGTCGTTCGGGAGGCGAGTGGATAGATCGCTTGTCGTGACCCCTGCTCCTGCGACTGGATCCCGCGCCGACGACGCTGAGGCTTGGTTGGCGATAGTCTTGAGATCGAATAGGGGGAACTCGGCTGCCAGTCAGCGTGCGGACGCTTTCTGAGTTAACCGGGACCGAGGCGGCGATCATGGTCTTGGTCTAGTTCAAGATGTTGACGACGTGATTGGCTTGATTGAGTGCGTCTTCCTTGAGGAGGGTGTCGAGGAGGGTGATCGCTGCAACCGCGTTCTGTTGAGGGGTGCGAAAAACCACCGTACCCTCGACGTCTTGCTGCCCGATAAGTTCTCGTGCTCGTCGCCCGGCATCCAAGGCATGCTGTCACCGGTCCTCAGCGTCTTTTGCAGCCCGTTCGCGCTCCTGTTGCTCACGCTGCAGCTGTTCTCGCTCTGTGCTTGGCGCTCCTCTTCCATCGGCGTCGTTCGGCTTCCTGTTGCACGCGTTGTTCTTCTGCTTCTCGGGCTTTGCGTTGTTCTTCCATCTCGTTGTCGGCCATAAAGATGCCGAATTAGAGAGGCGTGTAGTTATCTTCAAAGTCTTCGTCGAAGTCATCGAGGTTGCGGTAGTCGTAGCGGTAGCCGAAGTCGTCGTACTCAATGATCTCCGTTGGCCGTGAGTCGACGCTGGGGGAGCTGAGGTAGCCATCCAGTTGTTCCGTCGAAACCGTGCCGAGAGGTTGGAGTATGACGCCGACTTCCCTGGAGCTAGGCTGGATCAAGGCCGAGGGCGGATCCCGCCTAGACCTACGGGGAGAAGACGCCCTTATGGTGAAGACAGCAGCCAAATCATCGGGGAGTTTCATCAGGATTGGCGGATAGGCCCCATCGTCTTGTTCGGGTCGTGCTATAGTAGATTGGATCTCGTCCGAGTGGTTTGAAGCCAACTTGGTGGAGATGATCTTGGGGTAGATCTTGGCCGAGTTCGGGATACTGAACGGGGTGGAGATCTGACCTCTTCCCGATTGTTTCGAATCCGAGTTGAGGAGAGAAATCTTGCCGAAGTCATTGGTGATGAAGTCGAGGCTGCTGAACCGGAACGCCTGCCCGGGAGGGAAGACGAAGTCGTCGATGCAGGAAACGAAACCCATTGCACTAGTCGACGAAGAACTTGACGCAACCCCTACCTAGCGCGCCAACCGTCGAAACAAGATTTCGGCAATACTAAAAGGGGGTGGCTATCAAGCTAGAAAAGTGGATGGGTTAAGAAACAATGAATTTTATACAGGTTCAGGCCTTCTTAATCAAGAAGTAATACCCTACTCCTGTCCGGGGATTGATCCGCCGAGTGTATTATTGATCGTATGATCTGGGAGAAAATCGTGCCTCTAAAGGCACCCGGACCCCTCCTTATATAGGAGAAGGAGTCCGTATTACAAAGCACAGTCCATATTCCTAACGGAATAGGTAGTTACAGATAAAATACAATCGTAACCGACTAGGATCTCAGGTATTTCCTTGACATACAAGTTTGGAATTTAATCCGAGTCCTTTTGAAGATATTCTATCTATACATGGCACCACATACCCAGTCGGACTATACATGCCGTGTAGGTATGCGGTATCCATAATCTCCACACATATAGCCTGCTTAATCTTCCAATTGATTGTGGAAACATCATAAACGATTCATGTACAAACCATCAAGGATGCAAGAGGGGATTGATCCTTTACTCCATAGCATACCTCCGTCTATACTATATATGCATATATTGCCAGATATCATTCATTTATAGCATGCATCTGTTATAAGTCCTCTATATATGCATATATTGCCACCGGATATCATTCATTTATTTATAGCATGCATCTGTTATAAGTCCTCTACACAGATTGATTATCCATCCAGGACTCCATCCCTGAAGCTTCATCAAGAATATATTCAGCATCAATGTAGGCGATTGGCAATATCAATGATCAATGAAGCCGATTGGCGATACGTGAGCACCCTGTCTCTATTCCAATCCCATGATTCTTCTTGATTGATGTTGTGCTTAACTGTTCCTTTTCTTATCTCAGGTTAAGTTCCATAGAGAAATTGCTAGGCAATGCATGTTGTTAGTACATACTACTTTTCACCCTTCAGGTCTCATATGATTTTCATGACTAATCATTATAGTTCAGGGAACTTAACTAAATAGGGTATATGCTTTCTATTTGCAGAAATTTATATTTCCCCTATGTTCTTGAAGGGTGAATGTTCGATTATCCTAAACATTTATCCTTTCAGATAGTCATGTTAGCTACTGATCTAAGTGTAATCTTTTTGTCAAAATCATTGAATATTAAGAATTGTAATGTGTTCTGAGAAACAAAGAGAGTTCAAGTGTTTCTTTATACATACCTCTACTTTTTGTGTTGACAGGTATTTTTGAAATAAGTCCACAGCAACGCGCGGGGTATTAACTAGTTCAACAACTCACCGATGACAATGGGGAATGACAGAACCTTGTCGTGACCGCGCAACTCGCAGTGCTCACGCTATGCCTCTGCTCGGGCCCCTCGCTCTCTGCTTGTGCTTTCTGTGTTGTCCTCCTCGATGTTCCCGCTTCTTACCCCGGTTGCTACGATGGGACTCGAGAGGACGTCATTGTGGGGCCAGAAGTGGAGGAGGCTGGCCACCGTGTTGAGTTGTGATCCAAATTCATTTGCGCTTAATAAAGGCCAGCTTCTGCCGGAGCGAAGTGGAGGCCCTACCAGAGGCTGGCCGGATCGTAATACCTTTTAGCGTTTCGCCTCATATATATACCTCTTATAAGCCGCCGTGTTGCGTTGTAACCTCACCCCGATATAGTGAAGATATTTTGCTGGCTGGCGCCCGTGGTTTTTTTTCTCTTGTTTTGGGAGGGTCTTCCACGTTAAATCTCATGTCTTCTGTGATTGATTTATTGTTGTTTATCGTTTGTTTGCCTATCGTTTCCTAACACACCGCACTGGGCCTCAAGGAAACCGCGGCAATTCAGCAGGTGGAGGATGCCAACCGTAGTGAATCAAGAGGTGAGGGGAATGGTCGCATCTTTTTCGCCCTTGCTGGGAACTCAACAACGACTAGGCCAGCGGCGACGCCATGGAATGCGCATGGGGAAAGGGGGCAGGGGATGGGGGTGTCGCACGGCGCGGGTGGTCCTGCTCATCAACTCACTGCTCGATGTTTCCATCCACACTACCCCTTCATCACTGGTGAAACTCCCCTGTTCCCTGTCGTCGCAGCAAGCACACTTGTGTGGGAAGGCAAGAAGATATGCAAGATGAAGGCAAGGGTAATTTCATCTAAGAGGGTGTTTAGATCCAGAGGTATAAAGTTTTAGCGTGTCACATCGAGTATTATATAGGGTGTCGCATGGAGTGTTCGGGCACTAATAAAAAAACTAATTTCAGAATCCGTCAGTAAACTGTGAGACGAATTTATTAAGTCTAATTAATCTATCATTAGCAAATGTTTATTGTTGTACCATATTATCAAATCATAGAGCAATTAGGCTTAAAAGATTCGTCTCGCAAATTAGTCACAATCTGTACAATTAGTTATTTTTTAACATATATTTAATACTTCGTGCAGGTGTTCAGACATTCGATATGACAGGGTATAAAATTTTTGTGTGTGAACTAAACAGGACCTAAGTTAGCATTCTAGTGAGCACGCACAATTTAAAAGTGGCAATTTAGTGAAACTCATATACATAATGGCATTTTGTCAAAACCCGCTTTTGACAATGCATAATCTCAATTTCCTCTCAGTTGACATTTGTCACCTCCTATAGCCCTTAAAAAAACCATTTTGCCCCTAAAAAGGGAACATGCACTAAGAGCAAGTTTAATAGTATAGCCCACTACTAGCTCCAATTCATCTATAGCCAATTCATACAATAGTTGCTTACTATACTATTAATATATGGTCCCACCTGTCATACACACATTGCATCTTGAAGTCCGCGCTGCAGCTGGCTACAAATCTGTAGCCCGCTGCTCTTCTCTCTCATCTTTTATCTCATTAAAATATGTTTACAGCTGGCTAATAGTCTGCTATTGTACCTGCTCTAACCAAACAGGCACTTTTTTAATAACATATTGAAACAATAGTAGTAGATTTAACTGCATTATTTATAATTGCAGTAGATATTGCAAACCTCTCGAGGGAATTTTGGACATTATGAACAAAAATCAAAGAGCTAACTGAGGTTAATCGAAGTGACAGAAAAAAAAAGAAGAAAGAAATGTACTGGTATGATGGCATATTTTAGAATTTCTGCTAGTCGATGGCAAATTGCAGATATTCTTCTTATCCCACTATAAATATGCCATTTTAGTTAAATGTCACTACTATTCATAATATTAGCTATGTGTCATTGGAATTTGAGGAATTGGACCGTGAATAGTAGTGGTGGTATATTTATAGTGGCATGGATCCAATTAACCCTAGTTACTATTCTATACAGAAGGAAATGACCTCACAATTTTAACAGACATTATCTCGGTAATTTTGAAGCCTGAATCCGTCCAGCAAGGTTCTGGTTACGATGATATTCTGCTTAAATTAAAATTCTTAAGCCGACTATATATCAACCCAATCTTTCAAAGGGACTTACAAGAATAGGATGTACGTGTGTGTACTTATAACAGAAGAGTAAGTACACATAAGTTATGAGCGCTTGAGTTTGTTATGTTTTTCTTAAAAGAAAAGGAGAAAAATTTTAGTATATGTCCAAAGTTCGAGAGCGAAATGGTACTCACGAACGGCATGGCTACAGAAATACGGGCCGCCTGGTGGGCCGAGCAAACCGCAGCCGTCGGATCCGGCCCAACAGCGCTAAACCCTAGCCCGCGGAGGCACCTATATAATCCGCGACCCAAGCGTGAGAGGCGAGAGAGCGAGGCACAGCTACCGGCGGCGCAGCCACACAGCAGCAGCAGGTGAGGAGGAGAGGAGACCCGCCGCCGCCGCCGCCATGGGTAAGACGCCTCCTTCCTCGCCCACGGCCACCGCCGTCTCCTCGAACGCTCCCGCTCCTCCTCCGCCTCCTACTCCCGGTCGGTCGCTGACTCGTTCGTTTCGTTCCTCTCGCAGGTATCTCGCGTGATTCCATGCACAAGCGCCGCGCCACGGGCGGCAAGCAGAAGGCATGGCGCAAGAAGCGAAAGTGAGTGCCCCAATCATTCCCCTTCTCTAGGTTTCTCGCTTGTATATCTTAGTTTTAGCGGGTGTATTTTTAGATCGAGCCCCTCTGTTACGATTTGTATGATCTGTGTGGGCGCGTGCTCGAGGGCGCAGCTTCGTTAGATTTGGATCTTGTTCGTTCAGGACTTGTGGTAGAAGGCATCAGCGTGTGTGATTTTGAACAAGGCTGAGACTTGGACGCATCGTTTTACCTAACTGTAATTTTCGCATGTTTTGTGCTTGATGGCTGGAGTAGTAACAGATAGGTCATTTTTCGAAGGAATTGCAAAATGAACTGGAGATGTTTTTTTTTGGCTTATACCATTTCAAATACCCTATTTAGAGATTCAGTGGTGGCAGTATGGAGAACATTTCCAAGTTTAGATGATTGTAGTACGCTTTGGAGTTCTTGAACCTTTTGTGCATGTTTTATTTGGCAATATCTTAGTACTGTTTTATGTAACTTTATTGGCCATATTACTTCTAAACTTGATGCTGGCTGTGATTTGAGTATGTTGCTAAACGTGCATTTGTTCTGTTGTATGTTAGTTTTAATTTGTTCTCTCACTTTGTCATGAAGGTATGAGCTCGGAAGGCAGCCTGCCAACACCAAGCTGTCAAGCAACAAGACAGTGAGGAGGGTGCGTGTCCGTGGAGGTAATGTGAAATGGAGGGCCCTCCGTTTGGATACTGGCAACTACTCATGGGGAAGTGAGGCCGTGACCCGCAAGACCCGTATCCTTGATGTGGTCTACAATGCATCCAACAATGAGCTTGTCAGGACTCAGACCCTTGTAAAGAGTGCTATTGTGCAAGTTGATGCTGCCCCCTTCAAGCAGTGGTACCTCACTCACTATGGAGTGGATATTGGTAGAAAGAAGAAGGCTCCTGCAGCCAAGAAGGATGCTGAGGTATTTTTCTCCCTTCTGTTGTACATTTTGATGTGATTGGTATAGTAGATTCTTATACACAATTATTTGTCGTCTTATAACTTAAGCTTGGTATCACTTTCGTGATTGGATGTATAGATGCATATTGAAAGATCTGGACTGTTGACTGTATTGTCCCTAGTTACAAGAATTGGACTGTACTTTGCTTATAGCTGCGTGCAGTTCTTGAATTGGTATATTTATGTTTTGGTACTGCAGTAGTATATATTGTATTCTGTTCACATGTATAAAACCAGAATGTATCTACTCTTTAGTAGCATTTTACCTGTCCTGCATAAATATGCTACCTGCAGCATGCACTTGGTAAAATCCGGTGCTTATTTATAGGATTATATGTTATGCTTAAGGTATATATTTTGCTTGACGGAAAAGTATCTTGTCTATAACCTTGCAATGCATTGCTTGCCGGTAATCCTTTATTCATGATAATAGGAATTAGCATCACCAATTTTGCATTCCTAGTTGTTGTAACTCTGGGAGCAACTCTTTTAGATTTATCAAACTGTGTTCAGACTTGTTATTCCTGTTTACAGATTGACTCCGTAGGTTGTCTTTGAGCTGTCATATCATTTGATCCTTCATTGTTGAATTTACAGGGGCAGGATGCTGAAGCTACCACAGAGGAAGCGAAGAAAAGCAACCATGTTGTCAGGAAGCTTGAGAAGCGCCAACAGGGACGCACACTTGACGCCCACATCGAAGAACAGTTTGGCAGTGGGAGGTTGCTGGCCTGCATTTCTTCCCGCCCTGGGCAGTGTGGCCGAGCAGATGGGTAAGATTCCAACACTGAATGAACATCATTGTAAATTAGGCTTTTCTCACAGTATATGTCAGCATGGAGGTGGCATGATCTCGAGTATGTCCTGGTTTGCAGGGGCTCAGATTTCTTTTTGTTGATTATAGTGCAGTCTGGAAGTTAAACAAATGCAAGAATAATAACAATGCTATCTCTAATTAAACCATTTATTTTATAATTCCTTGCAGCTATATCCTTGAGGGCAAAGAGCTGGAATTCTACATGAAGAAGCTCCAGAGGAAGAAGGGCAAGGGTGCCTCAGCTTAGAGCAAGTCTTTCTTTGTTGCTGGTTCTACACTGAAAGAACTACCCTTTTTTGTTCCCTGAGAGCTCCTATGTTATGTTTGCAGACGCATAGCTGTTTTTTTAGGATTAAACAACTTTAGCATGATGACATGAGAATGGGTTATGTACTCTGGATGTTATTAAGTTAAAATATTTACTTTCTGCCAGCTCGTTCATAATTTTGACATTATCGATCTGTCGTGATCTGCCCATTATGTTTGCGCAGAGTTGCATTTTGTTATCTACTAAAAGCCTAAAAGGATGTTTGATCGGACTAGCTACGCTTCAGGAGTGTACTCCCTCCACCCCAGAACTTGACTATCAGAATCAATAATTCTAAGACGAGCGGTCGGTTGTTTCAGAGATAGTATAGCTACTTTCCTTTATTGGAATTTAAGTTTCCAACATCTACTTTATTTAAGGGGACTTATAGAACATTTAAAAATCATTTGTTTTATTAAAAAAATTATATAATCATTATTTATTTTATTGTGAGTTGATTTATCATCAAATGTTTTTAAAGTATTATTTTTTTTATATATACGTAAAAATTTTGAATAAGATAAATGAATCAATGCCGAGTATTTTATCTTATAATGGTGATTACGGCGTTTGGTGGATCGCCAAACCACCCAACACAGTAATGTCAGGATAAAAAGGAAGGGGATATTCATGCCATTTCCTGTTCTTATTTTATGGAAATAAATTAGGAAGGGGTAGTAATGTTATTTTCTGTTTTTTCTCCCTCCTAATAAACATTTATGGATCATTGGATATATTATTTTTTATAAGTTTATCAAACTTATCAAAGTTTGACTAAACTTTTTATAATATAAAAAGAGTGGTAATTAGGTTTGCGAGGGAGAGAACACTGAGCATGGGAGGTGGGACATGCTAATTCAAACTAGATGGAGAGAGAGTGTCATGGTTACGGATAAGACATATATCCTATCCTACGACTTACGGAACATACAAGATTGGCATACCATCATTCACATGATATACATACCATCATTCACATGATATATTTCAGTATGCGATAAGGAAGTATACAAGATATTATAGAAAATATCCTCACGAGCTGGCGATTGACATAGTCCTACTCGAAGAGGATTGGATTGATTCTATATCGTGCAGGGTTCATTTTCTACGAGTTCTATTTAAAGACTAAGATAATCATGGTATAAAAGGCACACCCCCTGAGAGGTTCAGATCATCAAATCTTAGTACTAACACACCCACCATAGTTTACAAAGCCGGAGGACGTGAAGCCAAATTCGCCAGGAGATCTCGTCGAACGGTCTCGACAAGGATCTCAGCAGATTCATCTATTCTTTTGTACTCTGTGATTTTCTATATCAATCTCATGTAAACTGGATTAGGACTATTACCTCACAAGGGGCCTGAACCATTATAATCCTTGTCTTTTGTTTGTTTTGATGTCGTGTCATGTAGATACTCGTACCAACGTATCCTAATACCCTATCTATCCGGTCTCCAGGTATCCCACATCGATAGAAACGTCTATGGGTTTTCCGGCTAGCTCCATAAGGTTGTGGGTTAGACGAACTGGATTCGAAATCTTACCCCTTCTAATTAATTGATATTATGTACTTCCCTAATATTCGTGTTTTGATTCAAACTAGATGTAGACAGTGCATCGTTCACACATATGGGAGAGGCATTTTGGTCATTCTAAAAATATTCCTTTGTCCAATATGCTTAGAATGATAAGATATTTGACATGGTTTCCTATAGAAAATTACCATATATTTTTTATATTCTTATACCAAACTACGTTTGATGTGTAAATTAGACCATTTTATAGATATCTTGTAGCAAATTTTGTTCAGTACCGTATTTTTAGCAAAACTGAATTTTAATAATCCATCAAAATAAGTGCTATTTATCAATTGAATTATCGAAACTAATGAATAGTGTGACGTATTGCCGAAATTTCTCAACGTATAGGTCATGAAATTGGCAACGAAGAAAAAAAACAGAGAGAGAGAGAGAGAGAAGCTTTAGCCAAACAAAATTCTGCCGCTTCCGCTCAAACGAAATGGCGATGATAACGCTGCCAGTAGCTGCCCACGCTCCGTCGCCATGGCTTCCGCCCTCCATCCTCCGCCTCCGCTCCACCTCCACCACCACCACCATCCCCGCCGCCGCCGCAAGATCCTCCGCTCCCCACCCTCTCCCGGACGAGCTCCACCTCGTCGCCGACATCCGCTCGCCGCACAACCACATCCGCGTCGCCGACGTCTCCCGCACCGCCTCCGGAGCCGGCCACCCCCTCGCCGGCGCGCGCCTCCTCCTCCTCGACGCGCCGGGCAACATCCACTCCCTCTCCTTCCCTCGCTCCCCCTGCCCCCTCACCTCCACCTACCTCGACGTCTTCGCCACGCTCCCGCCACTCCTCCCCGCCTCCGCCTCGTCCCTCGCCGTCCTCGGCTTCGGCGCGGGCTCCGCCGCGCGCGCCGTCCTCCACTTCTTCCCGGACATCTCCGTCCACGGCTGGGAGATCGACCCCGCCGTGGTCTCCGCCTCCCGCGACTTCTTCGGCCTCGCGGAGCTCGAGGCGGAGCACGCCGCCCGCCTCTCCATCCATGTCGGGGACGCGCTCGAGGCCTCGGCCGACGCCGTGGCCGTGCCCGGCGGCTTCGGCGGCGTGCTGGTGGACCTGTTCGCCGGCGGGAGCGTGCTCCCGGAGCTCCAGGAGATGGACACGTGGAGGCGGATAGGCCGGCGGATGGTGGCGCCCGGAGGGAGGGTCATGGTGAACTGCGGCGGGCCGTGCGTGGAGGCGGAGGAGGAGGGGAGGGGCGGCGAGGCCGTCAAGGACGCAACCCTGCGCGCGCTCACGGCGGCGTTCGGGCACGGGATGGTGTCGGTGATGGATATGGACGAGAGCTGGGTGGCCATGACTGGACCGGCGGTGTCGTCGGCGCCGGAGGAGGCGGCGGCGTGGAAGGCTAAGCTGCCGCCGGAGCTACGGCGATATGTTGATATGTGGAGGCCGTGCTTGCTGTGAATTCTGAATTGAATTCTCTGAATACCGTGTGATTTCGGTAAGTGAATGCACATATATCTTCTTGTTCCAGTTACATTTTTTGAAAGTTAGTCACATAGCACATCAAAAACAGATGAAATTGTCCGGAAAACAACTGAAAAGCTAATGTTAGCAAAGCGACCCAGTGAAATCGGTGGTTCTGTATGGGTCACAGCTCAGGTGATGAATTGATCTATGTGCAAGCGCAAGACATAGAGGCATGCTTATCAGCAGGAAGTTGAATTCAGATGGCGTGAACTTGAAATGAAGGCAACACAAATTTTTAAGATCCATGTCTTAGATGATTTTGATGTGGAGGCATCAACTAAAAAGGCTTTAAAAGTCTTTGTTTTTCGTACTGTGGATAGATCAACAGGTGATAACTTGGATGTCCTTCGTGGTACTCTTCAAAACAATATTAGAGGTAAAAGAACCCTGCTTATCCTTGATTGACATCGGGGATGATGTTGAGGGAAGATTGGCAACGGTAGAATATGTTCTGGACTCCATTCACAGAAATTATCTTTAAATTACAGAACGGCAAAGCCATTGCCGCCAGGTGTGTGTAAGCTACAAGATCACACTGGCAAAGATGAGTTGTTGCTGCTGCTTACATCTTTCTATCGTGATGTGCTGCCCACACACCTATAAGGGCATGTTTGCAACACAAGGAAACAAACAACAGAAAAGAAAACGCTAGGAATATAGAAACACACCAATGTAAGCGTAAGACACAGAACTAAAAAAAGAACACAGCAATTATTAATAGGTAGAAATCATTTAAACCACTATGCCTTGTTTGTTTAGACGTGATAGACTGGGATTTGGGCCCGATCCACAGGGAACATCCCCTGTTTTCTCTCAGCCTGTGGACACGTTTGGATGAGTCAGGGGTGGAGAAAATCCTGGCCCAATCCATGCACATCCCCGTGGGAGAGAAAAATCTCCAACTAAGCGTGTTTGTTTAGTGTGCATGCTAAGAATGACTAATTTTTCTGAGGAAAGAACTTTTTTTTTCAAAAGGTGCTATCTTAATTAGTCTTGACAACTAATTGCACTACCACATTACTACATATTTATATATGTTCGCTGCTTTATGAACTGTCCAGCCGCAATTATTTGCTTTAGCACTTGTTTGATTCCTTTTTTTTGTATGTCCATTGTCCACTACTATAAGGCTACGGAAATAGTTTAGAAAATAGGTTCAGCCTTTTATTTGTCAATGAACCAACTTTTTGAATTTTGTAGAACACTATAAATTGGGAGCCTTTTTTATTTCAGTGAGTACTATTTGTAATTTATGGCTTGCTTATATGTTGACTATTAATGCATCTTTATTTTGGAAATGAGTAGTTGCAGCATTGTGTTTATGAAAAATTAGATGTTTGTTCTGTTTTTACAATTAGCCGTTGGAATATTCTGGTGGAAACTTTCAGTGATAGGTTGTCCTTGGCTTCTGATGATCATATGCTAGTTAGCTGCTAGCTTCCTTTTCTAGCTATCTTGGTGCATTCTGTAGAAGAACATTGCATAATTGCATCTTGTTCCAGTGTCTGGATAGTAGGGTTAATCTTGCTTCCCATGCTGTGTCAATTTGTGGGTCTTTGTGTGCATGTGCTCTGTGACCTTGATCAGGGCCAAGCTGCAGTTCTGAACCTACAGTTTTAAATGTTCAGTAGATTAGTTATCTTTTGATTCTAGTTCATTTTGCTTCTTGTTTAGTTTACATATATTAGCAAGCACCGTTATCTAATGTCTAAGACTTGTTTCTTTTGGCTTCGTAGTTATAGGGTGTGCATCATGCTAGAATTGTTTGGAAGATAGAATTGTGAGAGACTGCTTGAATTGTAAATGAGATGCATAAAGGACATTTTTTCTAACTGCTCCTTAATTGATGTAGCTATGATGGTTCCATGAACCAATTTTGTCTATAGAATTATTACCTTTGAGTTTTATCTGGGATTTGTACATGATGGCTAAATTTAGAATGCCAAAGAAATTTGTTTTTGCTTTGTACAATGGCAATCGGGACTTTGGAGAGTCTTATTTTCTTATCAGATAAGATATATTAAGTTGTAGGGACTTGCTTAGAATCGAGTGAAGTTCTATTCTTTCAGTTAGCTCAAAGAGCTACTAGTATTTCTGATTTGAACAAAGCTGCTTTCATCGAATTCTAGTTGAAGCATTGCAATTAATTGGCACTTCTTCCCCTATTGTCCAGTCTCAGAATTGGGGATCTGTGTTTTATTTCTTTGTGGGTAAAGAATGCTATTATCATATTCTGAAGTAATCTAGTAGCTCATTTGTCAGTGCTATGTACAAGTATAACTGTGCAAAATATTATTGAAGTGAAACATGCGGTGCATTTTCTTTATAAACTACATTTGATTTCTTTTAAACTTCATAAAGTTGAGATTCAGAAAAGGAAGTCAAAGAGGCAATTTTTCAAATGGATCATAACTCCTCCTTAGGTCCAGATGGCTTTCCTGCAGAGTTTTATCAGGTCTTTTGGGAGATTGTTAAGAATGATCTCATGGCTCTATTTAGAGAATTTCATAAAGGGACATTATCCCTTTATAACCTAAACTTTGGGATCATCGTGCTACTGCCAAAAAAGGCTGATGCAAATCAAATTCAACAATATAGGCCTATTTGCCTACTGAATGTCAGCTTTAAAATTTTTACAAAAGTTGGCACCAATAGGATTACAACGGTTGCTCACAAAGTCATTCGCCCAACCCAAACGACGTTTTTGCCAGATAGAAATATCATGGAAGGGGTGGTGATTTTGCATGAGACTGTCCATGAGTTACACACAAAGAAAATGGATGGTATCATATTCAAAATTGACTTTGAAAAGGCTTATGACAAAGTTAAATGGCAGTTCCTTCAGCAGACATTACGAATGAAAGAGTTTTCACAATCGTGGTGCAATTGGATTTCCAACTGGGTTAAAGGAGGAACTGTAAGTGTCAAAGTCAATGATAATGTAGGAAAAAATTTCCGGACATGCAAAGGCTTGAGACAAGGGAGTCCAATGTCCCCAATTCTTTTTAACATAGTGGCTGATATGTTAGCCATTCTTATTGAAAGAGCCAAAGTCGATGGCCAAATTAGAGGGGTAATTCCACACTTAGTGGATGATGGTTTGTCCATTCTCCAATATGCCGACGATACAATAATATTTCTTGAACATGATTTTGAACAAGCAAAAAACATGAAGGCCATTTTTTGTGTGTTTGAACATCTCTCGGGGCTGAAAATAAACTTTCATAAAAGTGAAATTTTCTGCTTTGGGGGAGCCAAGGAAATGGAGGACCAATATAGACAACTGTTTGGTTGTAATTCTGGTTCCTTTCCATTCAAATACTTAGGAATCCCCATACATTATCGAAAACTCAGAAATTCTGATTGGAAATGTGTGGAGGATAGGTTTCAAAGAAAACTTAGCACATGGAAGGGCAAAAACAGCTCCTATGGTGGGAGATTGGTTCTTCTTAACTCGGTTCTTTCGAGTCTTCTCATGTTCATGTTATCCTTTTTTGAAATACCTCGAGGTGTACTTCAAAGATTGGATTACTACCAATCGAGCTTTTTCTGGAGCAGTGATAGCTAGAAAAAGAAATATAGGTTAACAAAATGGGATTATATATGCCGGCCAAAAGATCAAGGTGGACTGGGTGTCCTAAATCTTGATATCATGAATAGATGTTTGTTGAGCAAATGGCTATTCAAGCTTCTTAATGGTGATGGCCTATGGCAAAACCTTTTGCGCAACAAGTACTTAAAGGGTAAACCCCTATCCCACATGTCACACAAACCAGGAACATCCCAATTTTGGGCTGGCCTAATGAAAGTAAAAGATCAATTTTTTCAGTATGGATCTTTTAATCCTGGTAATGGGATGGAAATAAGATTTTGGGAAGACACATGGTTGGGCTTGCAACCTCTCAATTATCAATATCCTTCTCTGTACAATGTGGTCCGAAAAAGACATTCTACTTTGGCAGAGGTTATGAGCACAACACCGTTGAATGTTTCATTCCGACGATCAATTGTAGGACCAAAGTTAGTTGAGTGGAACGATCTGATCTCTCGACTAGCTAACATAACCCTGTCAAATGAAAAGGATTGCTTTATTTGGTCGCTACATAAAAATGGCCATTTTTCGGTCAAATCCATGTATAATGCGATCATCAATTCCAATGTAAGAATCCACAAGAGGATCTTATGGGAGGGAAAGGTACCACTAAAAATCAAAGTATTTATGTGGTTTCTTCACAAAAAAGTAATCTTGACAAAAGATAATCTCATAAAGAGAAATTAGAGGGGAAACAAGTAATGTTGTTTTTGTAATACACAAGAGACCATCCAACATCTTTTCTTTGACTGTCATGTTGCACGTTTTGCTTGGCGATGTGTCTTCTTTGCCTTCAACATCCTCCCTCCCCACAATGCAAAAGATATTTTTGGTGACTGGCTAAGGGGAGTGCCTAGACTCACAAAAAAAATGATTTTGTTTGGAGCTAGTGCTTTATGTTGGTCAATTTGGCGTTGCCGTAATGATATAGTTTTTAACCATAAAAAAATGCCTAACATCATGCAGGTTATCTTCATGTGTTCCAATTGGCTCCACTCTTGGTGTATGATGCTTTCATAGGAACAATAGGATACTATGCACAATGGTGCTACACGCTTAGAATTAGTAGCCAGGGAACTTTTATTCCATTTTGGATGGCGTAGTACCTACAGAATTTCGTGATAGAATCTACGTGATTTTGAAAAAAAAAATATATTATTTTAGTAGATCATATCATCGGCAGAAGTTGGGGGTTTGTCCCATCTCGCCTTTTATAACTTTTCTGTTCACGTCTGAATTTTTTGGCTGTGTGCCTACGGCAGAGGCCGGAGATGTAACACATTTCCATTATCTAAAAAATAAAGTTGAGATAAAAAAAGAAAGCATTTCATGTTCAAACAGCTAAGAGGGAGAGACAATTAATCATGAATGTTCATTGCCTACTGGATGGTGGATCATGCCTAATCCCAATCGAGGGGGATTGGATGGGTGGGTGGGAGGGATTAAATTCCAATGTGCATGTTTTGAGCCCTACAGTGTTTTTCCCACCCAAATAGTATTCTAATTCCAAAGGTTGCTCTATCTTTCCTTTGAAAATCCCTTGAATCAAACTTTCATTCCTAAGTTAGTGATGGTTTCAGCGACTATTTTGCTCTCCAATATATTCACGCATCAAAATTTCTTGCTGCCAATAATGGGAACAAACTCGTGTAGCGCTCCCCTGTGGGCTGTGGCTCTACTATACCTATACTAGCGAGTTGTGACAGGTCACCTGCCTGCCTACGTTTTGCGAGGATTCTTGTGCTCATCAGTTGGCAATGTTCTCTTCGACAAGAGTAACCTTTGGAAAACGAGTTGCACGGACGCAGCCATATGCTTCTCGGACGCCGCAAGACAAAGAACAAAATGGACATCAAGTAAAAATGTAATTTGTATTACAATATTATAATAATAACAATGCACTATTTATCTTTGACATCGCGGCAACACCTCAAAGACAGTAAATAATAGTACAAGGCAAACCACCCCAGGGCCAACAATGACTTGACTAACTAGTATAAATAATTATAACAACACAGACTACCCCTAGAATCTTTTGGTAGTGTACACGGATAATTCGCCTCTGAAAAGAGAGGGATGTGCACAGCACGACAGGCTGCATCAAAGAAGCGCCTGGAGCGGCCACATTTTGCTACATATGCTACAACTCTCGCCTATTTACACAGCCGGTGATGTAAGCATGTCAGCGGTCGTATGGAAATTCATTGTCATCTTCTATCACCTTGAACGGCTCTCGGTGGCGACCGGAGCAGTACAGGTTCCACATCTTGTAGTACGCACGTTCAAGGTTGCGTACCTGAAACAGTTTAGGTAAGAAATCAAATCCAGCAACCGTAAGAACCAATCAAGATTCAGGACCTTCGTCTAGGTAAGAAATGCGTCCACGGCAAATACTAAGGTGCGAACTTACCCATCTAGCTGTATCAAATAATGGGCAAGTCATACGGACTTCCTTCAACTTATTAGTCAGAGCTTGAAGTTTTGCCGGATTTAGTGCAAGGTCTACTGCCCTATCTTCATACTCTTTCATACTGATAGAACCAAAAGGGAAAAGGCAGGATTAGTATGACATAGTTAACTGCAATTTAATTAGATGGGTTTTAATCTACACTTGCCTGCTGACAATCATCTCTTCCCCTAGCCCGGTGGCTAGGCAGAGGGAACCAGCTACTCTGGTTGCCATTTTCTCCAGTGGAAGGGTTATCATTGGTAAACCAGCCCACAATATGTCTGTCCCAGTTGTGTGCGCATTGCAGAGAGGGCTGACTCAAAATAAATCACACAAGAGAATAAACTAAGAACATCGAATATTTTGCTTGTGCACTGAAAGAAAAATGAAATTATTGCTGGTAGAAAATGCATACGTGTCCAGGAAAAGGTCTGCCAATGAGCTGCGTCTAATATGCTCATTTTTCATAGCAACATCAGTGAAGATGATCTGGTCGGGTCTGACTCCTCTCGCAGCAGCATCTGCAAAGTCATTTTTTCATAGCATTCAGCATTATAAAGCGGAACTCTACCCTTTTCTTTTTTTTCAGGTGGAATTAACACTTGAAAAGTGAAAATTACTTACGTGCTCTTACTCTAGTTTCACCTGCTGCTGGGAACCTTAAAAGCCATAATGCACTGTTCGGAACACGTTTGAGAATATTGCACCTTCATAATTACAAATAAGGGATAAAGATTAGTCAGATGACCCATAGGCCCATAACAAATTCTGGTCCATCAGAGCTTCTACAAGAATCATATACAGAGCAGAAAAAGGAAAGGAAGATGTAAACAGTGCCATTACCATGTATCAAATATTTCTGGATCCATCTTATAAAGCTGATTAAAGCATGCAAAGATGAACTTATCCTCGGGTAACCCATAATCTGATCTTTTATGTGGGCATACAGGATCAAGACAATCACGATTTTTCTGGCAGACAGATTTTAAGTGTCAAAATCAAAGATGATATGAATGAGAAGGGCAAAAGAAAAGATAGCATGGCGCACGAACCTGCTTGTAGTCATTGACAAAATAACAATGAGGCAGATGGACGAGTTTCTCAGAATATATGTGTGAATAGCAAGTTGGCGAAACAAACTGCAGGATCATTTATAACTTGTAAGAAACCACACTCAAATCAAAAATCACTGAATAATGTGTAGTCACTCCTATCATACCTCATCTGTAACTAGGTAGTCTATATATGCAGCCCCAGTTGTGCCTGGAAACCCCATGTACGAAACCTGGATGGGGGCTGGTTGCAGTGCAAAAATTTCATTCCTGGCACCCTGTTTAAATCATAAGCATAGATTTTAGTAGTAAATAGCAATGCAAAAGATCCTAGTAGAATTGATGTAAGTTGGCCTTCACGCAAGAAACCAAAAAATTCCATACCGCGTACTAAGGATGAATGATGCTTATATTTAATAGCCCAAGTCTCAACTTTACAAATAATTATATAGAAAGGCCGTTAATGTCCTATGGGATGTGTAATTTTCCACCACAATACTTAGTTAAATATCCATAGAAGAGCCCATTATGGCGAAGGAATACCCAATAAGAATCAAAGGGCGTGCAATGGGAACAGATATATATTCATAAGCATTGTGTATTACCTTTGTGTAACCATTAAGGTTTATTAATATTTGTATTTTGTCTTGATTAATGATTCTGGCAATCATATCAGAGGTCATGGCAGACACATCCACAAAATGCTCAGCCTCAGACTGAATACGCTGCCTCCATTCAGTACCATCATTTTGACTCAGCGCATAGCAGAAGACCTGTTGCGCCCAAACATGAGTTGCACATGAGATTTCAAACATATGAACAATATGCTAGAGAGAGAGAGAGAAGGTGAAACAACCTCAACATTGTCACGGTCATGCATTCCAAATACTGAACCCATGAGATGGGAGAGGGGATGATTCCCAAAATCGCTGCTAACATATCTGAAATATTAACAAGGGAATCGATTACTATGCTATTAGGAGTCCTTCAGAAGCAAGACATGCAAGATTTTTCGAATACATACCCAACCCTTAGTCGACAGTGTTTACCCTCTGCTTTGACAGGAACAGGAGGGGGATGCACAAAGGACGGCAATCCAAAACGAGAGGCAATCAAGGAACAATGAGCAGCATATTTACAGCTGGTAAGTAAAAATCAATAATTAATGAGAAAAGTTAACAAGAGAATATTCATTAATGATGGAAAGAACAGCATGACATAGGTCCACACCTTATCTCTAGTGCAAGCATGGGATCAATAGGATATGCGATGGCATGGAAAGGTTGCACGCTTGGAAGTACTGACATCTACAGATAAACACATGAAATATATAGGTTGTGGGGAAAGGTCATACTAACTCAGTTTAATAATTGAATTTGATTGTTTATTGTAAAAAGCTCACCTTTATTTGCTTTCTGATAATTTCTTCAACATCGCGAAACATGGCATTCCTGTTTTCCCAATCACACACACACTGTACAAAACAAAACAAAAAAGGTTACAAACAGCTATGGAAGATTGGAAGTCATTAGCCCGAAACAACATAGAGTCTACAACCGAAGTAAAAGCAGATATTGCAGATAGTCCAAGAACAAGGACAGACTACCTGAACTCATAACTGTTGAATGATAATGAACAAGTTTACACTAATTTGCACACTAGACTTATAAATAGCGCAACGAAAAACTAGACCTGTTAGGATAAAGTACTAAGTGCATTCTGTTCGTTTATTGTGAAACAACAACATTACTCCCTCCATCCACAAGAGTTGTGCGCATAACATTTCTCAGTTTATCCACAAGAGTTGAACGTATTTTGTTTGTGCCTCGAAGCAGTAATCGTATGGCTGCGGATGGATTAATTTGATAACGCGGCCCGAGCAGCCAACCAGTTGAGCATGCACATGCAATTGGCAAGGCAACTGCATGCATGCGGCACCAGTGCACGAGGGCGGGGCTGTTGGTTGCGTATGCGCGATATGCGGGAAAAACGAAACGACACTGCGTATGAATCCATATAGATGAATAAATGGATCAGAGGAGTTAGTGTTCTCCTTGGTCACTGTGAAAAAAGTTATATGTACAACTCTCGTGGATGGAGCGAGTACTAGGTTTAAGGTAAGTGATGAATGTTCCTATACAGTCCCTCTGGTCACAGGTAAGTGATGTTTTGGACATCAAGAAGGTAAAATGCAACTTTGACTGCTAACTTATATTGTATACCCTCTGTTCCATATCATAAGGTGTTTAGTTTTGTCCTAAGTCAAACTTCTCTAACTTTGACCAAGTTTATAGAAAAATCAACCAAGAAATATGTCTCAATAGTGTATTTATTTGGTATTTTAGATGTTAATTATTTTACTACAAACTTGGTCAAAGTAAAAGAATTTTGACTTACAACAAAACTAAAACACAATACAATATGAAACAGAGGGGGTAGTTATTACTCTACAAATGTTCCTTTTTTGTGTGGGTGTGTTCGGCTGGTGGGAGTACAGTCAGCAATACTCACATATATATGCTCTGGCCAGCTTTGCCTTTAAACAAATTTACATCCTCAGTTTAATTTTGCCATACATGCTTAAATAACAGGAAAAATTTCAATTATGATGGTTACACCAACAGAACATAGAGGTGATTACCTGTAAAGTATGCAAAAGGTTGCAGGTTGCTTCAGGAAAATCAGGACGCAAACGAAGAGCCTGTTTATAGCTAACTATAGCCGTTTCAACATGTCCACTACAGAAAAGGTGTCAACAGTTTATGGTTATATACTATAGAATACCAAAAAGAAATGAGGAAACTAGAGGCGTGTACAGTCCAAAATGTTGGGAAAAGTCTCTAAAGTGTGCACCTGTCTTTATAAGCTGAGGCTAAGTTGGCATGGGCTTCTGCCATGGTTGGCCTGATTGTTGCAGCCTGAATGTAGTCCTGAATTGCTTCATTGACTCTACCGATCTCCTTGAATGTGTTCCCTCTATTAACTAGTGCATCAGCTGCAGTAGGATCTACCCGAAGTACTTCAGTATAACATGTGATAGCATCAGCATAGTTTCCCTGGTGCAAATACAAAGTGAACATTTAGGATCGACTTATGGGTGCAAATTGTTGTTCAAGAAGCTACTCAATTAGTTTCTTCAAAAATATTAGCTATTCAATACTACATGAATTTCGTCCGTCATTAACAAGTGCAATGGAGGAAAGGAAACAAGCTGGAACCTGTTGCTTGTATATCACAGCCAAGTTGTTCAGAGGAGAAGATAACCCAGATGTCACAGATATTGCTGCTTTGTAAAATGAAGCAGCCGCACTTATCAGGTTCCTGCAGGATATTTTGGTATCGGTGAGCTTACTAGCACCGTTTTGCAGTTAGAGAAAAGTTATCCCTTAAATCTTATTATCGGATACAAGGACATGAAGATTCTCACCACTCCATATAAATATTTCCTAGGTTAGTAAGAGCTTGTGGATGGTTTGCTTGCAGCGCAAGGCATGACTGCATAAAGAAAAGTAAGTCACAGACTGACATGAAAGCGACAAGTACAACCGAAGGCAAGAATCATACTCTGTAGCAGTTAATTGCTTCTTCCACTCTTCCAGCATCTTTAAGGGCATTGCCCTGTAGAGAGGAAAAAGCTTGTCATTCAACTATTTATTATTTATAAACACTTAATAACAGAATGTGGTCCAGTGGCTTACCATGTTATTGTATGCTTCAACAAACTGTGGATCGCAGATTATAGCTTGATTGTAACAACGAATTGCTATATCAAGCTGGCCTTGCTCATAGTAAATGGTAGCAAGATTACCTGCATGAAAATGTCCCCCCTACCTTTGTATTACGAGGTATACTAAGGCTCTACTTTGAAGGTAAAGAAAGGACCATTCTCTTGTAAGCTTGTTCGTATCTCACCCATGATGAATATCTAAATAAATGGACTCGAAGGGGTAATATTTAATTAGTACTTACATGCCGTTTGGAGAACAACTTAAAGGTCTATGATTGCTTTAAAAAGAAAACAATGGCACATAAAAAAGATCGAAGAAGGCTCAGTAAACTGCTAAAATGAGAATTATGAATCTCACCGTAAGCCATTGCATAGTCAGGACGTGCCTGCACCGCACGCTGATATGATATAATGGCTTCTTGAGACATTCCCATGGTCTGGAAAAACAATTATATCAAAAAAAGATCCACTTTTGCTCTAAATCCTCCCAAGCTCTTGCAGGCTCTCTGGCAAGATGCTTGTATCATAACTCATGACATAACTTTACCTTATAAACATTCCCTTGGTTAAGATATGCATCAGCAAAAGATGGCTTAAGTTTAACAGCTTCCTGAAAATCAAAGATAAAGCATGTCATCAGGGAAATTGAACACTTATCGTTTACCACCATCTTGGCAGATGGCATAAAACAAAGAAGCATTTGTACCACTTCAAAACCATAATAGCATAGCACAATATCATAATAAATAGTCATAAAAAAACATAGGCCACTCCTACTTTTCACAGTTTACAATACTTCATAGTCTCTATACAAGACCACAGTTTATATTTTATCAGATATGAGTAAACAGTATGGCAGATAATCAAACTTGTGTAAGTAGTTTATTTGGGACATGCATAATTGGCTCACGAATGCACAATAAGTAGTTCATTAAGAGACCACAGTATGCACATGTTGGCCAAACCCCACTTGGCTGTCTTGTCAATCCTGTTATCGTTATCCATGGCAACTCATTAGAGAATCGACAGCCAACATAGATGCCAGCTGTTCTCTCAAAATAAAAGAAAAGGGGGTTGGCTGAGCTCAAAGACACAACACGAGAACAGTGGTCATGCATGCATGATGACTATAGCAGGGCAGCCGGCAATCAATGTGGCAATCACAGGGCCAGAGCAATTTAGGTGTTTCACTAGATGTGGCCATGCTAACAGAAGTGGGGTGGAAAGGAGGCAAAATTAACAGAAGGATCTTTCTCCTTCGGGTGAGTTAGATGTGCTTTGACTAGGAGATTGTGTTAGTTTGGTGCTCAGCCAATAGCATGAAAGAAGGTTATTAGTTAAGAGTGAAGAGGGGTTTCCTCAAAATACTCCACTCATATGTGTTCAGGACTTCAAGACTGACAAGGCACTACAGTGTGTGCCAACACAGAGGAATATCCATGAATAATGGAAAAAAGAACAGCACAAAAACAAAACAAAAGAAGATCTCTAGTTCCACAATCTGACAAATTGCACCAAAAACACATCTTACATAAAGCAACAAAATAAGAGATTAGCTCAAGTTTGTTGACGCAGCAAATTCTAATAACGTGAAACCACCAGCACAAATGCACAGAGCGACTCCAGTTATGGAACGAATGGACTATTGCATGTCAAAAAAAAAACTAGCTATTTAAACAAAAAAACAATTTAGGATATATTAACCATTTCACAAAATGGTGCCATCAGGCTTGAATGCTGCAAAAATAAGTGTGATAATTCCAACGTATACAGTTGTGGCATTTACCTTATAATATAGTAAAGCTTTATCCAGATCCCCTGCCTCCATGAACAGGCCAGCAAGATTCGACCATGCGATCGCAAATTGTGGATCTATGCGTAGTGCTTCAATGTAACAATTGTATGCCTTCAAATACAATGAATTAAAATGTCAAATCAAAGCATATGTAAGCATGCATGCATCAGGGCAAGATTCTTGCTGGAGTTATCAATCGTACAAATTAAAAGCCTAAGTAAAATATGAATGTTCAGCATGGTCCTTATGTCAGTATAAAACATATGCAATTGGCCAATCAACATAAAAAGGTAGAAGAACATACAATACTTAATTGATAAGATAAGCATGGGAACAAAAGTTATGAACATATGCGGTCAAAAAAGCAGAATGGAGAAGAGCATATCAGTGCATACGATGATACAAATAATGAGGGACAGTGTAAACTCACAATATAAAAAAACGAGTAGAGAAAAAATAATAGCAGTAAGTATCCAGGACTAACGAAATCTCACCTCCTGAATAAAACCTTGGGCCTTCATCAGATTACCAAGATTGCTGTGCGCATCAACCTAAATCAGTGACACATTGGCACCAGTTTAAAGAAGAAAATGGTCCTACCAACAAGGGGATAGAACATAGAAGTCATACCAGCAATTAAAGAAATACATACCAATCGAGGGTTGATTGCAAGTGCTTGTCTACAGCATTGAGCTGCCTCATTTAATCTTCCCTTCCATGTATATGCACTAGCAAGATTTGACCAAGCATCGCAAAAGTTTGGTCGCAGCTAAAATATTCAACCAGAAAATATGTGCAAAGTTCAGATACATATCAAGACAAGAAAAGATAACAAGACAGATCACATGGAGGAAATAAAACATTCTTCTCAAGTACTTATTTCCCAAGAATATATAAGATCTTCCAAGAAAATGGCAACATTTACCAAAAATACAGGTATGGAAACCTCGGATTAAATTTTAAAATATACATTATTTTTCTTTATTTTGCATATATATACATGCTTTTGAAAATTTTACGGAAATATACTTTTTCCGGAGATTGGTGTCACGGCACCCGAGCGGTGACACGGAGCCAACACGCGTGACCAAATTGATCTCGCAGACGCGCGGTACTAACACACAGAACCACTGTGGTTCGGCACCGTGGGAGCACGCAATCGCAGCGATGCCTCTCCACGAGCATGCGAGACAGCCCCATGGCTGACCAGGGCCCGACAACGGACACTCCTGCAGAGCTGAAGCGCTCACGGTTGCACGGCACCATCCGGCGACGAGGCAGTAAAGCGCCAGTGAGCCGACTGACACATGAGCAGTGGCGCGCACCATGTAACGCTAGGAACTCAATTGCCTGCTTGGCTTGTGTTTACTCTCTCCGATTAGATTAATCTGTGAGCTGGTTGGAGCTAGCAATCATCTTTTACATTTGCTATTATCTCTTCCCTCCTTTCTTTTTGTTTCTTCAATTCAATCATATGCATGAATGTAGCACTGTACTATTGCAAGTGGTACCTACCTACCTGATGTCTCCAAATGATGACATTTGTGTTACAAAAGGCCATTATTTGACCTCGTCATGGTTTTGAATCCTTTGTAACAGCCATGTTTAAAGCAATCAAACCACCTTATTGCAAGGGAATGAATCAACTTTATTGCTACATTTAGAATGAGAATTGATGTATTACACTAATGCCTAGAATCCTAGGCTTGTACTCTCCCTACTATATAAAGGGACCTTGAGATTAATGAGAAATGACAGCTATTTCATGATTCACTATCTACATTTCTAACACGTCATCAGCACGTAGCTCTAACCAGCTGAGCAAGAAAGGTGAAGAGGAATAGGCAAATGGCGAGCCATCTTACCCTTCGAGTTACCGGTAAGTTCTTCACCTTTCTTGCTCAGCTGGTAAGAGCTACATGCTGATGACGTGTTAGAAATGTAAATAGTGAATCATGAAATAGTTGTCATTTCTCATTGATCTCAAGGTCCCTTTATATAGTAGGGAGAGCACAAATTCTAGTCATTGGTGTAATACATCAATTCTCATTCTAAATGTAGCAATAAAGTTGATTCATTCCCTTGCAATAAGGTGGTTTGATTGCTTTAAACATGGCTGTTACAAAGGATTCAAAACCATGATGGCTGCATTGACGAGGTCAAATAATGGTCTTTTGTAACAATTTGCACCTGCTGTTTACTTTTGCTAATTAACCCATATTGGTATGACTGTAGGCTTAAGTTGTCAGTTAGATGTCTCAGGACCAATGGTGCCTGGAGGTTACGCGCCACCGCTCGCCTTCCGCGTTTCCACTCCGTGGGAGCGTCGGCTGTCGGGCGCCGGTCAACAGGGGAATGGTCCCGCGCGCCCGTGGAGCGGCACCGTTGCGGTCGCGCGCTTCCGGTTTCGCGGGTTGCTACCGTGCATCCGCTACCCGGGCCGCTGGTCCGCGAGATCAACTCGGTTGCACGTGTTGGCGCTGCACCACCACTGCCGACAACATGGTCCCGTGGCACCAACCCGCGGGAAACATATATTTCTGTAAAATTTTCAATAACATGCATATATATGCAAACGGAAGAAAAATAATGTATATTTTAAAATTTAATTCTGAAAACCTCAACCCTAAAATTATATGAGCAGAAAACAAGAGTTGGTTGTTGTTCAAAAAAATTTGATAAAGTTTGAAATAATTGAAGTTGTTGTTTCAAACAAAAATTGGTAAAGCTTGATTTCAAAAATGTAAGTTCTAAACAATGCAATGGACACTGGAATCATATCGATAGAAGGTGCCAACTCAATTTTTAATGTATGACATTGTAAGACCATGCCCAAGAGCCCAACAATTTGACAAAAATGTGACAAGCATTGAGGGAACCAAAAGCAATTTATACAATAAACTTGAACCAAATTCAATGAACAAAATTCCAAAAATTAACTTAGGTTGAAAAACGAAATAAGTGACAAAAACAAAACAAGGAAATGTAATGCACAGCAGAAGCAAACCTGAATGGCGGTTAGATAGTAACGGATTGCAAGATCAACATCACCCTTCTCCTGAATAGCAAAATATATCGCATCTATTTTAGAATGATAAGTATTGACTTTCAAAACAATATACTCATTGGCAAATAAGATTATTATTTTTCATGATTTATATCGCCAAACTACCTTCCATGCATTGGCCATGTTACCATAGCACTCTGCAAAGTTTGGATCAATAGCAAGAGCCTCCTCATTCTTTGCAATACACATATCATAATTACGTATCTGCAAAAGACAAGGAATCACAAGCTTGCCAGAAAATCCGTGCGAAAGGCAAAAACATATGCGTCAGATGGCATCAAGTATTCAGGTCAATATTCACCTGATAGTAAATAGCTCCAAGAAGAAGCAGGTTATCTGTCCGCCGTGGATTCTTCTCATAAACGATGTTACCATGCTCTAATGCCTCTTTATACTTTCCAGACCGGTAATTTTGATGTGCAAGTGCCAAATGCCGTTCTACATCAACAGCTGAAATAAATCAATGAAAAGCTTAATTAGATCTATCATTGAGCATGTGATATCAATATAAATAAGAGTATGAAATTCCTATAGAGTTTTTATTGGACAATTATATTTCATTTGAAGAAAAAAAATCATGTAATATATTTTCTACAGAAAAATTTTAGGCTTCGAATAACATAAGATTGTGAACAGGTGATGATAGCCAATCATCTAGCAAAACCGGTATGTGTAATAAGTCCAAATACTCCCTCCGTTCTCGAATAATTGACATTGGCACTATTCAAATTTCAACTTTGATCAGTTGTATTTTTTGTGTTAAATTTATATAACACTTGAAAACATATTATATTATCGAAGTGTGTAGCATCATAAATATAACCATACATTTCTATTTTTATCATAATATAATCACCTAAAAGTAATCCATGGTCAAAGTGAGACGGATGTAATCAGCAGTCTCAATTATTTGAGGACGGAAGGAGAACAGAGGGGGTATTTAAACAGACTTAGCACAGCAGATTAGCAATCCAAACAGTACTGATCAGATTCTTGGGCACTTTTGCTTGTCTTGTTTAGGCAAATCACCCATACAGATCAAGAGCCGAGACACAGCACCATATTAGTAACTCAACGGCTCGGTGCTCACCCATCTCCAGAACCAGAAAAGACTCACAACCAATCCATTTCCTAACAGGTGTAAGTCTGACACAGAACACCATCGAGAATAGCAGGTTTACCGAGTGGGTGAAACTTGAAAAAGGTGTACCATTTCTAACCTAGAATAAACCATCAGAAATAAGATGGTCAATAAAATAGCCTAGAACCTTTTTTGTCCTCTTGTTTCAAGGCGGAAATTAGATAGTCTCCAAGTTGCAGTTGTTAAATCTAAGTAAACCAAAGCTACATATGCTTCCACAAATTACGAGAGCACGGAAGTAACGAATCCCCCAACTCCTCCGGGATCTCTTTTTTTCTCCCCAAAAAAGGAGTAGACCCCTCTCCCGAATCTAATCAAATATAGGTACTATTCGCAGTCCACCTCCACCCACAGGAATAAAAGAAAAGGGAAAGATCTTAGTAGAAAACATCCAAGAGCATAACAATAATAAGCTACTAATAAAAGGAATAGTAACAAATTTCAAAAACAAAAACCCCCTTACCCCCGAGCTGCTTGGGCTTGGGCTCGGGCTGGGCCTGGGCCCTGGCGTCGACCGGCGGCGCGGGCGGCAGCAGGAACGAGGCTGGCGACGAGGCCACGGACTCGTCGAGCTCGGCGGCGGCGCGGCCGAACCCTAGCCAGTCCGCGCCCCCGAGCAGCGCCGGCGCCGCCGCCGGCTGCTGCGGCCGCGGGTCGCCGCCGCCCTGCTGCTGCAACGAGAGCATCTCCGCGGGGGCGGGGGTGCCTCCTCCCTAAGGTGAGGCCGCCGCTCGGCCGGCCAGATCGCCCGGGCAGCCGCAGGCAGCGGCAGATCGGGCGGAGGGGGAAAGCGGGAGGGGGTTGCTTCGAGCGCCTTCGAGAAGGTGGGGGAAGAGAGAGGAGAGAGAGAGCAGTAAATGCCGCCGTGTTGGGAATCGGGAATGGAAAACGGAAGAGAAGCTGCAGCTGCTGGCTGCTGCGGGACGGAGAGGGCAGGTGTGCGATATATACGGCATCGAGGTGGAGGAGACCTGCCCCTGTGCAGACGGAGTGGGGAAAAAAAGGAATTTATTTTTGCTCTTTTCTTTTTTTTATCTACTAAAAGATTGTCCAGATTCGTTGTATTAGACTATATTAGCTTTTTTTTATGCCAACATATATAAACTTTTTTAGATTGGTACGGATATTATGAAAATATGTGTGAATGTTTTAAGAAAATGAGTGATTGGTTAAAAAAAATAAGTAGATAAAAGAGTATAGTTACGATTGGTTGAGAGGGTAAGGTAGGTGGAGAAATAACTTTATTTTGGGACAAGATAATATACTAGAAATAGCTATATTTTAAAATAGAGGTAGTAGGGCTACGCGGCACCAGGAAAATATTCTTTTTATTTTGTGTTCTTGCAGCTCTGATTATCTTCTTAAACCTCATTTACTTAAATGCAATATAATATATACTCCCTATGTTTCGAATGTTTCGAAATGTTTGACACCGTTGATTTTTTAGCACATGTTTGACCGTTCGTCTTATTAAAAACGTTTGTGAGATATGTAAAATTATATGCCTACATAAAAATATATTTAACAATGAATCAAATGATAGAAAAATAATTAATAATTACTTAAATTTTTTGAATAAGACGAACGGTCAAACATGTGATAAAAAGTCAACAGCGTCAAACATTTCGAAACGGAGCGAGTATAAAAGATCCGAAGCAATTTACGGCAAAATAATTTAGTTACCGTTAGACAAAAACTTCGTTGAGTTGTAAACACGACTTTTTAGGCTCAGTCTTGTAGGAGTATAACCGTTAGGTTTAATTTACTATTAAACTAAGGTTTTTCTTGCGGAAAATATTAAACTAATGTTTGATAATATATATCTCCATCCTAATATAAGTGCATCCTAATATAAGTGCACCTAGTACCAATATGATATTTCATGGTACAACGAACCTACACCTACACATACAGCTATCCAAATTCATTGTACTATAAAATATCACATCCAGTTTCATGTGTATTTATATTGGGAAGGAGGAGCCCCATCGGTTGGCCTAATAAACCAAAGCAAAAGCTAAAATTTGATTTTTGAACTGAATTTTAACAAGATTTTAAAATATTTTCAATGTAATTTTGCTACAAATAAAAGTGTAAAAGTTTTACCTATAAATTAATTTTATTCCCTAATAAGCCAAACCGATGGGGCTAGTAGTATCCTCGCATGATTCTTTCAGTACATTCCAATATTACAATAACATGGTTGTAACACATGAAAACAGTCTAGATCCAAATAATGCAATACTTTCTTCTATCATAAATATTTGATATCTTTGTATAAAATTTAGAAAAAAAAACTTCACTCATTAATTTTACATTATGACAAGATGATAAAATTTATTAAGTTTATGTTGCTAGGATAGTACTCCAAAACATTTTGTGTGTATGAGAATTGGGACCATATATTAACGATGTAGTATATAATTATAAGTAACTATTGTATAAATGAACTATTAAATTGGTTATAGATGATTTGGAGCTAGTAGTTGGCTATCTCTAAGCACTTTCAACAAAATGGCATTATCATAATCCACTATCCACCATAATACCAAGCAAAACATCAGCACACAGAACCAATATTTTGTGACCAAGCTTAAAGCATAAGGGAGAGAAAAGTCCCTCGTTTTTCATGCGCACGCTTCCTAAATTGTAAAAGGTATGTTTTTTAATATATATATATATACATACATATATAATGTTTTTTAAAATCGTATTAATCTACCTTTTAAGTTTGAAATAATTAATACTCAATTAATCATGCGCTAATCACTCACTTAAATTTATGTATCTTTTTAATCTTCCTATTTTCCCTCCTCTCAAACACACCCTTAGTAGTTAAGGCATACTCTGTAGCAAATCATCACAAGAACATTGCTCGACGTAGGAGGACAACAGTAATGTGACATAATAATATAACTAAAATATAATATATTCATTTGTTGCGTAGAGATGTTATTGTTATTGACCCATATACGTGTAACCCGCCCTCTTGCCCTACCTGAACCTGCCAACTACTCATCCACCTCAGTTTCATACTACTCGCATGCTAGTACTAAGGTTGGTATTCAAGGAAAAGCGTGAATAGTAGGTCTTCAAACGTAAGAATGAGGTCGTATTAGAGAATATGTAAGCCAGAAGTCATTGGATGATGGTAACCCATGGTGGAGACGATGGGAGGTGAGCAGGGGCTTGGCCTCCCTCATAATTTGAGGTTTGCAATGTTAATCACTATTGCTTAAGTGGTTTTGCGTAAAATTACTATCTCTCTTTGTCCTCTTTAGCAGAAAAATGAAAATAGAATTTAGGATTCTTGTTGTGTCATTGGAGCCGATGAAGGACCCGATGAAGAGAACTAGGGATGAGCATAGATGGTGCTTTCAAAATGGTGCTGCAATAAATGTTCATAATTGAAGTCAACAGTTGGGAAATCAAGCTTCTCCAAATTTCCAAATTTGTAGTACATTTTTTATTTTGAATTCCATCCTAAAATATAAGACACGATCCATTTTTTCCCGTGTCTCATAATATAAGGCGTGCATGTATGCATACATTAACTATCACCTTTTAGGCCGCGTTCGTTACCTCCCGTTCCCAACTTCGCTCCCTCGTTTTTCGCACGCACACTTTTTAAACTGCTAAACGATGCGTTTTTTGTAAAAAAAAATTCTATACGAAAGTTGCTTAAAAAATCATATTAATCCATTTTTCAAAAAATTAGCAAATACTTAATTAATCACCCGCTAATCATTGCTCCGTTTTCCGTGCCAGGGAGTGAGGGTTCCCAACCCTTACTCCCGAACGCAGCCTTAGATCTATAAATTTGGTTTATTTTAAATCATGTACCATCAAGTATTCCAATCATATTGCTTGCATATATGGATGTGATTCAATCGAGGAGGTGATTAATCTTTTCTTGGTTTTTGTGTTAGAAGTGGTTGAGCCTTATATTTTGGGATGAAGGGTGTAGTACACTTCATATTGAAAATTCATAATTGGTTATTCCATGTTCCACCAAAACTCAGCTAACCGCTGGTTGAAAATACTACTCCATCCATTCCATTTTGATCACCTTAAAATTTTTGAGGTCTTCCGAAAACAGTCATTATCTAACAAGGGTCTCTTTATTTATTTGTGCAGAGAGTACATGTGCATAATTGAATGTATTGCATGCATCCAACCAAAATTAATTTCTATTGATGCAATGGCATACAGTATTTAAAACATGAGAAATCCGCAGGACACAAAGCGATGAAGCACCTTAACCGAGGAGGATTAATTTAAGAATGATAAATATTTTTGGGATCCATAGTCTTGGTGTCATTTGCTTATGGGATGATCAAACTGGTATGGAGGGAGTATTACTAAACACTAGACACTTAGGGTCCGTTTGATGCATAGGAGTTATCAAAAACATATTCACATGAACTTCGTAGGAGTCAATTCATATTATCTAGATTTCAAGTGCCTGAAATTTCCCAAAAAAAAATCATATGCCTTTTCTAATCCATACTTATCAACTATCACTCCCCAGTAGTTTGAAATCTAACATAGAAAATGTCGACGTTTGATGTCGTGATTCCGGTATTTGCATAATATGGGGATCGTTGGTACTAGGATATATGCGAGACTGAGGTAAAAGAGATGGGGACGAGGATTTTTATATAGGTTCGGGCCCCTGAATTGTCAGGTAATAACCCTACTCCTGTTGGCCGAAACCAGTCGTTGCTCTTATTCATCATAATCACACCAGTACAATATTTGGGGTAGCCTATCTATCTGTTGTCGACTTGGCGGCCATAAAACCATCCCGTAGCCGACAACAGAGTAGTCTTCCTCCTCGAATCTGTATCCGGCGAGATCAAAGACAGCGCTATGTCTCTCCTGATAGTATCCGTAGACACCGTAGGGGACTAGCCATGCTTATCTCTGAAGTCGATATCCGGCGTCTTGTCTTGGTGTATGTTGACTTGTATGTTGATCTTGTGTATTGATCTATTGTTCCGTCTCCCCTCTCCTCCTAGGGGGCCTTGTATTTATACCCATAGGTGTCCCCTTGTCCAAGTAGAACTAAGGAAACTAATATGGATACAATCCGAGTAGTTCTTGTTGTTTCCATGTAGAACTCTAGTCATCCTCCCTTATGCGGAACTCCTCCTATATCCGAAGGTTGTTTCCATATAAGACAAGGTATGTGGTGGGTCCTGCCGAGATTTAGTCAACTACTATTAGGTATGTGCTATCCATAACCCTGACAGAAAAAAATTACAAAATTAGATGAAAACAAACTTAATTATAACTCACAAACAATACAAAGTCACATAAAAATCAAACTTAGACAAAAAAAAGAAGTAAAACTATCTATAACAA
Organism: Oryza sativa Japonica Group; assembly: GCF_034140825.1. Taxonomy (NCBI): domain Eukaryota; kingdom Viridiplantae; phylum Streptophyta; class Magnoliopsida; order Poales; family Poaceae; genus Oryza; species Oryza sativa. Next base: position 17,523,933 of record NC_089036.1, read on the forward strand.
CATATTTGCTTTTGAAATGAATAAAAGTTGCACATTGCAACTTAGGGTTAGTAGTGTACAATTTTAGGTGACTAGAAATTTATAAAATTTCAGGCACCTAAATCTGTTATGGTTATGGATACCATATACCTAATAGTAGTTGACTAAATCTCGGCAGGATCCACCACATACCATGTCTTATACGGAAACTGACCTCGAGGGAGTTCCGGATAAGGAAAGACAACCAGAGTTCTACATGAAAACGACAAGGACTACTCGGATTGTATCCATATTAGTTTCCCTAGTTCTACTTAGACAAGGCGACACCTATAGGTATAAATACAAGCCCCCTAGGAGGACAGCGGGACACCCACCATGGGGTGATCAACACAGACAATCAACGACCTCAATCAACACCCAACACGTTACACGGGACAACATACAAGCCTACATACGCCAAGACAAGACGCCGGATATTGACTTCAGGGATAAGCACGGCTATTCTCTTACGGTGTCTCAGGATACTGTCAGGAGAGACGAAGGCGCTATCTCTGATCTTGCCGGGCACGGATTCGAGGAGGAAGATTACCCTGTTGTCGACTACGAGTCAGACCTTCAGACCGCCATGTCGACAACAGTTAGATAGGCTACCCCACATATTGTACTGGTATTATTATGGTGAATAAAGAGCAACACCGGCTCCGGCCAACAGGATGTAGGGCTATTACCTGACCGCTCAGGGACCCGAACCTGTATAAAAATCCTCGTCTCCATCTCTTTTACCTTAGTCTGGCGTATATCTTAGCACCAACGATCCCCATATTGTCCAAATACCGTAGTCGAGACATCAAACGTCGACAAAATCTAGCAATTTTCATTCTTGAAACAATTGTTTAGTTTTATGAAATCATACTGTTATATTCCTAGGACACGCGAAAGTTAGGGTTTGATTGACTCATTACCGAGGGCATGTTGGAAAGAGTTGTGTGGCTGTTGTGCTTATTCTTGCACATGAAACTGAACGGATCATCACTAGCACATGATTAGTTAAATATCAGCTATTATAAATTTTTAAAAATGTATTTATTTGATCTTTTTTTAAAAAAACTTCTATATAGAAAATTTTTATACAAAACATCACAAGTAGCAGTTCGGAAAATGTGTAAATGAAAATCGAGTAAGTTGTCGTTTGGAGTTGTTGGAAATAACAGCCTAAGAGTGTGCGAAGGCACAAGCCTCTGGAATACATATCTAAAGTTGGTCATAATAATTCTTTGTATATAAGCAATTCTTCTTTATCACTGGGTATAAATCAACCGCGGCTCTGATAAACAAACGTTTTGAATAATGTCTAAATACAAAGATGATATGCATATCTTGGTGAGCACCAAACAATGCTCGACATCATGAGAACCTTATCCCTTGGAAAAAAGGGTGCTGTGCTATCTTTTTCTTATTAAGTATGGGCGTGAAGCATCAGAAGGGGTTTCATTGGTTAGGCGGTTGAGCACCGCAACCTTCTTGGCTCTTTTCCACGGAGAGTGAGACACATGCAAATGGAGAAAGCGACTGAGAGTCGATCGATCCGTTAATATGAACACTGCTCTGGCTCTCGATGGAGTCTCCTCGATCTCCTGGAGCCGACAATTCAAGAGCCAGCCCAACTGTGATGGAGGAGGGAAGAATCATCTCCGCCAGGTCTAGCCAAACACACCAATTAAGTGATTAACCTGACAGATTAGCTTGATCGGATCCAGTGTGCAGACGCGTGCTGCGCCTCCTCTTGCCTAGGTCTAGTTCTTTTCTTTTTAACTTCAAACTTCACATTTCTCGTATTTTATTAACACGATTTTCAAACTATTAAATAGTATATTTTTTAAAAAAAATATTAGATTGTTTGAAAAAAATTAAATAAATCATTAATTGCTACTTAATTAATTATATGCTAATGAGTTTTATCTTTTGCGTGTGCTGAAAATCTTTCTCTAACTTGAGAGACTCAGCTTAGAATAATTAGATATCACTGCTCGATCAATGGTTTGGGTTAGCAGTAAAATTATCATGGCAAAATCCATACTGTAGGTGAGAGTGTGAGACCATGCATGAAACCTCCTTGCAAATGGAAAAGAATATAGAAAAGAAAGTAGATATTCGATGTTCATGTACACATAGACCAGTGGTTAGTAAAACACTGCCACATAGGTGTTTAACGGTTCATAGGAATAACACAATGATTTTCGGTATCGATGTAAATCGGAAGCCTTGAAATAGCTTTTATACGAGGATCTCAATTAATTAGAAATGCTCAAATACATGCATATTTGTTAGATCCTGCGAAATTTATCTGAAGTTATCACTCGTTCTAATTAATTAAGGCCTCCTTGAAACCTATAAATATTCCATATATGATTCATGTGCAAAACAAAGTTGCATTCTTACAAAACCTTACAAAATTAAGCCCTTTGATTCAAAGGAAAATCATAGAAATTTTAGAGAATTTTATTTTTATAGGATTTTCTATATAAAATTATTTGAATCAAAGGAATAAACCCTATGAATCCTACCAAATTCATATGGAATGTCTCATTCCAATGTAAGTTTTGAAGGAAATTTAACAAGAGGTAGAACCTCATGAAAAGTTTTATTTGAGTCTTTATCTCTCCTCAAATTTCTATGCTTTTGTGTGTGTCTATTGTTAGAAATTTGGTCATAATTCGGCATATTTTAATCCAAAATATTAAGATAATACATATGACATTTGTAATTTGAGTAGATCTAGTGAAATTGCTAGATGTGTACAACATGAGCATGCTTAATATAGAATAAGTATCAACATAGACAAGAGAACGCAATAATATTGCGACCTACAGTTATAGGAAACGAAGAACGAACGGTAATAGTGAAACGTTATACACCGAGAATGGCCATCCGCTGGAGTTTGAGACAGTATTGCCTCCGTTGGTGTTGACGGGAGGCTCCTCCTCCTTGTCACCAGTGTTGTTGTTGTCGCCGGTTGTCGACATGTTGGTGAAGATGATGCAGAGCAGTCGCGCTTGAAGCGCTACCCAAAAACATGATCGCCCGCCTACCCGTGCAGGTTCTCAAGCGGACGGAGTTTCGGAGGCACCTGCTCGTTCCGATCACCTGTGTGCACGGGATGAACAGAACCGGGGAAACAGAGAGACATCACAGGAACATAAGGAGAGTATCACCAAGAAACAATAGCAGAAGGAAGACACAATCTTTGAGAGCCTCTGTTTTGCTTTATATATAGAGAGAGATCTCCATTACCATACAAATAAATCTCATTTATTGTGAAGGTTACCACAAAATAAATCTCATTTGTTGTGAAGGTTACCACACAATGAATCTTTCATTTGTTGTGAAGGTTACAACAAATAAATCTCTCATTTGTTCTGGATGTTACAACACAATGAATCTCTTATTTATTGTGGAGGTTACAACACAAATAATTTCATTTGTTAATGGTGACTTTATTCTCGTCTGTTACAAAACGGAAGAGCAGCAGGCAGGCTCGGCTCGGTCGGCCGCCTCGTCTCGCTACGCCCACGGCCGAGGCCGACTCGGCACGCGCGCATGCGTGTGGCAGTCCAACCATCACCTCAACCGGTCAACAAGAAATCCCCAATATCACTCTATTTAAGTTGAGGTTCTTCCACCTAAATTTTCAATGCAGTATTATTGTCTCTAACATTACTTGTGGGCTATTAAGATTTTAATTTAATTAAATTGGGCCTAGCCCATTTATTCCAACATCCATTGCTCCTAATCAAAAGGTCATTCCGGTGTTTTATTATGTTTTACAATCCTATATTTTATACTTATATTTTGTCAAAATTCTATATTTTTGTTCCTTCTTTTTTATTCCTACAATTGAAAGGGGCATAGTGTATTCTAAATTCCTCTGGAAAATACTCAGGACACTTGGCAAGCCAATCGAGTCACGGTTGTCCAAGTTAAAAAAAAAAAAAGAGCCATGGTTGGAAGCTGCCGTAGAAGATCATTTGGTGGCAAGGAAAGACAACTGCCGCGAAGACTACAGACAAGCCTCGCCGTGTCAGTCAACTCCACCACACTCATGTCTCCACGTTTATTATTCTGCAAACGATTTTCCCTCCCCAATTTATATTATTCCACTCAAAGAGTACATTAGTAATTTCGAACGAATTGGTCTGGTCTAGTTTGAAGACTATATAGTGTGAAAAATGTGTTACCTTAAGAAAAAAGAACTTCACTCTAGCTAATCGATAATACGATTTATGTGTCGCGCTCAAAAAAAAAAAAAAGCCCATCAATGCCCTCATGTACGCATTGCATGCATATGCTGTTGGAAATATGGTTATATATCGGTATATTTTAATCCAAAATATTAAGACAATAATTATGGCATGAACAATGTGGGGTGATCTAGTGATAAAATCAAACATAAACAGGAGCACGCTTAAGATAGAATAAGCATCATCATCATACATAGAACGCAATTGCATTGCGACTAACAGAGATATCAAAAACCGAAATAACAGTAGAGAGTTATACCCTGTGAATGTCCCTCCGCTGGATTGTGAAGCAGAGCTGCCTCCATTGGTATTGTCGATCGGTGCACCTGGTGCGGCAGCTCTTGCTCTGGCTCCCGGCGCGCCATCTCCAGGTGCAGATGCGGCAGACATGGTTGATGCAGACGTACGGTCGACGACGAACAGAGGACGAGGAGCAGTCATGCGGAAGCACTCCCCAAAAACCTGATCACCCGCCTACCCGGTGCAGATCTCAGGCGAAGGCGTGGTTCCGGAGGCCCTGCTCGTTCCGATCTCTCGTGCGCGCAAGCGATCAGAACCGGGGATGTAGACAGAAGCAGCACAGGCAGCGGCGGCGGCACGCGGAGGAGGAAGAACCAGCGTTTGGAAAATAACCGAGAGGATCTGATCGGGTTCCCACTTTCCTTATGGGCGCAGGAGAGAGATCCGCCCGTGGAGGAAGAACCAGCGTTTGGAAAATAACCGAGAGGATATGATTAGGTTCCCTCTTTCCTTATGGGCGCAGGAGAGAGATCCGCCCGTTACCGCAGTAACGACGCGATCAATGGGTATTGAATCGGGTTCCCTCTTTCCTTATGGGCGTAGGAGAGAGATCCGCCTGTTGCCGCAGTAACGACGCGATCAATGGGTATTGAATCGCCCTCTTTCCTTATGGGCGCAGGAGAGAGATCCGTCCGTTGCCGCAGTAACGACGCGATCAATGGGTATTGAATCGCCTACCCGTTGTCGCAACGCCACGTCTCGCCCTGGCCGGCTCGGCTCAGCGTGCGCGCACGCGTGTGGCTTTCCGATCCCCACCTCAACCGGTCAACAGGGAGCCTCCAATAACTCCCTATTTAAGTTGAGATACTCCTCGTTTAATTCCCAAGGTGGTAATATTATTCTTAACATTTATTATGGGCCTTTTGAGATTTAATAGAAAAATCAGGCCTAGCCCATTTATTCTAACATATGCCTCCATCCACCTGTTACACAATGCACACTTGAAAATATTTTTTTTCCTACTTATATAGTTTAGCCGAAAAACATAGCTATACATAAATACAAGAGAATTTTCTATTTGGCCTCCAAAGTTGATCGATTTTCTCATTTTCCCCACGAAATTGATTGTCCCTCTAATGCCTTGCATTCGTAACTTTTGTCCTCCATGGCTCCATCTTTTATTTTGTTTGTTTTCCATCAAGTAGGTGGGTAAAAATGACAGCTTTGCCTCAGCTTGTTTTATGCATGTCAGTAGTTTTTATTTTTCTTTTGGGTGGGATTATACTTTGTTATTATGGACCAACGGTTATTGAATATTTCTCACGAACCTAAATGTTATTTTGAGTAATGAAGCGTTATGAAAAACCCTTTGAATTTGATAAATAACTTTTGAGAACGAAGGGGGAGCCAATTTCGTAAGGACAATAGGGGAACCGATCAACTTTGGAGCACAGATAAAGAATTTTCTCTTCGTACTACTTGAGTGAATTGCAGTTTAGACCACCCTTTTATCGTTGAAGTTTCACTTTAGATTATCCCATATATTAATCAATATTTCTTCACTTTGAGCTAGGTAATTTTATTTTTATTGCATATCAATAATCTTGAGTACACCTGTCCCTGTAGGTTGATGAACTCTATCACCTATGCATGTACCTTTACTAAAGGAGAGGCTAGACATGATTAGAGAAGTGAGTTGGAGTGGTCCATAATGCAAAAGTATAAAGTTACCTACCCCAAAGTACTCCCTCTATCCGTGAATATAAGGGATTTTTTTTTACAAGAATCAAGGAAGTAGTAAAATAACATGTGATGAGACAAAAGGTGATGGATAAAAGAATAAAGTAGTATAAAGTTAGTAGGTGGGAGAATAAATTAGTATAAAAGTAAATGATGGAGAAATAAACTAGTATATAAGTTGGTACATAGAAAATATAGTACTGTCTTGGGTCTTAAAACCCCTTATGTTGTAGGACAAACTTGATGGAGAAAATTCCTTATATTATAGGGTGAATAGCCGAAGTGGTCCTTCAAGTTTCATCTGAGGCTCAGTTTAATCCTTGATGTTTCAATCTTTCCATATTAGTCCTTTAAGTTTTTATTTTAGTTTAAACTTATCCTTGAACCAACAACTCTCTTGATAAATAACACTTATACCCCCATCATTCACATATATAAGAGAAAAATTGTATGCTTGATTTTTTTATAGATAATGTATAGTAAATTATGTAAAACGAAAATAAATTATGTACTAGCAAGTGTATACGATAGCAATTGCTTAAGTTTCATGTGCACATGTAGAAATAATGGGAAGTATATCTACAATGTTATTTATTCATCTTGGTTTTATCCTTTTTATATATAGTTGTATATAAATTAAGGGCAAAAGGGACATTTTCTAATAGAAATATTGACTAAAAATAGCCATATGGCATGTTAAGTGGGCCCAAGGATGATGTCAAGCCAAAACAAATATTTAGAGGAGCTATGTGGACAAAATAAAAAGTGAAGGACCAAATTGAGCCTTCGATAAAACTTGGAGGACTAAATTAGCTATTCACCCTATATTATAGGATGGATGGAGTAGAAAGATTAGTGTACAATATACAAGCTGAAAATTTGATAATAAAAGTTGAGTCAAAATGGAATTCACTCTAGATACTTTGACGAAGAGTATCTCATTACTGTTGTTTCAATGTGCCAAATTGGAATGTGATGCATACTCCCTCCGTCCAAAAAAAGACAAACCCTGGTTTCCGTGCCCAACGTTTGATCGTCCGTCTTATTTGAAAAAATTATGAAAAAAATTAAAAAGACAAGTCACGCATAAAATATTAATCATGTTTTATCATCTAACAATAATAAAAATACGAATTATAAAAAAAATTATATAAGACAGACAGTTAAAGTTGGACACGGAAACTCAGGATTTGCTTTTTGTTAAGACGGAGGGAGTACATGCGTGGCCAAGAGTTGTTAAACCCGCTGACCACAATTCCAGAAGCATATGAAAGCTGAAATTGTCCATGCATGCCAGCCGAGCTAACCATGCATGGGTTGACAGCTATCGCGTTTTATGTACGGAAAGGTCGTCTCAATTTAATTGGCATACGGATCATCCAACAAACGGGAGTCGAAATGAAGGCCCCATACAAATATTTTATACCCTCTCGTATCGAATGTTTAAACACATATATAAAGTATTAAATATAGGTTAAAAAAATAACCAATTGCACATATTACAACTAATTTTGCGAGACGAATTTTTTGAGCCTAATTGCTCCATGATTTGATAATGTGGTGCTACAGTAAACATTTACTAATGATGGATTAATTAGGCTTAACAAATTCGTCTCACTTGTTTAATAACGGATTCTGTAAGTAGTTTTTTATTAGTACCCGAAAACCCTATGCGATATCCTACTACCTCTGTCCCAAAATAAGTGCAGCCATGAGTTTCCATGTCCGACTTTGATCGTCCGTCTTATTTGAAAATTTTTTTATTAATATTTTATTGTTATTAAATTATAAAACATGAATAGTACTTTATGTGTGACTTATTTTTTTAGTTTTTCAAAAAAAAAAAGACGAACGATTAAAGTTGGACACAGAAACTTATGACTGCACTTATTGTGGAACGGAGAAAGTACTACTCAATGTGATATACACCCCCGAAATTTAAAGGGTAAATTGGAAACATGCCATTGTAATTTTACAAAGTTTGAGATATGCCATCGGTATCTCAATGATATATAGGACCCACATGAGTCAATGACATGTGGGTCAGGATAGTATATCTTAAATTTTGTAAAATTTATAATGGCATGGTTCCAATTTTCCCAAATTTAATTTAAAAGCTAAGGTAAGGAGTAGGCATCGTGAGAGATATGGTACGTAGGCCCATCTGGCCTTTCTACCAAATCGCCAACCACGCACCTTGATTCCGTATCACGCGACCTCCAGCGGTTGACACCTGTGCCGCTTCTCTGTCGCAGGATCACTGGTCAGATCGGATTCGACGACGGGGAAGGAGACACTCGTCGCGGGCAGCAGCACCCGACAGAAGCACGCGGGGACGTCTCCCCGTCGGCGCCAGCTGCCTTGCAAAGCCAAAACTAAATGGGGGCATTTGCAAATTTGCCACCGATTTTTTCAATATTGCAAGGATGCCACTCGAATGATAGTTTTAATGGTATTTTTGTAATTTTCTAGTGACAGTTTTATAATAACGATTCAAGATAGTGATAAATTTACAATTGCCCCAAACTAAATTACCCCACCAACCCGTAAAACGGAGCAATCACTAGTATATGATTAACTAAATATTAATTTTTTAAAAAAAGTAAATTAATATGATTTTTTAAAAAACTTTCTATAATATTTTAAAAATACACCCCGTTCAGCCGTTTGAAAAATGTGTGTGAAAAATGAATAAGATGAGTTGAGAAGTAAGAGTGGTAAGTTGGGAAAGGAGAAAGATCGGTGAATAACTCCACTATTCCATCTTTTCAAAAAATACATTAGATTGAAAACCCAATGTACATAGCCATAGTGCTCGACTATTCCACGCAGTTAGACGTAAAATGTGTCAATTTCCTGTTCTTGTTCATATTAAATGCCTTTAAACTTAGCATTTCTTTCTTAAGAAAAAAAACTTGGCATTTCTTTCATGTTAGAAACTAGCAGCATTTACTAAGGGGTAAACTCGTCTAAAATGTCCAGCACTATATGGAACGATATACATTTTCGTCCATTCTGTAAAACGCTACAACAATAGGAAATATGATTAATGAAATATTCCTGGAAAAATCCTTTGTCTTGACGAAATAAAGTGTGCATTATATTTTTGTTCATAGATTCATGTCACCGCTTGTGTCGGGAATACTATGTGTATCACTCAAGTAAAACAAATGTTTTGTAGGAAACATGAATCAACCGCATGTGTTGGGAATACATATTTTTTCAAAGAAGATGAATGGTCAATCATATCCCGTTATATATTAAAAAGTTGGAGGGAGCAACTATTATAAAGTTAAAAATATATTTTTTTTGATTTTTTTAAACTTGAATATAACCTTTTTCATATATCGTTTAGTAGTTAAAATATGCTCACAATAAATGAGGAAGTAGCCCAATGCAACAGCTCTTCAAGCTCTGTTCGATGCGGCGATTGGATTTAGTTAGTTATTAGAACATGATTAATTAAGTGTAAACAATTATATTTTAAAACATAAATATATTTATGTTTTTCTTTAGAAAATTTATATAGAAAGTTTTTACGTGAAATACGCACTGTTAGCTGTGAGCTTACGGTAAACAAGAGATGAATCGAACCTAATCTCAGTTTATAACACGATCTTAAGTATCCTAAGGAAGATATATGGCCTGTTTATATTAGTGTTAAAATCAACCTTTCCAAAATGGTCGTCAATGTTTGGTAGGATATGCTAAATGTATTGCCGCCAAGATTCTCTAGGGATTACCAATCTCAATCTTCACATCTATATCTTTATCAATTATACTAAAAATTTTATATGATTCAAAATTACACCAATCTGAACAGGCTCATACATACTTTGGTATGTCAGGGCTTGTTTGGTTCAATACCCTATCAAAATATTGGTAGTGCCAAAACCTAGGCAAGTTTTGGTACTACCAATTTTTTTGGTAGGGTAGAGTTATATTTGGTTTGAGACCAATTTAGAACCAAGCATTGAGTAGAATATAGAAAATATCAAATTGGGCATTGGCAATGCCAATGATTTGGCTTCAAACCAAAATCACCAGATACACTGTTCAAACTACCAAAGTATTGGTAGGGCACGTTTTTGGCACTAATCCAAAACAGCCCTCATTCTCCCCGTGTTGGAAACTAACTTTATGGAGAAACGCAATGTTTCTAAAAGCACGATCAACAGAGGGAGCAAACAACACCATCAAATTCCAGCACGACCGAGCAAGTGTTGATTCCAAATATATTTTTGGAATTGTTTGGCACAAATCCATTTAAACTGAGAGTAAAGTTGAGTGGAGCTCAGCCAAACAGTTTCAGCTCCACATAAACTAGGAGCGGAGCTGGGTGAAGCGTTATCACAAAATGAACTAGAGATATGGAGCTGGGTTTTGGCTGCTCCACAACTTCACTCCAGACCCAACTCCTAGAGCCAAATTTTGGAGTTGGAGTTCTACCAAACATGACTTTTTTTTAAAAAAAACCCTCAAATATAAAAATACTCGAGTCTACTCTACCTCCATCCAGTTTTTAATTTAAACCAGCGCTACTACTGCTCCAGCCACTTCATTCAACCCCGTCTTGTCTTCTTCTCCCTTTGTGCTGAGGTGGACGCGAAGCCGCCGCACCCACACTCACCCCCCACAACGGCACGCTCCCGAGAAGAATTCAAATTCCCCCCTCACCTCTCCTCCCCTCCTCCTCATCCTCCTCCATTCTCGAAGCCAAACCCATACAGCGATGAGGTCCCTCTTCTCGTCCAAGCTCTCCCGCGCGCCGGCCTCCCCGCCGCCGCCGCCGCCGCACGCCGCCGCGGGCGGCGGCGGAGACGCCCACACGCCCTCGTCGCACGGCCACCGCCACCGCCGCTTCCCCAAGGAGAACGTCGACCCGTCCCCCTCCCCGGGCCCGTACGACCACCACTCCGCCTACCGCTCCCCGTCGGGCAAGCAGCAGCAGCAGCAGCCCCTCGCCGCCAAGAACCGCAGCCTCCCGCCGCGGCCCCCGCTCAAGCGCAAGCTCCTCGACGTCTCCGCCGCCTCCCCCGCGCCCGAGGGCGCGCCCAGCGGCGGCGGCGGCGGCGATTCTGGCGTCCAGGTAGGCTAGGGTTTCGGATTGGGTGGAGCCGAGAGGGACCTTGGCTGGATCTGGTTTTGATGGTTGTGGTTTTGCCGTGGCAGGTTGTGGTGAGGGTGCGTCCGCCGAGCCGCGCGGAGGAGGAGGATGAGGGGGCCGGGAAGGAGGTGTGCGTACGGAAGACCGGCCCTGGCTCCGTCGAGATACATGGGCAGGGGTTCACCTTCGATTCGGTCGCTGATGAGGCCTCCACGCAGGTAGGAGGAGGGTATACGATTTTAGTTCCAATTTTAGTGTGTTCAGATTTACACGTTTGCAGTTGTGTGCTTCCAGCATTTGTGCTAATTTGATTGCTTATGAGGAGTACTGGGTTATGTTTACTGTATGTATGTGGTGGATAGTTCGATTTCATTGTATTTTGTATAAGGGATAGTATTAGTGGATGCAGGCATTCTATATGATTTTTTTTACTCCCATCTTGTCCTTTTACTCGTATTTCTGCATAAAGTCTTGTAAGGCGCGGTACATGTGGCACATTTACCTGGATTTCACTGTTACCAGTAATTGTAGTAGAATTTGCATGTGGCATATCTACCTGGGTTTGATCGTGGGTTGCATGTGTAGGAGGATATCTTCCAGCTTGTAGGTCGACCACTAGTGGAAAATTGTTTGGATGGCTTCAACAGTTCAATTTTCGCTTATGGACAGGTAAATGTGGCTTCAGCCACCTTTCATTTTTCTGCTCTACTGTGGTTTCTGTAAAGCAAATTGACTAATACAATCAAATTTCTACTTTGTAAGACTGGTAGTGGGAAGACTTACACGATGTGGGGGCCACTGTCTGCCTTGTCCGACGATACGGTCAGCAAAGAGAGGGGGCTGACTCCTCGTGTTTTTGAACTACTGTTTTCACGCATCAAAGAGGTACGTCATGATTTGCTATATAGCTCCCTTTTTTCCTGATTGCAAATTAAAGGTCCATATGTACTGTTAATTTGCAGGAGCAAGCTAAACACTCCAATAAACAACTAGTATACCATTGCTGCTGCTCTTTCCTTGAGGCAAGTGCTATTTAAGCCTCTAAAATCACAATAATTATGATTCTCTCTTGTGATAGAAATTCAGAATTACTTTTTAAGATATGCAGATCTACAATGAACAAATTACTGATTTGTTGGACCCCGTGCAAAGAAACCTTCAGGTGAAATGGAGTTTCAGAATTTAATTAAAATACTTCCTAGGCTGCTTCTGTTCTGATACGTCTCGTACATTTTCAGATTAGAGAAGATGTTGGTACTTCTTCTGTTTATGTAGGCTGCTTCTGTTCTGATACGTCTCGTACATTTTCAGATTAGAGAAGATGTTGGTACTTCTTCTGTTTATGTTGAGTCATTGACAAAGGAATCCGTGTTCACGATAAATGATGTTACACAGTTGCTAGAAAAGGTAAAACTGTTTGTCTTATCATCTAAAACCTTATCACCAGTGCTTGTTTTGCTCTTCCATGTAGTTGTAATGATAAATGCTTACTCCAATTTTTAACAAAAGTTGTATTTACTGCTCAGAAGTGCTTTATTGATGTAGATGTTCTAACCATATAATAATAATATGCTACTTCATAGCTTATGTCGTTTTAAGATTATTTGTTCCACTAGTAGCTAAGAAAAATTGATCCTAAGATAATTTTAGATAAGAAAAAAGATAAGAAATGATGCATATTTTCTGTTTTTGCATGTTTTGATAATTTTCCATGCAAGTGTCTTTAATAATGGTTCTGCCCTATGGCCTGGCAATGTGCATCTCTTTCATGGATAATTTCATTTTATTTATTAATGATGGTGCAGGGTTTGGCAAACCGAAGAACTGAGGCTACTACTGCAAATGCAGAAAGCTCACGATCACACTGTGTTTTTACTTGTTTCATTAAGTCAGAATCCAAGGTATTACCTTATTCATACTCGAGTGAAACTCTAAATTTTATCCCTCATCCCTGCCCTTCAACCAACCTTTTGAGCACATGATTGCATCTTTTTATTACATTAGAAAGCAAAGTGTATTTTATAGGAGCATTGTTGGTTTTTAACAATAGGTTGCTTTCTTTTTCTGAACTGACATTTTCTCTTTGGAGTAGCTCTTATTACCCTTGCCTCAATCTTTTCCTTTTCCCTACAGAACGCAAACTTTAACTGAATTGTAGGATAGCTACTTGTAGTTGTAATTTTTTGGACGCATTACCATTAGGGTATTTCCTTGATGCCTGATAGTGCAAAGTTGCATTGATGGCTCTTTGAGGACATCCTTAGAGAGTCTTAAGTAATCTGTTACATCTTCATGTGTTTTGCTGGCATGCTGAGCATATATTCACACTTAGCTTTCTCGCATATGGTGGGCATTCCCTGGGAAAAAATGGTGGCATTACCTTTTGATTCATCTTTTGCTCATGTATTTGCATGTTATGCTGTCTCTGTAAATTCAACGAGCTATTCCCTCCATCCCAAATTATAGGTCACCCCCTTTTTAAGGAAAATCATACTTGGTAACTTTTGACTAATAATCATACTAACCATATCTATGCTAAATATTATGCATGTTATATCACTAGATTCATATTTTAAAGTACTTTCATGTGATGCTAATTTCATATTCACTAGAAACATAACATGTAATGAATTAATGATCAAAGTATGTCATTGCAGACCGTGTAAAAAAAAATATAGGGCTCATAATTTGGGATGGAGGGATTATCATGTATATATGAAGTACCTGTAAATTACTCTGATGCTAATTTCAATTCATATGCTTCCAATAACTTATTGTTCAGCATGATCTTATAGTTCTTCAACTTTGTTACTATTGACAGAATATGGAGGACGGATCAAACTTTACAAGAACAAGTAGGATCAACTTGGTTGATCTTGCTGGATCAGAACGGCAGAAATTAACAAACGCAGCTGGTGATCGCTTAAAAGAAGCAGGGAACATAAACCGTTCACTTTCACAATTGGGGTATGATTTGTTCAATGAATGAAGAATGTGTTGAAAGCCTAATTACTATTGCCCTTTCTGTTGCATCTGAAGGATTTATGGTTGGTTTGTACAAGTATTCCCTGTTGCCATCATAAATTTAGCATAGCTTCTTTACGTTGCACCATTAGTTTCAGTGTACCTAATAAAGTATCAGTCATCATAGAATTGGCCAGATGTGAGTCTCTAAATGTATATGAAGCATTGTTGTGCCCTTTATATTTGAAATTCATATTTGAACAGTATTTCATAAAACAAATGGAGAGTATTACATGAATTTGAAACTACTGTCATTTTCATTTTTTAATATGATTTTGAGAATGTTTTCATACATCCTGGTATACAATGCATTTGGAAACAAATATGTATTGAAGACAGGAAAAATTACTAAACTTGAGACAAATACCCAGGGATTTCTTTATGGCCTTTTCATACTGATTTGACATGGACTAGATGTGGGCTCCTTAACTGATCCTTTATGTCTTGCATTATACTGCTATATGATTGCAAAATTTCCTAGATACAGTTACATTATGTTCCTTCCCCCCCCCCCCCCCCACACAAAAAAAAAGTTCTTTAGAACTAACAAACCATAGACATTCAGTCATTTGCATTTTAAAATTAATTACGCTGGTCAGAATTCAGAAATATTTGAAGCTTAGGATAGGATTTCATTAAACTTTTGAAAATTTGACCATTCGTTTTATATTATATAACTTTATAAATTCTAATAAGTTCATAATATTATGATAGTATTTTTCAAGGCAAATCTGCATACACCAATTTTTATTATAAAATAAGCAGTTGAAAAGTCATTGATGATCAAATTTCAAAAGGTTGACCAAATCTTGTCCTAATCATAAAAAAAATATGGTCGGAGGGAAGTAAAGATTCACTAATTATTTTTCTACTTATTGTTGCTGCAGAAACCTGATTAATATACTGGCGGAGGTATCCCAGTCTGGAAAACAAAGGCATCATATTCCTTATCGAGATTCGAAATTAACCTTTCTTTTGCAAGAATCACTTGGTGGTAATGCTAAGCTCGCAATGATTTGTGCGGTTTCACCATCACAGAAGTACTGTTTGAGACTGACATGCTATTTTCTTTTGCCATTCTTGCTTCTTCATGTGCTTATAATTTGTTTTTTCTTCTGCAGCTGTAAGAGTGAAACACTAAGCACTCTAAGATTTGCTCACCGTGCAAAAGATATAAAAAACAATGCTGTTGTCAATGAACAAAGAGAGGATGATGTCAATGTTCTCCGTGAGCAAATCAGGCAGCTGAAGGTATTATTTTAATTTCTTTTTGGTAATCATGATTTTCAATTAATTGGCTCTATCGTTATTGCAGGAGGAGCTTCAACACGTGAGATCAAATGGGAGCTTGCCAGGAAGCAATGGCAGCCCTTCCACTGGGTGGAATTCTCAAAATAGCTTTCTTTTGAAAATGAGCTTGAGTCGTCCAACTGCATTCCCCACCATCAAAGATGATAGTGATGAGGAGATGGAGATTGATGACAATGATGTTGAAAAGCCTTGTAATTTAGAAAACAAGTCTTCATTTCCTCACGGGGATGTTGAAACAAGTAGATGCAAGTCAAACTTGGCAGCAAGCATTCAGAAGGGCCTTCAAGTCATTGAAAGCCATCGGAATAGTGTTACTTGGAGGAGATCATCATTAGGTCTTAACACTAGACTTATGGACGCTCATCTTTCAGTTCCAGTTTGCAAAGTTGATGTGGCTATTCAAACCGACCCCGAAGAATCTGAACCAAGACAAAACACTATGGCTCTAATTCCTAGCAATCAGCCTGAAGCAACTACAGATGGAAACAGAGAAATCTCTGATTGCATAAATCTACAGTTAGTAACAGTTGATGGATCAATACCCTCTAATGATCTAAAGCAACAGGAACAAGTCTTTAAAGTAGGTTACTAACTTACTATGCAGATGTGTGCACCATTTATCTGCAATATCAGCATGACAACTTATGCAAGGGTTTGTTTTATTCCTATAGGCTGTGGAGAAGGTCCTTGCTGGAGCCATCAGACGAGAGATGTTACGTGATGAACAGTGTGCAAAGCAAGCTGCTGAAATTCAACAGCTAAAACGTTTGGTTGGTGCCTTGCCCATGCTATCAGATTTTAGGATCTTTTATTCGTCGATCTGAAGTGTTTTCCTTTTGCAGGTGCAACAATATAAGCATGAACGTGAATGCAATGCTGCAATTGCACAAATACGAGAAGAAAAAATTGCAAGGCTTGAAACACTTGTGGATGGGATTTTACCAACTGAAGAACTTATGCATGCAGAGAATCTCTCTCTCCAAGACGAAAACAAGGTCTTCTGCTTTTCCATTTATTTTCTATGTTGCCAAATATCTACTTGGTTCTTTTGAACTGAGCAAAGCTATATTCTTAAACATGTCTCTGTATCAACAAAAACAGATTCTCCATCAGAAGTATGAGAACCATCCTGAAGTTTTGAGTGCTAAAATCGAGCTTGAAAGAATCCAAGAAGAATTGGAGAGGTACAGAAACTTCAAGGATGAGAAGGAAGTTTTACTGGAGGAAATCCAACACCTGAAAAATCAGTTGCATTACATGCTGTCATCATCAATGGCATTGTGTAGGCCTCCAGTTGAACTTGTCCAGGCAATTAGTACTGTCTCAGATCGTCCAACCATTTCGGCTTTGGAAGAAGCTGGTGATGACGGCCACAGCATTGTCGATGCTGCTGAGAGTAGATGGATTACTCTTACAGAAGAGCTTAGAGTTGAGCTTGAGAAGAGTAAATCTCTATCTGAACGTTTGCAGCTTGAAGTGGAATCAGAAAAGCAATGCTCAGAGGAATTAAAGGGGGCATTGGAAATGGCAATGCAGGGGCATGCTAGAATTTTAGAACAGTATTGTGAATTACAGGAAAAACATGCATCCTTGCTCTCAATGTGTCGCACCATCAATGATGGGATTGAAGATGTGAAAAAGGAAGCTGCAAAAGCTGGTGTGCGAGGGGCTGAATCTAAGTTCATTAATGCTCTTGCTAGGCAAGTATCAATTTTAAGAGCTGAGCGAGAGAAGGAGCGTCGGTTTTGGATGGATGAAAATAAAGGCCTTCAGCAACAGCTAAGTGATACTGCTGAAGCTGTGCAAGCTGCTGGTGAGCTTCTTGTACGGTTAAATGATGCTGAGGAAGCTGCATCACTTGCGCAGGTAACATTTTCTGCTTTGCATACATAGATATGCTTGGAACCTTGGTACGTAGTTATCGCATACTCCCTCTGTATTCGTAAAGGAAGTCGTTTTGGACAGCGACACGGTCTCCAAAACACAACTTTAACTTCTTGTTTCTATAAAAATATTTATTGAAAAGTGATATATGTATACTTTTATGAAAATATTTTTCAAGACAAATCTATTCATATAATTTTTAAATTTTCAAACTCAACAACTTGAGAGTTATTTATGATTTATATTCCCAAGATTTGACTTAAACATTGTCGTAAACGACTTCCTTTACGAGTACGGAGGGAGTACTGTACATTAAGTTTGATTCTATAATTTATAAAGCTATTTATCACATGCTAAATTCCTCGAGTAAGTGATCCTGAGTGTAAGCATCTTTTTTATATGCTCTGCTTTAGACTCCAGTACAAAGCCAATCTGATGATGTTTGCATCGATACTCCCAGTTAAAACCGAACACCTAATTCTTCCCTTGTTCTGTTTTTTTATGGTTCCATGCCTTCACTTCTGCGTCCAAATGAAATTCTGTTCAAATCAACTCTTGTGAGCCAATTGCACCCTTGTCTCAGGCTAATATCCATTGATGCATCTTAATTTCCCATTCGGAAATAATGTACTACCAATTATTTTGCCTTTCATGATTTGCATTGTTTTTTTATCTGGTTCTCGTTACTTATCTTAAACCTGTGCAGTATCAACTAAAATTTAAGTAACCTGAAAAATTAGAACAATGATAATTGAGTTGATGTCACTATTTCATCAAAACTAAGAACAATATTTTCCTTTGCTGCAGAAGCGGGCTGAGTTAGCAGAGCAGGAGATGAACAAGGCCTTTGCAGAAATCGACAACTTGAAAAGGGATCATGACCAAGAAGTTCTTGTGCTAAACCAGCGGCTCGCTGAATCCAAACTGCCCAGCAATGTTGTACAGTCACCTGAGCCTAGTGAGACCGGCCCCGCTAGATACGACACAGGTGGGAGCTTCGGCGATGAGCAATGGCGAGAGGAGTTCAAGCCCTTCCAGTCGGTCGAGGTCTCCAAAAGCAGTGATCCCAGCTCATGGTTTTATGGGTACGACAAATGCAACATTTGATGAGGCATTCTGGAGCCATTTATATTGATTTATTTTTGGATTCTTTCACCTAGAAAGGTATAATATGTTGTACACCTTGCCATTGAGGAAAAGAATTTTCCCAACGTTGGCTTTGCCATGGCCCATATACCAAACCGCAGCATCCCTCGCTGCCTAGTGCCTGCCTGCCCCTATCAGCAGGACTTTCACAGGTTGTATGTTGTGTCGCAAACTGAAAACTGTAAGGTGTATGTTTAGATGGATTGATGATGCATGTAAAAATGGCGGACTTATTTTTTGGGCAGTTGGAGAGTTGATGAGTCGAAACTTACAGTTAAAATTTATCAGAATTATCTTTTTTTTCTTACAGTTAAAATATAATGAATTTGAAGATAAAATTTACATACAAGTGTAATTAGAAATTTATGTATAATTTTTTTTTCTAAAATTTTCGGTTATATTTGCTAATTGATATGCAAAACATATATTAAAAGCTTATGTGAATAGGATATGTTTATGTTATTACAAGTTTGTTTAGTATCATCTAAGTCGGCTCTATCTCCATGCATCGATACTGTTTTGCCGTTGTCGCCTCTGTTGTGCACTCAAAACTTTTTTCTCGTTTGCCAGCTTGGCAAGTTTTTGTTGCAGTAATGTAAGAGCGAGTACAATAGCGAATTAATAATCTAATCTAATTATTATATAGTAGGATTTTAGCATATTAGCAGAGAAATACTCCCTCCGTTCCAAAAAAGCCAACCTAGGAAGGGATGCGAATATAAACAAAGGGATGTCCAGATTCATTATACTAGGTAGGTTGACTTTTTTTTTGACGGAGGGAGTAAACTGTATAGAGAAAAGCCCGTGACTAATTAGACGCGCTTATGCAAATCTGCACATACGTGGGCTCTCTACATGTCACGGCGCACAATAGAAAAATAGAACATGCAGCAATGCCCAACTCCTTGGAACAAGGGACTGTTACGATTAAAAGTTTAAAACATTGAAACCTTGAATTGGTGAAAGCAAGTTAATAGTCTGTTGTTGTATGTATGGTAGTTTAGCTATCTCTTAGATGTCGTTGGTTGCACGTTTATTGAAGGAATAAGTTCACCTGTCATTCCTCAACTTTACACCGAGTTTGTTTGACATCCCTTATCCATAATATCATAAATCTTCACCCCATAAATTATACAAAACTGTGCAATTTAGGTCCCATAGCAGCATAGATGCCTGGTTTTGCCGACGTGGCATCATAGAGAAAACAAAAGGTATGTGGGGCCCATGTGTAAGTGAGACAAAATAATGTGGGCCCCACATCTCTTCTTTCTTTTCTTTATTCTCTTCTCTCCTTCTCTTCTTGGGGGCTCGACCTCTCATCCTCCTTGCCGGCGGCAGATGGGGAAGAGGTGACCGGCAAGCCTGGGCGAGCTCCGCCATCTCAAGAGGCTTTGTCGTCACCACTGCCGCTACCGCACCTAACGATGACGATGACGACGCACACGCGCCAGGGCGGCGCCCATGTTCGCCGCCGCTGCACCCGACGACGACGACATGTGCGTGTGCTCCACCGCCTGACCAAGCACCCCGCCTTTCTCACCGCCAGCGACTGGTATCATCTCGCCACCAACGATGTTTTGTTGTTGACCATCATCCATGCGCCACTGTTGGAGCCAGCCCCATTGACGCCGCCGGACGCCATGCCTCTTCCCGAAGACTGCACTGCCAAAGTTGCCGCCGATTGCCACAGCTGGCTTTGCGGCAACAACAACTTCATCATCGCTGCCGCCCGCCAGATCTACTCTCCTCCTCTTCCTCCACCTCCTCCTCCGCCGCCGTTGACTCTCACCGAATTGATTAGTCGCTCGCGTGAATGGGTGGATATGGATATTGTTAGTGTTTGATGGGGAGGTGGGGGTGGTAGGTGGGTGAGGTGTGGCAAGATCACTGGCATGATGCCTCCCTAGGTGAGCGGTGGGATCCATACGGCGGCGGCGAGGACGAGGAGAGGCCGAGAGGGGATCCATCTGCACTGGCACGACGCCTTCCTAGGCCAGTGACGGGATCCATGCGGCGGCGGCTGAGGAGTAGGAGCGGCCGATAGGGGACCCGCCCGCGCTGGCACGACGCCTTCCCTAGGCCGCGGCGGGATCCATGCGGCGGTGAGGAGGAGGAGAGGTCGTCGTCGTTGGGGGTGGCGGCGGCGGAGCCTCTCGAGGTGGCGGAGCTCGGGCGGGCTTGGCGGCCACCTCCCCCCCATCTACTGCTAGCGAGGAGGACGAGAGGCCGAGCGCCCGAGAAGAGAAGTAAGGAGAGAGGAGAATAAAGAAAAGAAAAAAGAGATGTGGGGCCCACATTATTCTCTCACTTACACATGGGCCCTACATACTTTTTGTTTCGCTCTATGCTGCCACGTTTATGGGACTAAACTGCACAGTTTTATATAGTTTATGGGTGAAGATTTTTGGTACAGAGGATAAGGGATGTCAAAGAGGGATGGCAGGTGAACTTATTCCTTTATTTAACATTCTCTAAGTGCAGTTAGCGGGAAATTCCGGCCAGATTTATTGGGCTTATATGGCCTAGAGGGCTAGATGTCTCTAGAATCTAGATCGGCGGCCGGGCTCCCACCACTCCACACTCCACAGGAATGCTACCACCACTCGTGTCTGCGCTTTCGCCACGGTCTCCGTCGCGTGGGCGCGAGGAGGATGCAAACGGAGGAGGCAGCCGGCGAGGTGGTGGGAGGCGTTGTCTCCGGCGGTGGCGCTTGGCGAGTGAGGCTGGTGCGGGCGCTCGGTGCCTCGGTGCTGACCGCGAAGAGAGGGGGCTTGCGGGCAAGGCATGCAGCTCAGGTGCTCGACGAAATGCCGCACGAGGGGAAGGCGCTGTTCCAGCTGCGGCCTTCGGGGATGAGCGCGCGGCAGGGTCAACCGCCGTGAACGTACAGTGGGATCTGGGCCAGGATGCTCGGTTTGACCGGGTTGCCGCGATGGCGTGGCGGAGGCAGAGCACTGTTGCCATGGACATGATGGCTCCCAATTGGGCACCTTCTGCTTTCATGTGTCACTGGGGCAGATGTCTTGACACGATGACAACCGGGCAGTGGAGATTGAAGAGATCTAGATGTGTGATCGATGTCGCCTATGCGGGGTTGCGCTCAGGCTCAGCTACACGGCTCATACTTGCTGACATACGAATTGATCTTGATCAGAGTGGTTGTTCTAGTAGCAATATCTGATGGCAGCAAGATCAATTTCCCAGATAGCAAGAACCATCGATCCATTCTATGCGTCTTCCTGTCAAGACCTCAGATCAGTGTTCATCAGTTGATGATCAAGTGACACCATGATGCAGAGTTACATGTTTCACTCAAGGCAAACCAGAAATCTCGTCAGAAGCTTCACGTCCTACATCTGCACAGGGGCAGCAAAACCAGAAATCTCCTGGTCATCAAGTCCTCAACTCAAGGCTTATAAATAGAAAGGCCCCAGGCTTCTTTGTATCCAAACACCTCTTCACATTTTTCCCTCCAAGAAACCGACCCGCTCCACTCCACCCCGCAACGCAAGAAACCAAGAACTCCTCGACCGCCGGCTCGAGGCCACGGCCACCCACCCACCGCCGCCGGGAAGCAGCGATTCTTCCTCGGGAAGGAGGACACCGCCGGCCATGGATCCGGAGGCGGAGGAAGCGCAGCTTCGCCTCGAGATGGAGTTGGCAAAGAAGGCCAAGGCGGACATGTCTGGGTTGCAACGCTCCAGCAGCCTCGGCTTGGACCACGCCGGCTTGTATCCGCTGCCATTGCCGCCAGGGTGGCGGTCCGCCCCAACCTCGCCCCTGAGGACACCATCGAGCCCGCCCCCGCTCCAGTTCCCGCCGGCGTGGGCGGCTGATGTTGCCGGCACGTCGGGCTCGGCGGCGCCCGAGGACGATGGCCCAGCAAGAAATGCCGGCGCTGATGAAGCCACGGCTGGGTCTGCGCCCAAGAACGAGGACCCAGCAAGAGCTGCGGGCGCCGATGATGGCCCCACGAGGTCTGACTACGCCGCGATGATGCGGATGGCATTGGCCAAGTTCCAAGACGACGATGCTGCTGCCGACGACGAGGAGGCGGCGTCCGCGGTGATGGAGCAGGCGATGACCGGCCTCATGGACCTCACCTACCGCAAAGCGAAGCCTCCAGAGCTGCCTTACGAGTTCGCCACAAGATGGCCTATTCCTATTGCTCATGTAAGTGCCTGCTCCTTGGTCTCTTGACTCTGAATTCTTGGCATTTCTTGTCGAGGCTTCCAGCTCTGTTCATGTTCTTGTCATCTTTGCCTCTTTGCAAACCCGCCTCCTTGTTCTGTTTCTTGTTTGTTTTTGCTGCTGGTGGGTAGTAGGAATTTCTTTGTTCCTGTTTGTTTTAGGACGAGGAATTTCCTAAGGAGATCAATTGCATTTCTTTCTGCATCTATTTTGTTTGTTGTTGTGCAAGAACTGCCTGCTGTTTGATTCTTTCCCTGCATCGTGATCAGTGATCACCAATGGGAAACATCTTGTGCTATTTATGATCAATGAAGAATTCCCTTTCCTTTAGTTGGGCATTATTAATTAGCATCTGGTTGAATTTCCTTACACGCGCTCGAATTCGATCATTTGTGCAAGTCCCATGGCATCTTGCCTGACAGTTGCATTCAGTCAAATCGATTGACCCATCTCTGCTTCTTCATACGTATGATAGTTGCATCGAATCAAAAGTTTGATCCATTTCTTACCCACCTACACTAATCCTACAATTATGTGTGTTCACAGGATGGTACGCTTCAAGCGGAAGTAATGCGTGATCCTGTTATCTTGCCTTCTGGATATGTAAGTGACAAGATTGCCCCTTTGCTAGGATTTTATCCAATTTTGTTTTAGATAATGGAGGTTTTTATCCAGTTGGAATTCTGTATAATTATCTGCTGGGTGTTTTCAGTTTTGTTTGTTGTAGCTAATGTTCTGCCAAAAAGCTAAGATTGTCAGAAACCAGGCAAATTATCTATCACCAATTGACAAAACATTGATTCGTTGTACTTATACACTTGTTACACTGGATGGTAGTAATTAGTGTCCTTGTTTAAATATTGTTATTTACAATGCACTTCTAGTTTTTAGGCTTCACTTGCCGAACACTAAAATGCAAATCCTCTTGGATTAGATTTACTCTTGAGTTTGCATCATCTTAAATCTTAGATTCCTATTTTTTAATCTTTCAAATCAAATGCTAACCTTCTCTTGGTTCTGTTAAAATTAACACCCGCTTCCTGCTTTCTGTAGTAGTTTGAATTGTCAAATGCTGCTTAGGTTTGATACTTTATTCATGCACGTTATGATGGTTCATAAGTTCATCTTATGATATAATGACTAGAATGTATAGTGATCCTGAAGGATAGAACACGGGACAAAATAATAATTTTACCCTAGTTTCTTTCATTTCCATTCATGCATAGTCTTTTGCCCCTTTTTCTATAATATCCTGTACCATAACTTATGAACATTTTGGCGATTTAGCATTCTATTGCTTGATATATTGATTAGTAAAACTTTTTTTTTTTGCCACAATAAGTTACTGTGTGCTGTTTTTCTGAAGTTAGCTATGGTGGTTATGTTCTGCAAATCCACCATGATTTGGATTATCCCAGTAACCATATTTTGCTTGTTTGGTTGCAGTCTGTTGATCAAACATACCAAAACAACCAAAAACGGCAGAATCCATGGACAAATACCAGCACATTTACTGATCACTCCTTGCCCTACTCTCTCTCTGTTCCAAACCACCTTCTCCGTGACATGATTTCTGCATGGTGCCTCGATCACTCGGACCTTTCCCCATCTACCACTTCTGATACACCTTCCACTCCCTTGGAACCTTCAGAGGAGGAACAAATTCAACGCATCCTAAAACTATTCTCAGGGAATTCTGCATCGCAACGAGAGGCTTTGAAACTGATCCAGCTACTCACTAAAACCACCAAAGGGGTGCAACCTTGCCTTGCCAAGTATGCGGACATTATCCCAGTGCTGATAAATCTTAGGAGGAAATATAAATCGAGTTGGACACAAGATCTTGAGGAAGAGAGGCTCACAATAATCCTCAATCTGACCATGCACAGGCAAAACAGGGAGATCCTAGCTGGACAGAATGAATTAGCAGGTGCTATAAAAAAAATTGTTAAGAAGGCTGGCAATCGTGGTAAGCGAACATCATCCTTGGCGAAGGTAGCTTCTATAGTTGCTGTCCTGTCAGAGTTTGACATGTTCAGGAAAAGAATGCTGGATGCTGGTGGAATGAAAATGCTTCGAGGTATGCTCAAGATAAAGGATACTGAAGTGATAACGGAGGCTGCCACTGCGATCCTTGCACTCTACGCAGATGGTGAAGGCGAGCAACCAGCCAGATTTCATGAGGTGCCTCAGATGCTGCTGGAATGCCACATGTTCACTGATGGGATCCTGCTTCTTCTTGACCGTCTGCCAAAATCCCCACGTGTTTTCAGAAAAATCTGTGATCAGGCTTTGCAATTGGTGAATATCGTCATGGCTGAAGATGCAAGTGGGCCGGTGACACGTAAGGGCATCCTCTCAGCAATTTCCTTGATCTACGAGATTGTTGAAAGGGATGTGGGTAAGATGAATGCGGTGAAGAACATGGAGGATTTCATCGAGCGGTTGCGTCAGCTATCATCAGATAGATTGCCGATGCAGAAAATGCTCCAGGTGGAGAGAATAATCAGGACTCTGTCAGATGCGTTTCCAGCTCCTACGGTGCGAGGGCGATGCCAAGAACCCAGTGGAAGCCGTCTTCTAGCTTGAATCTTATACTGTTCTTCTGTACAGATCTCAAAAGGCTCGAGATTTTACTTCTGCTCGCTTAACTTTCTGGAGAAGTTTGAATTTGTTGACTGTGCAGCAATGTGATGGATCACACGAACAATTCAAAGCATAGACAGAATAACTTTGTTTCACTTCCTGGTGAGAGATTGTAACAAATGATTGGTGTTAGTAACTGACCGAATTGAATATTATTGTGATTCTGTGTAGTACTCCTGTATGAAGAGAAAAATCTTGTATCAACTGGTGACCATTCGTTTCTTTTCTCGAGTGTTACAATTGGTATATAATCCCTTGTTAATAATTTTGTTTGGAGCAATATTTCTTATATATAGAACATCTTCTATGAGCATCAAACTTGGGAGTCAAATGCAACAGCATAGGACTCGGACAAGAAGGTAAATTATTTATTTTTTTTAGGGGCTGTCTATATATCATGTGACAGAAAATCCCACCTCCTATCATTCGAATTTTGGACCATTGGATGTGCTTTAAGATTCGTGCAGCCCCTTAACCCTAACTCCTCCTCCTCCCCCCGGTTTCTAGATCATGCCGCCACCCTCCTCCCGTCCCACGCGCGATCCGCTGCCGCCACCACCGCCACCGCCCCACCGCGCCGCCGCCCGCCTCGCTGGCTGGCCGGAAAAGGTCAACGGCGCCGGTGAGGCCCCCCCGGCGAGCCCCTCCCCCTCCCCCTTCCCCCTCCCCTTCCCCCCTCACTTTCTCCTCATGGCGCAACGACGAGGTGCCCCCGCCCCGCCGTCTTCCCCGTCTCCGGCAGCTCCCCGCCGCCGGATCCGCCACCACCGGCCGCCGCCTCCTAATCCCACCCTTGATTTGCCCTCGCCGCCGACGCCGGCCCACCGCCCTCCTCCATCCCCACGGCTTCGGCGCCGCCGCCGCCTCGCTGCCCGCTGGAGTCCACCGCCCACCGTCGGTCCTCCGCTGCCCACGGTCATCCCTCTAAGCTCCGAGGAAACCCCCCTCTTCCCCCTCCCCCAACCCTCCTCCTACCCTCACCCCAACCTCAAACCCTAACCCGCCGGAGTTGGGGTGTCGCCGGCGCCGGAGAAGAAGAGGAGCCCGCCGGAGTTGGAGGAGAGAAGCCGATGCACGAATCTTGGCATAGATCCAATGGTCTAAAATCTGTAAGATTTCATCCCTAAATTTCATTCGAATGCCATATAGCAATCCCGGTAAACTATTTCTAGTTCCGTATAAATGTTTGTGTAGAAGAAGATCTAACGAAAGTCAAGCCAGGGCAGAGCAGAAGAGGATCGGTCGTCCGGGCGGAACCAAAACATCGGACAAACTTGCAAGATGCTGATTCCAGAAATGCTTATAATTAGCCGTCTGATGAAAGTTTAACCACATCATCAGCGTTAGTTGTGCGGCATGACGTCATGGACCATGACCATACAGTCTGAAGAAGCAGTCGGCCACTCATTTAAATCCCAAAATTCAAATGATTTTGTCTATTCAACTATTCATCCGATCTATAATCTAATTACACGGTTGGATTTATTACGATTATATCTTTATAATAAGATCTCACTTGATAATATTTTGATGGGTTTTTAGTTTGTTGCAGTCTTAAATGTTGCACGTAGTGTTAATTAGATGTTGCAATAAATATTTCGTGGTGTTCACTATGTAATTTGTAAATGTTGCACATGTTGGCGTTTTGAATGTTTCAGCAATATTTTTTATTTTTCAACAACTACAACTTGATGATTGATGCATGCTATAACATAGAACTTAATGTTTCGTCTAATTGTTATCATGGTTGCAGACAATATCTTTTAAATGTTGCATTCTATAAAATATTTATTAAATGAGTTGAAACATTTTTTTTTGCATGCGATGAAACAATTTTATATAAATAATGAAACAATTCTTTTAAATGTTGCATCTCTATAAAATATTTATTAAGTGAGTTGAAACATTTTTTTTCATGCGATGAAACAATTTTATATAAATAGTGAAACAATGGTTGACTATATATATAATTTCATCAATGTGATATATTATTCTAACGATTTAATTAAGACAAATATAATATTCTAATTTGATCGTGCATCATATATGTATTTTTAAAAGAAAATATTGTGTAAAGATATGTAATGAATAAGTACGTATATATAAGAAAATGGGGAGAGAAAAAAAAATAGCAATGATGGTCAAACAACACTGCATGTGAGCAAGAGGCATGCTAGTTGCTATGTGGCAGTGGCTACTTGCCAGCTAGCAGCGCATGCAACACAACAGCAGGGCGTTTTTTTGACAAATTGGTCCTTGCAGAAAACTTATTTCGAAACTAGTCCCTACCAAAAACTATATCCAGAAATAGGCCGTCGGATCAGCGCCAAAGCGGTTGGTGCTGAGGTTGTTCTTATCTGCGCCAACGGGACTGGCGCTGACATCGCGCCAGCGTGGCGGGCGAGGCGCGATGTGGCAGGGCCTCAGCGCCAATGCACTTGGCGCTGACACCTTGCACACCCTAAATAGACCGATGTGCGGCAATGAATTAACGGTGTCGCTCGTGGTGCAACGGTAAGTTTCTTTCTTGCTATATCTGAGGACTAGGGTTCGAATCCCAGGTCAGCCATTTTTGTTTTTTTTTAAAATCATCAATCTACGTGCGTATATATTAATGATGATCTCCATTTTCGTTTTTGTCTTCAAATCTTCAATGTACTTTTTTTTGTTTAAATTAATTTTTATTAAAAAGAAATATCACATTTAGTACAAATTTAAAAAGTAGAAGAATGGATTAAAAAAAGTTTAGAGACAACTTTTAAAAGAAATATCACTTTTTTATAAAAAAGAAATTAGAAGAATGGATTTAAAAAAACTTGAGTTTTTTTTTAAAAAATAAACAACAAGTTGAGAACTAAGGGTAAGTTTTATTCTAAAATGTCACGTGTTTTTTTAAAATTAAAACAACACTTGAGCTTGTAAAAGAAATATCACTTTTTTAAAAAATATTTAAAAGGAATAACACATTTAGTACATATTTAAAAATAAAAGAATGGACTTAAAAATACCTGAGCTTTGAAAAAGTTAAAACCGCAAGTTGAGAACTAAGTAAAAAAAAAGTTTAGTAAAAACATAAAGGAGAGGGTTCGAACCCTGGTCACTGTAACGCCACCTTTCAAATACCTACCACTGAGCTAAGCCAAACCTAATTGTTGCTTTTGCTTTTGCTTTTATTTAGCCAGTATAAAGGCCAGCGCCGCTGTAGAACATATATTCTGATATATATATATATATATATATATATATATATATATATATATATATATATATATATATATATATATATATATATATATATATATATATATATATATATATATATATATATATATATATATATTTAAAAAACAGAGAGCATCATTAATCATTTATATGTACTAATGTACGCACGTAGATTGAAGATTTGAAGAAAAAAAAAAGAACGAACAAGGCTGCCGTGATAGGGAGTCGAACCATGGTGCTAGGGTACACAAGCAAATGGTCATACCATTGCACCACAAGTGCATTGCTTATTAATGGCCGCGCATCCTTTTAATTAGCCTGTACAAGGGGTCAGCGCCAAATACATTGGCGCTGAGGCCCTGCCACGTCGCGTCTCGCCCGCCACGCTGGCGCGATGTCAGCGCCAGTCCCATTGGCGCTGATATGAACAACCTCTAGATATAGTTTTTGGTATGGACTAGTTTCGAAATAAGTTTTCTATAAGGACCAATTTGTCAAAAAAACGGCAACAGCAGGGGTAGAGGGGCATGCGGAGCATCGTCTGATATTTCGCAAATTTTCGGACGTCCGACGTATATATAAGACATGTTGATGCCGAATCGCTCTGATTAGCCCAATTGCACCAGTGTGGGCTGTGAACTATTATTGTAACGGTTTAAACATCTTATATGTTTATATATTGTAAACTAGCAAGGTGTCCCGCGTAAATTGCGCGGATAGTATCATTATATTTTCTCTCATATAATAGCATATACGTTTTGTCATTATATTATTAAAATATATTACAATGACAACATAATTTTAAATTTTGCAATAACTTTACGAAACTACTGATGTGTAATATTTATATTGTATTTTATATACGTGTTAGTTATTAATTATTTTTAATATCAAATTTTAGTTATTTGTAAATCATATATATTCCTTTATGGACTTTAGACTTGTCTTTTAATATTTTTTTTTAATTTTGAATTTTTATTATTTCTAATTGTATTTCTACGTGGACTCTAAACTCATCTTTCAATATTCTTTAATTTTTAATTTTAATTTCAGTTACTTCTAAATTGTATTCCTATCTTAACTTTAAACTCTTCTTCCCATGTTTTTTTTAATTTCGAATTTTAGTTATTTGTAAATTATATTTTTATACGGACTCTAAACACTACTTTTCATTTTATTATGTTTATTCTGAATTTTAGTTAGTTTTAAATTCCTATATGGACTCTATACTCTACTTCTAATATTTCTTATTTTTTAATTCCGAATTTCTATTTTTTTTCTTAATTGTATTTCTATATGGACTCTATACTCTACTTCTAATATTCCTTATTTTTAATATCGAATTTCCATTATTTCCTAATTGTATTTCTATATGAACTCTATATTCTACTTCTAATATTCCTTATTTTTAATTCCGAATTTCAGTTATTTCCTAATTGTATTTCTATATGGACTCTAGTCTGCTCTTCTAATATTCTTTATTTTTTAATTCCGAATTTCAGCTATTTATAAATCTTTTTCTTTTCTCCAATTAATGTGAGAATTTTAGGTCATGAGAGCGAACGTGGAGGCTCCTTTTTATTCCGAATTTTAGTTAGTTTTAAATTCTTATATGGACCCTATACTCTACTTCTAATATTCCTTATTTTTTAATTCTGAATTTCAGCTATTTCTAAATTGTATTTCTGTATGGACTCTGCTTTTTTTCTTTTTCTCCGATTAATGTGAGAATTTCTCGGTCATAAGAGCGAACGTGGAGGCTCTTTTTATTCCGAACTTTAGTTAGTTTTAAATTCCTATATGGACTCTATACTCTACTTCTAATATTCCTTATTTTTTAATTCCGAATTTCTATTTTTTTTCTTAATTGTATTTCTGCATGAACTCTATGCTCTACTTCTAATATTCCTTATTTTTAATTCTGAATTTCTATTATTTCCTAATTGTATTTCTATATGGACTCTATACTCTACTTTTAATATTCCTTATTTTTAATTCCGAATTTCAGTTATTTCCTAATTGTATTTTTATATAGACTCTAGTCTCCTCTTCTAATATTCTTTATTTTTTAATTCCGAATTTCAACTATTTCTAAATTGTATTTCTATATGGACTCTAGTCTCCTCTTCTAATATTTTTTATTTTTTAATTCCGAATTTCAGCTATTTCTAAATTGTATTTTTATATGGACTCTACTTTTTTTATTTTTCTCCGATTAATGTGAGAATTTCTAGGCTATAAGAGCGAACGTGGAGGCTCCTTTTTCTATTCCTTTAATCTATATCTATCTATATCTATATAACTAATTAAAAAATAAGTAAGGCTTCCGGTTAATCTTTTCGTCCGTCATTAAGAGTGGGCCCACACGATAATTCGTCGCTAATCCACGATCCGAAAGCGTGGCCACGATCTCTTACGCCTGCAAATAAAGGAGAGAAGAAAAATAAAAAGAGAAAACCTTGTTTGTGGAGCAGTCCATCCAAAGCAGCCCGGATTGGATTAGTGACGAGGCAGCCCATCCAAAGCAGCTGCAGACCGGCCCAGATAGCAGCCGCAGCCCACCAGCGAGCCCACAGAGCGGAGGAGAAGCAGCCCACCAGCCCAGCACAGTACTGCGCAACACTGTAGCAACCGAACACGAATAAAGTAAAGAAGAGATCTTATTACTTAAAACATGTAGTCACCAATAAAATGAATTATTTACCGACAAAATAAATTCTTTTTTAAAAATAAAAATAATCACATGTGTCTTTCTTTTTTTTAAAAAAAAAGTAATCACCAACAAATTGAATCGTGTTTACATTTGGATTTTTTTTCCCTCATCAATTGCTCATTCGCCACAGGACACCTAATCACATCACTTTTTTTCATTCATCGTATAATTTCTTCTATTATTTAGAGTGAAAGTTATTCTGCGATATACCACATTTTTTTCTTTCCTTCTGATTATTTAAGTGAGTGGTTATGCAATTGGAGTGCAGTGAGGTTAATCTGATAGCTAGCAAAAAATATATCTTATATTATGGTTACTCTTTACAATATGAAAAAAAGTGCTTATCAATATCGAGTAAAAAAAATAACAAAGTACTGCAATTGACTCATAATAATACATGACAAAAAAGTAAATATTTTTTTGTGGTTTCAAAGTTTAGTATCCATGTCAGTGGATTTAGAGCAACAAATAATTATATCATGTTAGCGTCTTATTTGCACTAGAAAGATTCGATTCGACTATAAAGACCTCAATGAACCTGGTGTTTATGCTCCCACACACTAATTACTATTTTTTTCTTCCCCCAGTACAACGCATGGGCATTTTGCTAGTAATATAATAGATAGATTGCATCTATATCGTAAGTTTATGCACGGCAAGCACCAGTGTGGAAATTCTCGGATTTGTAATGCCGTTTTTTTTCCGGCTGAAACCAAATAGTGTCGACATCCAACAACACACACATCCAGATGAAACAAAGATTAATGTTCTAGCTTGGAATATATATATATATATATATATATATATATATATATATATATATATATATATATATATATATATATATTACTTTGGTGTGGGTCCTTCCAAAAAGACTAAAAAAACCTATATTCTAAATAAGCATAAAACAGATATAAGTTAACTCGGGAAGTAGAAACAAAGCAAACTACTCCCTCCGTTCCACAATATAAGAAGTTTTAGAGTTGAACACGGTTATTAAGAAAATAAGTAGAAGTGAATAGTGGAGTCCGTTCCATAATATAAGAAGTTTTAAAGTTGAACACGGTTATTAAGAAAATAAGTAGAAGTGAATAGTGGAGTCCGTTCCATAATATAAGAAGTTTTAGAGTTGAACACGGTTATTAAGAAAGTAGGTAGAAGTGAATAGTGGAGAATTGTGATTGGTTGGGAAGAGAATATTGGTGAAGAAGTTGTTATATTTTGGGATAAATCCTAAGGGCTAAAAGTTGTTATATTTTGGGACGGAGGGAGTATTATATTATTATGAAATTTACATTACCACACAACCATCAATCCCGACCACCACAGCATTCCTAGTTATTTAAAACCATCACTAAAAATAATATTGGTATCACTTTTGGTTTTTAAAGTGAACTGGTACTGAAAGTCTGAAACTGGTCGAGCATGTTGGAGTTTAATTCAATTTAATCACTGAAGAAGGGAAAATATATAAGAAAAGGGAGAGAATCTAATAGGTGTGGCTCATTGATTTTTTTAATAAAAAAATAATGACCAGATTGTGACGCGAATGCCACGTAGAACCAAAACCACTTCAGATTAAGTGGGGGGATCGTTATTTGTCAAGTTTGAATAGTTAAATCTGAAAATTTGGAGACAAACATTTAGAATAATAAAACCTTTTTCAAATTGCATCACGCTGGTATTTATTGGATTTTCCCTTTCTGTGCCAGTGCAAAAAAATAAAATAAATAAATCCAGAGGATAATTAAAAAACATATTTAAATTCTAAATTAAAATATGAAATTCATACAACATTTATTAAAAACATGATTACGAATTAATTTAAATCAATAAATTATATTAAAAAAAGGAAATAAATATTATTTATTTTCTAAAACCTTAACATGAACTAAAATATTTAAGAAACTAATTTTCAAACTTAGAATTAAAAGTCTATTAGCCTAACCCAACTCACCTAATCCAAACCCTAAAATTCATAAGGGCTATTTTGAATAGCAGGATTGAAAAAAAAAAAGGAATAGGAAAAATGCAGAATTTTGATAGGAATGCAAGTTCAAAATAGAGGATTGCAAAACACACAAAAAAAACACAGAAATAATCTTTTGATTAGACCGCAGGAAAAACAAAAGAATTATATGAGAGAGATAGACTCAAAGAAAAATTTCCAAGAGGTTAGAGCACTTGTTAAATTTCCTTTAAAATCTCGATAGGATTGTCCATTTAATAGAAATTTCAAAGAATAGCATATGATTCAATCTTTTGTTTCAAACACTTTCATAGGAAAATTTTCCTGTAGAATTGAAATCCTTCGAGACCTATTTAAAGTCTAATTTGGCTTCTTATTCTTCTCAATTCCTTTCATTTTCTCTCCCACCAGGCCAACCAAACCAGGCTGGCCTGACCTTCCTACCTCCAGTTGGCAAGCCCAAGAAGACAGACCGCCCCTAAAGCCCATGCCATGCCCTTTCTCCCTTTCCACCTTGGGCCTTTAACGATGGGGAGTTGGGGACCTAAGCTAGCAGGACAACTTCGACCTTGAGTTCTAACACATTTCCTCGGGACGCTTCAGCGTCTATGGCCGAGGGAGGCGACAGTGGCCTACTAGACGGTTTCGAGGAAGATGGATGGTGGCGGTGCAAGGTATAGTGAAAACCCTAACCGATCCTAACATCTTTATCCTGCTTCCATGGTAGACAAATCTCATGGAAAAAATTTGAAATACAGACAAGGAAGAGGAATGGAGCCCTCACCACGGTGAAGAACCAACAAGGATCGAGCGGGAGGTGGATTGATGGCCGCTACTATAAAGAAATTATAGATATTTGCACATTTATATAGCCACCTTTTCTCTTCTTGCCATATATATCTCCTCTATTTGGGCATATGTTATAACTGGTGTATATTGGCTATATATATATCAGTTCCCCCTCTCTCACATTGAGTACGTGACATCTCGTAATTCTCTATCTAGATTTAAATCCAGAAGTGGTTTTCTTTTAACGGAGGGAGCACATGATATCGGAGTCTGCATTTCTCATGTCTTTCCATGCCCTAGCAGCGCCATACTGGTCATGCACCCTCTCTTTCAGGCTTGGCTAGTTTGCGCGCATATCCTAGCTACGCAAGTTGCACAGCCACGCGCGCCTTACGCCGATGAGCATATTAACACTAATGACAATAGTTAGTATTATTATTTTTAAAAAACAATACATAAATAATTTAGTTAAAAGTTTTTAAGGAATAGTTTGAAGTTTTAAATTTGTGGTAGAAAGATTTTAAAAATCTAGTCGAAAGTTTTTGAAATTGGGGTTTAAAGTTTTGAACATTGAGTTTAAAGTTTTGAAATTTGATATGAAAGTTTTAAAATTTGATTTGAAAGTTTTAAATTTTGAGTTAAAATTTATTTTTTTTTAAAAAATTCAGTAGAATATTTAAAATTTAAGTTAATAGTTTCAAAATCTAGATGAAGGTTTTAAATTTTGGGCAGAAAGTTTAAAGTTCAGGTTAAAAGTTTTAAATCTCTATCAAAAGTTTACACAATTTTGACATACTTTGAAAATAAATTAAAAAATAATTCAAAAGCATAAAATCACTAAACACTTACTATATATGGTTGATCCAAGCCATCATGGGTTTCATCCCTGTGCCATCATGATCATCGGCTTCATCCTATGCCATCTTGGGCTTTATGCGATGGCTCGGTAGAAAACCGTGTCGTGTGAGGTAGCCTACCCACGCATGTCTGCACCAAATAGAGTTTTCACTCTCTTCCTTGTCATGCAAACTCCATCGTGCCACGCCCATCCTATCCGTGACGTCCTATTTCGAGGACCGCTGCCCTAACGCCGCACCTCCGCCACGCTCATCCTCCAGCGCCGCATTCTCGCCGTGCCGTAGCATCACGCCATGTTGATCGAGTCCACCCCAGTCCTTCGCGATTGCATCGTCCATGTCGGCTAAGATGGCCAACTGATCCCTCCTTCCACCACCGGCAGATCCATCAGAGCTGTCTTCGTCAACCCCTATGCTACCGTCGTTGTCAAGTCACACGTCCTTTTTTTTTTGGAACGACTCGTACGAGAAGGTGCGAAGTTCTATTGATAGAGCAGAAAAAAATTATAAGATTACAACCCTGAAGGGTCGTAATTATCGTAATTAACCAGGAAAAAGAAAAGTCACATGTCCTAATCACACCATAAAGCTTAAGCACCCAAACTTCAACAAATGGAAGGCTTTTATCTCAATTAATGTGCGGCAAGTTTGGCCTCTCCTCAACTACGGCCCTGTTTGGAGAACTAGCCAAGAGTTATTTTGAGAGCTATTTTTTAGCACAAGAAAATAACTCTCCAATAAAATAGCTCTAAGTTGTTTGGATCGAAGGGCTATTTTGAGAGCTATCTGGCTTTTAATGTACCTTCTCATGGAGAGAGATAGAGAGAAAAGCCACTTTTTCAGTGGGCCCCACCTAAAATAGCCCCAATTAGCACCCCTTGGGTGGGATAGTTTTTTGGGTGGGCTATTTCCAAATAGCTCACCCTTTTAGATCTTTTTGAGTTATTTAGGCTATTTGAGGGAGGGCTAAAAAATATCCCTTAGATCCAAACAGGGCCTACATTGCCATCACCGCCCCCGCACGCCAAGACGACTCAGCCTAGGAACAAGCCAGCTGCCTACTGCAAGAAATCGGTGAGACGGAGGTGCGAGAAAATAGACAATATCAAAGGTTACCGAATATGGAGGGGCAGCAAGAAAGTGATAACGAACGAGTCAGTAAATTGAGGCCCACTGGAATGAACAGTGCATATTATTCAGCACTGAAAAAGATTGTGCGACTTGTGCTCCGGACCAACCAGTTATTGTTCGAGGCACACATGACTTGTCCCTTAAAGATGTGGACTGTACTGAAAAAGAGACGTATTACCTACTGCTGAGCAAGTTTAATAGTATAGCCTACTACCGGCTTTAATTTATTTATAGCCAATTTAATAGCCGCTTACTATACTATTAATATATGGTCCCACCTATCATACACATTGCGTCTTATAGTTCGTGTTGAAGCTGGCTACAGATCTGTAGCCCGCTGTTTTTCTCTTATCGTTTATCTCATTAAAATATGTTTATAGCTGGCTAATAGTATGCTATTGTACCTGCTCTAATGAGTGTGTGTTAGCGGCCAGCTCAGCCCTCGACCTGCCTGCACGTTCGCGGTTAGGTGGGCTTTTCTGTCATGTTAGCAGCGACTTGTTTGGTTGGGTTGGGTGCAAAGATGAAAGATGAAAGAGCTGGAAGATGGAACCAGACCTCGATCAAGCTACAGCGGCGGTTATACAGTAACAGCCACATGACTAAATATTTAATATTTTTAGAAACACAGTATAAATATAAATGTACACAACACGCACACAATTATCTCTATAAACGTAAATACACACACATATCTCTATGAGTATCTTTGAAAGAGTAGAATTAGGATGTGTCATATTTTAAGATTGGCAAATATTGATGAAGTATCCATGCACATCTCGATATCGATATCGATAGGTACGTTGCCTAGCACCAACAAAATAATTAGCCGTAAAAATGAGCACGTGTCAATTTTGGGACTTAAACTTAGGGGAGTAAGTTCTGTCACTTTTAAAATAGTATAGAGACATTTGAATAATATAGACATAACTCGTACCATAAGTTTTTTTTTCACTTAGTGGATTTATATAATTAACTATTGTTAAATTGCAGTTTGGATCACTTTATTACCAAGTTTAACTTTAGCCCACCCTTTGTTCCATCCTTTTTTACTTTGGACTAGTTAATTTTATCATTATATAGTAATTTGGACCATCCCAAACCATTTCTTAACCACATGAACGACCTTGA
Source organism: Oryza sativa Japonica Group (assembly GCF_034140825.1). Classification (NCBI taxonomy): domain Eukaryota; kingdom Viridiplantae; phylum Streptophyta; class Magnoliopsida; order Poales; family Poaceae; genus Oryza; species Oryza sativa. The sequence goes on from NC_089036.1 coordinate 17,561,311, forward strand.
GTACATTATCTCCAACACACCATGACCCCTCTCTTGTGCGCAAGCCATATCTTTTGTTGGAGGGATGTGGTTAAATATGGCAATAGAAGAGAATTATGGTGGTTAAAGTAAAAAAATGTAAATTTAACTGGTCTCGAGTGAAAATATTAGTTAATTAAGGTGATCTAAAATAAAACTTTTGAAACAAAAGGTGGCTTAAATTTCAATTGAGAATCCATAGTGGTATATATTTGCTAATTAACATTAACAAACGGCATCATCCTTCTCCACTATTTTCCTCCTCCTGATGTCCTTGTCATTTAATTAATTTCAACATGGCAGATCTCCGTCGTGATGGTAACATCAGCATATTTTATATCATCCATGCTCTAATATATTTGAAAGGTACATATATTCTCATTAATATATAGGCATATATCTAGTAGGGAAAAAAGAAACATGCACCTAGTCACCTAGACTCCTAGAGTATCCGAATAAATCCTACCTACAATACTCACAAGCTTCACGCCCTAGTATGTTATAACCTGCCACTAAAAGAGAAGGAAACTATGCAGATAGTACAGGTACGTACTACCTCATTCGTTCCAAAAATATCAGGATTTTATCTATATAATTATATGAATAAAATCCCTTATATTTTAACATGTAAATACTAGAAAACTTATTGAAACAGTACTGTCAGTAAAAATGAGGGGGATCAAGTGACCAGTCGAGGAAGCAAAGCTGAGTTTTCCACAACGCAATTAATAGCAAAGAGACCGACGATCTGAAGATATGATAGCAGAGAATGACTTTAATTTCCTGGACCATTTGTCCACCAACCGCTGCCAACGGTTTTGTCGACAAATAACCGAGCAGTCATTAATAAAACCAGTGAAATTCATATAAAATTTACCAAAAATTTGAATTCAGTTCATCTTGTGCTTACCAAAATTTTGAAACTCAGCTAGTTTATCTGCAGCCCCATCGTTTCACTTATACTTATCGTTCGACTTATAAACAACCAAAATGAGATAATCTATCCAATGTCATCTCATTTTAACAATTTGACATTAATATTGTCTCTTAATATAATATACCAGCGAGTTTATCGATTGTTCTAACTTTTTCTTTCAAAATTACCCAAAATATCTCAAAGACATATAAGGTTAACAATCTATTTATTACAATAAAAATTTCAAAAAAAAATATGATTTTTATATAGCCTCCTTATACAACATGGAAAGTAGTTTGTATATAACTTTCAAGATAATTTTTGGTATTTTATTTTTTTAAGAAAGTTATTTTTTGTTTGGTATATAATAGAAAAAATGTGTTGTCTAGGTTTTTAAAGATTTGCATTGAAAACAACAACACATACAGCATATAGCAGATAAATTGTATTATGAAAAAAATAGAAAAGCAAAAATACTGAAACTTATATATTGTGTAAAGAGGCTAAAAATTTCATATTTTTCTGAAAGTTTTTGATAGAATAAATCAATTGTTAACTTGTATGTTTATAAGGGTGTTCTAGGTATTTTTAAAAAAGAAACAAGCATAGTGGCATATTATAGAATAATTAGTAAACTCGCTGGTTTATTATAGAAGGGACAATTAATGTCAATAGTAAATTATTGAACTAGGACAAATTTAGTGGTACATAGTAAATTTTCTCCAAAATAATTTTTGGGTAAAACTTCCATATACGTGTCCTTAGAGATTCAAAAGCAAATGGTGTGAAATAAACTATGATAAGAAAAACCATAAAATCAAATCTAAATTAAGTGTTGAAATTTAAATTTTGGCTTATAAATATACGCATAAGCGAAACAATGGAGTGGCTAGTGTTTTCTAAATGCAGATCGAGTAATAACCGGGGTAATGCATTTTGAAGCCTTGTAAAAATGTTCTGTAGCAACATTAATATCCTGTTTGATTTTAGACTATTCAGCGGATTATTGCATTGGACAATCTAGGTGATCACATGCATAAATTAAATATTTTCAGAAATAAACTTAACGAATATGTTAAAACAATGATCTAAGTAATGCAATAGAAGAATTTGTTTTAGAAAAGTATATTTTTTGAAGTGTGGAGCAAATAATTTGTTTCAGCAATCTACTAGCTAGTACATAAGTTGGACAAAAAAGGGTCTAAACCCTCCACAACTTGGTTTAAGTATCACATAAAAATTAAAGAGGAAAAAAAAATCCAAATACCCCCTACAAGTCACTAGTTTTTTCAATGTCCTCCCTACAAATTAATTCCATGCACACCATGCTAGAGATCCACAGTATGCGAGGAATCGCTAAGCGCGATGAGAAATCAATAAAAGATAGATATAGGTGAGAAGTTGGAAGAGAAAATGGACTTGTGAGCAATGTTTTGCATGAAACTAACTTGCAGGTGGGAGATTAGAAAGATCACTAATTTGTAGGGGTTATTCATATTTTCTCAAAAAAATAATTATTTATTTCATGCAAACTGAGCATACCTCAATTGATTTAGTTTCTTGTGGTAGATCCTACCTGCTTGGATTCCGGTCCTACTCTTGGTATTGGTGTTCGTATTTAACGCTAATTATTTTTTTAGTGGTATGTGGCGTACCAACTAGGGACTTGTGGACTTTGGTGACTATGTTAATCTAAAGATAGTAGATGATGCACCGCGCTTCGCGGTGGAATACAAGAGTGAATATAAGTTAAATGTTGTAGAAATAATTGACCAATTTGGGCTGAAATATTGTAAAAAAAATGATGTAAGGAATATATTACAACACATGCTTATATGTTTAGCTTTAGAATATAATAAATTGTATATGTAATGGCTATGCTTACATATTGAGTTTTATAGATACTTGGTGGGTTGATATGTCATGCTTGAATGTTATGCTTTAGGATGTACTATCGATAACTATGTTTGCATGCATGTTGAGTTTTAAATGCTTAATATGCTTTGTAACTATATAGAAAGAGTAGATATTGATCCAATATATCAGGAGGGGCGAGTTTATATGGGTGTGTACTTACATGAGTGTCTACGTTATGAATACGTACTTTGTGATAAAACTATTATTGCTATTTTGCTTTTGTAATACACTACAACTTTGGTACTGCTATTAATTGTCTGTGTTAATTAGTATCTACATTAAATAGAGATAATTTAGAAAACAATATGACATGTATACATATGAAAGATAATTATATGATATCCAATATCATCTATCTCTCCTTTTTCTCGTAACTAAGTTATCCCAAGCTGTCTAAAGAAACGATAACTCATTTTTCTCTCTCGCTCTCCACTCTCATCGACGTCAAAAAAAAGTATTAACTTACTTATAGTGTCCCACTAATTGCTGTTGTATATATCCTAATCCACCAAACTGTAGGAGTTGAATCATTTTTTTAATGTGAGTTAGGTTGGTTATGCACAAATATGACTAGATGTGTGTATTGTAACAACCAAATCTTCATGGGCTGTACTCTAACTCGCCACAGGTACAATTTATCATTATATTTTAAAAAGCAGATATCAATCATACCCGTTAATTAAAGATTACACTTATATTTAAAAAAGAAAAGTCAATTTTACTCCCTTTAACTCTTTCATCCACTACACTGGATAATGTCACCTGTGACGGGCCCAAACCCTCACCTTTGACGGGTTTGGGCTTGGTCAGTGATCAGTGGTCACTGGCAAGTCCAATCACCTTTGATGGGTGACCGGCCCGTCAGAGGCACACTCACCTCTGACGGGTCCGTATTTTCCGGCCTGTCAAAGGTGAGGATCTCCACAAGCCAATGTGTAGTTGCAACCCATCAAAGGTAGACACCTGAGACTCACCTCCAACGAGTTCAAGATATGAACCTGTCGGTGAAATGGGCCTGGGGGTACGCACAGTAGAGGGAAGTGTCCTTCCCGTCTAGTCGCGCGGCCACGCGGCCTCGCGTCCTCCTGCCCCTTGGATAGCGCTAAGGTGGCCATGGGGGCCTCGGGGTGCCACGTCATACCCCTCGGGCTTTCGGGGCGTGCTACCCCGAGGCCCTCGCACGGCCACCACGTGGCGAGGAGAGCGGGCGGTGCGAAGGACGCCTCTTAGGATCTTTAATGCGTGGCGCCCCAACCGTCCCTCACCGCATTTTAACGCGGTGTGGGTGGATGTACGGCGCCGCCCGATTGACCCATGTCAATCGGGAGTGACTGGTCTGTGACCGGTCACAGGTGATTGGGCGGGCGGCAGCGCCCCCACGTCCCGCCCTGTGTCAGGCGGAATGGGGGCAGGTACGCCCCGTCCCGTCAGTATGCTGCCAGGGGTGCCCTCCGGACGTGGTGAGCCACCAAAGTCTCCATGCATTTAAAGGGGGAATGACAGGGATGTCCCCCGTGTCAGGCGGGGGACGGCGCTGGGCCCCACCCAAGGACGCACAGCCACCTTGCTTCCGGTTGAAGGCACGAATGGCGGTCTAATCGAGGCAGGGTGGGTTCCTCTCCCCTGGAGGAGTAGGTATGGACGGTGCATGTGGTATCCCCTTGAACTATAAAAGGAGGACCTCGCCCACCGAAAAAAGTGACGACTCTCAGATAGTTTTGAGTTCGAGAGGAAGAACGGCTAGGGTCCCCTCCAGAGCTCAAGACATCCTGTAAAAGTTGATCATAATCCCATGCACAGGAGTAGGGTATTACGCTCGATAGCGGCCCGAACCTGTATAATCCTTTGTCTTCCACACAGCCCCGAGAGCGATTTAGTAGTTAAACGCCAAGCCGAAGTAGGCCCTTGATCATCGCGCTGTATCCCCCGGTCGAACTCACAAAGGGGGGGGGGGGTCTCACGACCACCCGCTAGAGAGGGTTGCTCCTCGACAGAACCCATCACTGGAATGGAAAGTCATCTTAAAAAAATGGTGCCCAGTTGCAACCATAGAAAATTGGTAATAGAAGCCGAAGAACTAATAATTAACCCCAAACATTTCAAACTAATTCCTTTCAAAAGATGGCAAGAAGCCGGAGAACTTACAAGTTTTACAATAGGAACCGAAAAACAAACTACAAAACTAAAAACTACTGGGAAACTGCATTTCAGGGAAATTGTTAAGATTCTAATTTTCTAGCTACATCACAACGAAAAAATCTCTAGTATCTTCAAGAAAAACAAGACAAAAGTTCACAGGTCTTCTTCTAACATCAATTAATCTCCAGCGGCAACACATCATGGGGCTTCAACAAGACCACACCCGAATCAAAAACTTGGAATCGATGACTTGCAAGATCTGAAACCAAATCGTAAGCACATAAACACATTAATCAGTACTTGGGAATGGTGGAGGAAGCTATGGCGGTGGCCGCGCGAGGATGCAGGAGGAGGTGACTAGCTCTCGGAGGAGGGCGCTTGGGGACGGAAGAGGAGAAGGCTGTCCAGTGCCGGATCTGGCGTCCCCCGACCTCTAGGAGGCTGGATCCAGCGTCCCCCGACCTCAGTGGTGGCGGTGGCGGTCGGTGCTTGAAACGGTGAGGACGACGGCCGGTGCTCGCGCGTGGAGTTGGAGGCCGCCGCCGGATCCGGTCAACCCCGACCTCTAGGAGGCGACCGCATCTGCACGCCGTCAAGCCCTCCTCACCGCCGCCATGCACCGCGCACTGAGCCACGCACCAGATCGAGAAAATAAGAGAAGGGGGAGGAGGGAAGAAAGAAGGGGGAGGAGGATGGGGTACCGCCGAACCACCACTGCCGCCTCTCCCGAGGGCCGTCGGGTCCTCCGCCGCCGCCTCTCCCGAGGGCCGCCCGGTCCCCTTTTGTTTCTGTGAGTGTGGATAAGGGAGAGAGAGAGGTCCCCTTTTGTTTCTTGGATAAGGGAGAGATACTATATATAAAAAATTTGAATTTAAATTCAAATTTGAATCGGGTATGTAAACTTTTGACTTATAAACTTTGGGTCTATAGTTTTTAGGTGTATAAACTTTAGATGTATAGAAGTACTATATATAGAAAATATTTGAATTCAAATTCAAATTTGAATCGGGTACGTAAACTTTTGTCTTATAAACTTTGGATCTATAAACTTTAGGTGTATAAACTTTAGGTGTATAAACTTTAGATGTATAGAAATACTATATATAGAAAATATTTGAATTCAAATTCAAATTTGATTCAGATATAATTCAAATTCAAATTTGAAACGGGTATATAAACTTTAGGTCTATAAACTTTAGGTGTATAAACTTTAGATGTATAGAAATACTATATATAAAAAATTATTTGAATTCAAATTCAAATTTGAATCGGATATATAAACTTTTGACTTATAAACTTTTGGTCTCTAAACTTTAGATGTGTAAACTTGAGGTGTATAAACTTTAGGTTTATAAATTTACTAAAATAGGAAAGTAATGCGGTGCCAAAAAAGGAAACCGGGTGGAGGGGTGGAGGGAGGGAGGGGGGAGGGGATCGATCGCTGCCCCATCCCCAGGGCGATCGATCGCCGAACAACATTTCCGCCCGTCCATCACTCTCTCCCCTCTCAGTCTCCCTCCGTCGCTCTCCCTGTCTCCTCTCCCTCTCTCCTCGATGGTGCCAATGCTCCTCCCCACCGCTTCACAATCACCTGGAGATTAGGGGTTGCAGTGGTAGCCCCTCTCTAGTGGGCAGGCCACTGGATCTGGTCGTCTGGAGGTTAGGGTCACCGGATCACATCCCCTCGTTATTTGCATGTCATCTAAATAGTTATGAAAAAAAATTGAGAAGATTATTAATATGTGATATATCATTCCCACAACCATACAAGTTGAAATTCAACTTCTATAAGTGTTGGTATTTCTTAACGACATTACTAGAAATATAATTCACAGCAATGGCGCAGAAATACTCATGGTATATTATGGCTACAGAGTTCATCCGCGAGCGCACGGATATACCATTTTAGCATTTCACCCGAGAGTATTCCAAGGGTATCGTATTTATTTAATCCCGTGGGAAGATCATAGTAGAGAGAACCTGACTAGTAATTTAGATGTTACTTGTAATAATCATAGTTTAAGCAGGAGTTAACATAATTCAAGGGTAGAATGACACACAAGCATGGAACTACTCATTCTCATACTAAATTACCTAAGCTAAGTTGAAAGAAAATAGAAAGATAATCTATTCCTATACTTCTAGTATATATAGTATACATACATTCTAGTTATCTGACATACTAGCTAATACCCTCTATCCGATGCTCTCCTGGTACTTCAAGAAGCCATCCCTGACTGCCGAGTTCCTTACGACAGCCCGTCATGACCATACAACCGGGGCTAAATACGGAGGAGTAGCCTCCCTAGGAAATTAACTTAGAACTATATACACTCACGGAGGAATACCCGTACTGAGCTGTCACCATCAGCGGCCGACCTCTCATCCGCAGCATATAACCCCAAATAATGATACACCGTAATCTAGACACTACGCCTAAACTACCAGATACTACTCTAATATCATTGTCATGACATAGAGTAATTGCATAAGCAAACACTATACCCGTACCAATGCATCTCCCAGATAAGCTAGCAGTATAATCAGTATAACACGAACATAATGTAAAGTTGGCATTTATATATTTAGAAAGTATTTCAATACCATAAATGTATAAAGAAGAGTATTCTAATAAAAGTACAAAGCTTACGAAAGAGAAGAGAAGAGCTACTAGAGCCATACCCGAACTCTTCCGAAGGCTTCCGGACTCCGATTTCTACTCTATTCCTACTCCACTAGCTTAAGACTACTAAACTAACTTGAGAGAATATGAGAGAGCTCTTGCTTGAGGTGTGTGAGTGAAGTGAGGATGAGAGCTCCTTTTATATGCAGGTAATGACGGTTATGATGGTTGGAAATGTCAGTAATATCCTCCAATCGTCATTGGGGATCAATCCCAGCCGTCCATCAAGACCCTGCATCCATTGGCGCCACGGGAGGTTCGGCCAAACCAGGGGCCGGCCCAACCTGGCCTAAACTTGGCATGTGGCCTCCTCCTTTGCTCTTATACGTAGACTTATGAATTTTGGCCCAGTTCATCATGTCAATTATGAGTTCTTGGCCCATTCATGTATAATTTTGATTCTCGACATCGTCCGATTGATCTATCGTCTGATTTGATGTCGATGCTCCTCCACTTTATGATTATTCTCTGCAAAAAGTTAGTGAACCAAATACTAGTGAAATATTATTATTCTAACATGGATATGCATTGCAAGCATAATTAGTTCTCTATTTTGGTAATATTGACGGTCGAAACTGATCGCTAACGACCGTCAAGAATAAGTTAAAAAAAAATAAAACTAAACTATAGCTAGTCGACGTATATTTACAATTAAATTTGTTTTTTTCGTTGTAACATTTTAGAAGTTAAATTTGACCATACGTATTGGTGGAATGACCTATCACATAGTAATTTGATTTTTTTTTCATAATCATTTAAATACATGTAAATAAAGAGAAGATGTCCTCTCCATAATAGTTCCCATCATATTCGGCAGCCACGTGCATTAAAGTGACTGTACAATTGCAGCATGCAACCACTGTACGTACACTCTTAAATTTTAACCTGTACACTTGTAATTTTCAACGGAGAATGCTAGTTGTCAGGCCTCCGATGAGAGGGGAGAAAAATCAGACGCTGCATGGTCTGCCATTTGTATGCAAAGAATCTTTCCCTACATGCTTCCATCTCTCATTTCTTCAAAAGATTTTTTCTCATAAACTATTTATCTAATGTACGATCTGATTGCATCACTAAATTGTTACAATTAAATCTTTACAACAAGACCACACATGATTATATTTTAATAAAAAAATATTTTAATTTTTTATTGATTTTTTTAAATGTTGCATATGGTCTCTTTTGATGTTTCAACCAGTAGTTTTACAATGTTTCAGCTAGTGTACTCATAATGTTTCACTATGTACGGATCAAATGTTGCAGTGAATTTTGATATTATAGAACACGCTGTTACAAAAAAAACCCACGTATTTTGGAAACCCCTATTAAGGGAATTTGTTTTATTTTTTTGTTCCACCAAAAAGTTTCACCTAATGTACTCACAATGTTTCACTATTTATATATCTAATGTTGCAGTGATTTGAGATACTCTATTGCAACAAAAAACCCACATATTTTGGAAACCCTCAGAATTAGTTTTATTTTTTGTTCCATCGAAAAATGTTTCGTTTAGTATACCCGCAATGTTTCACTATGTATGGATCAAATGTTGCAGTGAACTGAAACATTCTTTCGCTATTTGCCCGTAATCTAGACACTACGCCTAAACTACTAGATACTACTCTAATATCATTGTCATGACATAGAGTAATTGCATAAGCAAACACTATATCCGTACCAATGCATCTCCCAAATAAGCTAGCAGTATAATCAGTATAACACGAACATAATGTAAAGTTGGCATTTATATACTTAGAAAGTATTTCAATACCATAAATGTATAAAGAAGAGTATTCTAATAAAAGTACAAAGCTTACGAAAGAGAAGAGAAGAGCTACTAGAGCCATACCCACACGTCTCTGCTGATCGTCAATCTCCAACAGGGCCTCCTCGTAGAAGTCGTCCACAGCCTCAGCCCATCGTGACAGTCGGGTCATTATCGGGCTGTAGCAGCAAGGTGTGTCCTGAACTGTGCAGACGGAGTTGCCCTCCTCTCGAAACGGGTGGTGAGCAAACTCAGTACTCGCCAACTCAGCTCGGTGGATAGAGCTAAGTCGGAGGAAGGCCTCCCGGGCAGCATCCTGCATCGCGATCTCCGGCAAGTCGCGACGGTGGCGTGTCGGGAAGCTGTAGTCTAACTCTGAAGGAACTCTGGTGTGGACCTCGACCCGAGCCTCCCAAACAGATCCACACTGTCTCACTCGGTAGATCGGAAATCTGGGGTATCGCAGACGCCTTATCAGCCGGTGTAGCTCAATGACGTATCCCTCTGAGCGGGGTACGCCCATCTCCCAGGTGGCGGGTGAATCCGGATCTGCCATCTAATTTTAAGAAAAACCCAAAGTCAGTTGAGAGTAAAACTTGTTTTGTAAAGAAAATAGTTAAGAGTAAGATGAAAATCGTACCGAGTTTTGTAAACATAGCATTTTTATTTTTGAAAGTATTACTAAATGGGAATTTCTCCCTTGGCCAACTTAGAAAAGGGGTGGGGTGCCTTTTGGTCTTTTCCTACAGTCGTATGGCTCTGATACCAGCTCTGTAGACCCCCGTTTTTATAACAGGAATCAATCGTGTAAACCGTACCATTTCCCTGGATCAAGTAGTCTGGTATACACGAACTCATAGCTGAAATATCAAGTGCACATACACGAGAGTCTAGTACGAATTATTACATCATAAGCCCACAGGCACAGTCTTAAATCATCGGACCGAGCGGTCCGGAATACATTCCAAAAACAGAAGTAGGTAAGGCAGCGGAGTTAAGGCAGCGGCACGCCATTGCCACAGGCAACGACCGTAACTAAGACCTACTGAGCGCCATCGTCCTCATCACCCTCCTGGTAATAGGCATAGGGATCCTCCGAAGCTTTATCTCCGGCCTCTGATTAAGTTTGAATATTGCAAGGGTGAGTACCAACCGTACTCAGCAAGCCACCACAGCAATAATGCACATGACAGAGGAATTCAAAGGATGGCTATGGTTCTTCTGCGCAAAGCAAATTTTGTAATTCTTTTCACAAGCCTAAGACCTAGCATAGACTGATCAAGTTTTAATACCAATGTTCACATTAAACAACGACGGTTCTGTCCACCATCCATTGTGATCCCAAGGATAGCTTTCCGCCATTGAGTCGTCATGGTTTTCTGAGGACGTCCACATTCCCGCCTCTCAGGAAGTGGCTCCATCAGCATAAAAAAAAATCATCATGTAATATCCCATCCCACACAAGTTAAAGAATTTAGAGTCTAGCCAAGTGTAATACATGTCCCGGTGCTCAATAACCGCAAGCACGGCTATTCGAATAGATTTGGTTTACTCACACTGCAGTGGATGTACACTTTACCCGCACTCTGCGACTGCCCAACACATGAGCCTCGTCCCAACACATGAGACACGTCACGGCAAAGCTTTTCGATAACCTCGCATTGGCAGTACCCGCTCCATGAAGTTAAATCCTCATGCACTCTAGGCGTCCATGTTTCTAGTAGTGAGAGGAGTTCTGGCGCTCCCGGGAAAGAGAAGTCTTACACACATATTAAATTATGGTTCAAGTTAAGTTCTCTCTCTCACACACTCATGGCAGTCCTACCAATGGCGACACCGATGTAGAGCACGCCTCTCGGCCCTACCTCAACGGCTGCCCCACCGTAGCGCACCTGCCTCACTCAGGGGTGAACCATCTATGCAGGGATACTGCCTTCGCTCGGCTATCTAATCCGCTAGGTCTATACCCATTCGAGAAGTACGGTTGTATGGGGGGTCGTTTCATGCTTAACTTCATGGCTCGGTCCTTAATTGACCGGGGATGGTACTAGCCTTTTCCAGATACCACCCAAATCCTCCGTCCGCTCCAGTCGAAAACCGTTGTTTTCATTTTATTTTCCTTTCCCAAATCATGTCATCAATTTCTTGGCAATGTGGTGCTCATGTCTCCACATGCCGCATCTCAATTACCTTCCCAAAGGTAATTGCCCAAGCATTTAGCATTTGATAAATATGAGTATGCATAATTCTAGAATAGCATTTCTAAGCAATTGTCATAATTGACTAGGGACTCATATGTAAACATGGTTATGAAGGAATAAGGGTAACTAATAATCAAGGCATGGTATATACACAAGTAGGATGTTCATCATTGCATGCAATTTTATTTATAAACAAAATAATTTCGCAATTAGGATCAACATGTTCAAGGGATAGTGATGACTTGCCTTGCTCAAAGTCTTGCGGTTCTTGGTCCTCGCTTGGATCCGCAACTCCCTCGGGCTCTAAAATTACGTGCGAAGAAACGATTTGAATTCGGTTAAAATTCAAATAAAGACCCAAATAAATCCAAATGGAAGTTGAATGCGAAAGTTGATTCTTTTATATTAACTTTACTATTTGCGAACTAGGGCAAATCCAATTTCGATTTATACATCCTAAACTATTTTGCGGGTATAAATATTTTGTTAGCATAAGTTTTTAATTTAATCTACCCGAGCATTATATCCATATAATAGTTAGGAATTTTCTATCGCGAGCTAAATATCCGACGGTATCCAAAAATTATCTTATAATATTATACGATATAATTTAGCCTATGACTAACCGATTAAATATAATATACGTCTAAAATTCCTATCTAAAATTTCTAGTGATTAAATTCGAACTTCTACCGTGAATCGATTACTTATAGAGATTATCCAAAACTAATCTATAATAGTCTATAAAAATTCATCTAATTGTTTAGTCGTTAATTACATCTAAACTACTACCGCGAGTTGATTTCTTTTAGAAATTACCAAGAATAATCTATAATTTATATTAAATTTTGCAATTCTATGACCATAATTAATCTATAATTAAATTCTAATTATTTTAGATTTTCTTAAACTATTAACCTCCTTAATTTCTTCCTAATTTTCTATTTATTTTTCCTTTTCTTTTTCTCCATTCTCTCTTCTCTCTTTCTTCCTTTTTCTTTCTCTTTTTCTTTCTTTTCTCTCTTTCTCTCTTTTTCTCTCTGCCGGCCTCTCTTTTCCTCTCCCTCTCTCTCTCGGCTCTCTCCCACCCGAGCGGCGGCGGTGGTGGACGCGAGGGGGAAGGAGGGCGGCTCACCGGCGGCGGCAGCGGCGACGACGGTGGCGCACGGCGGCGCGGGAGCGGCGGCACGGTGGCACGAGAGCGGCGGCGCGGCAGCACGGGAACGGCAGCGCGGTGGCACGAGAGCGGCGGCGCAGTGGAGAGGGAATAGGGGAGGAAGGGTGAGATGGGGTGGGGGAAAATGGAGAGAGGGGGGGGTATTTGTAGAGAGGGGAGAAGGAGAGGGGGAGGGGCGGCGGCGTAATGGCGACGCGATGGCGGCGCTCGGGGCGGGACGACGGCGACGTGCGGGCGGCGACTCGATGGCGGCGCGGGGCTCAGAGCGGCGATGCGACGGGCGGCGGTGCGGGGCTCTAGACGAGCGACGCGACGGGTGGCGTGGGGCTCGACGCGGCGATGGTGACGGCGCGCGGCGATGGGACGGCGACGTGGCGGGTGGCGAGCGAGCGGCGTGACAGGCGGGGCGACGCGACGCGCGCGGCGGCACGGGGCTCGGCACGATGGAACGGGCGGCGCGGCAGCGGCGCAGGGCGACGGCGAGGGGACGGCCGCGCGGCGGGGCGCAGGCGAGAGGGGACGGGCGCGCGGCGGCTCGAGGCGCGAGGCCGACGGCGACGCGACGGTGACAGCGCGGCAGCGGCGGCGGCGCGCGCGACGGGGGGCGACGCGGCGCACGCGGCAGGGGAGGGGGCGGGGCTAGGGGGACCACGATCGAACACCTATGCCGCAATGAACAGTAACTTTTCCTATTTATCCCATTTTAGCCCATTTTCTATTTAAATATAGCCCTATAAATTCTAATTTTTTGCATAAATGAAGTTTACTCCATATTTGTGTTATCCTAACTAAAAATTCACCCTAATTTAATATCACTCATATTTTGTTTATATAATTTATTTGAATTTTTAATTAGGGTTAATTCTCATTCCATCGTACTAAAATTTAATTATTGCTAATATGGTCGCGATAATATTTTATTTATTTCCAATCCCACCTAATCTTTATTTTAATTTATATTTTAATTATTTATTTAGCCAACTTGATTTTTAGGGTTTATTCCTAGTTAGTTATTCATTATTCGCGATTAATAAATTCCGAGATCAAAATCCAATGAAATAGGCGAATAAAATCGGCATGATGCAATTTATTACTTAAAAAGTTTTTGAAAATCCGTATTTTTGGTGTTTTGATTTCGTTGGTCGAATTTTCAGGGTGTTACACGACGGCATCCATCGGAGTGCGCATGTGGCAGTTGAGATAGTCGAGGAGGAGCCGCCTCCACCGCTCGCCGCCTCCGCCACTCAAGCTCCTCCGCCCCACTGTTGTTGTCCTCTTCACGTGCTGGTGGAGGCCGTGGAGAAGCCACGCGGCCGTCAAGTAGGCGCGCACTGACTGATGCTGAGGAGGAGCCGCCTCCACTGCTCGTCGCCCCTAGCCGCCTCCGCCGCTGCTCCTTTGCCCTGCCGCTTGTTGACACCAGCCTTGCTGATTGACAGACGTGGAGGGATAAGAAAGTGAGAGAAGGGGAAGGGGAGGGGAAGATATGATAGGTGGGTCCCACCAATTTTATTTTTTAGAAAATGCTGACTGGACTGCCACGTAAGATCAAAACCACTCCGGGTTGAGACAACGGGTAATTCGTCCGGTATTAATAGTTGAGAGTGAAATATATGTGGCTTTCGGGTTTATGGGGGTAATTCGGTCGACCATAATAGTTCGTGGGTACCCATCGTATTTTTTCAATGGCACTACGTACGTATGTTTTTTTTATTTATCGTTTTTATCGTAAGTCCGTACGTATGTTTTCTTTCGCCTATGAACAGTAGGTAAAGCTTCATCTTTTATTTTCCAGTCGTACGTACGTACGTACACGGAGTATTTTGTTTGGTTTCTTATTCCGGCCCACAATATACGTGAGGAAATTATTAGTTTTTTTAAGTAATACATCTAATCTAATGATATAAAATATCGGATCCACCAATTTAAGTGAAAATCGACGGTGAGATTAAACAGTGTCATGTGACGGCGTATAAGTATTTGTAAGATCACCACGTGATGGCTTAAGAGTGTTTCTATAAAGTTTAATAGATTTTTACTATATAATAGATTAATATTTTTAATATAAAATTTTTTGCTTCCTATAAATGGAAGAAAGGAGAGACGAGGTGGTGGTGGGGGGGGGGGGGGGGTTGGGCCTAGTTCGCTAACCTTCGCGACTAGAGAATCACGCGAACAGTTACAAATCCTCATCCTTTCTTAATCACGTCTCTAATGACGCAAGAAAAAAAAATCACACACCTAATTATTTTCACCTATTTTTTCGTTTTAGTTATAACTAACTCGTGCATATGCTTTTATCTTTTTTCGGATTTCAGTTTGTTTGGAATGAATATCCAGTAAAGTTTCTATTTACAAATATAATATCTATGTAAAGTTTATATAGATAAAATCTATCTCTATATATAAACTTTATATACATAAGATCTCTATATATAAACTTTATATATATAAAATCTATATATATAAACTTTTTTACATAAAATTTATATATATAAACTTTTTATATAAAAGGTCTATAGGTGGAAATTTTTCGCGGAAATAGTTCATATAGAAAATTTCCAGTTAGAAAAAACTATAATGGAAAAAGGAAATCTGAAAAGAATCTGAAGAAAAAAAACAGAAAGCCGCTAATATCATGGGTTGCAAGAAAAACGTACGAGAAAAAAAAAGAAAAATAAAAAACCGATGAGATGAAGACTTACGGAAATAACGTACGAAAAAAAAATGAAAAAAAAGCACATAACGATCTCCCGTCTTCAACCCATTCGTGAGAGAAGCTAACGGCGAACGTTCGCCAACCAGTCTTTCCCGGGGGGGGGGGGGGGGGGGGGGGGGTACACGTTGGGTATGTATGTGACGGAGGGGATACGGGTGGGTTTTTTTTTTTTAACATAAGATACATCTAATGGTGTGAAACGATGGGTCCACCGTGTTAAGTGAAAATCCATGGTCAGATGTTTGTTTCTTTTCTCGGAATTTCTATAATTTGTTAGAGCGCCACGTGGTGGTATTGGAGCGTTTGTAGGAGCCATGTGGCGGCTTAGAAGCGTTTGTAGAAAGTTTAATGGACTTTTAGTATATAATAATAGATAAAATGCATGAAAAAGGTTAGAGTTTGGTTCCAACTACATAAACTCAGGCAAGTCTCTGTTTTGATCATGTTGATAGATGATACTATTTCAACTTAAAAACCTAGTATTGCATCGAACTATATTTTTTTTAATAATAACATTGACTATGATGATATGATTGGCAAACCGATGATGGAGATCGACGGGATATTAGTATGGTGGATGGGGGGGGGAGCTCAGGGATGTGATGATTGATAATGATGGCAAGTCAGGGCTCTCTATATATGGTGTATAAATATAAGGGACTAATCACCCCCTCACTTGTATAAGAGAACCCTATATACGGTGTCGACCATAGATCCATCTTAAGACGGGCTAAACCTAGTACCTTATCAAGTTTATTATGCTTCACATGGTTACGTAGTAGTAGGATGGGAGATGATATAAACCCTATGAATGTCAATAAAGTGCATTCCAGGCGCATGTAGTACTGCGCTGGTATGGAGAGCTGATAGGCTCAACACAAACGTGGAGTGTAGTAAATTGAAGTAGGAGAAAAGTTCTATACTCTTGGCATGGTGCTGCATCTAGTGAAGTGCGACAGTCAAACATGTTAAGAGTAGCTATGGGTACAGTGATATAATCCTGCGCAGTGCTAAATTCAATCGTAATACACCCCAATGCAAGGTTACAACCCGTCACAGGTAACTTACCTTGACGGGTGCGTTATATTCGGCTCGTCACAGGTATATGACCTTTGACGGGGTCTAGTATCAAAGCCGTCACAAATGAGGTCACCTGTAATGGCTTTTTGTTATGACTCGTCAGTGATGAGGTGAAATTTTTTTAAAAAAAGCAAATTCAAAATATTGGCTGGCCTCAAGATTTGCTAGCCATGTCATCTGAAAAACAGAAGCATTACAGATATATGCCAGGCACCCCAATATCACATATTCCCCATTTCAGCACATATGCATCACAAAATTTACATCATTCACATATTCCCATAGAAAAAAAAAGAAGAGGTTAGAGCTCATTGTCTATTTTCCAATGGAATTGGTGTATAGGAACTCAATCCATAGGAATTTGGTGAGTTCAAATCCTTTGTTCCAAATGGCATGTGTAAGAAAAATTTCTATGGATTGCAATCCTCAATTTTTCCTATGAAAATCCTACAATCCAAAAGAGCCGTAAGTGATGTAAAGCCAAATTCAAATATAAATAGTATTTTGATAAGAAATTATAAAATTTTATTAGGGTCGGCTGCCCCGATAAAAGGGTGCCACACCCTACTACCTACCACATTTGATCAATGATCACCTAGTTCCAGTGGACCCAATTTCCCCAAAAATATGATACATTATAGTTATGGTATTAACCAAACGCTAGCTAGCTAGTTAAGTTGATAAGAAGTAATGTCATACGTAGAGTGGTAGAGTAAACAACCTCTCAGATTACGGAATTATAAATACGGCATTTCGATAAAAAAAATGTCTAGCTGAAACACGAGCTTGATTAGAAATATGCGGGCTGTCATATCTATACCTAATTATAAAATAAGTAAGGTTTCCGGGTATGTTTTTTAATCCGTCATCCCACTCACCTCGCTAAAATCCATTTAATCCATTTTAATCCGTTTAATAGTCAGGTCGGACCATTGATATAGAATATGTACCTTTTCATGTAATCACTAAGCACAAGTTACAGCCTGTCTATCTGGTTAAGGAAGCAAGTCTCCACTCAGGCCACCATGGTTTGATTCCCACCATCCTCATTCTTTTACACCTATTATTCGATTCCCACCATCCTCCTTCTTTTACACCTATTATTCGATTCTCTCCTGGGCCAAATTGACCTACTCTATCAAAA
Source organism: Oryza sativa Japonica Group (assembly GCF_034140825.1). Lineage (NCBI taxonomy): Eukaryota > Viridiplantae > Streptophyta > Magnoliopsida > Poales > Poaceae > Oryza > Oryza sativa. The sequence continues at coordinate 17,579,070 of NC_089036.1, forward strand.
ACTCTCTCTACCTTTCCTCCCTCATCTCAATTCATATTTAATACCTATTCAAGTATACAAAATAAATGCCCCCTTTTTCTGTAAAAGAAACAAAAGGTTACTGCGCATGCAAAGGGCCCACAAGCATTTTGTACGGTGTCAATCTATATCGATATCTCTACTATTATAAAAATTAAAGATGTTTTTACCGGTAATTTGCTACGTCGTCCGTGTTTGAGTCGGTTTTGAAGTTTAATTATTTTTAAAAATACATATACATATTTGAGTTGGTTTTTAAATTCTTTCATTTCTAGAAATACGGAAGGAGTCGCATAAGAAATCTCTTTAAAAAACTTTTATGCTAACTTAAATTGATTAGACTTTCTAATTACAGCTCATGATATTGTAAAAAAAATATAAAGTAAATTCCCATAGTGAATTAGACTAAAATAGCATTCACCCGTTGTAACGCATGTCATTTTTTTTTTCAGTACAAAATATAAAAACTACTACTCGACAGCAACCACGGGACGATTTCATCATCGTGTGTGCACATGCAGCGAAGTCCCAGCTACCTGGCGCGTGCATTCATTCATGTGTGGATAGACACCTCCTGAACTCCACCGGGAGAGAGACCGGATCGACCTCGCGCTTTCTCCGTCCAATCGACCATGCCGACGGCGTCGCCAGCCCACGCGGTGTTCTTCCCGTACCCGGTGCAGGGCCACGTCGCGTCGGCGCTGCACCTGGCCAAGCTCCTCCACGCCAGGGGCGGCGTCCGCGTCACCTTCGTCCACTCCGAGCGCAACCGCCGCCGCGTGATCCGCTCCCACGGCGAGGGCGCGCTCGCCGCCGGCGCCCCGGGGTTCTGCTTCGCCGCCGTCCCCGACGGCCTGCCGTCGGATGACGACGACGACGGCCCGTCCGACCCCCGCGATCTGCTCTTCTCCATCGGGGCCTGCGTCCCGCACTTGAAGAAGATCCTCGACGAGGCCGCCGCCTCGGGGGCACCGGCCACCTGCGTCGTCTCCGACGTCGACCACGTCCTGCTCGCTGCCAGGGAGATGGGCCTCCCGGCCGTCGCGTTCTGGACGACGTCCGCTTGCGGGCTCATGGCGTTCCTCCAATGCAAGGAACTCATCGACAGAGGCATCATTCCACTCAAAGGTACGAGACGACATGGACTCCAACTCTCCATCACCATTGATGCATCTTGTTAATTACTCGAGTACTTCTATCGATCTTGTCTCGAAGAGCAGACGCTGAGAAGCTGAGCAATGGCTACCTCGACAGCACGGTGGTCGACTGGGTGCCGGGGATGCCGGCGGACATGCGCCTGCGCGACTTCTTCTCCTTCGTCCGAACCACGGACACCGACGACCCCGTGCTGGCCTTCGTCGTGTCCACCATGGAGTGCCTGCGCACCGCCACGTCCGCCGTCATCCTCAACACGTTCGACGCGCTGGAGGGCGAGGTCGTCGCCGCCATGTCGCGCATCCTGCCGCCCATCTACACGGTCGGCCCGCTCCCTCAGCTCACCGCCGCATCACACGTCGTCGCTTCCGGCGCCGACCCGCCAGACACGCCGGCCCTGAGCGCCGCCAGCCTCTGCCCGGAGGACGGTGGGTGCCTCGAGTGGCTCGGCCGCAAGCGCCCGTGCTCCGTCCTGTACGTCAACTTCGGCAGCATCGTGTACTTGACGAGCACACAGCTCGTGGAGCTAGCATGGGGGCTGGCCGACAGCGGCCACGACTTCCTGTGGGTGATCAGAGACGACCAAGCTAAGGTCACCGGCGGCGACGGCCCCACCGGCGTGCTACCAGCCGAGTTCGTGGAGAAGACGAAGGGGAAGGGTTACTTGACGAGCTGGTGCCCGCAGGAGGCGGTGCTCCGGCACGACGCCATCGGCGCGTTCCTGACGCACTGCGGGTGGAACTCGGTACTCGAGGGCATCTCCAATGGCGTACCCATGCTGTGCTACCCGATGGCCGCCGATCAGCAGACAAACTGCCGGTACGCTTGCACGGAGTGGCGCGTCGGTGTGGAGGTCGGCGACGACATCGAGAGGGAAGAGGTGGCGAGGATGGTGAGGGAGGTGATGGAAGAGGAGATCAAAGGCAAGGAGGTGAGGCAGCGTGCCACGGAATGGAAGGAAAGGGCAGCCATGGCTGTGGTGCCTAGTGGAACCTCATGGGTCAACTTAGATAGGATGGTTAATGAGGTCTTTTCTCCCGGTAACAATATGTAAAATGTCGAGATTTGCTGTTGTTTCTAAATGCTTTCCATGTCATATAAATTTAAATAAGGACGATATGTGTAGGGGGCACATAATATGCGCTCAGTCGTGCGGGGGCACGCCCCACGCGGTTTCCTCCTCTAGTCTCTTATGTATATATTTATATATGTATGTATACGTTTTTTTTACAATATCGATATGATACAAAGTTTATTTATACAAAGTATATACGTACACATTGGTTTAATACACACTGATTTAATGATTTAACGAAGCTCTAACGGTAGACGTACAGAAGATATATGTGATATTCTGGGCCATTTAGAATTTGGCCTATGAGGCCCAAGAGCCATGTGTACATGTTTAGTACCACCTTACTAGTTTAGAAAGGGCGGAATCAGCTTATAAGATCTCTTCCCTTCAACCATACCACTTTCTGGTTAACCCTTTTATCAAAAGAGAAGACGAAACTGTAAGTAGGTGGTATGTATGGGTTGGGAGGGAGTGGAAGTGATCATAGAAGGGATGTTACAGTATCCAAGCAAAATTAAAGGAGTAGGAGTATAGGAGGGATCAAGAAAAAATGTTACAATATCCAAGCAGGGGATCAATACTAATACTAGCGGTAAAAGAGATAATAGTAAATTTTTGGTGGTGAAAGAGAGAATATGGTTGTAACGAAGTGCAGTAGTAAAGATAATTTTTTTTCCTTTTATAAAGCTAATTTTCTATCCCTGAAATCGTATTGCGAGCTCCCAGCAACGAAGTGTAGTAAAGAGAATTTTTTTTTCCTTTTATAAAGCTATTTTTCTATCAGTATTGCGAGCTCCCAGCAAGGCCGCAGCATATGTTTCACTGCAAGTCTAACAAGAGCCTACTCGTCACACGGTCACTCACACCCGGTACGACCATGTCGCATGCATTAATATGATCGTGCTCCGCACGATGAGCGTGTGTCGGGGGTGCATGAACCTGAACCAACAGTCCTACAGGTATGCTATCATTTATTACTTAGTTACTTCCTCCGCCCCATTTTAAACGTAACCATAAATTTTCATATTCAATTTTGATCATCCGTCTTATTTAAATGTTTTTATAATTAATAATTTTGTTGTTATTATATGATAAAACATGAATAATATTCTATGCGTGATTTATGTTTTTTTTTATTTTTTCATATATTTTTGAAATAAGATAGTATTGAACACGAAAATTTATGGCTTCACTTAAAATAGGAGGAGGGAGTAGTTCTGAATGGCTATGGAATGGGAAATGCACGCATGCTTCTTAAACAGACATGACAGTTGATCTGTTGATCTGACTGCTCCAATGCGATAAATATTTTCTCCGTCCAAAAAACCCAACCTATATAATTTAGGATGGGACATAATTTAGCACAACGAATCTGGTCAGACTCCTGTCCAGTTTCGTTGTACTATATTATGTCTCATTCTATATTAGATTGGGCTTTTTTGAACGGAGGGAGTACACGTGATGGTGATGTGACTTAACCTAAAGCTTGCTTCATGAGAGTCAGTGCGATAGTGGATTTTAAACTAGAGACTTCTTCTCATTGCTTGTGTGTCACTTAAATAGTTATAATTTTTTTAGAAGATGTATTAACATGTGATATATCACTACACAGACATGTAACTTAAAATTTAATTTATGTTTAAATTGTTTTTTTTACATGTAGAAGTTGAATTTTGAGTTGCATATTTGTACAACAATATATCATATATTAATTCATCTTCTCAATTTTTTTTAATTTTTTGTACAACTATTTGATATGCAAACAATGAGAGGATATCTGATCGAGAGTTTAAAATAGTTTCGCCATTTAATACTTGTAGTGGGAACCAATATAAGAAGAATGGATTAGGTACTACCTCCATACCAAAATAAGCTTAGTTTTGAACCATCCTATGTATACCAATACCAACAAAAAAAGATAAAATTAGTCCTGCTCTATCAAATTTCAATACAATTATTTTTCTCTTCATCTACTTTTAATGTATTTATGCATTACTTTTACAAACTCTGAACGAACAATCACTCAAAAAATAAACTTGTTTTTGAATAAATATGAGAAGCAAAAAAATAAACTTACTAGAGAGAACTTCACTAAGATACGGTTTGCAGCACATGCATCGGTCTCATCTTTATTTTTTTTCTTATGCTTATGTTTATCAGCTAAAATTTGAATTTTTAACCTTATATTTGGAGTAGATTTTAGGATTTTTTTTAATCGAAGTTTATTTTTTCAGTCTTTTCTTTTAGATCACAAGAACACATATATAAAAGTTTTATTTATAAATTATTTTTCGTTTACAAATATGTCATTTCGCGAAACAATATATGGGATCACATCATGATTCCTCGATTGAAAGCAAGGATCGTTCTTGAATTTTTTTACTGAGGACATTGAATCTGTCGGAGTATGACATCAAGTGAGTGACGTACGAACAGTGTGACACTGTGACAGTGGTACAAGCCCTTTGCACGGTTGGCACATCTGTTTGAATCATTGAATGGCCCCAAGACAATCTAGAAGCGGACTATAGCACCACATGACCGACCGGCAGCTTTGGTCTTCTACGCTTCCATATACTGCGACGCAAGCTCAATTTATTAGCAATTCGAATACAACTTTAGCTATCAAATTTGGTATATTCATAGAAAACCTGCCATAGTTTGATATCATCAAAATCTGATACCAATGGATTGGTGTTTGGTACTTTTTGATCCTAGGGGTAGATAATGTCAATGATCCCAAAAGTTTGTGGCTGTAAAATCAAAGTTGGTTTCTTGACTCCAAAATGAATCAAGGATTGTAAAATATCTTAGGGCTGTGTTCGTTAATTGTGGTTAGGAGCAAACGGAGCAATCCATTAACATATAATTAATTAAGTATTAGCTAATTTTTTTAAAAAAATAGATCAATTTGATTTTTTGAACAACTTTTGTATAAACTTTTTTTTGCAAAAAACATACCGTTTAGCAGTTTGAAAAGCGTGCGCGTGGAAAAAGCCTAGGTCCGGTTCTTTTTCTCAACCCTAAACTTCAACTTTCTTGTTATTCATTAGCACGTTTTTTAAACTGTTAAATAGTATATGTCACCAGCAAAATGTTTCTATGTAGAAGTTATCAAAAATTCAAATAAATTATTTTTTAAATTTTATACTCCCTCCATATTTTAATGTATGACGCCGTTGACTTTTCGACCAACGTTTGACCATTCGTTTTATTCAAAATTTTGGTGCAAATATGAAAATATTTATGTCATGCTTAAAGAACATTGGATGATGAATCAAGTCACAATAAAATAAATGATAATTACACAATTTTTTTTTGAATAAGACGAATGGTCAAACGTTGGACAAAAAATCAACGACGTCATACATTAAAATATGGATATTAAAATATGAAGGCAGTAATAGTTAATACTTAATTAATCTAATAAATTTTCTTGTTTTGCGTGCGCTGGAAATACCCCCTAGCTAATTAGAGAGAACAGACGGGGCCTATTAATACTAGCAAGGTCAGTAAGAAAACCTTGGATATATATGTTCGATTTGTATTTTGTTTGTATATTCAGATGGTTATAGCTGAACAATGGCGGCTCTAAGAGCATGTTTGTTGTTTGGTTCATAGCCATTCCTTACTTTGCCAATGACAAGATTAGGCCATTATTGCCTTTTTTTTTAAAAAAAAAGGGGGGGGGGGGGGGCTAGGTATTCACTTGCTTTGCTACCAAAGTTGCATTTGGCATTCAACTAAGTGAAATAATTTGGCAATGACACATTAATTTTTTGCTACAAACAAAACACATAACTAATTTTTTTGGCATTGTGGAAATTTTGGCTTTGGTTAACAAACCAAACATACCGTTGTCTCTAGAAGAGCTTGCTAGCCGCACAAGGGCCTGTAGTAGCACGCAGTTTAGCATGACGGGTAACTGGGCCAGTAGAGGGACGCGTTGTGCACATGCATCTTGGTGCAAAGTCACCGTGGCCCGTGAGTAAGCAGGCCATGTGAAACCGTCTGGAGGAGTGCAGGTGCAACAGAAACACACAAGCTGACATGGATAGAGTTTGATTCGCATCCCGCAAAAGACAGAACCAGATATAATAAGGGTCCTTCAATTATTAAAACCGAGTTCGACGCCTCCGCTTGGCGCAGTTCGTCCGCCTCCTTTTTTTTTTTTAAACACAAACAACTTTATTAAGCAAGTACAGATATTAGGGGATAAACCCTAGCACACAGCATAGGATAGAAACTGTAAGCATAATAGACAACCCTGAAGAAAGAGGGTTAACCGAGCTACGGAAGCCTTTCAGATGTGACCAAACAGCAGAAAAAAAAGTCGACAGAGAGCTGCGGTGCTGCCGTGACGACTAACAGAGCCACGATGTCTTAAAACCGCGACGACTGCTACCTTGGGCCTCAGTTGAAGTGCACACCGCTTGACAAACCGTTGATCCCCTTCGGTTGCCTCCACGGAAATGGCACAAGATCGAGGTTCGTTGCTGAGCCGTAGATTTTGGTGTGAGCATTATCTCACTCAGCGAAGCATCTCCACGGGATTCGTCATTGAATCTGAGGAACTCTAACAACAACCCTGACAATCAAAATTGGGCAGGGGTCCGAGCTCAACCTGAATGACAAACCATGCGCGGTTTCTGCTTCTAGAAAAACAAAAGAGAGGGCCAAAACGTAGACCAGCCAACCATCAACAAAGAAGCTTTTGAGAGGCTGCCAATTGACTTATGTCTTGCTATGAGGGCGGGGATGGCTAAGAAAAGGGCAACCTGCAATGTGGAACCACAAGACTCTGGGCAGAACAAACACCCATTCACAAGAATCCTAAAGGCGTCGGCTTGGAGGAGAATATTGACGACGAGCCGACCGCTGCCGCCAACAGAGGAAGAATCTGCACCAGGGATAGCACCGGCTAGCGTACTGCAGGTGACGAGAGTACGGGAAGTGACAACCGCCACACCGTCGAGCGCAACACACACGCCGACGCCTGCCGACGCCACCACCAGCGCAAGCGCGACGGAGGGAGACGACAACCAAAGTGACGCCAACCACAACGTTCCCATCGACAGCACCGCCAACACAGGCGCGGCGAAGGGAGACGACGGCTGCCGTAGCACCGAGCACGGCGAAGAGTCCATCGCCACCTCGATGACGGTCGCCGAAACGCCAAGCACGGCGCCGACATCGTCGCCACCTCCAACGCGGATCCGCTTGCCAGCAGGGCATTGGTGTTGATGCGAAAAAAACACACTGACCTGGAAGATCTGCTTAACTTCAGTGCAGGTCCAAAATCTTGCTTTTAGGTTTGTGAGCGTGCCAGTTGATTTGATCCTGCAATCAGCAAGAAACAAAGACAAGAAAAAACACGGATAAATCCATAAACGATATACGATCGGCTAGTTGCCGATGACATATCATTTATCTTTGAGCCGATGTCATATTGGAATCAATCGGAAGTTATAAATAAGCAAAATAGAACTAAATCTACTCGATCGGCTGTAGATATCAATGATATATAATCTTTCTGTCGATGTATATTTAAACCAAGTGATTGGGATAGATTGGTCGCCATGCCGAGATAGTATAAATCACTTAGATAGATGTATACATTAACACAAAGATTATAGATGTTTATAGCATAGCCGATCAGATAGATCTAGCATATATCGGCTAATACTCCGATACTACTCTATATTAAGATATTAAAACAGGTATAATATATCAATCAAAAGCTTAGTATACTTTATTGCAATAAGATCTTAACATAAAGGGCAGATTTAGCATATTAATTAAGCATATATGATGTAAAGCTAAATCAGGTAAGATCGGCTGAAACCCCGATACTATCTCTCTCGGTGATCATAAAGCAAGCCAGATATCATAGTTATAGATATTATTTAATAGGTCGAACTCAACCGATGCAGCATTAAGCATAAAGACAAGTATAAGATCTAGACAAGATGATGAAAACCTCTAAGAGATGGTAGATACACGATACAATCTAGATTAATAATAGAACATAACTCTATCGATTGCCTCCTAACAATAAGAACCAGCCGATAACAAGTTATATATCACGACTAACAAAGATTGCAAAATGTATATGATAACTCGATGAATTACATAAACAGGATTAAAGTGTCATAAAGATGGAAGCATTAACCCCGAGAACGCAAGCCGCCATAACAAGTTTTACCTCTAGTTGAAGATCGAATCGATGCATCTCAACCTGAAAGCAGAACTCGTCGAAAAAGAACAAAAGTAAAAAGGGTGGCGATGCGCCGAGATTTTATTGAACTGTTGTTAATTGTTTACATGTGGTTCGGGCTCTATTTATACCAGAGATACAAAATATGTCCTTGCCGGACACGACACTTATCTCTAACAAACTCTAAGATACCATAAGTCTTTGCGGCAAACTTTTGCCCAAACATATCTCTAAGGAAATTATACAAAATATCCTAATTAATAGATACAATTGCCTATCTGAGAGCTTTATCTCCATTATGGCAATCCTCATGACGCACATCAACTGATTCTAGAAGCATCTCTGCAACCGTCATCACCGGAATCGGCTGCATCACCTCTATCGGCTGTCCTCTGTTCGATCCATCTCAGGCGATGCATACTCCAGCAGATGCTGTCACACCCTGATTTTTGTTTCAGGATTTATAAATTATTTAATAAATTATTATTAGAATTTATATTAAATGTTCATTAATTTACAAGTGAAGTTAAATGTGGGAAATAAAATTTCCTAAATTTAAAGCATGGATGGATTTCATTTTTATTAAATTCTCCATGGTTACTTATACTCTCTGGAATATTCTCGGATTTTTCGGAGCTCAATTCCTAATTTTTAATCTTACAAAGAGCATTTCAGTAATTACCCACATATTAAATTAATCATTAAATGGTCTAATTATAATTTTGTTAAGTACTTTGAGTGTCCAAGTATTTTCAAGATTTTTCTTGGAATTATTTGAGCATAGGAAGTATTTTTAACAATTCAAAGATCATTTCAGTGATTAATTTAATTGGAAAAGTATTTAAAATCCCCTTCTCCTTTTCGGGCCGAAATAGGAAAAGTTCAGCTTCTGTCCTCGGCCCATTCTCCCTTCCTTTCGGCTGGCCTTATCCCTCCTCCAAAGTCTGCTTTGTGTCCCTTTTTCAATCGGGCCAAGAAGTAGAAGCCCAGCCAAAAGTCTAGTTTGCCTCCCTGCTACAGTGTCTTCTTCAATCTCCAGCCGGCTGGAGACAGAGCCCGAGCCAGCCGCACAGTACCTGTATAGCCGCGGTTTTCCCCTCCAAATCCGGCCTTTTATCTCGTGTATTTCCAAAATTAGTTGAGGGGAAATACTCCTCTTATCCTCCTCTATCTTTACCCCCAAGAATCGGAGTATTTTATCCGAATCGAACTCGTTTTTGAGTTTATCTCCAAAACCGAGTTTTTGATTTCCCGGATCGATTTCTTGCGGGAGGAGTCCGATCTCTTCAATCCAAGGCTATAAATAGGACCCCCTAGTCCTCCTCTTTCGTTTGCCCCCTCTCCCGTCCTCTTCCGTGCTCCGTAGCTCCGTCGCCACCGCCGCCAAGCAAACCGCCGCCGCCGGCCATCTCCGGTGCCGCCGCGCCGCCGTCTCCATCGTCGTCGCCGGTCGCCGTCACCACCGTTGGGTGCGCCGTGGTGAGGGGAAGCTCGGCCACCCTTCCTTTTCCGTCGCCGGTCACCGGAGCCCCTCCGCCGCCGGTCAACCGAGCCGCCGCCGTCGCCCCTCTCGTCGCCGGCCGTCGTCGGTCGTCGTTCGGCACTTCGGTGAGCACCATCGGGTTCGTCTCGTCGTTCTCTACGTGTAGGTGTCCTCCAAATCCGCAGCCGGTCGCCCTAGCTCCGGCGAGGTCGCCATCCGAGCCGGCCGCCTTTGATGAGGTCATCATGACGTCATCATCGTTTTTCTTTTTCCTGTTTTTCTAATAGATTAAATCTTCGGAAATTCATAACTAAATCATCGTAACTCGGTTTTGAGTGGTTCAAGTTGCTAAATTCATCTAAAATCATGATCTACATGTTTGTTTACTTTATATGTACTGTTTATTTGGTTTTTATTAGTCTTTTTCTTCGTTTTGCGTGTTAGCTTGTCGTTTCCGTCGTTGCGAAGGTTCGTGAGTGCGTCAGGAGTGTTCAGAAGATTAATTGAAGACCGATTATTGCAAGGCAAGTCACACAGATCCTAAACACAATCCTTTGAGCATGTTGATCCTATATTTAAATTCTCTATTTATTTCAACTGTGCATTTATTTTCGAATGTCACCGGGTGGTGTGAACTTATTCCTTTGTTATGGCCAATTTGCATTGATTACTTTATTCCTTGATACCTTGGGTTATTATAACTTGACTAGTTGGGCTTTATATATTGGTTCAGCTAGATATTAGTTATGATTGCTTAGCCATGCTTAGAAACATTAGCACACTATTGGGATAACTTATGACTCACTATTAGTTAAGGATGGCTTAATGATAGTTCACGATGGTTAATCGTGATTGGTTAATTAATTACTTGCCAACAAAAACTTGATAAGGTGGGTTGTGAGCATATGGTTTTGAGAGTCGTGCTCATGACAATTAAGGACCGGTTCGCGAGCTACTGTTGTAAAACATTTATCGTGCCAACCACAAGCCAGCGTGGGCAACGGCTTTATCTTTTGTGTAGCGTGATTCATTATAGTGCGCCAGACTGAGAAGTGGCGAGAAGTCCACGAGGGTCGCTGGGGAGTCCATGCCTTGTTTATAAGGGGGTGATTATGATCCAGGAAAGGTGCGCTGTAATGGGTTATGCTGTGCAAGGGGTATTGTCACAACTCCTTTCCGAGGTACCGTGGTGGTATTGAGGCACATGGTGACATGATGTGGGGTTGTGTCTTGTGGGTACAGTGGTACACCTCTGGCCAGAGTAAAACTATTCGAATAGCCGTGCCCGCGGTTATGGGCGGGTTGAGCAATGTTTTTCGTGATTAGTCTCACACCTCTCACAATAATTATGGATGTTATAACTGGTAACAATTTGCTTAGCTCCTGGTTTGGAGTTAGATCTGTACAGCCGGGTATGGTTGTTCAGGATGGTTGGGCCTGTGCAGCATGGGTGTGCTGTTCAGTGTTGATTAAAATTTTTAATTAATTACTCTACTGTTTTACTACTCTTAACTCTTTGCTAAATGCTGCTTTCGCAAATGAGCCTATATTATGCCATCCTTTGGTATCCTTGTGCACTTGCATATTTGCTGTGTGGCTTGTTGAGTATGTCATATGCTCATTCTTGCAATAATCAATCAAACCTCAGTTGAAGATAAAGGATCCAGAAGGAGAAGACGTTTGGCTTATACCCCAGTTGAGCTGCCTGTGGGAGTAGAGCTGAAGCCATCGCTAGACCGTTAATTCCGCTGCTGTTTTCTTTTCTTTTGTAAGTGTGTAACGTTATTATTATGATGGATTTGTATATTAAATTGTCAGTTTGTGTACCTCGGCTGATTCCTGGACGAGGATTTTATGCACAAATAAGTTCGGAAATTACTAGTGAATTTCCGGGCGTGACAGATGCCTTCGCAGCCGATGCATACTTTGTTCTTCGAATCCAACTCTTAGCTAAATCCGCCTCGATTCCAATGTCGAACCTTGTTCATATCTTACCAAATTTGGTTGTCAACAACTAGCCACCGCCGTCATGAGCTCCTCCACCACCACCACCAAGGCCAACCAGATCTAAAATTTTCACCTCACTTCGTGTGGACCCCCGTTTTTATAATAGGAATCAATCGTGTAAATAGTACTATTTCCCTGGATCAAGTAGTCTGGTACACACGAGTTCATAGCTGAAATACCAAATGCTCATACACGAGAGTCTGGTGCGAATTATTATATCATAAGCCCGCAGGCATAGTCTTAGATCATCGGACCGAGCGGTCCGGAATACATTCCAAAAGCAGAAGTAGATAAGGCAGCGGAGTTAAGGCAGCGGCACGCCATTGTCACAGGCAACGACCGTAACTAAGACCTACTGAGCGCCGTCGTCTTCATCACCGTCCTAGTAGTACGCGTAGGGATCCTCCGAAACTTCATCTCCGGCCTCTGATTAAGTTTGTATATTGCAAGGGTGAGTACCAACCGTACTCAACAAGCCACCACAGCAATAATGCACATGATAGGGGTATTCAAGGAATGGCTATGGTTCTTTTGCGCAAAGCAAGTTTTGTAATTCCATTTACAAGCCTAAAACCTAGCATAGACTATCCAAATTTTAGTACCAGTGTTCATATTTAAACAATGACGGTTCTGTCCACCATCCATTGTGATCCCAAGACTAGCTTCCCGCCATTGAGTCATCATGGTTTTCTGAGGACGTCCATCTTCCCTTCTCTCGAAAAGTGGCTCCAACAGCATAAAATCATCATGCAATAACCTATCCCACACAAATTAAGAATTTAGAGTCTAGCCAAGTGTAATACACGTCTCGGTGCTCAATAACCGCGAGCACGGCTATTCGAATAGATTTGATTTACTCACACTGCAGTGGATGTACACTTTACCCGCACTCCGTGACTGCCCAACACATGAGCCACGTCCCAACACATGAGACACGTCACGACAAAGCTTTTCGATAAGCTCGCATTGGCAGTACCCGCTCCATGAACTTTACATCCTCATGCACTCTAGGCGTACACGGTTTCTAGCAGTGAGAGAAGTTCTGGCGCACCTGGGAAGGAAAGACTCACACATGCATTAAGTTATAATTATGTTTTAGATTCTCACATGGCAGTCCTACCGATGGCGACACCACTGTAGACACCCGCTTCGCGGTCCTACCAATGGCTGCCCCACCGTAGAGCCCCTGCCTCACACATCAAGAAACCACTATGCATAGATACTGCCTCCGCTCAGCTATCTACTCCACTAGGTCTATACCCATACGAGAAGTGCGGTTGTACGGGGGTCGTTTCATGCTTAACTTCATGGTTCGGTCCTTAATTGACCGGGGACGGTACTAGCCTTTTCCGGATACCACCCAAATCCTCCGTCCGCCCCGGTCGAAAACAGTTGTTTCATTTTATTTTCCTTTCACAAATCATGTCATCAATATCATGGCAATGTGGCGCTCATGTCTCCACATGCCGCATCTCAATTACCTTCCCAAAGGTAATTGCCCAAGCATATAGCATTTGATAAATATGAGTATGCATGATTCTAGAATAGCATTTCTAAGCAATTGTCATAATTGACTAGGGACTCATACGTAAATATGGTTACGAAGGCATAAGGGTAAACAATAATCAAGGCATGGCATGGCATATTCAATCTTATTTGTAAATAAAATAATTTCGCAATTGGGATCAACATGTTCAAGGAATAGTGATGACTTGCCTTGCTCGAAGTCCTGCGGGTCTTGACCCTCGCTCGGATCCGCAACTCCCTCGGGCTCTAGAATTACGTGCGAACAAATGGTTTGAATTCAATTAGAATTCAATAAAATCCAAATAAACTCCAATAGAAGTCGAACGCGAATCGATCTTCCTATATCAACTACAAGGTTTGCGAAACCACGTTATTCAATTTTTAGGGTCACTCGACCCAAGTCACTTTGTGATTTAGAAGTACATTCCTAAGAACTCAACATAATTATTTAGCTCTTAATAAATCTAAACTCCCACCGCGAATTGATTACTTATAGAGATTACGAAAAATAATCTATAATCATATTAAACTTTGCAATTCTACGACTACAATTAATCTATAATTAATTTCTAATTATTCTAAATTTTCTAAACCTCACTAATCTCCCTCTAATTTCTATTTTTTTCCTTTTTCTATTTCTCTCCTCTTTTCTTTCTTTTCTTTTTTCTCTCTTTTCTTTCTTTTCTTTTTCTCTCTTTTCTCTCTTTTCTTTTCTCTCTTTTCTCTCTTTTCTTTTTCTCTCCCCCCGGCTTCTTCCTTCCTCTCTCTCTCGGCTCATGCTACCCGAGGCGGCGATGGCGGCGGAACGGGGAAGGGCGGCGGCTTACCGACGGCGGCGCAAGGCGAGGCGACGCTCGGCGCGGCATACGACGCGGCGCGGCGGCACCGAGGGCGGCGGCGCGGTGGAGAGGAAAGAGGGGAGGAAGAGGGAAATAGAGCGGGGGAGAATGGAGAGGGGTGGGGTTTTTATAGGGGAGAGGGGGAAAGAAAGAGAGGGGAGAGGTGACGGGGACGAGCGATGCGATGGCGACGCGCGCAGCGCGGCAGCGGCACGGGACGCAAGGCGGCGAAGGGACGATCGCGCGGCGACAGGACGGGCGACGCGACGGCGTCAGGACGGGCGACGCGACGGCGACAACGGAGCAGGGCTCGAGGCGACGGCAACGCGCGCGGCGCGGCAGCGGCGATGGCGATGCGGCGCGGCAGCGGCGCGGGGCGCGAGGCGGCGACGGTGACAGCGACGACGGCGATAGCGACGGCGAAGGCGCGCGGCGGCACGGGGCTCGAGACGGCGACGGTGCGGCAGCGGCGGCACGGGTCTCGAAGCGGCGACGGGACGCGATCGAACATCTAGCGGGCAATGAATAGTGACCTCTCCTATTTATCCCTATTTTAGCTTGTTCTCTATATAAATTTTATTCTATAAATCCTAATTTTTGCACAAATGAAGTTTACCCAATATTTGTGTTATTTCAACCAATGGATTCACTCTAGATTAATTTTACCCATATTTTATTTTTATATATAATTTTCTTGAATTTAATTAGAGTTAATTCTTATTCCATAGCACTTAAATTTAATTCATACAAACATGGTCGCGATAATATTTCATTCATTTCTATCCTCACCAAATCTGTATTTTAAATTATATTTTAATTGTTTATTTTGCCCATTTAATTTTAGGGTTTATTCCTAATGATTTATTCCTGTTTGCAACCTATGAACTCCGAAGTCAAAATCCAATGAAATAGGCGAATAAAATTGGCATGATGCAATTTATTTTAAAAGTTTTTGAAGACCCATAATTTTAGAGTTTTGATTTTGTTGGTCGGATTTTCAGGGTGTTACAAACCTACCCCCTTAAATAAATCTCGTCCCAAGATTTCTTACCGGTTTTCGAATAGATGCGGGTATTCCATCTTCAAGAATTCTTCGCTTTCCCAAGTGGCTTCATCCTCAGTGTGATTACTCCATTGTACCTTGTACATACGCCACACTTTGGTCCTAGTCCTCTTTTCAGCTTCGTCCAATATCCGGACTGGGTGTTCTGGATACGTGATATCATTGCTGATATGAATTTCTTCCAACGGAGCTTGTTCCTCCGGCACTCATAAGCACTTCTTTAATTGAGACACATGGAAGACTGGGTGCACATCGGCGATATTTTCTGGTAGCTGTGATTGATATGCGACTTCTCCTCGTCTAGCCATAATTTGAAAAGGTCCCACATATCTTGGCGCTAGTTTCCCTTTTACCTTAAACCTTTTTGTGCTTCTCATCGGAGAAACCTTCAGATAAACATAATCTCCTTCCTTAAATTCCAGGTTTCTTTTTCGGGTGTCAGCGTAACTCTTTTGTCGTGATTGTGCCACTTTTAGACGGTCACGGATAAGGCAAACCTTTTCTTCTGCCTCCTTGATAATGTCAGGTCCAAATACCGCCCGTTCTCCAGTCTCGGACCACATTAGTGGGGTACGACATCGTCGACCAAATAATGCCTCATTGGGCGACATCTTCAGGCTAGCTTGGAAACTGTTGCTGTAGGAGAATTTGGCATAGGGCAAACATCTCTCCCAATCCTTGCTGAAATCCAAAGCACAAGCTCTCAACATGTCCTCCAAGACTTGGTTTGTTCTCTCTGTCTGGCCATCTGTTTGTGGGTGATAAGCTGTGCTAAAAGCTAGGTAACTTCCTAGGGCTTCATGTACTTTTTCCCAGAAATATGAGGTAAACTGTGTGCCTCGATCGGATATAATTCTCTTAGGCACACCATGAAGACATACTATCCTGGTCATGTATAACTCAGCGAGCTTGGCACCGCTATAATTTGTCTTGACAGGAATGAATCTTGCTGTCTTGGTGAGTCGATCCATAATCACCCAAATGGAATCATACCCTGTTGCGGTCCTAGGCAATCCAACAATAAAATCCATACCTATCTCATCCCATTTCCATTCGGGAATCCTAAGGGGTTGCAGCAAACCTGCCAGTCTCTGGAGCTCAGCCTTCACCTTCTGGCATACGTCACAGAGCGCTACGTATTCTGCCACATCTCTCTTCATGTTGGGCCACTAGTATCCTTCCTTCAGATCCTGGTACATTTTCGTACTTCCGAGGTGCAATGAATATGCCGATTTGTGAGCTTCCTTTAGGATTAATCCTCTCAGTCCACCCCGTTCGGGTACATAGATCCTCTTTTTATACCATAAGACGTCTTTCTCATCGGTCGAAAATTCCTTTGCAAACCCTACAGCTAGACGTCCCTTCACCTCTTGGATTTCTTCGTTGTCCTTCTAGGCTTCTTCTATTTGGGTTCTCAAAAGAGGTTGAATATCCAGGGTGTTTATCTGTCCACATAATACTATATGTAGGTTCAGCTGGGCTATTTCCTCCTTAAGTTCAGGAGCCATCCCTTCCATTCTCAGATGATTGCAATGGCTCTTACGACTCAAAGCGTCGGCCACAATGTTTGCTTTGCCTGGGTGATAGTGAACCTCGAGATCATAGTCCTTGATTAATTCCAACCATCGCCTTTGCCTCAAGTTGAGATCTGACTGGGTGAAAATATACTTCAGACTCTTGTGGTCAGTGTAGATATCGCAATAGTTTCCAATCAAAAAGTGTCTCCAAATCTTTAGCGCATGAACCACGGCTGCTAGTTCTAGGTCATGGGTAGGGTAATTTTCCTCGTGTGGTCGCAGTTGTCGCGATGCATAGGCCACAACCTTTCCGTCCTGCATCAGTACTCCTCCTAGTCCCTGCCTTGATGCATCACAGTATATCGTAAAGTCTTTCCTATTGTCGGGGAGGACTAGAATAGGCGCAGAGGTCAACTTTTCTTTCCTGGCACTGTTCTGACCACACAAACTTCTTTTCCTTCTTGAGCAGTTGAGTCATCGGTCGGGCTATCTTAGAGAATCCCTCAATAAACCTTCGGTAGTATCCGGCCAAACCTAGAATACTCCAAATCTCAGTCACAGATTTGGGTGCCTTCCATTCCATAACAGCCTCAACTTTAGCAGGATCCACTGCTACTCCACCGGCTGAGATTACGTGGCCTAGAAAAGTGACTTCTTTTAACCAGAACTCACATTTACTAAACTTTGCATAAAATTTATGCTTCCAAAGTTTCTCGAGTACCAATCGCAAGTGCTCCGCATGCTCTTCCTCGTCTTTGGAGTAGATTAAGATATCATCGATGAATACTACCACAAATTTGTCCAAGTAATCCATGAACAATTTGTTCATAAGATTCATAAAGTATGCCGGGGCGTTGGTTAACCCAAACGACATTACTGTGAACTCATACAATCCATAGCGTGTTGAGAACGCAGTCTTGGGTATATCCCCGGTCCTAATTTTCAATTGGTGGTACCCTGATCGAAGGTCAATCTTAGAGAACACCTTAGCTCCTTTAAGTTGATCGAAAAGATCATCAATCCATGGTAGTGGATACTTGTTCTTGATAGTTACTTCGTTCAGTGAGCGGTAGTCCACACACATTCTCATGCTACCATCCTTCTTCTTGACAAACAACACTGGGGCTCCCCAAGGTGACGAACTGGGGCGTACAAATCCCTTCTCTTGCAACTCTCTGATTTGCTTTTTAAGTTCCTCCAACTCATTGACTGGCATCAGATATGGTCTCTTGGATATGGGGGCAGTTCCGGGTATCAGGTCAATAATGAACTTTATGTCACGATCTGGTGGCATTCCAGGTAAATCTTCTGGAAACACATCGGGGAATCGCTGCACTACAGGCATTCCTTTCATGGGTAGCATGGTAAATATGCCTCCGGCACGTTTGGCCAGTCTAGGATCTTGATTCATAGTTGCTCTCATATCCGATTCCCAGGGTGTGGTCAGGGTAACTTCTCTACGTCTACAGTCGATTACTCCTCTGTTCTTTGTTAACCAATCCATACCCAATATGACATCCAGGGTCTGAGGTATCAAAACCATAAGGTTGGAGGGAAACACCACATCCCTAAGGCGAATAGGTATGTTGATGCAAGCATGACTTACGGTTATCTCGCCCCCAGGTGAGTGTACTATCATAGGCTTTCTAAGTCCTACTAGGGTTAAGTTGTGCTTTTGACTAGCCTCCAGGGATACGAATGAATGCGATGCACCAGAATCGAAGAGAACTTTAACCGGGGTAGAATTGATAGAGAACATACCCATTAGTACGCCCTGATCTTCCTGGGCCTCTTTAGCTCGGACATGGTTCACTTGTCCGCGTCCAAATCCGGTAGCGAGCCTGTTAGTCTACGGAGTCTTGAATAAACTGCGTCCGGCAGCAGGGGTAGCAGTCCCACGAACAGTCATTGCATTAGCGCCCGTACAGACAGGAGTTTTGCGTGTATGTGGGCAGTTGTTGGCATAGTGCCCATACTCCCCGCAGTTGAAGCAGTCCACATTCTTCTTGACTCCAGGGGCAGCCAGGGTTGGCGTAGGGGTGCGGTTTTGAATCGCAACTGGCCTATTGAAATTGCTAGGCGCAGCGGGACGGTTGGTTGCCACAATAGTGGGCTTCCATCCAGACGAAGTGGCTCCCTTGAGTCGCTGAGGCACTCCCTGAGGTGGGCGATTCATAGCAAGCCTCCTCTTGCGGTTGTGCTCTACAGTCCTTTGATCATTCTCCAGCCTAACGACTTTGTTGATCAGGCTCTAGAAACTCTCATGATCTTGTCCATTCATAGGCCCACGCAACTCATCATTCAGCCCTTGGATGAACTTGTCGATCTTCTCCTCTTCATCTACGAGGTCTCCGATTGTGTAACGGGCCAACTGAGTGAACCGGTTCAGATCTTCTTGCACCGTTGTGTTTCCTTGTCGCAGCCTTCTGAACTCGTTCTTCTTCATGCGCATCACTGCAGCAGGCACGAAGTTCTCACGGAAAGCTGCAGTGAATTCTTCCCAAGTGGGTTCTCCAGCTTCTTCTTCCCGAGCTTCCTTGTAAGTATCCCACCAATCGCCAGCTGGTCCCTCTAGTTGGTTTACGGCGAAGATCACTTTGTTGGCTTCGCACACCCGGACAAGGGTCAGTTTCTTCTCTATGATGCGTAGCCAATCTTCTGCCTCCATAGGCTCGTCTGCCGTAGCGAAAGTGGGTGGCTTAGTCCTCATAAACTCTCCGAAGCTCGACCCTCCACGGTTGCCTTGATTGTTTGCAATGGCTTGCAGAAGTTGGGTTTGAGTGGCCATAACTCCGGCCAGGGTGGTTAGGTCGGGTGCTTGAGTTTCTTCATTGCTGGTTGATGCCCGACGTCGGCTTGCCATCTGTGTAGGCCAATTAGGTAAGTAACCTAATTTTCTAACTAGCCCTTATGGTTTTATCCCGTTAAGGGAGTTGTTTTGATGTGAACTTTGTTTTGTAAGCATGGTGGAATAAACTCATTCATAATACAACGATAATAATATCATAAAGAACATCACAGAGTTCCACAGATAATACATAAGGCATGATACAATCGACTGCACATATACGCAGTCCAAATTAAGTTCATCTAAAAGATACATCGAATTAATCATCAAGCTACTCGTCAATCTAGATAGGGGGTGTGTGTGTCTCGCATGCTATCCAAAAACCATCTGAAGCGAGATCGAAGCTGCAACAGTCCTCCGGTCTAATCATCCAACCATCCGCAGGATCCTGGGGCAGGAAGAGGGTGGTCGCTGGCTCGTGCGAACCTGAGTCCCCACGGCTCGGAAGTAGTGGCTCTGGCTCTGGCTTGGGCTTCTTGCCCGGGGGTTGTGTGCTCTTGCGGGCAGTGCTGAGGGTGCGAGGTCCTCCGATAAAGGTGATGCATTGGACAGGAGTCTCGTCCTTTGAAGGATCAGTGATGTCCTGCTCTATCTCTGGCTCAGTGTCGGTCCCCTCTGTCTCGGAGTCGATCTGGATCGGAGTCAACAAACTGGAACCCAGCTGCGGTGACGGAGTAGGGGTCAGTGGAGTGTGCACAATCTCCGGGACAGGTGGCTGTGTCACTGTCGGGTCCACCAGGTAAGGTGCTGACTCGGTAGCTAGCATATCAACCTCTCCCAAAAGAGTGTGGAACGCTGGTGGGTACGGCGGAGTAAGGAAGAAGTAGCGGTTACGCCCTACTGCTATGGAAGTAGAAGCTCCTGTGGTGCTGACTGTAGCTGCTCGAAGCTGCTCCTTAAGCTGGCTGACGTGCTCCTGACTCTCTCTCAGCTGCTCCTCGAGTGTATCCATCATCTCGCGGCGATCATTGTACTGATCAGATAGCTGCTGGAACTGGTCGCCGTGGACCTGGAGCTGTGCCTTCAGTGAGTCTATCTCACTGCCCCAAGCCTGGTGCTCCTCCTCTAGCTGAAGCTGCTGCATTGCGAGGTCAGTCACCTTAGTCTCCAACTCTCCCAAACGCCTCTGCTGGTCGTCGATCTCTAATAGGGCCTCCTCGTAGAAGTCGTCTACTGCCTCAGCCCATCGGGACAGTCGAGTCACCATCGGGTTGTAGCAGCAAGGTGTCTCCTAGACTTTGCAGATAGAGTTGCCCTCCTCCCGAAACGGGTGGTGAGCAAACTCGGTACTCGCCAACTCAGCTCGGTGAATAGAGCTAAGTCGGAGGAAGGCCTCCCGGGCTGCGTCCTGCATCGCGGTCTCAGGTGAATCGTGATGGTGGCGTGTCGAAAAGCTGTAGTCTGCCTCTGAAGGAACTCGTGGCCTCATGTCAGCTTGTGCCTCCCATCCAAATCCACACTGCCTCACTCGGTAAGTAGGGAACCTCGAGTATCTCAAACACCTCATCATACGCTGCAACTCCAAGGTGTATCCCTCTGCACGGGGTACTCCCGTCTCCCAGGTAGTGTGTGAATCCTGATCTGCCATCTAATTTTAAGAAAACCCAAAGTCAGCTAAAAGTAAAACTCATTTTGTGAAGGAAATAGTTGAGAGTAAGATGAAAAATCGTATAGAGTTTTGTAAACATAGTGTTTTTATTTTCGAAAGTATTGCTAAATGGGAATTTCTCCCTTGGCCAACTAGAAAGGGGGTGGGGCGCCATTTGGTCTTTTCCTACAGTCGTATGGCTCTGATACCAGCTCTGTGGACCCCCGTTTTTATAACAGAAATCAATCGTTTAAACAATACCATTTCCCTAGATCAAGTAGTCTGGTACACACGAGTTCATAGCTGAAATACCAAATGCTCATACACGAGAGTCTGGTGCGAATTATTACATCATAAGCCCGCAGGCATAGTCTTAGATCATCGGACCGAGTGGTCCGGAATACATTCCAAAAGAAGAAGTAGATAAGGCAGCGGAGTTAAGGCAGCGGCACGCCATTGTCACAGGCAACGACCGTAACTAAGACCTACTGAGCGCCGTCGTCTTCATCACCGTCCTGGTAGTACGCATAGGGATCCTCCGAAACTTCATCTCCGGCCTCTGATTAAGTTTGTATATTGCAAGGGTGAGTACCAACCATACTCAGCAAGCCACCACAGCAATAATGCACATGATAGGGGTATTCAAGGAATGGCTATGGTTCTTTTGCGCAAAGCAAGTTTTGTAATTCCTTTCACAAGCCTAAGACCTAGCATAGACTGTCCAAATTTTAGTACCAGTGTTCATATTTAAACAATGACGGTTCTGTCCACCATCCATTGTGATCCCAAGGATAGCTTCCCGCCATTGAGTCATCATGGTTTTCTGAGGACGTCCATCTTCCCTTCTCTCGGAAAGTGGCTCCAACAGCATAAAATCATCATGCAATAACCCATCCCACACAAATTAAGAATTTAGAGTCTAGCCAAGTGTAATACACGTCCCGGTGCTCAATAACCGCGAGCACGGCTATTCGAATAGATTTGGTTTACTCACACTGCAGTGGATGTACACTTTACCCGCACTCCGTGACTGCCCAACACATGAGCCACGTCCCAACACATGAGACGCGTCACGACAAAGCTTTTCGATAAGCTCGCATTGGCAGTACCCGCTCCATGAACTTTACATCCTCATGCACTCTAGGCGTACACGGTTTCTAGCAGTGAGAGGAGTTCTGGCGCACCTGGGAAGGAAAGACTCACACATGCATTAAGTTATAATTATGTTTTAGATTCTCACATGGCAGTCCTACCGATGGCGACACCACTGTAGACACCCGCCTCGCGGTCCTACCAATGGCTGCCCCACCGTAGAGCCCCTGCCTCACACATCAAGAAACCACTATGCATAGATACTGCCTCCGCTCAGCTATCTACTCCACTAGGTCTATACCCATACGAGAAGTGCGGTTGTACGGGGGTCGTTTCATGCTTAACTTCATGGTTCGGTCCTTAATTGACCGGGGACGGTACTAGCCTTTTCCGGATACCACCCAAATCCTCCGTCCGCCCCGGTCGAAAACAGTTGTTTCATTTTATTTTCCTTTCACAAATCATGTCATCAATATCATGGCAATGTGGCGCTCATGTCTCCACATGCCGCATCTCAATTACCTTCCCAAAGGTAATTGCCCAAGCATATAGCATTTGATAAATATGAGTATGCATGATTCTAGAATAGCATTTCTAAGCAATTGTCATAATTGACTAGGGACTCATACGTAAATATGGTTACGAAGGCATAAGGGTAAACAATAATCAAGGCATGGCATGGCATATTCAATCTTATTTGTAAATAAAATAATTTCGCAATTGGGATCAACATGTTCAAGGAATAGTGATGACTTGCCTTGCTCGAAGTCCTGCGGGTCTTGACCCTCGCTCGGATCCGCAACTCCCTCGGGCTCTAGAATTACGTGCGAACAAATGGTTTGAATTCAATTAGAATTCAATAAAATCCAAATAAACTCCAATAGAAGTCGAACGCGAATCGATCTTCCTATATCAACTACAAGGTTTGCGAAACCACGTTATTCAATTTTTAGGGTCACTCGACCCAAGTCACTTTGTGATTTAGAAGTACATTCCTAAGAACTCAACATAATTATTTAGCTCTTAATAAATCTAAACTCCCACCGCGAATTGATTACTTATAGAGATTACGAAAAATAATCTATAATCATATTAAACTTTGCAATTCTATGACTACAATTAATCTATAATTAATTTCTAATTATTCTAAATTTTCTAAACCTCATTAATCTCCCTCTAATTTCTATTTTTTTCCTTTTTCTATTTCTCTCCTCTTTTCTTTCTTTTCTTTTTTCTCTCTTTTCTTTCTTTTCTTTTTCTCTCTTTTCTCTCTTTTCTTTTTCTCTCTTTTCAATCTTTTCTTTTTCTCTCCCCCCGGCTTCTTCCTTCCTCTCTCTCTCTTGGCTCATGCTACCCGGGGCGGCGACGGTGGCGGAACGGGGAAGGGCGGCGGCTTACCGACGGCGGCAGCAGCGACGGCGGCGCAAGGCGAGGCGACGCTCGGCGCGGCACGGCGGCACCGAGGGCGGTGGCGCGGCGGCACGAAGGCGGCGGCGTGGTGGCACGAGAGCGGCAGCGCGGTGGAGAGGAAAGAGGGGAGGAAGAGGTAAATGGAGTGGGGGAGAATGGAGAGGGGTGGGGTTAGAATGGAGAGGGGTGGGGTTTTTATAGAGGAGAGGGGGAAAGAAAGAGAGGGGAGAGGTGACCGGCTTAATGGTGACGCGACGGCGATGGTGGAGCGGGGCTTGAGGCGACGGCGACGCGCGCGGCGTGGCAACGGCGATGGCGACGCGGCGCGGCAGCGGCGCGGGGCGCGAGGCTGCGAGGGGACGGGCGCGCGGTGACGGAACGGGCGACGCGACGGCGTCGGGACGGGCGACGCGACGGCGACGGGCGACGAGACGGTGACGGCAGAGCGGGGCTCGAGGCGATGACGACGCGCGCGGCGCGGCAGCGGCGATGGTGACGCGGCGCAGCAGCGGCGCGGGGTGCGAGGCGGCGACGGTGACAGCGACGACGGCTACAGCTACGGCGACGGCGCGCGGCGGCACGGGGCTCGAGACGGCGATGGCGACGGTGCGGCAGCGGTGGCACGGGTCTCGAAGCGGCGACGGGACGCGATCGAACACCTAGCGGGCAATGAATAGTTACCCAATATTTATCCCTATTTTAGCTTGTTCTTTATATAAATTTTATTCTATAAATCCTAATTTTTGCACAAATGAAGTTTACCCAATATTTGTGTTATTTCAACCAATGGATTCACTCTAGATTAATTTTACCCATATTTTATTTTTATATATAATTTTTCTTGAATTTAATTAGAGTTAATTCTTATTCCATAGCACTTAAATTTAATTGATACAAACTTGGCCGCGATAATATTTTATTCATTTCTATCCTCACCAAATCTGTATTTTAAATTATATTTTAATTGTTTATTTTTCCCATTTAATTTTAGGGTTTATTCCTAATGAATTATTCCTGTTTGCGACCTATGAACTCCGAAATCAAAATCCAATGAAATAGGCGAATAAAATCGGTATGATGCAATTTATTTTAAAAGTTTTTGAAGACCCATAATTTTAGAGTTTTGATTTTGTTGGTCGGATTTTCAGGGTGTTACACTTCGGGACCCTTGCTTGAGGATGATTCGACCTCCATAGCTTCGATTCGCCATCAAAGAAGCACAAAGCCACCAGCTCCCATCACCGCTGCCGACGAGGACCAGAACACCGGACACCAACATGGGAGGCAACACCAGCCAAACCCTAGGACACCAGACTAACTAGAGAAACAGGACAAACCTGACTAAGAACTACTAGGGGAAGGTGGCCGGACCCCTCGTCCAACCCTCGCCGACGGCGAACCACCAGAATCGAAGGGGAAGAGGGGCCGGAGGGGAGAAAATTTGGGGAGGTTACTGTAGAGGAGGAGGGGAACGAAGGGGGTCAGCTCAACAGAGAGTTATAACCCGAGAGAAATAGTTCGTCCGCCTCCTCGTCTCCGTGTATGTGCTCATCGGGTTCATATGGGGAGGTGGCCTATAAGAGCAAGTTTAAAAGTATAGCCAATTACTTGCTCCAAATCGTCTATAGTCAATTTAATAGCCAATTTTCCCCACAAAAATAAATTTAATAGCCAATTCATTCATTATCTAAAAAAGCTAATTTATACAATAGTTACATATAAACATAAACTACAGAATTAATACCTGGTCCCACCTGTCATGCACACATATTTTGTAGTCTGTGCTACAGCTGGCTATAAATCTATAGTCCGCTTCTTTTCTCTCTTCTCTTTTATCTCCTCGAAATAAATGTGTTTATAGCTGGCTTATAGTCTGCTATTGTACCTGCTTTAACTTGTCGATGAGCTAGTATTGTACCTGCTTTAACTTGTCGATGAGCTAGTAGAGACGAGGGGATGGAAGAAAGCCCTCAGTAACATGGGTCCCATGGTTATTTTTAATTTTTTTTAAGTAAAACAACCATGTAATGTAAGCTCCACGTCATTATGGGTAGACAAAGTTAACACGCCACATCAGACAAAACCGTTGTACAAACCAGCAAAGGAGATGATTTGATATGGGTTTTGAAGTAAGGTGGCTTCCTACGTGGTTTTGCGGCAGAAGGATGAAAATTAAACTCGGTCTATAGTTGAGGGAGGAGGTGACATTGACTTTTTCAAAAAATCTTAAAACGGTTCAGCTATCCATCGGCATGCGGCCGTAGGCCGTGTCACGAGATGGCCTGGCCCAGGTGCTTTTGCCGATCGAGCTGCTAGCTAGTAGCTATCCCGCTAAGGCGCCTCATATAGGTAAGGAATAAGTCTAAACCGAATATTTTGTCCGCTAAGGAATATTTTGTCTTGGTAAACTATTGTCTTTGATCGAATCACATCTCTTAACCACAAAACCGGGTATGTTTCATCCTCCAACTTCAAAATCCGATACCAATCAACTTCTTTGATGGTTTGTTAAGGGGTTTTTGGTAACGTAGCAGGTTTACTCATTAAGTAAGCGTAGACTACTACAAATCCACATGTTAGAGTAAGTTCAATAGTATAGCCAACTACTAGATCTAATTTATCTATAGCCAATCTAATAGCCCATTCATACAATAGTTACATACTACACTATTAATATCTGGTCCCACCTGTCATACACACTGTGTCTTAGAGTCCGTGCTACAGCTGGCTACAAATCTGTAGCCCGCTACACTTCTCTCTCCTTATTTATTTTCTTAAAATATATTTGTAGCTGGCTTATAGCCTGCTATTGTACCTGCTCTTAGTACCCATTCTTCTCTACCCTTTTCTATATTTTTTCTCTCTATTTTTTTTCAACCAAACCGGCAGTGCAGGGGTGGCTGGCTGGCTGGCGAGCCCCTCCGAGCATGTTTGCCCGTCCATCGTCCCCGTAGCTCCGAGAGGCCGCCGCGCGCACGGTAGGTCGACTGATTAGGGACGGAGAGGCACTTGCACTTGTTCATTGTCAAAAGAGGCCATAGGCACGGATGGCGTGCCCATCGATGTTCATGTGAGGTTGTGGCTCAGACACCGTACGTCCGCCCTGACCCCTGACACCATCATGGGAGGGAGCAAGGATCTTGAAGAGACCTCAGTTGCAGATCATGGCGCGGCCACCAATCACGAGGTTGTGGGCTTGGGTGCCGCCCTCCGCGACGCCATCTTGGGAGAGGGCAAGGAGCTTGACGAGGTCACGAGTGCGGGACGACACAGCCAACGACGTTCATGAGGGCTCTGAGTCAAGGTCACCGCTGCCTGCTGCTCACTAGACCTCGGCCATCTCATCGCCTGCCAAGAGAAACAAGGAAATAAGAGGGAGAGCTGAGGTGGAGCTGTTTTTTTTTTCCCTTTTGCATGTGACTTATGTGAGCCCCATGGTTTTTCTATTTTTGTTTTCTGGGTAGAATTACCACGCAAGCACCACATCAACATGTATGAATTAAGTCACACAAAACCACTTAGGAAGTCAATTTATTGCACCGGTTTTGATAGTTTGGGATGTTCTATACCCGGTTTTTATAGTTAAAGGGTGTGAAGCAATCTCGGCCTATAGTTGACAGAGACAAAATAGATTTATTCCCATCGACAACACAGCCCACCGTATCCCATCGACCGAGCCCAGCCACACCAGCCAGCGCACGCAGCACATGCATCATCGACCCATAGGGATGGCAACGGGGCGGGGCGGGGCCGGGTTGGGCTGGAACGCCCCGCACCCGACCCCCGACTTCACCCCCGCCCCCAGCCCCGACCACTCATGCGAGTCAAAAACAGAACCTGCCCCCGACCCCTTGGGGCCCCGCAACCCGACCGAGGCCCCGTATTGGGTAACATCTCCATCCAATCAGCGCAAAAATACAACACAATCATTCACAAATCACAAATCACAATATAGAGGCAGCAGTAACGGGCACCGTTTCATTCACAAATCACAAATACATCTCAGTCTCTGTGAATTGCCGCCTGTGCGTAGGTGAAGCTCGTCGTGAATCGCTGGCCACCGTCACGCCTGTCCCCTCGCCGACCGCTGCAACCTTGCTGCACCCTTGCCTGTCTCGCCGGCCGCCGCACTCTGTGCGCCGCCGCCGCCCCTTGCTGACTCCAGAGGGAGAGGTGGAGCCGTGGAGGGGACGAGACTCGTGATGCCGGCGCCGGACGCCGGAGGGGAGATTAGAGAGGATGGGAGGGGAGAGGGTGGCCGACGAGGCGGCGACGCCCTGCACCGCCACCTGTTTGTCTCACTCATGGGAGGCGGCGACGCCCTGCACCGCCACCTGTTTGTCTCACTCATGGGAGGGAGGGGATATGGGGAGAGACTGAGAGATAAGGCCGAGCTAAGGTTTAGTTTTTATTATATATCTCAATTTTTTTTGGTGGGTTAGGCTTTTTGGCCTTCTATAGGCTATATTTTGAGGGTTTATATACACCCCCACGCCCCGCGGGTCACCCACGGGTGAAATATGTCCCCCGTCCTCTCCCCGCCTAAATGCGGGGCCCCATCCCCGACGCCCCCGTGGGTCGAAAATCACACCCGTCCCCGCTCCTGTAGGGGCGGGTCCCCGCGGGGGAAATTGCTATCCCTATCGATCCGGCGCCCCGCAGCCAGCAGGCGGAACGACACTAACTGAGTGGGGAATCTCAATGGCGTAATTGACCCCGTGAT
Source organism: Oryza sativa Japonica Group (assembly GCF_034140825.1). Lineage (NCBI taxonomy): Eukaryota > Viridiplantae > Streptophyta > Magnoliopsida > Poales > Poaceae > Oryza > Oryza sativa. The sequence continues at coordinate 17,607,632 of NC_089036.1, forward strand.
TTCCGCGGATGGTGCAGCTGCTGCCACGGAAGAGCAGGAGGGTAAACAAACCTCCATAATGATAACTTTTGCTTGCGTTTTACTACACCATTTTTTATGACCTGTTAACTCTTTCATAAAAGGTTTGATAACATTTTTTATTTAAAAATTTAGTATAAATATGTAAAAGTATAAACCAAAAGTTTTCAAAGAAATATTAAATTTTTATTTAATGACAAAACAAGTCAAAAACAAAAGAAATGGCATATTTCAAATCGGTGGTTTCGCCATATGATCGCGGGACACACAGCCACACACTTCTATCTCTACCCGTTGGATGAATTGATCCATGGCTGAGAAAAGAGAGGGAAATTTCAAATTTCAGTGTACGTTTTTCTAGGTGCACTTAAGAAAGAAGTGAACTGTTGCTTTTTATATTAGTATAGATAATCTCTTCTGGAATAAATCACACATACGGTTGCTAAACTTATGTAAATGTATCATCTACTAGGTTTCTAAACTTTCACAATATATTTTTTTATCTTCGAATTTATCTTGTATGTCATAAAGGTCCAAACAGGCTCCAACCTATTCAGTACGCTAACATGGCATGACATGGTGGCACATACATGTTGGTGTCGCATCAACGCGTATGGAGTGGGTTGGAGCCCGTTTAGTCCTATATGATACCCAAGATAAATTCAAAAACCCGAAATGTATTTTAAGAGTTTAGAAACTTATATATGACACACCCACAAGTTCACACAAGTTTAGAAAATTGTCAGTGCACTTCACTCATTATTTTGGGTGCCGACACGTATGGCGCCCATACATAAATACATATATATATATATATACACACACACACACCAGCTATATTAGTTTTTTTTTTCCAATTACATGGCAACACACTGCTATGCACACAATAACACACTCACATTCCCACGAATGTGCCCCCACTCTCTAACGCATGTTTAAAAAGATAAAACCCAACATACATTTTTGATCTTACTAAAATACAGTCGAAAACTCACGTGCATGCGCCTAATATAATTTTAACACAAGATTTGAGATCGACAACTTAACCATGTACGGCTATACCAGCTATATATTAGTTTTGATACTTAATGGAATGGGTAAAGTCCAATTTTGGCTCGTAACCTTTTGTTAGAGTTCGCTTCTTAACACTGGATCAAAAGCTGATTATTGTTTATTCTCTACTTTCAAACCCGAACAAAGAGCTTAAAGTCAAGTTCATATGGTCTTTACCACTACCAGAAAAATCATTTTTCCAGGCAGCCAAAAATCATTTTCTTCAGGTGGGAGGCGTATAAGCCTACGAAAATAGTTGATTTTCGCAAGCGGCCCAACAGCTTGCTTGCGAAAATCTTTTCGTAGGCGGCACCTCCATCTTTGCAGGCATCGTATCCACCGCTGTGAAAATATTTTTGGCGAATAAAAAAAATGCCACCCCACCCCCCCCCCCCCCCCCGCCCTACCCACGTCCGGCCGCGCTGCCACCGTCGCCCCTCCCTCCTCCGGCCATATCTGGGAGGGAGGGAAGGGATCCACCGCCGGGAATCGCCAGCGCCTGGAACCGCGCAGCCACTGCCGGGAGGGAGGGAGCGGAGGGAAACCAACGCCGCCTCCTCCACCAGATCTGGGAGGAAGCCGATGCCTCCTCCACCCCTCTACGTCATCACAGCCGGTAGCCGCCACCGCCCTCCCCCCTCACGGCGGAGCCGCCGACGCCTCCTCCACCCTCCGCGCCACCACCGCCTAGAGCCGCCGCCGCCACCACCCTCTGGCTAGCTGGATCCCACGGCGGGAGAGGAGAGGTGAGGTGAGGTGAGAGGGGAGGGAGAGGTGAGGGAGAGGTGTGAGGGCGGAGTGCTCTGACTTAGCATTTTGGTGGGTAGGTGGTGTTTTTAACATGTTTAACCTTTTCGCAGACAGACCTCTTAAGGTATCGTCTGTGAAAATCGGACCACTTACAAGGGCCATCTGCAAAAATAAAGGTATTTTGCTGGGGTCCGCCTGCAAAAGTAGATTTTCGTACGCGGACAACGATCTCGCCACACGATTGTCATTTTCACAGGCGGCCATTTAGCTCCGAGAGGCATACTCGCATGGGAAAAATGTCATCGTCTCGAAAAATGGTTTTTTAGTAGAGTATGTCGTGGGGTAGTTTTGACAAGGGATAACCTGATGGCCAAGCGCAATTGGCAAGTAAACATTGTTGGTTTTTTCATAAAGATGGGACAATATTATATTTGTTTTATGAGTGCAGATTTGCCCGTTTTGTGTGGTGCATTATACAAGTAGCTACAGGGCTTTTCCCGCCTCGTAGTGTATCCAATATGTTTGGTAATTGGCTACAGGGAATTAGGAAAGACTTGAAGTCGCTTATCCTGTTAGGGGTAGCCACTATTTGTTGGACAATATGGCTTTGCAGGAATAATATGGTGTTTGACAAAAGAAAAATCTCTTCTCATTTACATATTATTTTTTTGAACTTTCTACTTCCTTCGTACCTAGGCAATCCTTCAAAGACTGGTTCGCGGATTTGGTTGCAGCATAGTGTTAGCACTTGAAGAATGTGATCAGGGAGTGTTTTACCCAGGGACATGGATGGCGGTATAGCCTTAAGATTGATGCTCCCTAATTTTTACTGCTTTCCTTCTCTTGTTACAAACTTTTTTTGTGGGCATGTGTATGCTTTGGTTGTGTGCATTTTAATTATGCAGAGGCTAGGAGTTTTCTTAGTATCGTTCGATCAACTTGATATAATCATCTGAGATTAATAAAAGCTTTCTTTATTAAAAACATGATCGTAGTTTTTTTTCCGCTAGTAACTAGAGAGTTTCATTTATATGTAAGTAAGTGATGTCAATGGTAATAATCATGCGTAATACTCCTTCCGTTTCATATTATATAAGTCGTTTGACTTTTTTTAAAAGATTTTCTAGGTTTGATCAAGTTTAATTTATAAAAAAATAGCAACATATACTACACTAAATTGGTTCATTAAATTTAATATTGAATATATTTTGATACAATATTTGATTTGTATTGAAATTGTTACTATCTTTTGCTACAAACTTGATCAAACTAAAAAAAAAACTTGACCAAGTCAAATTAATTATAATATAAAAAGGAGGGAGTACGAACTACGAAGCTTTAGCGAAAATCAAGGTCATTTCAGACATAACCACGGTAAGATAGGGTCGAAGGTGTTATGAAACATAACCATAGTCAGCGATTTAAACAGAACCATAGTTAGTTTTGAAAGTTGGGTTGAGAAAAAGGCATCGGGAATTTGGGATAAGTTTAAAGGCAAATATAGAGTTGATAACCTTAACACACACCATTTCCCCTTCATGTTCGTATAGTAATTTGCCAACAATTCGTCCCTGAATATACCTGGTTCACGGATTACCTGCGGGCTGCGGCCTAATCATCGTCCACACCAGTTGGCTCACCAAAGGCAGCGTCCACGCACAACACCCAACCTCCTCTGCTGCAGAATTGCAGGGTTGATACGGAAGATTCCGGGGTCCCCACCTGTCAGCCTCAGCACCAGGGCTGACGCAGCGAGCAAGGCAAAGCAACCTCGCATTCCTTGCCGCGGAGGTGGGGCCCACCTTGCCACTTGCCCGCCGTTCAGGCCGGCCGGCTATAAATACCCGCCGCCTCCGCCTGCGCCTTCGTCTTCCTCTCCCCAAGCCATTCGGCAAAAGCTCTCTCGAGGGAAGCGCGCATCCATGGCGCTCCTCTTCCGCATCTCGCTCCTCCTCCTCCTCGTCCCACTCATCCCCACCGCCGCCGCGTCCCACCACCACTCGCCGGCGGGAGGAGGAGGAGCGGCGGTGCCGCTTCACCCGCGCCGCCACCACCGCTCCGTCGCGAACACGGCCACGGCGCTGTTCTACCCCGCCCCTTCCATGCACCAGAACCACATCGAGGCGGAGGAGGGCCAGTTGCTGCACGTGCTCGCCGACCCCTTCGCCGCCGCGCCCGCCGCTGCCGAGGCTCCGTCCGGGGAGACCGCCATCGCCGCGGTGGGAGCGGCGGCGGAGGAGGCGACCCCTACGCTGATCGACGACTCCCCGCAGCAAGCAGCGGCCGCATCACCACCACCACCACCACCACCTCCTCCTCCTCCTCCTCCTCTCTTCGCCAAGCCGGATCTGGACTCCACGGCGCCACCGCAGCCGAAGGAGGAGGGCGTGGACGGGTACGGGTCGACGACGGCGACGGCGACGGTGACAGCGGCTCCGCCACTCGACGAACCTGCTGCAGCCACGGCCACGACCACGACCACGACCACGACGACGCTTCCGCTCCCGAGGTACAGCCACGTAGCGAGCCCTCCTCCGCCTCCAGTCCACGCCGGGGTCGCGGGCTTGGGCGACGAGCAGCGCCTGGAGCAGCTGGCGAGGGTGCTCTCCTCGCTGGGGTACAACGAGATGGCCTCGGCGGCGCTGCTCCTCGCCAACTCGGCGTTGCTCGCGGCGTGGCCAGGGTCGATCACCGTCTTCGCGGCTCCCGACGTCTTCCTCCGCGCCTCTTGCCCCATGTGCTCGCGCCGCCATGTCCTACTGGAGCACATCGCCCTGGGCTACTTCCCCTACACCGAGCTCGCCGCCGCCTCCACCGCCAAGCTCCCCTCGGCTTCCCCGGGCTTGTGCCTCAACCTCGCCTCCGACCACGGGCCGTTCGCCATCCACCACGTCAGGCTCTACGTCGACGGCGTCGAGGTCTCGCACCCGGAGCTCTACAACGACGGGCGCTACGTCGTGCACGGCCTCCACGGCTTCCTGCCGCCGCTCTCCCACGGCTCGTGCTCCCACGGCTCGAATCATCGCCACCACTACCACTACCAGTACCACCACCACCACCACCACATCATCGCCAGTTCGGCCGCGTCGTCCGCCGCGACCGCCGCCTCCGTGGTGCGCATCATGATCCGGGAGGCCATCGCCCGCCTCCGCGACAGCGGCTACGGCTTCGTGGCGCTGGCCATGCGCGTCAAGTTCGCCGAGCTCGAGAGGTTGGCGAACATGACGGTGTTCGCGCTCGACGACCAGGCAATCTTCGTCGGCGGAGGCCACGACTACGTCTCGGCGGTCCGCTTCCACGTCGTCCCCGGGCACCGCCTCACCCACGCCGACCTCCAGCGCCTCCACCCGGGCACGATGCTCCCCACGCTGGCCGGCGAGGGCCAGAACCTCGTCGTCACCCAGGGCGCGTCCGGCTCCGGCTCCGGCCCCAGAGACGTGCGCATCAACTACATCCCCATCAAGGACCCCGACGTGGTGATCAACTCGCGCATCGCCTTGCACGGCGTCTACGTGACGTTCCCGCGCCTCCACCTCGCCAACCTCGCCGCCGCGGTCGCCCTCGCCTCCTCCAACCAGATCAACGCAACCTGCGGCGTCTTCGGCGACTGCGCCTCCGCCGCGGCGACCTCTACCACTGTTCCGGCTGCTCACCGCTACGGCGAAGGGCAGTGATCGCGTGAGTGCGTCTCTTTCGTCCTCTGCTTCTAACTAGCTAGGATTTAGCACCTGCCGGTTTTGTCTGTCTCTGATTAGGATGAGTAATGTGCTGTGATGACATATCGTGCTACTGCCTGTACGGTTCTCGGTTCATGCCATGGATCAGCAACTGCTTGAAATGAATGAGATCTTGAAAGAATTTTCAGCGGCCATGCTGATTTCGTTTGAGCATTTACAGAATCTCATTTCTCTCTGCTGATCTGGTTGCTCTGTTTTTATCTGCTACTCTGCTACTTCTGCTTGCGCTGTTTCGTTTTGAAGCTGCTAGCTAAAATTTGTCTCCTGATGTGCTATGCTAACTTAGTTTCATGCATCATCACTGCATTCCCCTTAGCACATGTGGTTTACGAAGTGGTTCTAGTTGTTTGTCTATAGCTTTTCTGACATCCTCTGCCCTGTTGGAACCGTGATGCTTAATCTAGGAAGTCTGAATGTTCTGTTAAAGATGCGAATAGAATTCTTGATCGACTGGTCAGGCTATATCAAATTCTGCAATTGTAAACTAGACCAACTGTTCAATTGTCTATCACTTGCTCTGTTTCGGTGATGAAATTGGTAAGTGGTTGCATGCATTTTTGCGCTAGGCAAATGTGCAACCTGCACATAGCGTGTTTAGTTCATATGAAATTTTGGCAATCCGTGTGAGTTGTTGGTTTCTTATCTTATCTGTGCAAGAAATGTGCAAATTCTTTAGGTAGTATTTTCTGAAGCTGTGTTGAATGGTGTAGCTTCATTTCCCCTTTGTTTAATATCAGCTGATCTGGTTGACGTGTCATGAGTTCGTGAATTGCGATCATGATTAGTGCATAGCACACATGGATTAATGTGTATAAATGTTTAGTGAACGTACTGATACTGATACATGAATCGTTTTACGTGCTGTGTTGAATTTGTGTTCTCCTGATGAGTTATTCTAGCTTCCTTTCTGCACCACTTTATCATCACTTGTGAAGTGTTGCAAATAGCTTGCAGTTTGTCCGTTTGTGTGTAGTTGAATTTGCAGGATCTTGGCGAGTTTTGACATTTTAATGTTCAGTACAGTTTCTGATTGGCCAGGTTCTATTAACTTCTGAAATAATTACCCTTTTGAGGCCTTTAGTATGTTCTGGTTTCGATCATTTTATCATAGCTTAGTTGAACAGGTGGGTGCATGTGCAGCAGGCAATGTGCAACCTGTACATGCTTGTAGGCAACTATGGCTGTGTATAGTTCAGCGCAAAGTTTGGATTTTGGTTGAAATTAGAGATTATGTGACTCAAAAGTTGTGTGTGTATGACAGGTTGATGTGATGGAAAAGGACTGAAGTTTGGATCCAAACTTTGGATCTAAACACAGCCTTTGGATCGTGCTGATTAAATTGGATGCAGTAGTAAATGTCATTTTGTCTTTCATCTGTTTAAGAAGTTGTAATATGCTTCAGGCTTGAGCTATACCATGCTCCGTAACTTTGCAAACTTCATTTATGTTCCGTAATATGATTTGCTTTTCAACTTTTTAGTCATGTACTAACAATTTAGTCCAACATTTTAGATCATGGACGTGCTTAGCTGAATAGATGGTCGTTTTGAGGCAGAGTTTCAATCAGTAACCAGTGCCTAGCTAGTAGCTACTCTTCTTAGGTCCTCTTTACAATAGTATACATCAAGCGTCCTCTCTTAATCCTCTACGAATTTGAGCATGCTCTATTGCCTTTCTATGCCATGCGTCGTTGATCGGTTGTACTGTCACTATATCGGAGGGAAACTGTTTTAAACACTCGGATGAACGTCTACCCGTTTCTTACATGTCATCTAAATGGTTATGAAAAATTTTCAAAAAAAAATAAAAAATTGGCATGATACGTTAAGGGAGAATAGCCACTATGGTCCCTGAAGTTTCGCTCTGAGATCGTTTTAGCCCCTGACCTTTCAAATTGTCTAAGCAAGCCCTTAAACTTTATCATGTGGGCATATATAGTCCTTGGCCCATCGAAAATTGCCACGTGGGCATGTCATGTCATCTTCCAATGCAAATATATGATGAAATACCCAATTTACCCTTACACATATCATCATAGGGAAAAGGGAGATAAAGAAAAGGAGAAAAATAATAATAAAAAAGAAGTAGGTGATCATGCATATTAAATATCCGTTAGAGTTTTAACATTGAAATGCAACTACTTACATGAAAATTATTTGGCATGATAATTATATAATTATTTAGTGGTTGTAGCTAATTTAACTTTGTATTAGCATAATCCAGTGAAAAAAGTTTGGCATATATCCAGTCACATTGAATAAAGTTTGTAAATTCATTTCATTATTTTTGTATGGTACATGGAAGGGTAAATTGGATATTTCACCGTATATTTTGCATGAGAGCATAACATGGCATGCTCATGTGGCAATTTAAGTGGGTCCAAGAACTATATTAGTCCACATGACAAATTATAAGAACTCGTTTGGACAATACAAAAGGTTAGGCACCAAACTGATCCTGGAGCAAAACTTCAAGGATCATGTTGGCTATTCTTCCATAGGTTAATGTGTAATATATGATCTCACAAACATGCAAGTTCAAATTCAACTTCTACAAGTTGTAACAAAAATAACAAATTTAACTGTGAACATACTATACTAGTTAGAGTTTAATTTGTTATTTTTGTTATAATTTGTACAAGTCGAATTTGAACTTGTATGTTTGTGAAGTGATGTATTACATATTAACCTATCTTATAATTTTTTTAAAAAAGTTTCATAATCATTTAGGTGGCATGCAAGAAACGGGTGGACGTCCACTCGAGATATTAGAATCCATCTTTGATATATTGGAAGGGTAAATAAATACTCTCTCAACTGTATGTGTTCTACCCAGTTTCTGATCAAGCATCTGCTTGAATGGATGTTCTGATCAGTGATTTGGGGGCGTATACTTTCTACGGTGATTAAATTTATTTTTTAGTCTGTTATAGGATAGAAAATAGAGTCCGGGCGCACGGTCAGAGACTTCGATCGTGACAGGATTTACCTTTCCGAAGAAAACCGTGAAATTTAACAAACCGACGCGGGACGAAAGATTTTGGTAGATTTTATTCAAATTCAATTTTGAAATGAAAAACCATGAAAAAAAACTCAGGAAAATTCCTATATATACTATGATATTACTAGTACATATGGCATAATTGTTTTTTTTCAAAGTATATTGAATTTATGTGAACTTTTTTTTATGGATTTACGTAGGGGTGGCAGTTTCCCGTCGGGCCGAGGATCTAGCGGGGACCCGCCCCTAGGGGGGTGGGAGCGAAGGAGAATTCTCACCCGTGGGTGAGTGAGGATGGGGCCCCGCAAAATTCCGGGGATGGGAGCGGGGATTGGAATTAACCCGCGGGTGATCTAGAGGGCCTCGGTTTAGACCCGGATGTGAGTTACTTCTCTGAAAGTAGCTCATTGCAATAATATAGACTCACCGAGCTCATTCAAAATTGACATATAAAAACTCAACACCCTAGTTCCCCTCAACTGTAATCCCTTTCCTTTCTTCAACCAACCCACATCACCGGGGTATTGAAATTTCATCATAATATTATTCAGTATATTGCAATATCTTTATGAAGTATTAGCTTTATCCGGGTGATGCGTGGCCCCGGTCACCCACCGGGTCCTCTGTGGGGGCGGAGACGGGTGATGTTTTTCACCTGACTTCCTTTGCGGGGCCGGGCCAGGGCTAGGGATACCCGCATGAGGACGGGAGCGGGGGCATTCCAATCCAACCCAGCCCCGCCCCGTTGCCACCTCTAGATTTACGTGAACTTGTAGAACGGGGCAGAATGGGGAAATTTGAAAAAGAAAATAAAGGCCTCAACTTGCGAACGAATTCAGTTCTCTATTCTTTTTTATATCACTCATAAATGAATTCAGTTTTGCTAGAAATTCGAAAGTCTCAGTCACCTAACCAAGAAGAGAGAAACGCTTGCCCATCAAAAGAGAAACGCTTGAGAAATGAGATGACCAGTAGCTGGAGGATGTGAATCGCTAGATGCTGATCGGAGGGCTGACTGGCTGAGGACACAAATCGACTGAGCTATAGCCGTCCCCAAAAGAATTTTAGTATTTTGTTAAGTACATAATGGTTGAAGCGAACTTTCAGTAACTTCTAGTATCATACACGAGAATAGTTGAACTTTCAGTATCATTTTTTCCTTTGTATGTTTCAATCACTCGAACGTGTCTAGCTCACAGGTGCAGCTGATGCAATGCTTGCCTGTCCTCTATACATATTGAACACAACAGCAGCCACGGAAATAACTTACCGTGAACAGTAGTAGTCGACTCCGATTGTGAAGCACAGCTGGCAGACGGACCTCTACAGCCGGATGTAAAGTAGACGACAATATACAAGAATTTAACAGTTGATGCAGTCTACTTCAGGAGGTCCGCTGCGCATGTAGAAAGCCACACAGACCGCCACCAGCAGCACCACCGGAATGAGCAGCCTCAGCACCAGCCACAGCATCGACTCCTTGCTACCGTCACTCCTCGTGAACAGCCTTCTCAGCAGCGCGGTGAGTGGCCATAGGCCATGCTTCTTGCTTGGCGCCTGAGTTGTGCCTCCCTTCAAGCAGCAAACCAGCAACAAACAGGGACCAATGGTCAAATTCGGTGGATGAGGTAGTAGCGCAGGCACAAGATGGCAGGGTGCCAGAGGAGGGAGCTTACTTCGGTTTCCGAGTCTTCAAGCTTGCTTAGCTTCGAAATCATGTTGCCGTACAATTTCGTTTCCTTCCTCTTCTGCTCCTTGACCTTCTCCTTCAGCCTCCTGTACCCCATCTTCACATCCCTGGGAAAATGATCCAGCGCAAACTTTTTTATGCATAAATAACATAATGTTATCGATGTAAGGAACATGTGATTTCTGCATGGAATTGCATCATGTAATAGAATATTGCTTTGGCTTGATGGGAATGAGATATAATAGCCCACTCCATATGAACCATATCCAGGGATTAAATGAGATGTGAGGTCATCATATGACAGATTCACAATCCAGTCATATACGACTCCAACAAACGGGCAAAGGAATAAAAGTAATTAGATCATCCTAAGAAAATGGCCTTTTTAAAGATAACGTCAGTATGGCATATGGTTCTTCAGGCTTCAGAGTAACATTGATCAAAGCCAACTGGACCAGGGTATTACCTGTTGTCTGGATCTATTTCTAGTGCTTTCTTGATATCCAGTTCTGCCAAATCAAAGTCAACAAGATACATGTGTGCCTGTGCCCTTCTGTAAAAAGCCTTCACATTCATGCTGTCAAGCTCCAGGACCTGAGCACCAACGTATGGTCAGTCAGCTTATTCTTGTTAAAATTATGTGAGATGGTCATCATGTTTTTATTCATAGTACCTCAGTACACAGTTCCTTTGCTTCCTTGTAGTCTTTAAGCTTCAGCTTACATGCAGCATTGTTGAGCTTGCAACTCACCTTGAGTGGTTTGGACAGCTGCTTCTCTTCTTCACTGAAGGAGCTGTCATACTGGATGAAGTTTAAAGCCTGATATAGAGCAAATCATACTTGCATCAGTACAGTGTAAAACAGGTTTAAGTCTTTCTTTTAAACAAAAAGCCTGATGTGTGACCTTTCCATATCTCTTAGAAGCCCTGGCATACTTTTCCATCTTAAACCAAGCATTCCCTTCATCTTTCTTCTTTGCAGCCGCTTCAATCTTCTCAGTATTCTCCTTCATGTCCCATGATTCTTTCTCCTGCACAAAAAAAGCATATGAGATTTAGATTTTCATTAGCAATCAGTAGATGTTAAGTCAGAGATACTGAAATTAAAGGTTAGTTACCTTATCGAAGGACACAAGCTCCACCTCATAATAAACAGTTGAATTAGGAGGGACAACAGACAAATCTTGTCTTGTTTCATCAGATCCAAACGCATACTCTGGTGGAATAGTCACCAATGCAACTTCTCCTTTCTTCATGCTAAGTACTGCTTTGTCAAGCCCTTCAACCACTTGGTCTTCATCAGTCTTAAACTCGAATGGCTCGTCACCATCATGACCTCTTGTGACAAATATGGTACCATCCTCTAACTTTCCAATAAGTTTCACTGCAGAGTACGAACATTATCATTTTTTAACAAAATATCATTAACAGTGGTTTCACTCAAAGATTATCATGTAATAGAAAGAGCTCAACACATGAGACCACATACCTCTGACAAGTGTGCAATCACTGGGACGCTCATAGCCTTCACCCTCATGGAGGATCTTCTTGAGGATTTTCTTATCATTACCAATCTCAGTGACTGCCTTCCAGGACACCAATTCAAGATTAATGTGCAATGTAGCATTAGGGGGTATTGCAGCTTCATCTCTAGCGGCTGGCCTGCCTTGCTCACCGAAGCCATCTATTCACCACAAAAAATGAGACACTATTGCTGCATTGGACCAAAGAAGTCTTAGCCATATTAGTTCTGAAAACTCACATTGTGGTTTGACTGTGAGGAGGGCCTTCTCATTCTTCTTCATAGTCTTCACAGCCTTGGATATGGCAGGACAGAAATGCCCTAAAAGGAAAACATTCCTATGTGAGAAACTGACCTTTCAAAACTTTATAATACAAATGTTCAAAAATGGACAGGATTGTACCATCTTTCACGGTGAACTCGACACCATCAGATTCTGCTACAACAGTCCCATCCTCAAGCCTCACCTCATACTTAACTGTACCAAGCAAAGGAATACACATATAGCATATTTTGTCCCTAAAAAACGCACTTTGCCACAACACAGGAGAAACATGAATACTGTACCAAAAACTTCATCGCGGTCTCTTGGGTTCTCCCACTTCGTGCCTTCAGCTAGTACCTTCTTCAAGATGCCACCGTCCTTGCAAATGTCCTTGACACTTTCCCAGGAGATAAGCTCGACATCAAACTGCAGCGTGGCATTTGGAGGGATAACTGGAGGGGAGCCATCCTCACCATATGCAAGCTCTGGTGGAATGGTGAAAATAGCATTCTCACCTTTCTTCATGGTCTTAATGCCCAAATCCCATCCCTTAATAACTTGGCCTGTAATTAGAGAGTAACATCATCATTTACCTTATAATATACTGTTTGCTAAATACTCCCTCCTCTCATAATTATATGATGTTGTTGGTGGTTATATTGCAACATTAAGATGGAAAATACAAAATCATGAGCCAGTGGCCTCCTACATGAAACTAACTTAAAAGGGAAAATTTTCCTTGTACAAGGAAGCTTAAATATACAAGAAGAAATTCAAGCAGCTAGATTTGTAAGGAAAAAGAATAAGCCACATCTAGTGATTTACAAATAAAAGTTGCAATCATCTAATGCTCTCCTGTCACACTAATGAAGAGATCACCTCATATATCTTTTCAGCACCATTGGAATGGTCATCTAATGTCTGATCAGTCATCCATGCAACTTCGTTATGTGAGCTATTTGAAGATAATCTGGTATCCTAGTAACTTGTAAAATTTTTACAACCAGTCCATGATACTACTGTTTCGGAAATCAGCACAGTAACGATCTGATCTACTACAGCTGCTTCTCATTTATGTTACTGTTATATACCCTAGACCATTCATGTAGTGATGAAATACACTACATGTTAAACCTAGTCTTGGTAATTAACAGTCAAGATCAAACTCCTGAAGACGAAACACGCATCAATCACAGGCCGAGCAGAGTATTGTAAGTGAGTATGCCAGTTTTTTCTGCCAGCCTGCATCCTACTTGGTAGGTAGGAGTAGTAGCAACTAGCAAAGAAAATTCCACTTTTGAACAAGAACAATTGCGAAATTCGAGTGCTACTAGTAGTAGAAGAAAGGGTCGCTTTGATCCTAGCTTGCAAGACGAAATGGGATCCGATCGGATCGATTTGTTACCTTGGCCCAGGGTGAACTTGAACGGAGCATCGCGATCCCGGCTGGAATCGAACTTGGTGCCATCCAACAGCGTCCCCGTGTAGTGCACTGCGTCAGCGTGCGCCAACCCCCACACACAACACAATCCATCACAAAAACACCAAGTCAACGACCATCTCAGCCCAAAAAAAAAAATCCAGAAATCACCAAAAAAAATTCCTGAGAAGCGAAACGCACCTTGGACCTCGTCGCCGGCGTCGGGGCGCTCCCACCCCTCGCCCTCCTTCACCAGCTTCTTCCTGAGCCCCTCCTTCCCGATCTCCTTCTCCTCCCCGACCTCCATCTCCGCCGCGTACGGCCCCTCCCCTCCCTCCTCCCCCCCCGCACCTCCCCCGCCGCCGTACAGGTCCTCCATGCCCCCGCCGCCGAAGCCGCCCAGTCCGCCGAGGCCGCCCATCCCGCCGAGCCCACCAAGGCCGCCCATCCCGCCGAGCCCACCGAGGCCGCCCATCCCGCCGAGGCCACCGAGGCCGGCCATCGCGTCCAGGCCGGCCATGCCGGGCGGGTAGCCGAGGTCGTCGTCGTCCATTCCCCCCGCGCCGATGGGAAGCTAGCGGAAGCTTCTAGAAGGGGGACGTGCCTTCTTGCGATTTCCGAGACTGATGAGAGATTTTCCTTTTTCTTTTTATCGCGTGCGAAAGCAATGGGGGTATAGCAATAGCAGTGTGGGTTCTAGAGAGTTCTTGGGAGTTAAGCGGGGATCAGTCAGTGGCGGCGACTGCTACATCGCGCTTGACGATGACAGGTGGGGCCGGGGTGGTGGTGGGGACAGAATGTCAGTGACTGGTGGTGGGATGTGACGCGACTACGCGGGAGTCTGGAAAATGGCAGCTTCAGAATAGTAGTATTGTAACAAGTGTAGAACCTTCTCTAGAGAGTGTAGTTAACGGCAAGCTTATGCCAGTCGGTGGGAGGGGGGTCGTTGGCCGTTGTGGAATGTTCTGGAATGACTAAAATTTGTGTGGAGTTTAAAATATGTAAAACAACATGATACTTCGTGTTTTGCTGCGGAATCCATAAATTAATATATGCGAATTATTGTACAAATGATTGATAAATGTTGAGATGTTATTGACACGATGTAGAGAATATGATGTGCCATGCTTGTATAATTTAAGATGTTTATAATAGTAGTACTTCCTCTGTTTCATAATATAAGGGATTTTTTTTTCTTATTCGTCTTATTTAAAAAATTTTGAAATTATTATTTATTTTATTTGTGACTCACTTTATTATCCAAAGTATTTTAAGCACAACTTTTTGTTTTTTATATTTGCACAAATTTTTTGAATAAGACGAGTGGTCAAATAATGCAAGTAAAAAGTTAAAATCGCTTATATTATGGAACGGGGGGAGTAATTGCTAGTGGGTGATGATTATACTTGCATGTTGAGTTTTAATTTTTAATAATTGCTAGTAGGTATCACCTATATAAAAAAAGATAGATAAATGTGGCTAAATATATGGAGGGTTTGTTTGGATCCAAGCCAAAAATTTGCCGATTCATTTTTTTAGCATCACAACCATTTGTCTGGTTTACTATCAATGTTTCCCCACACTAATGCAAATTCTATTGTATCAAATTTGAGAGGACAATACTTACAAAGGTTTTGGCACTACCAAAATATGACAAAATTTACTACAAGATACTTAAAAGTGTGGTATTTGCTGGTAAATACTGTAAAAACTTAAATTTGCTTGAGGACATTTAGATATGGGGTAATTTACCATATGACTGTAAGGCTATTAAAATATTATTTCCTTTAGAGCTCGAGAGAGAATTTAACTAAAATAACTTTGCTACCATGACTTCTTCCGCCCATCCAACCAGCAAAAGGGATGGCAAAATCTTACCGACAGCAGAGGAAGCTTCCAGTGGCGAGAAGGAATAGAGAGTGGCAGTGATCAGGATGGCCGCCTCGAACTTATAGTTTTTTACTTCCTCCATCCCATTTTTATCACCCCTAAGGTTTTGTGAGATTTTTTTTTTAAATGATCATCTAACAAGCGTTCCTTTGTTTGTTTATTTGTGCAAAGAGTAAATGTACATCATAAAATGTATTGTATGTAACCAATTAAGATTAATTTCTATTGGTGCAATGCATGCAATATTTAAAACATTAGCAATCTATGGGACAAGAAGCGATGAAGCACTTTAACTGATGATAACTAATTTGAGAATGATAAATATTTTCGTATCCTTAATCTTAGTGTCATTTGCTTAGTGGGTGATCGAATTGGGATGGGGGAGTAGTGTCTACCCACAAATATCACACTTTTTAAGTATCATGTAGCACATTGTGTCATCATTTTCTTAAGGCTAATGGCGTCCTCAGCCTACTAGTCATATTTCTTGCTTTTCTTTCTTTATTTTACCTGAGAAGATATGAACAGTTATCAACATTTTAGGTGCGTTCTTTTATGCTAGCGGGATGATCAGAGAAATGCGCATGCAAACGGTGTGATTTTGTTTAAAAAAATGAATTTCTAAGATAACTACTTTAAAAGTCAGTTTTCAATTTAACAATATACAATTCATTTATTAGTCCTCTTAAATAATTATCATAGATCATTCAGTTATTCAATCATCCAGCACAAAACAACAACTTAAAATGTTTGTTTTCGTAACCACAATTTTATCTCACGTTGCCATGGCAAAAATTTGTGAGTTAATTAGGCAAAATTGTCACAAAATTTTGCGAGTCAATTAGACTGTTTGGTCGGTAGCTATACTTATGGAATATTTTTATACTTCACTAGGTACACCTCACATGTCAACGATATAGAAAAGGAGTGGCGAAGTTAATTACCTATTGCTAGCCAGAGGGTGGTTCCAATTTTTATTATCCAAATCTTTGTCAAGTTAGTGAAAAAAAATATGACATGCTTACTTAACCAAACATCGATCCCCTATATATATACCACGCAATGCGCCAGATAGTAGCCACATTCTCCACATAGGGAAAAAGCAGATGGTGATTCCAGTGCTGGCTAGCTTGAGAGAACAAGTTAATAATTTGAAATTCCAATTTTCCTTATTGCCAAGCCGGCCTGTCCACCTCAGTGTATTGCAAGGTAACTCGATTTTAACCATCTCCTCAGAGTCCAGGCTGTTAAATACTTAAACGTACATGTCGCCTAGCCGACTTCCAGCTGACGAGGCCACATGTTAACCTATGGAGGGCGGCTGGTGCTTGTCAACTAGGTGCTCTCTGCGCTCCCATCTTACATGATGGGAGCAATGCTTCTTCCAAAAGGAATCATTGACGCCATTAATAAATGTTGTCGCGCTTTCTTTTGGACAGGCGAAGATAGTTACCACGGTGGGGACTGCAAAGTGGCGTGGGATGTTGTTTGTTCCCCTAAAGACAAAGGCGGGGTTGGCATCAAAAACCTCTATGTTCAAAACAAATGTCTTCTTCAAAAATTCCTCGTCCGGCTACAAGAACCTGGGGACCCTCCATGGCTACTCTGCTTCCGGGAGAACTACGGCTGGTCTGCGACTGTTAACCTTGGCGACCCCGTCCCTCGCCCAACCCAGATCTGGCGTGATATTTCATCTGGGATCCCAGAATTTCGACGACACACTTGTGCGATCCTTGGGTGACGGGACTTCCATATCGTTCTGGGATGATCAGTGGATCGGACAGCCCTTTGCCCCTTTGCCCACCGCTTCCCTGCCATCCATTCTCACTGTACTCGGCCAAACCTTTCAGTCGCCCAAGCACTCTCGTCAACCGACCTTCAGTTGTTTCTTTGCCCCCGCTTATCAAACGCAGCTTTGCGTGAGCTTCAAGAGCTCCGCTCTCTTACCAACTCGCTAAGTGTCATGGACCAACCAGACCGTCGGCTCACCACTTCTTTTCATCCACCCTCCATGCTTGCAGCTTACTCCCAGTGTTTTGGGGTAGCTGCAACAGACCCCTTCTGGAAAAATATTTGGACGAATTTTGGTCAGACGAAGTGCAAACTCTTCCTGTGGACTGTACATAAATGACGTATTTACACTAATGAGCGCCGCTTCCGCAGAGGAATTGCACCCTCTCCTCAATGCTGCTTCTGCGACTGCGCCAAGGATGTGGAACACCTGTTCCTTCGCTGCATGAGGGCTGCTCGGGCCTAGGCTTCCATGGGCTTTGATGAACAACGAAATCTTCAAGGAGTAGATGACTCCGCCTCCCAAGTCAGACGTAGGTGCATCGATGACCTTGCGCTTGCGCTCTGGGTACATCGCTGCCCAGAGCGACTCCGCCCGTCGCTCAGCTCCTGGGTGAATAATCTTAGTGGTGTAAGGAATACTTGAGACCCTTCCTTTTCCCCCACCCCTTGTAAATATCTTTATACTTGTAATTGGACGTCTTATATTTTTAATAAATGTTCAGGCTGGTGTTAATCACCTGCTATAGTTTCCTTAAAAAAAAAACTCTGGAATAATGAACTCAGACACAAATTTGACTATTTAAGGCAGGATTGATCATCGTACTGTGATCTGACTTCCACAAGGAGAATGCTACTGCTAATTACTTGTGTTCATCGGACTATGGTGTGAACATGTCTAATTTACATAGCATATACAATTATTTTTTAAAGGAGAGCAAAAAGCTTTGTCTAGTACTATGTATTAATAGAGAGGGAGCAAAAGTACAAAGACAGCATATACATCAACCTGTGGAATTTCATTAGATAGGTAAATACAAACTTGATCACAGCGCAGTTCCCTATTACATTTTTATTTCACAAAGTTCAATATAAACTTACTGATGTGTTACAACTTGCAAGAATGAGATGTACAATACAATTAAGTATAACGTAAATTAACTTAATTTAATGTAAAAAGAACAAATGAATCATCACCCATGGATAAAGAAACAACTTTGTTTAGAAACTTCAGAACTGAGCTTGAATCCGGTCTACTATCTTCTTCTCCACCTGAAAGGCCTTGGCAAGGATATCATCTGATATGAACGGCTTCGATCCAAACACCGCATTTGCTATGGTGATGACTCCAGGGTTCTGGCTACTTAGAGCCGCAAGGGCTATAACATCTTTTGTACCATAGTTGAACTGAAAGTGGATCAACCCCTGAGGAAACACGAATACGTCCCCCTTGTTAAGAACCTTGGTGAACAGCTTGTTCTCAGGGTTGGAGGTAACGAAGCCGACGTAGAGTGAGCCCTCCAGTATAGTCAGGATCTCGGTCGCACGTGGGTGAATGTGCGGAGGGTTAAGACCATAGGGCGCATAGTCGACGCGGGCCAAAGAGATGCCCAAGGTGTTGAGCCCAGAGATCTGGGCGACGTTGACTCCTGTCACGGCCGATCCCTGCCTGTTGCTGGTGTTTCCAGCCATGTGAAGGCCGGAGAAGAAGAAGTCTTCCACGGTGATGGCCGCTGGGTCCTTGCATGCAAATCCATTGACTAGAACTGCAAGTTTGCCCAAACATGTAGAATAGTTCAATCGGATTAGTTAACAACAAAATTACCCTGTTTAACCCTAAAGACAAGTACACGCTATATTACTGATTTAAATGCACATATAAGTAAAATATATGGAAACTAACTGTAGCATGTTTGCAGTATTACCTTGCGACATCTTGTCAGCGACGCAGAAGTCCTGGAGTTGGCTGGGATCGGAGGCGAAAGCATTCGAAATCGATACAGCCAGGAGGGCAAGGAGGAAGAACCATGTTGAGGCCATTAGGAGTTTAGGACACTAATCACTAAATCAAGTGCGTGTCAATTTTAGCAGGAAACAAAAGGATGCAACGCAAAGTTTCTTGTGATGTGATGAACTGATGATGATGCTTTGCTGTGTGCTTCAAACGGGGTGAGAGATACCCAGTATATATAGAGATGGAGTAGAGTAGGAGGATCAAGCTGGCTTGTGCTTGCTTTGTGTTGAGAAAGTTAATTGGATGTTTAATATGTATTGAGGTTTGAAGAAATGGTCTACGCCAATTCTCTGGTAATTTGGAACAAGTCTGAATAAACGTGTTGTGGCCTGCCTGCAGCAGCGGCTACAGCAAATTCAGTAAGAAGCTAATATAGCTTCTGACTGATTCTTCATCATGTGTAAATTGTGCTCTCTCCAGGTGGACTCGATGGTAACGGCACCTGCTTAAACAAATTACGTCAAGCAACAATTTAATAATGGCTATGCATTACGCGTTCGTCGTTCGGTTAACAAATTCTGTTTGGGAAAACTACGTTTTAATTAGGTATCATTATCATTGAGAAAGGCATGCAGCAGTTAGCACCACAACAAGGTGTGGATTAGTCGATGTACTCGGTTTCAAGGCATGCAGAGTCTTAATAAATTTTGATATGGGAGTCCGTCCTCTTATATCCAACGTTTAATTAGGCATAATTTTGTAGATAGTATAGGCGTGTAGTCAATCCTCTGTCATTTCGGTTGGTCGAAGGAGTTTTAATCCCGTCTTCTTGGAAGGAAGCAAGCAATGAAAAGCAAGCATTATTATTTCCTTACGTGCATTTTTCTCCGGAACAAATATGGTGTTAATTTTAATTGCTATGATGAGATAAGAATATTACAATGGAGATCGGACCATTGTCAATCGATGATCAGGCCGGCCGGCAAACAGCAAACCAGTAAAGAATTAATATGATCCATATATCCACCTTGGACAACATTAATAGCCACGGCTGCTAAGTCTGCAGATACAGTACTCATCCATGGCTTAGACTTCTTCAAGCACAAAGCATGTATGATAACATTAATAAGATTTATTTCAGGATAGATAGGTATATGTATCTGCAGACTGCAGGTTGCCCATCCACGCAATATTATGTATTTTATGTATGACGCCTTCTTCCTATCTAGCTACTAGCTAGCAGTGACTCGTTCTTGGTGCTGTACGACGCATGCATGGCATGCACAGACAGACAATATTCTCTGTCATCACAATCATTACCAGAGATTTCAGAGTTCAATAGGCTATTCTGAAACCTGAACTCCCCCTATAAATACCAGCTTTCCTCTCAATCCATGACATTCTTCATCATCAGTTCATCACAATATATATATCATCAGAGCAATCTGCTATACCATAAGTATTCTTTTCTATAGAGAACTCTCTGCCTCCTCCAGGCTCCAGCTATGGCTGCTGTTGGCGCCTGCTTCCTCCAGCAGCTTGCTGTCGTTGCCCTCTTGGCTCTGTGGTGCTCTCATGGCGCCATCGCCTCCGATCCTGGCCTTCTTCAGGACTTCTGCGTCGTCGACAAGATGTCTCAAGGTACTCGATCTGCAAGAACTCCGCATATATATACTGTAATTTTGTGTGACTGACCATACTGATGATTCTGTTCACGGATCCATATGCAGTGCGTGTAAATGGGTTCCCTTGCAAGGACGCCAAGGACGTTGTCGCCGGCGACTTCTTCTTCTCCGGCCTCCACATGGCCGGCAACACCACCAACAAGCAGGGATCCAACGTTACCACCGTCAACGTTGCACAGATCCCGGGTCTGAACACCATGGGCGTCTCCCTCGTCCGCATCGACTATGCGCCCAACGGCCTCAACCCGCCTCACACTCATCCACGTGCCACCGAGATCCCGACCGTTCTCGAAGGATCTCTCTATGTCGGCTTCGTGATATCGAACCCCGAGAATAAGTTGTTCACCAAGGTTCTTAACAAGGGTGATGTGTTTGTGTTTCCACAAGGATTAGTCCATTTTCAGTTTAACAATGGAACAAACAATGCTGTGGCTCTTGCTGCTCTGAGCAGCCAGAACCCAGGGGTGATAACCGTGGGAAATGCTGTTTTTGGATCAAAGCCATCTATCTCGGATGATATCCTTGCCAAAGCCTTCCAAGTGGACAAGAACATCATAGACCGAATCCAAGCTCAATTCTAGAGAATATGGGGCATATATATGACATCCATTAGTGTGTTCTTTTATTGTTCAATTGTAGAATGTGGTTTTTGGTATTGATGAATTGTGATATTATCTTGTGTTGAAGGAAATGTTCAAATTTGAGTGTGATTCATCTGAAAGAAACTTTGGCTATGTATGTTAAAGAAAATAAACTAATCTTTCAGTAAGATCCTCTCTATAGAGTGGCCTCCTTAGAATATTTTTTTAATACATATACACTATCTATATTTTTTGGAACTGATATATACTATATCTGACTAAAGCCAAAATTGAAAGGTTGCCCCAAGTCCCTTGAGATTATTGACAATCACATTGAGCCTTCCATACATGTCATTCACACTCTCATCGGGTAACATGGCAAATGTCTCATACTGAATCTTGAAAAAGTGAAGCTTGGCATCCTTGTACTCACTTGTGCCCTCATAAATTTTACGCTCCATGTTCCAGTTCTCATAAGCTATCTCAAGATTGCTAATTCTATCAAAATCCTCTTGGTTCAAGGAGTTGAACAAGGCATTTATGGCTTGGGCATTGAATTGGAGATTGCGATGGTCAACATTCTTCAAGTTGTTGCCGGTGATAGCAAAACATACATCAACAATATTTCAAATGTGGAAGCTCATAGCCTTAAAGTGAGTAAACATCTTATTTTTTCAAGTATAATAATTTGTTCCATTATATATGGGAGCCTTCCCCACCTCGTGCGACATCTTCTCTCTAGGCAACGAAGCCCAATCAAGAGAGACCTAGCTCTGATACCACTTGTGGGATTGAGCTGTCGACTAGAGGGGGGAATAGGTGATATTAAAAATAAATTACACCTAATCAAAACTAACCTAACTTGCTAGGCTTGGTGAAGGATAAGACTAACTAAGCAACTAGATTATGTTTTGCAATCCTAGGGTGATAGGGGCTCAAGTATGTTTCTATGAATGTAAATTGCACAATAGTAAATGTAATAAATAAATGAGACAAGAGACAAGAAATTTTTCACCTGAGGTTCGGAAACTCGCAGGCTTCCTAATCCCCATTGAAGCGATCCCAACTTCACCACTCAAACCACGAAGCCACCGAACCCCTTCGTCAAGAGGTGGGCAAGGTGGGAGCCAGCCCCGAAGTGGACTAACCAAGCTTCGATCATTAAGGTAGTTTATTTCCTTCACCTCAAAGGCGGTGAACTCCAAACCACACACAACCAACACCAAGCCTCTTCCACAATCTTCTCGGAGAGGTCATCGGACAACTTCTCCAAGCCGTCTAGGAGGTGGCAACCTACAAGAGTAACAGGCAACACTTGACTCGGACATGATCAAGTGCCGCACTAGCTCTAACAATACAATGCACTTGTCTTGGCTCAAACAACCCTCCAACACCAACAATGAATGAACAAATGCTCAAGAGGCGTGAGAGTGAGTACAAGAGATGTATGCAAATGAATTATGTGCCAAGAAGATCCCCTTGCTGCTGGTAGGGGAGTATTTATGCCCCCACCCACAAAAACTAGCTATTCGGGGTGAAATCCCCATCCTCAGACAGGCCTCCATTTTAACAGCTACAAAACTAGCCGTTACACTGTTACAATGCATTTAATGCATGGGCGATGGCTAGCCGGTCTGACAGCCGGATTGGGATCGCTATAGCTACTGCAACTTAAGCAGTCCTATGGCCACCATTGGATCAGAAATTGACGTCCTAGATCTCACCTAAATACTGTTCACAGAAAACGTATTCCTGTAGCAGGTGCTGTAGCTGTTACTGTATAAAACTGTTGTAGCATCAGTTTGGACCATTGATTGCCTTGATCCAACTATGAAAAATAGTCCCAACTGCCAAACTTGCAGTCTCTAACTATGACTGCACTGGATCCTTATCCCTGACAGCCATTGGTCTACCAGTCAGATCGGTCGCAGCGCGGTCACACTGGTGTCGGCTCTATTAGCTCTGGATCACCAAACGGAGGCCATCACACCGGCTCACTGGCTGCCCGGTCAGACCGAGCCCGACCCAGTCAAACCGTTAGGACATGCCGATTAGACCGGTCTCAAACAGAAAACATGAAGAATAGGTCGAACCAAGCCCTCATGCAAATAACCTAATGTGGCATTTTGATCACTTCTGCGCTGAAGTATTACCGTTCTTGATAGTATGGCAAAGCTAGAAATAAACCTACCAAAAATCCGATCGCCCAACACCGCGCTCGATTAAAATAAAATGCTAGATTTATCACCTTTATCTCATTGCCTTGCGCCATCAATTTTAATCCGTTGTAATCATCCAATGTATGTACATCATGTGGTCTTAACTGAAATATATCACTCGAATAGAATAGTTAGTCTACAATTAGTGCTCGTCACTAATTACCAAAATTAACAACGGGGTCCTAGATGCTTTAGCGCCCTTGGCAAAGCTTCATAGTGGTAATAGCTAGAACCTAGAACAACTGAACACAGCGATCATCACTTTGCTTCTTAAGAAGGATGCACCAACTTTGATCAAACACTTTAGACCTATTAGCTTGATACATAGTTTTCAAAGCTGGCGGCAAAAATAATGGCGACAAGGCTTGCGCTAAGAATGGGGGAATTGGTGGCGACAAATCAGACGGCTTTCAGTAGAAAATTTTGTCTTAGTCAAAGGCTTGGCGATGCAGTTTCAAAGAGGAAAAACCCAATGATTTTAAGTCACGAAGGCTTTTGACACGATCTCTTGGGGTTTCCTGCTAAACATGCTGAGAAGCCGTGGGTTTGCAGCCAGGTGGCGCAGCTGGATTTCTACTCTTATCCTCACAGCTGAAATATCAATTCGCGGTGAATGCAAAAGACAGCGACAGATTCAAGCCTGTGAGGGGATTGAGACAAGGCGATCCTCTGTCGCCTCTGCTCTTCGTCCTGGTAATGGACACACTGTGGAGTCTCCTGGCGAAAGCCACCTCGTGGGGATTGTTGGCAAGTTTGGACGTTAGAAGACCGATCCCCCAACACCTCTATCTACACGGACGACATTGTAATTTTCTTCTGACCGATGGAACAGGAGGCACGAGCTATTTTCCCAATCTTAGAACTGTTCGGGAATGCCATGGGGCTGAGAACCAACCTGGGCAAGAGTGCACTTACACCGAGTCAATGTGATGAGGACAGCACAGAGATTATCAAAAGCTTGTTAATATGAAAGAGTGGAAGTGTTTCCAATTGTTTACCTTGGTCTCCCTCTTTCGGTTAGAAACCAACAAAAGCAGAGGTGCAAATTCTTGATTGGCAATCAAAGAAGGTAGCAGGGTGGAAACCCAAAATGCTATCATCCGATGGAAGACTGCGCCTCATCAAGTCTGTGCTCACGGCGCTTCCTATCCACTTCCTTTCTATGCTTTAGCTTCCAAATTGGGTAATTAAAGAATTTAACAAGAAATATCGAGCCTTTCTGTGGAAAGGACAGGAGGAAGTGAATGGTGGCCACTATCTAGTAGCTTGGGTTGTGCTGTGTAGCCCGATTGAATGTGGTGGGTTGGGCATAATGAACCTGGAGTTTTTCGGCCAAGCACTTCGACTAAAATGGCTAGCACAAAGACTAGAGCAGAAGGGGCGGCCTTGGACTCTGGTGAACTCAAGACCAACAACCGATAAGCAAGATCTTTTCAGGGCTGCGAGCACTTTAGAGGTCAGCGACGAGAAGGGCATTAATTTCTGAAGAGAAGGTTGGCTGCCCAGTGGAAGCATAAACATCCATTTTCCTATCTTAGCAACTTTCTCGGCAGGACAAAGCTGACAATGGCACAAGGGTTAGTGCAGCATTGTTGGGTACATGATCTCAGGGGAAGCTTGTCAAATGACACACTGATGGAGTACTTCATGCTTTGGGACGGAATCAATATAGTACAATTACATGGGGAGATTCAAGTGCAAGAAGAGGATCAAGAGTCCATCAGATGGAAGCTAACAGTGAATGGGATGCACTCGGCGGCATTGGCTTATGACATGTTCTTCATTTCACGCATCCGCTCTCTTAGTGTTGATCTGATTTGGTAGGCAAGAGTGCCATCGCGCATCAAATTCTTCATGTGGCTGCCAACAAAAGGAAGATGTCTCACGACAGATAATCTGCAAAAAGTTGTGGCCGCATGGGGATGTGTGTCCTGTGCAATATCTAGAATGAGAGCTACGAACACCTATTGGTTTCATGCCGCTTCACGAACAGGGTTTGGAGAATGCTGACAGGATAGTTGGAGGTGCAGTTCCTACTGCTAGAAGAAGGGATCGAAGGGCTATCAAAGTGGTGGCGACAAGCCCGGCTAGGTTATGGCTACAGGGAGGCCTTCGACTCGTTGTGCATGCTTGTTTGCTGGGTGGTTTGGAAAGAAAGGAATGTCAGGATTTTCGAGCACAAAAACTGCATGGCGGCGTAGGTCTACAGGGCTATCCAGGAGGAAGTCCTCGTTTGGAGAGAAGCCGACGTGTTCAAAGAATGAGAGTAAAGCTCAGGGAAAGCTTTTTTGTTTTATTTTGGGGTCTTTGGTTTCCCGCTGATCTCCCTACTTCGACTGTTTAAAGTCGAACTGTAACTTGGACTCTTGCTCTTTCTTGTTAATACAATTCGGTCGGTCGATTTTCAGCCGATTTGGCAAAAAGCATATGAAAAGTCAAAATTACTGATAAATGAAAGGGGTAGTTATAAGGCAGCGTATCCTATGCACACAGGCCCTCGCGTGTACACACCGTGTACACCAACTAAAAATTATCACAAAAAATTCTAGGAAAATTCATATATGTACTTTCAATAGTATTACATCTACGTGTAAAGTCGCATCTTCAAATTCATTCTACATAGAGAATAACAAAAAAGATAAAATTCTGACAAAATTGCAACCTTAAAACTGTCAGATTTTTTGTTTTTTTTGTTACGGCTAAAATACAATGAATTTGATGTTAAGATTTTAACCCTAGGTGTAATACAATTGAAAGTATGTGTATGATTTTTTCTAGATTTTTTGGTGACATTTTTTAGTTGGTGTGCACGTGTGTACACGTGAGGGCCTGTGTACATCGGATATGTTGCCTAGTTATAATCCACTAAGTGCATTTAAAGTTATGAAGGAGCCGTCACGTAAGCCACATACGACTACATATTTGATTTTTTGGACGAGATCCCCATTAAGTTGCAGGCAAGCCATAAGTGCTCTTGCCTGCAAAAATCGCTCTCCTGAGAGATGCGGCCCCTTAAGAGGTCCGTATGCAATGATAGCCCATATATCCCCACCCAGCCCAAGCTACACCCATTTGTACCGAAAGTTTCTCTACAAAACGAAGTAATAAATAGGTGGAAGGTTTTCTACTTAAAATCGATCTTCCCGTGCAGTTAAACCGGCTGCATGCCAAAATGATGATTTTCGCGGACACCTGCGGGCCGCCCAATTATACATGCAAAGATCCATTTTGGCTGCATGTAAAAAACGATTATGTACTAGTGACATCATTAAAACTGTCTTAACACATTGGTTCGATATATATCTCTCTTAAATATATGTTGTCAGATCAACATTCGTGTGTAATACAAATGAGCCCCTTATATCTGGCAGTCAATTTTGAATTTTAACAAACAGTTTCTACTATCAGCTATAATAAAATACTATTACCATCATTTAATTTCCCAAATTCCTCCATATATGTACATCTAAATATTAAAAACAAATCCAAGACAGCACTGGGGTAATTATATATTAAGGTATAACAATTTGGTACGTAGATGTAATAATTTAGTATTTTTAAACAGATAGAGTACTAGCTAGTAGAATACACATCATATATTCAAAGTTTATAATTCTCTCCTAACGGTACAATAGAGATAGTGAAGTGGTCTCTAAATTATACTTCCTCCGTTTCGTATTATAAGCATTTCTAGCATTACCCATGTTTATATAAATGTTAATAAATTTAGAAATGAGCAATGCTAGAAGATCTTATAATATAAAACGGAGGGAGTACATACACAGAGAGATCGGGAGAAAGGGTCTTTAATTCGCTAGCGCTAATGATATATATATCTCCATCGGAATATGTCGACATACGTAATTAATGTACACTCAGAACATGTCGAACCTGCAGCAGCTGCGGCACACTGTTAGCCAACAAACATTCAAACAGCAAGTAAAGCGAACACGGAAAAGCTCTCGTATAAGCGGATGAGCCTGACAAATCGATCATGAATCTGGTTTAACTTTTAACGCTGTCACGCATCACCATATGAATGCATGCCGTGATCCAACTATCCTTCATTGAACATAAACTAATTTAGCGTCGTATTTCCTAATTAATATATATAATTTGTCGTCATTATACACCGTTGTTAGCCTCCAACTGGAGGTTATACGTATAGTATACACTTAGCTTTCTGTCGTGAAATGCATGCGACCTGTTCAACAATTATTAGTTTCCTCGTAATTATTCTATTCTAGCCGTCTTCGTGTCTATTATATCCACATGATGCATGCACGCCGGCTGCACAGATAATTTGGGAGTACCAAAGAAACTACTGCAATTTTTTTTGAGTAAAAGAATTTTTAGATGTAATTATCGTATAATTGAAATGTAATTATATTGTAACTACATTTAACTGTATTATATCTGTATTATAATTACGATATAACTTATATAAAACTTGCATTCAAACTATAGTTTGGTTAGCTGGAACCGAGATCTTACATGCGATATGTGTGAAAATTACTTTCTAGTAATTTTTTCCTTCATACACAAATCTTGAGGCAATCCGATGATCACAAATATAAAAATTTTAGGGGCAAAAAAATTTGCATAAGTTTTCTAGCAAATTAATAACAAGATCGATCGATTTGGCTTCCTAGGCCCTAGCTAGCTTAATCAGTTTCTATAGCTAATCCTCCCTATAAATAGGCTTCCTCGCCATTCTCACTGATCACACACATTCACAGAATTTAGCAAGTTAAGCTCGTATAGCTGCTTGCTAATTAATTTATGTTAATTAGTAGCTAACCTAGCTGACCGATCGAACGAAGCAATGGCCGCCATTCGCGCCTCCTTCCTCCTTGCCGCCGCCGCTCTCCTGGCCTTGTGGTGCTCTGACCATGGCGGCGTCGTCGCCTCCGATCCGAGCCATCTCCAGGATCTGTGCGTCGCGGACAAGGCGTCCACGGTGCGCGTCAATGGCGTCGCTTGCAAGGACGGCGAGGACGTCGCCGCCGAGGACTTCTTCTTCTCCGGCCTCCACATGGCCGGAAACACCACCAACAAGCAGGGCTCCGCCGTCACGGCGGTCAACGTCGCGCAGGTCCCCGGCCTCAACACCCTCGGCATCTCCCTCGCTCGCATCGACTATGCGCTGCATGGTCTCAACCCTCCTCACACGCATCCCCGTGCCACCGAGATACTCACCGTGCTTGAGGGCTCACTCTATGTTGGGTTCGTGACATCCAACCCCGAGAATAAGCTGTTCACCAAGGTTATCAATAAGGGGGATGTGTTTGTTTTTCCTAAGGGGCTTGTCCACTTCCAGTTCAACTATGGGACAACTGATGCGGTTGCTATCGTCGCACTGAGTAGCCAAAACCCTGGGGTGATCACTGTAGCCAATGCGGTGTTTGGATCAAAGCCATCCATCACAGATGATATCCTTGCAAAGGCCTTTCAAGTAGAGAAGACAGTGGTAGACCAAATCCAAGCTAAGTTCTAAGTGCTCAGGGTGATGTGGATCAAGATCAATGTGTTTATGGAACAGATTATGTTTTCTCTTCAATTGTGTTGCGTCCTCTGTTATTAATTCGATTATATTTTGTGTTTATTGAGTCTGTTGTGGCCTTGTATGTTCTTTTATTTCTGAAGTAATTAAAGCAATTTTCTTCTTATAGTTGGTCGTCAACTTCTCCTTAATTGTTTGTGTGACCCTGAAATAACTGTTACTTTTGAAGATTAAAAGATGAAAAATATGAGATGGATGTTAATTCAAGCATCTGGCTTTATTGGCTTTATCATGTGCTTCTAGCTTTAGGTGCTCACACTCGCACATTTTAAAACAAACACTTGGTAACATATTTAATATTTGATGCCTTGGGGTGCCATCCATCACCCCCACAAAACATAAGAAATGGACAAATGGACAAATGCAAGTGAGGTCATGATTAAGTTATACTAATATGATTCAAAGGAATAGAGGGTTTAATCTTTTCGAAGAAAAAACTACGGCGTGTACAACTATGGTTTTACCTTAAAAAATGGTAATTGAATTAGAATTGCAAAGTGGGAGAAAGTAAAGTGGACAAAACAAACATAAAAGACAAACCTATGAAAACAAATCAAACCTGACAAAAATAGAAACATTTTTCGAATTCAAGAGCACTAAGAATTTTCAAAAAAAGAAAAAGGAGTATAACTTTCATCGTCGAAAGAACTAAAAGTGTCACATCCAGGGTCTAATACGGTTCAAACATCTAACTACATGTAGACTGTAGAGAAGATGTTACATTGGTAGCCGCCCAGCAAATTAATCCGTACCTCCGTATTTTGGGACGTATAGGTAGTACCATAGGGAATATTCTTAATCTAATTTTTATGTAACTATCCATTAAGATTTGAACCTTTTAATATCAAGAATTCAAGGAAATTTACAACAGAAGTAGTTGGGGTGGCAGATTCACTGACACAACCGTGCAAAGGACCCAATGTGCATGCTGCTCTGCTTGTCAATTGTGACCAAGCAATAAAACACTTCAGGACTACAAGTAGTATAATTACATTGGAAAATATGGAGCAACATTTTATGGTCCAAGCTGAGTTTCAATTCATGAGCAAACTACTAGTAATTTTAGACAGTATTTACATAAGGATCACAGTGAAAGGAGATATATAGGTTTTAATGGTTCATCTGGACACGGTTGATGAGCAAAAGAACGTACGTGTAATTAAAATTACCTAAACCACTATGGTTTGTCTAAGGCATCGGATGCATATCCTAGAAACCAGTAAAAGATAGCAACTCCAATCTTTAACTGTAATCCTGAACAAGTTCAGCATCTACGTGTGCCATGATGGTGTTAACCCAAAGGTTCCATATCGACGCTGTCTGACATCTTCAAGGCTTGCAAAGCCTCGCCGCACAATTCCAATTAGAGTGATAAGCATGTTTTCTGAAGGACTATCATGCTTAGGAATGTCTGCATAATAAACACATCATAGAAAAAAAAAGGGGCACACGGAGCAGCAGTTGTGTTATTTGGGCATGTTTAATTCATCTGTGGTTCAAAATCTCTATGGTTTAGCTCCTCTATGCAGTAGATCAGTTGCAGCAAGGAATAGAGTGCGAACAATGAGGTTATCAAACAATATCTCAGTGTAACCAAAGGGACAAAGGATACCTTAATGCATTTTTCATCTCAATATTCTCTGGTTCCAACTTGAGACCATCAAGAAATTGTTAGAATTTCAATGGTTACTCTCATTGAGAAGAGGATGGCACTCGAGATGGGGCAATTTTCTGGTTTTCTTCATTCACTAAACACAAAAGCCATACCTACCCGAGGGAGGTTGGATACATATATATAGCCATAGCTGGCTACTAGCCTATTGCTGCACCCTCCTAGTCTAAAATTCGAAATTTGAATGGGATGTTGTCCTAGAGGGCATCCAAACTGAATAAAGCATAAAGGAGGCATAAAGGAGATGCTAACTGCTGCTGTCCTACTAACCGCAGCTGTCCTAGCAACTGAAAAATATGCTAAAGGGTAGATGCTGTCCTGAAAAAGGTGAAACTACCCAAAAGCAAAAAGAAGAATCACGACCAAGGACCACAAAGACTTATCCAACATTCTCCCCCTAAGTCTTGTGCGTCGTCTTGTGGGGAAGTTGGGCCATCCCGATCCTGGAGCAGAGCTCGAGGAACTTGATCCTCCCAAGAGGCTTGGTGAGCAAGTCCGCAAGCTGGTCCTTGGTGTTGATGTAGCTCGCCTTGATGCTCCCTTCCTCCAAGTAGCTTCGGATGAAGTGGTACCTCACCCGGATGTGCTTGCTCCGTTCGTGAAAAACGGGGTTCTTTGGCAGGGCCAGAGCGGACTTGCTATCCACCCTGAGCTCCACCGTTCCAGTGTCTCTGCCGAGGAGATCACTAAGCAGTCGAGCAAGCCAGAGCGCCTGGGTCAAAGCGGCGGAGGCCGCCATGTACTCGGCCTCGCAGCTGGACAAGGCCACCACCTGCTGCTTGACCGACTGCCAGCTAACGAGGCACTTGCCGAGGAAGAAGAGAATCCCGCTCGTGCTCTTGCTGGTGTCGATGTCGCCGGCGTGGTCGCTGTCGCTGTACCCGATGAAGTGTGCCTTGCCAAGACACCTCGGGTAGTAGAGACTGTGGTCGAGAGTCCCCGCAACGTAGCGGATGATCCTCTTCACAGCCTGCTGGTGCTCCGTCGTCGGTCGCTGCATGAACCGACTGACGTAGCCAACGGAGAAGGCCAAGTCCGGCCGTGTGTGGGTGAGGTAGCGAAGGCTCCCCACAAGACGTCGGTACTGTGTAGCATCTACCTCCTCCGCCATGCTGTCGCGGCTCAGCTTCAGTCTCTCCTCCATCGGAGTGAGAGCTGGGTTGCAATCGGTGAGCCCAGCCAGCTCAACGACGCGCTTGGCGTAGGCGGTCTGTCGAAGTGTGATCCCGGAGTTGTCCTGGTGCACTTCGATCCCCAGGTAGAAGGAGAGAGGCCCCAGATCACTCATCTGGAAGGTGGCCTTCATCTCCTCCTTGAACGCCGCGACCTCCGCATCCTTGGTGCCGGTGATCACCAAGTCGTCGACGTAAACACCCACCAGCAAGGCATTTCCTCCATTGCCCCGCTGGTAGATGGCCGCCTCGTGCGGGCTTTGCTCGAAGCCCATCCCCTTGAGCGTGGAATCCAACTTGGCATTCCACGCCCTCGGTGCCTGCCGCAAGCCGTAGAGGGCCTTGTGCAGGCGTAGCACCTTGCCCTCCTTGCCGGGGATCACAAATCCCGGCGGCTGGTGCACGTAGACCTCCTCCTTCAAGTCACCGTTTAGAAACGCCGACTTGACGTCCATGTGATGGATGCCCCAGCCTTCCTGAGCAGCCAGCGCAAGAAGGAGTCGCACAGACTCCATCCGTGCCACGGGAGCGAAATCATCGTCGTAGTCGATCCCCTCCTGCTGCACGAAACCGCGTGCCACCAAGCGAGCCTTGTGCTTGACGATGGCTCCGGCTTCATCCCTCTTCAGCTTGAACACCCACTTAAGGGTGATCGCGCGGTGACCACGAGGGAGGTCAGCAAGCTCCCAGGTGCGGTTCTCCTGAACCGGGTCCATCTCCGACTGCATCGCGGCACGCCATGCCGCGTGTTTCTCGGCCTCTACATAAGACCGAGGCTCACCGTCGTCGCACGCAAGGTGCAACTGCGCCTCTAGGTCGCGAGGCACCAGTCCCGGCACCGGCTGGTCGCCGAGAAGATCCTCCATTGTACGGTACCGTAGCTGCTCGCCGTCGTGGTACGCGTCGATGCGCTCCCCGTCGTGGGAGAGCGGAGTAGCGAACTCCACCGGGCTGCGCTCAACACGAGCTGGCGTCGGAGTAGACGTGCTTGGAGGAGTGGCTGTTGGTGCTGGAGCATGTGGAGTCACTGGCTGGGGTTGTATCGACGAAGAGCTCGTCGTAGTCGAAGTCGTGGCCCGAGGGTGTGTTGGTGTCGGAGTCGGTGGAGATTCGGGGGCTGGGGTAGACACGCTAGGTGAAGAAGAGCTGCCTACTCCCCCAGCTCCCTCGAAGTGGACGTACTCGACGGTGAAGTCGTCATACATCGGAGTCAAACCATCGTCCACCGCCTTGTCCCATACCCACCCTCGCCCTTCGTCGAACACAACGTCGCCCGCAGTGCGCACACGCTGTGTCTCCGGGTCGAGGATGCGGTAGGCCTTCGAGCCCTCCACGTAGCCGATGAACACCCCTGGGGTGCTCCTGTCGTCGAGCTTGCCAATGTGGCCAAGCTCCTTGGCGAACGCGAGGCAGCCGAAGACCCGCAGGTGGGAGACTGCCGGCTTGCGCCCATGCCAAGCCTCGTACGGTGTCCTGCCATCGAGGGCCTTGGTAGGCGAGCGGTTGAGGATGTAGGCGGCCGTCACCACCGCCTCCCCCCAGAAGATGGCCGGCATCCCCCTCTGCTTGAGGAGGGCCCGAGCCATCCCCACAACCGTCTGGTTGCGCCGCTCGATGACGCCGTTCTGCTGCGGGCTGTACGGCGTGGTGTAGTGGCGCTAAATGCCCTCATCAGCGCAGTACGACGCGAATTCAGCCGCTGTGAATTCGCCGCCGTTGTCGGTGCGCAGCACGCGCAGCTTGCGGCCGCACTCCGCCTCTGCAGCAGCCTGCGCATGCCTGATGGTGTCCGCAGCCTCTCCCTTGCTGCCGAGGACCATCACCCACATGTAGCGGGAGAGGTCGTCGACGAGCAGTAGGAAGTAACGTCGTCCTCCTGGTGTGGCCGGTGTCACTGGGCCACACAAGTCCCCGTGCACGAGCTCGAGCCGCTCCTTGGCTCGGAAGCTCGTCTGCTGGGGAAAGGGGAGCCGCCGCTGCTTCGTCACCACGCAGATGTCGCAGAGCTGCTCCACGTGGTCAAGACACGGCATGCCTCACACCATCTCCTTGGCACTGAGCTGCTTCAGGGCCTCGAAGTGGAGGTGCCCGAAGCGCTCGTGCCACTGCCACGCCTCGTCGTCCCGACGAGCGGCGAGGCAAACTGGTTGTGCGACCTGCGCGCTGAGGATGTAGAGTCGATTAGTGCCTCTGGTTACCTTGGCAAGAAGGCGACGACGGCGATCCCAAATCCTCATGAGTCCGTCCTCGACCAACACGCGTGAGCCGTTCTCATCCAGCTGTCCCACGCTGATGATAGAATTCCTCAACGCGGGGATGTAGTAGACTCCGGTGAGCAGCCTGTGCTCACCGGACTTGGCGGTGAAGGTGACGGAGCCAACACCCTTGATCTCCACGCCGGAGGCGTCCCCGAACTTGACGGAGCCTCGGACGCTGGAGTCGAACTCGGTGAAGAACTCCCGTCGGCCGGTCATGTGATGGGTGGCGCCGGTGTCGAGGTACCACCCATCAGCCTTGTCATTGCTAGAGCCGTTGCAGAGGGAGACGAGTACCTTCGGCTCATCAAGGTGGAGGAAAGCCGCTGCGGCCGGTGCCACTGGAGGTAGCTCGATGCTTGCGTGAGCCAGGAGCAGAGCCGGCTCTTCCTCCACCCGTGTGACGTGGGCCTGGCCACGTCGTGGCTGTCAACAGTCTTTGGCCCAATGGCCAAGCTTGCCACAGTTGCGGCAGGCGTCGTCTCGTGTCGGCTTGTGGTTGCCGGTGGCAACGCCCTGGGCGCCTCTGCGGGCGCCACCCTCGGCACGTCTTCGCGCCCACCGTAGCTGGACACCTCCCCGCGCCTTGCGCGGCTTACGGCCGCCTGTCGGGGAAGATGACTCCCCCTTCCTCCCGTCACCCTGAGAGGCCTCCCACTGCTCCCGAGTGAGATGGAGCTTCCCGCCGATGGTGATGGGCCCCGAGAGAGGCTGTGGCTCATCACCATCGACGACCTTGAGGCGACCTAACGCCTCCTCGATCGATATCGTGGAGAGGTCCAGCAGAGATTCAATCGAGCGAGCGATCTGCCTGTACTTCTCAGGGACGCAGCGGAAGAGCTTCTCGACAGCTCTCTCCTCGTCATAGGTGTCGTCGCCGTACTACACCATTTTCTGCAAGAGAGTGTTGAGATGGAGAGCAAAGTCATCAACATCCTCACCTGGCTTGAAGGCCAGGTTCTCCCACTCCTTGCGGAGTGCCTGCAGTGTGGACTTGCGGGCGCGGTCGCTGCCGATGCGTGCCGCAGCGATGGCGTCCCAGGCCTCCTTGGCAGTCCGCTTCTGGGAAAGCGAGAACTGCATCTCGGGCGGGACTGCAACGATGAGGGCATCCAGTGCCCGCCGATCCTCGTCGTAGTCGACGTCACCGTACCGGACTGCCTCCCACATGTGCCGCACCTAGAGCCTCACCCTCATCACCGCGGCCCACTCGATGTAGTTGGTTTTGGTGAGGGTAGGCCACCCACCGCCGGGACCAAAGTCCCTGACCACCGTCTGGACGCCGTGGTGACCATGGCGCCGGTCAGGGGAGAGAGAGCCGTGCTGCCTGCGAGGGCCGCGTGCGAGCTCCGAGCTGCCGCCGGCACGCCTGCGCCCGTCTGGGTTCCCGTCGGCGGGCGCGCGGTCCCTTGGGCCGCCGCCGCCGCCGTGGAGGTGGGCTGCTGCCCACCGCTCTGCTCGCTCCCGTGCCCTTCCTCTTGCCAGCTCCTCAAGCTCCCTGTCGGCGGTGATGTCGCCGGCGATGGATTCCGTTGATGCTGCTGCGCAAGGTCTCAACCTCTACCTCCGCCGCACGTGCCACATCTTCCGCCGCCTCCGCCTCCGCCTCCACCCTAGCTGCTGCCAACTCCGCTGCCGCCAGTCTAGCCGCCCTCGCTGCTGCTGCAGCGGTCTGAGCCGTTGCTCGCCTGCGCTCTTCTGCTGCGGCGAGCTCGGCGTCCTGCTGACGCCGAGTGCTCGAGGCGACCGAACGCCGAGACCGAGCGTCGGACATGGCGCACCTCCGGGGGGCTGCTGCGTGGAGAGGGGGAAGGGAAAGGGGAAGGAGGAGCAACCGGTGCTGTTGCTGCTGCTGGCTGAGAGCTCAACCGAGCTTGGGAGGGGGTGGAACAAGAGATGTTTAGCCTACAGGAAAGTGTGGCTCTGATACCAGATGTTAGAATTTCAATGGTTACTCTCATTGAGAAGAGGATGGCACTCGAGATGGGGCAATTTTCTGGTTTTCTTCATTCACTAAACACAAAAGCCATACCTACCCGAGGGAGGTTAGATACATATATATAGCCATAGCTGGCTGCTAGCCTATTGCTGCACCCTCCTAGTCTAAAATTCGAAATTTGAATGGGATGCTGTCCTAGAGGGCATCCAAACTGAATAAAGCATAAAGGAGGCATAAAGGAGATGCTAACTGCTGCTGTCCTACTAACCGCAGTTGTCCTAGCAACTGAAAAATATGCTAAAGGGTAGATGCTGTCCTGAAAAAGGTGAAACTACCCAAAAGCAAAAAGAAGAATCACGACCAAGGACCACAAAGACTTATCCAACAGAAATGAGTTGCATGCCTTTTTGTAGTCCTGAATGCATAAATATCGGAACATAAAAAATGATCTCTCAGAAAATGTTTGAAATACCACAACAAAAAAAAATGTTCAAAAGATGATTTGAACATTTTGTCCCACCTTCAGTAACATTAGAGCAGTTCCTTTACGGTAGCAAGCTTTCGGCCAGTCTGGTCGCATCATCCTGCAAGCTTCAGCATCCATCAAAGCCTTCTTCCCCTCACCCAAGTGAAGCCAACAAAGGCTCCTATTTGAGAATAAAGATGCATCTCTAGGATTGAGAGCAATAGCCTACAAGCCGAAAATATTCACTTTCAAATAGTCAATCTACTGTCCGTATTTAATTTAAAGATATAAAACTAAAACAACGGAAGCTATTTCAAATGTCCAAGGTAAGTTAGATTGGAAACAGCTGCATTTTAACATGAAAGTGTAATGGTGTACCGCAGTATAAATGTTCATGGCACCAAGATAATCTTTATTCTTGACTGCTTCACGGCCTTGGAATTTTCCCATATCAAGCGTAGCTTCACAAAAATCTTCCTCCTGAAACATAGAGAAAAATCAAATGAAATATAGGTTCATTACCACAATTATCCGTTGCCCACACTCAGTACTCAGTTGTGTCAGTTATTATATTTTATCCTTGTGTAGGTGCAAGATGTCAATATTATGTAGTTCCATTTCCAACACAAGAAAAGTCATGTGATTGTTACAACTCACTGTTTTTATCGTCTTACTTATTTATAACTCCACAGTACGTATCCTCTACAAGCCAAGAAGAACCCACTAGTATACAGTAGCGGTGAGTCATGCAGACATTGGGAACTTTCAAGATGTTTCTAATGAACATATCTAGAAAAAACATACTCAAGTAAATTTAAACAAAACTAGTGAACTCCTATAAATTTTTCTTTTGCCACTATAAATGTGTGAAATTAATTCTCGCATAAAAAAAGTTGCAATTTTCATTTCAATAATTCCACCCATTTAGCTTTTGTCACTACTGTCAGTCAAGGGTTGAATTGTGCTAACAAGGGCATAAAAAGAAGTTTCTGCCCCTAAATCCAAAATTTGGTTTTGCCACCAGTGGAGGTGCCAAAAATTATGGAAGAAAATTTCTCAATGTCATAATTTTAGGAGGCTCTAAAAACTAATGTTGAACGTGCAATTAAAGTCCTTATAGCAACATGCTGAATATCAAAAGGTTTGAAGCATTGTTTTAACAAAGAAATACTAAAATTTGCTTCCATATTATTTTCCTAACTTTCAAAAACCCTCAAGAATCGGCCGAAGGAGGTGCGAAAGGGGATTAACTCTTTGGTGACCCAAGTGACTTGGAAGATTTGGAAGCACCGCAACGACAGTGTTTTTAATGGCACCAACCCTAGGAGTTGCGACGGTCTTGCAAGTGATAGAAAATGAGGGTAATCTTTGGTGTATTGCAGGAGCTTTTGCCCTTCAAAAGCTCCTTAGTGGAACGGCAAACCAGGGCAGCTAAGCTCTTCGGGTGGTCTTGGGTAGTTGGGTGTGCGGATTTCAGTAGGAGGGCTCGGGTCCTCCTACTTTGTAAAAAATATCTTTGTTTTTGTTTTTTCTTCCCCTTAATGAAATGAAATGCAGCTCTCCTGCGTTTTCGAGAAAAAAAAACCTCAAAAAATACCACACATTCTGCTAGACTTTTTACAAAAAGCTATGGCATCACAACCACTTGTGACAACAGGGGTAAAGGAGGGGCAGAGGGAGACCAGCTGGCCTCCCCCAACCATGCATTTTATGTTTAGTACCTACTAACTAATTAATCCTTTAATTACATGATTATGTCAAGCAGTTTGGTGTAGGCATTCAAGCTTCCAACACCAACTACGTTTACATGCCCAAACAAACTAGTAGTATACGCCTTCGCCTTACTGCATCCTGAGCTGTGCATAGATTCTAACGCAAAGAAATGCAATGACGTTTCAACACATACCATTGTCCACTGCCAAATATCCATTTCTTTGTAAATATTGTTAGATTTGCCTCTCCACTTAAATTTAGAATAATAAAATCTTTACCATTGTGTACTTAGCAAATTATAATAATAGGCACGCGGGAATATTCCTTTGTATGGTCAAAACATATAAATATGTTTATATGATTTACTATCCATGTAAAAATGCTTGAATTTTGCATGTATTGTGATTTTTTTATAGATCATTGTCACACAAATAATTAGTTTAAGCACCCCCCCCCCTCCCTAGTCCAAATCCTACTGGGAGACAAAAACAAGCTTGGAGAAAGAAACATGGTGATCTTTCACTTAGCTTACAGTAGTGGTATAGGAGAAACAAGAGTGGAATTGGGAGTGGCAAAAGCGAAATGGGCAGAATGCTTATGGCAGAAACAGTAATGCGCACATTTGTAGGCGTAGGAAGAGTAGGACATGGTATGTTCATCAATGCTAAATTGCTAACAACGAACATGACTCTAGGGTTCTTGTCTTCATGATATTATGTATTTATCCCATATAGGTCCTGAGTTTTGTAATATCTGTCATTGTCTAACTAAAAACATGAAGGTCCACATGTCTGTAAGACAACAAGTGATATCCCCCTTATAATTCTTACTAAAGGGGACCCACTAGCAAAGCTTTAAAAGTCACTAAAGCATTAGAACAATGCTTATGGCAGAAACAGTAATGCGCACATTTGTAGGCGTAGGAAACTAGTACAAGGTGAAGGCAAACTTAGGAGTAGGACACGGTATGTTCATCAATGCTAAATTGCTAACAACGAACATGACTCTAGGGTTCTTGTCTTCATGATATTATGTATTTATCCCATATAGGTCCTGAGTTTTGTAATATCTGTCATTGTCTAACTAAAAACATGGAGGTCCACATGTATGTAAGACAACAAGTGATATCCCCCTTATAATTCTTACTAAAGGGGACCCACTAGCAAAGCTTTAAAAGTCACTAAAGCATTAGAACAATACACCTGAAGGACCGAAAAGCAAGATGTTTTGAGATCCCATGCCGAACAGCGAATTGCCATTTGCTAGATTACAAACCACGTAGAATGGGAAATTGAATATGCAAAAAGTAGGTACCCCCAAGTTCAGTGAGATCAATGTAGACATCATACATATGACTATTATTCCTTCTCTAGAACAGTCTTTTCTTAAATTGCTATATCCATCAATAAAAATCAAAGAAGGGTAACTCTGCATAAGATATTGATAATGCAAGGAGGTCAAAATATCCAACTACCATCGCACAAAAAAAATGCATATGCACTACTGACAGCTCAGTTACAGGTTCTATATAAGTTAAAATACATAAATACACATTTCTTTCAACTAAATTTGCTTGCTCATAAATTGTGCAGTGTACAATACCACAGACGAATGTTTATTTGTTGTTTAGGACATTGACAGTCTCCAGTGCACATGTTTGACAATTACTTTTCTAATTATGCATTCATGAAAATCATTAAAAACTACACGGAAGTAAATCTAATAATGTCATTTTTCACATATCAAATATTGATGTTTATACATATATAAGTGATTTAGGATTCCCTTGTTTTACTGCACACGCTCCAAAGGAGGGAGTAACATTTGTTAAATAAGGTGTCTTTAAACCAGAGAGTTTTTGTTATGTTCCTTCAAAAATAAGTCATTTTCATTTCGTTTTTTTGAAAAAAAAAATCATGGTCTTTCTTACATTCCATGTTTAGGAGATATACTTTGTTGTGTAGACGCTGACTTGTAAGTTAAAAAGTGGGACAAGTTAGTTAGGGGGCTTGATCTAAGGCAGAATAAACAGCACATAGAGGTTTGACATGGAGTTTAAGACCCTTGCAGAAAGATGATTACCATGCTAAGTATTCACCAAATAACAATCAGCATATTTCTTAGCCATGAGCTTAAGTTCTTTTCAGGAAGATGGTTTAACTGCTTTCGGGTCAGGGGCATGAATTATAGAAACCATAGAAGGGGAAATCTTTCACCAAGATAGTAGTAAGCACACACGCCACTAACACACAATGGAGTTTTCAGATCATACCTTCACCTCAGGTAGTGACTTTACGTGATTAATGATTCCATCAACAGTCCAATCAGACACAGACTGAATACGAGAAGTGACTGGAAATAGGATCTCAATAGCTTTCCGCTCACCGCAGCGTGCAGCAACTTCTATAGGCATGTGTCCAAGCTGTTAAGTGACAACACAATCAAACAAGAAATCTTACGTCAAGCGAGCTTTCCTAAACAAATACAGCTGAAAGTCTTACGCATAAATATTGACATATGTCAGGCATTGATATTGTAAAGGTGTCCGAGGAAATGCTGCTTGCTACTATCAGCTCACTGGCAGTGAATGCAATTTCAGTTCAAAATTTCAGAAATTTCCAAAATATCGGTAATTTCGGACCCCACTGGCAAGTCATTATCTCAACCAAAATTTTCAGTTTTTTCATAAATTTTTGTGAGTTTGGTCAAAACTTATTCCATTTCAGTCAAATTGTATTAAAATTTCAAATAATTTTGGTCCAAAAAGTGCCGAAAAATCCAGAAATTTCAGGAATTTCGGTGCTACCGAAATGGCCAAAATTTTCAGCGAAATCGAAAGTGAAACCTCTGCTCGCTGGAGAAAATTATGCAGATTTATAGAGCCACCAACAGAATCATTATTCAACAGAATCAACAGATTTATCGCAAGCAAGGTCTCATCCTAGTATACATCTTGCATTATTACAAAAGTGAAATCTACCATGAAACAGACATCTTGACTAAAAGTTATCTAAGGATGATGATTGTGCATCTCACATAACAATACAACTAAGCCACTAAGGTCTACTAGTTGAGGACAACCATTACATGCAACAGGTTAGAACTCTGATATTGGATCAATATGACCAATGTCTGAGCGTTTGGAATGTAGTTCTCATACAGTAAGAGAACTACATGAGCAGCATTGCTACACGCTTGCGCTATTACAAAGGACCCAAACCTGCATAATTGCTTGTATCAATGTATGATCCGATGCTGTTCATAAATTGGCTGAAATATTCAATGCATGCATGGATTGCCATGTCAGGCTTTCAAAATAATTATCAATATTTAGAAAATTATGCCAATACTTCAAGATGCGTAACTTGAGAATTGTGATTGACAGATATAGTTAATAAATAAGGGGAGTGTGTCCATTCATGACAATGATTCAGTTTCCCAAAGTGGAAAGATTAAAATGTCATTTTTTGTTTCTTTTTTTTGCCGGGCCAGCAAAAACAAAGTTGGACACCAAGGAAGGGCTTGGTGTAAATGGTTTTAAGAAGAAAGAAGTAAATATTCCTGGGGAGCGTGCTCGACAAGAATCGAATTGAACCCGGGCCCCCAGGTGCATGCCAGCAACCCCTGCCACTGCGCAATGAACGCATCTCAAAATGAGTCAAGTTCTGTTTCTACGACAATGAATTTACAATCCTCAAGGTAGAAGAACTTACACAGTCACGAACATTAGGGTCTGCACCAGCCTCAAGTAAGCACTTTATGATGTCAGTTAAGCCCTTAGAAGCAGCAGTTATTAAAGGTATTTCTTTACCAATTCCTTTCACATCTGCGCCAGCCTAACAAAAGAAGTTTTTATTTCCACTTAAGTCCGAACAACATGATTTTTGTTTATGCTTCTACAGAGTAATCCACTAGCACTTGATGTAAGATAAAGAAGGCATACCTCAATCAGGAGCTTCAGACATTTCAGTGAGCCAGACTCGACAGCAACAAAAAGAGGTGTATAGGCACCCCAAGATACCTTCTTGTGCTGTTGAAAGATTAATAAAAGTTCAGAAACTCAGATAAGGACAGACTGCAGGTGGTCATAAAAGGTGGGAAATAACCATCAATAGAACCAACCACCAATGCAAACATATAGGCACAAACAGATATGATAGTTGGCACAAGCTTCAGTAAGAACCAAAGAAAAAATAAATCCAACTCACACAACATCACAAAAGCATTTGAGTTTATGTATTGTTTTATCATCCGAGTTAGTATTTTGCACTAACAGAAGTCTAGGAGCAGATATGCAAACTAGGATCGGTTAGGAGTGCATGAATTTAATAGAAATTTCACACCGACCAGATCATAATTCTAACATAAATCCTGCTATTATCCCAGTTCTCCCTTGTTTGGCTGCAGCCTTACCAACTGCTACTGTTCAAGCCCATATATGCCACGATATCCAAGAGTTTATCTAGTTACAATAAGGTCCAAATTTGAACAAACTACCTATCTCTTAGGAGATCATATATTCTGGTAATTATTCAAGCACACGTTCCTTTCCCGCTAGATTCAGTTGTGCTATAGGTTGTACTGGGTGTTGATTTTTCAATCCAGTGTTTGGGCCTAAGAATTTATTTATAGGCATTCTGAAAAACATTTTTGCCTAGCTTTACGTTTTAACAATAGTGATTTTAAGCAGGT
This sequence comes from Oryza sativa Japonica Group, assembly GCF_034140825.1. Taxonomy (NCBI): domain Eukaryota; kingdom Viridiplantae; phylum Streptophyta; class Magnoliopsida; order Poales; family Poaceae; genus Oryza; species Oryza sativa. The sequence continues at coordinate 17,650,679 of NC_089036.1, forward strand.
ATTCAGTTAGGGTAAGCTTTACTGAAAACGCTGTTTGGCTGAAATTCACTTTATGTTAAAACTGATTTTGTTGTGTACCTTCCATTCCATCCAAATATATAGGGTATATTTTATCATGCACAAAGACCTAGGAGGCATAAAAAAACAACTAGAATACACCTAATTATTATTTTAAGTTCTATATTCAAGCCATGCATGTAAGAAATACGAAGTAAATTTGACTAATTATTAGGAGTCTAAAGGTACATGACTCTTATTTTGCGTATGAAATAATCCTAATACTAATGGCCAAGACTATTAGAAAGATGCACCCAATAATTTGGGACAGAGGTAGTACCTAACAAGGTTTCAGTGGTCTGTGGTCAGGAGCAACTAAGGTTCTTATAAATTTTAACAAAATCAGATTTTCTAAAACACTGTGTCCAAATAATTCAGTAGACATTGCTATAAAAGCAAGTAGATGTCTTCATTTCTACCATCTTCCTTGGTTTAAATAACGCTTGAGGTGGATGACTGAACTAGAAGAAAATTACTGAAAGAAGTACCATCCAACAAGCACCAACGTGAAGTTTGATCATATTAGAGAGCAAGTTGGGGAAGGAATAAATGCAGTGACACTTACATCTGCATGGTGGTCTAATAAAATCTTCACAACAGCATCCCTCCCATTATAAGCAGCACAGTGCAGTGCTGTTCCACCAGTAGTCAACGAATCAATATAAGCTCCTTTAGACAGCAAAATTTCAACTATTTTGCACTTTCCTGAATAACAGAACAGGATATAGGATAAGTAGAGCAGGAAACGCAAAAGATGAGAAGACATAAGTTCAGATCATCTAATACGGGATCAACAGTTAGAATTTGCATACATGAGAAAACTAATGTTTGTTCATGTTGACTACTAAGCTACAACATGGAAAAACAGAATGGATTACTAATTATTCCATGGAAATTTCAAAACACACAAGGTTTGTGAGAAGCTTTAGCACGGACTGACAATATAAAATGTGTGGTGCCCTCAATTTATCCCCAAACTATGGCATGTTTGTTACTTCAATCCCTCTTAACGCACAGAAATGAACAAGCAACAGCAAAACTTTAGAAGCTAGCTTACATGTTGATATAAACAAAGCAAGAAACACAGGTTATACCTTCACCAGCAGCAAAATGGAGAGCAGTAAGTCCATCGTTGTTGATCTTTTCAGTATCAGCCCCATGATCAAGAAGATACCGCACCATGTCCTCATTCCCACAATTGATCGCAAATGTCAATGCCGTTTCACCTGTCAATTAAGGACACAATAAACCAAGGATCCTGACACATTTTTTTTGCCACCAATTTGAGGGAACAACCAAAAGCAGCGAGATCAAACCGGCCGCTAAATGCAAACTTGAATTGATACTCAGCTATCCACACAAAACTAGGCACTCTTGACATGAGGCACGCACGCACCTTTGTTGTCGACGGCATCAACATCCACGCGGAGCTCCTCCACAAGATAATGGCAAACGGGCAGCTTCTCACGGGCGGCGGCGAGGTGCAGCGCGCCGAGGCCGTCGCTGTCCCTCACGGCCCCAACCTTGTCGGCGAGGCGGCCGTCCCCCTCGTCCAGTGCCCTCACGTTCTCTGCAAGGGACAAGACAAAAAACAATAAAACCAAAATCAGCACCGAAACATCTACAAAACGGAGATCGGAGAAGGAGTATCAGTGCCCCCCGCATTGGCGCGTACTCCTGAAGATGCGGAGGTTTCCCTCGAAGGCCGCATGGAGGAGGACCTCCTCGAGGAGGGCCTTCACCGGCGGTTGGCGGGTGCGGGGGAGGGAGCGGCCGCGGCGGCGGGGCTAGGCCTGGGGCGGTTCGGCGGTGTGGATCGGGGCGGGCGGCGGGCGGCGGAGGAGGAGGAGGAGGGAGGGAAGCGAGGCGGCGCCATGGTGGGCGAGTAGGCGACGCCGCGGCGGTGTAGGGTTTTGGGGGCGGGAGGTTTGGGATTCGGAAATGGGTTTGCGGTTGCAGCGAGAGGTGTAGGCGGGAAAGAAGGAAGGCGAAGTGGAGGGGGGCGTGGAGCGGAGATTTCGTTCAGATTAGGCCGATGTTAGATGCAAAGTTTTCCTTTAAAATTCTAACTTTTTCCATCACATCGTTTCAAAAAACTTCCAACTTTTCCATCACACCGTTCCAATTTCAACCAAACTTTCAATTTTGACATAAATATAGATGGAGTATCAGAATGTGTCCTTTAAATTTGTTGTCAGTTATTACCTTCGTTCCAAATTAATTGTAATTCTAAATTATTTAGTATAAATTAAAGTTTAAGAAAAAATACTATAATATCACTTTTTAAATGGTTTATAGATAAAAGCGAACGATAGTTGAGCGTAAAATAAGGAGAAATTTAGATGAGAAGTAATTAATGGGATCATTAGTATTCTATTGGGATAATTATTGGGAGAATAGCCTATTTGGTCCTTCAACTTTTGCTCTGAGGTCAATATGGTCTTTTATATTTTAGTTTGTTCAAACGGGTGCTCAAAGTCTACCTTTCAGTCTATTATAGTCTACTATGGCCCTTGGCTGATCAATCGATGTAGCAGGCGATCGATGTACACACAGTAGTTGCTGCAAGTTTGCAACCCTTCTATATCTTGATGGACCTGGATCTGCATGCCTGCATAATTGCCATGAAAGATTGATATGGTTCACAAGGAGTATATACATTTATGATGTATAGATTAAATATGGATCAATGATTAATGGATTATTGGTCTGTAGGACCTGACAAATGATTTGTTGCTTGAACATTTGAACTTGCTGGCTTACGCTATAACACCTTCATCAAAATATGTCAGTTTTGGATATTTTCGAGTCCAACCTTAATTTCAATATATTGAAGAAAGAAAAAAAAAGATTCGATATGATCACTACTATGAAATTTTCACCAGTGCTCTCTCCTTCCTACCCTAAAAAAACTCCACAGGCGTCCATTATAGTGTGAGGATGCAGCGATGAATGGTGCGTGTGCTCCTGTAATCTATATCTATACTTCTAATAAATTACAACCACTGGTGGAGAAGGGATTTTTACTCCCGGTGGAGAAAGGGTTTTTACTCCCGGTTCGTAACCCCCTATAGTCCCGGTTTTCGCTATCTTTAGTCCCGGGTGAAAAAACCGGGAGTAAAAATCCATTTTTAGTCCTCTTTAGTCCCGGTTGGACTAAAAATACTAGATCCGGTTGCTCTTTATTATTTTCTTTTCTTCATTGTTTTTAATATATATTGATTTCACCTCATCCTGTCCCCAAAATCCCAAATCAATCATTCTCAAATTGCCTCCAAATCCACAATCGATCATCTCAAATACTCAAATACATCACAAAATCTCAAAAAAAATTACATTACAACTTCTACAAAATTATCAAATATTCACATCACACACAAATCAAATACATCACACAACTATCAAATCCAATCAAATACATCACACAACAATCTCAGATTCTAAAAAAAAAAAAAGAAAAAATCCGCCGCCTCGCCGCGCGCCGCCGCCGCGCCGGCCGGCCGGCCCGCCGCTAGCCGCCGCCGCGCCAGCCGGCCGGCTCGCCGCGCCCCGCTGCCCTCGCACCGGCCGCCGCCTCACCGCACGCTGCGCCGGCCGGGCCTCCGCGCCCGACCACCCTCTCCATGTTAGAGAGGAGAAGGAGAGGACAAGGAGAGGAAGATAAGGTTGAGGAGAGAAGTTAAAAGGAGAGGAGGAGATAAGGTTGAGGAGAGGAGGAGAGAGGAGTTAAAGGAGAGAAGGAGATACCTCGATCCAATCGCGCATGCCTCTCCAATCTCCGCGTCGATCTTTTTTCCCGGTTGGTAATAAAGATAGATCTTTAGTCCCAGTTGGTAACACCAACCGGGAGTAAAGCGTATGGCGATCTTTAGTCCCGGTTGGTAACACCAACCGGTACTAAAGATTGAAAAGTACCCTGGAGCTTTCAAATCGGGACTAAAGATGTTTTTAGCCTCGGTTTTTAATACAACCGGGACTATTGTGAAATCTGGTCGACCGACCAAAGATGGTTTCTCCACCAGTGAACCCACCAACATGCAACCATACCACATTATCACCCACTAGCAATGATTACATATTCAACCTCGTACAAGCATGCAACATCATCTACAATCTATTTAATTCTACAAATCAACAAGCATATCCAATCATCACCTCTCAAATCATTTTCACATTAGGTTTTACAAATCTATATATTATTTTTATATTATTTAACATATACTTATCAATATATTTTACATTAAAGCGCCGGTTTGATTTGTTTGTTTCATGATAAATACTAATAAGCCCTAACATTTCATTATTTTTTTTCTTTTTACTCCTAACTCGATTGTAATGAAAAGCGCGGGGAATCACCTAGTCCCTTCTTTCTATAAAGGTAATGCCCACTTACTGCAATTAAGGACCTAAAGCTCAAACCTCAGGCTTCCACATCATCATCAGTTGTGAACCATTGGATCGATGCATTATATCGCTTCTCAACCATTGGACGCAGCATAGTCTAGTTGGAGTAGAGCCCAATCCATGTCACTTACGGTCGGGATTGCATGGTAGACACTACAAAAACCCATAAGTACAGGTATGGCTTTGAATAATTTGTTTTGCATGATTATTAGTAAGGAAGTCATAACCCTTTTTTAGAGTCCATAGCCTTCATTCGGGACGAGCAAAGGTTAAGTGTGGGGGAATTGTTGACGGTCTTTAAATCATAATATCTGACCGTCAACACCTGCATATAATGGAATAAAATATGATATTCAACATAGTGGTAGGGTTTATTACTAACCATTTCCACTAGTGTTGGTATATATTTGGATGCAGGTGATAAACTACTAAAGTTAAGAGGAAATATACATGAAGGAGGATAATCAAACTTATATCCAAACTTATGGAGTTTTGGACCCAAAACCCCAATTAAATACCTCCAAATGGGCCCAACCACCATGCCAATGGACTAAGGCCTCAAAATCAGTGTCCATGAGGAAAAACGGGGCCAACGAAACTAGCCAGGGTTTTGCTGAACCCTGGGTTCGGCTGAACCCTGACAGAGGCCGTTGGCCCAGGCCCAAGTTTAGCTCGGTGGCAAACCTCTCCCCAATGACGGTTATGGCTGTTTTCACTTGTGGAAACCGTCATCAGCTGGACACTTGGCAAGAGGAGAATGAAGATGCTCTTTGGATGCTATGGATGATCTCCACACTCCCAAGACACCTCTACCTGTAAATAGAGCTCATCTCCCTCACTTCACACACACAACTTTGAGCTGAATTACAAGAAGCTCTATCGTATCTTTTGTACATTAGAAAATAGATAGAGAATGAGGGGAAGCTCTGAGGAGTGCCCGGAAGTTTGGCGCTCTCTCCGACTTCTACCTCAACTGTAGCTTGGAATTTTGGAAGAGTACCAGAGCTGTCGTGTACACTGGGTTCAGAGAAACTTCTACTAAGTAAGCATTCAGGATCATTTGTTATGTTATTTAATTACTTAGTCTAAGTAAGATAGATTTCCATCTTTACGGGTTCATTGTCTAGTATTCGTACTAAGTGCTATAGTACTAGGACTCTAGATAAATAAGGAAGTTCATGCGCAAGTATTAGAGTAGTAATTAATAACTTAGGCGTGGTGTCTAGGTTAGATATTAACTTTGTTTGTTGTATATCCCACGGATTTATCAGAGGTAGACGGCAGGTGGTGACAGTCCTAAATCCCGTCCCAGTAATCCTCCACGTTCAGATACATCATAGAGCTATCACCGAAACCACGCTAGCAGACCAACAGGGGTCGATGCCCAAGCAACAAATAGGAAATTACTTCTTCAATCGTCTTAGCCTGAGGTAGATTACACACGTTCCCTAAGTTTGCTATCCTTTTGCGGTCACCAAAGATAAAGTGCTACAACGGTATTTCGTACATTTGCAGATTTATCTATAGTCGTAAGGAATACCAACATGCGGGGAGGGCTTGTGCCGCGATGAGGCGTCGGCGGTGGCACATGAAGTGATTGGTGTGGAAAACCAGGCAGAGGTGGCCATGCCAGTGGCAGTGTACCTCTACCTCGACGTTCTGTGTAGCCGGCGGCGATTAGGTTCATCGGAATATTATTGTGTAATAAGTGCAGAATATAGGATTCCTGTAGATTGAACACGAAGTGCCGTCTACTGATGTTCATGTAACCATTCCTGTATTTGTCGTGCGATTATTGTGGATACAAAGTTTATTATACCAATTGCTTGATTATACTGAAGTAACTGCTCGACGTCCAACAAAATACTCGTAGATTGGAACCTCACATTCAGTGATAATAGTTGCGATCAGTTTCAAGTAAAATTTACAAAGCCGTGCCAGTTGCAAAAGGTTTTTACCAGGTTCTTGTTTTCCGGACTCCAGATTGAGTTAATTACATAGTACAAGTTTTGAGTCTTGAACTGACATGTAATTCTTGAACTGACAGGTAATTCAGGCAGCACGAGATTTCTTCAATGATTTGAAAGCCTCCCTGCACAATAAGATTAAGTCAATCACTGTGGTAAACAGGCATCAAAAAGAAGAGACATGGTACATCCAAAGATGAGATGATTATCTACAGGTTTTAAAAGATTTTATCTGATTAAATTCATCAGGAAAAGTCAGCACATGTATCATATGTATCTACAGGCTTATTTCCAAAGATTTCACATGGACAGAGATAAATAGGTTACCGTAGACCATTTTCAATCTCCATATTCGCTGGGTCCAATTTAAGACCATCAAGAAATGCATCGCAAGCCTTATCAGTCCTGAAAACAAAATAATTGTTGCATATAAAAAACGATTTTGCCTGACAAAAAATATCAGCTTGGAAGTAAAATAAATATTACATCTCACCTTTAAGAACATGTGAGCAGCCCCTTCCCTGTAGCAGGCCTTTGGCCAATCGGGACACAACATCCTGCAGAGGTGAGCATCTGTCAAAGCTTTCATTCCTTCACCCATCTTAAGCCAAGCAAATGCTCCTATTCGAGTACAAGTTCCATCTTCAGGTTCAAGATTCGTCGCCTAACAGAAGGGGAAAAAAAGCATATCAACAGTTACCACAATTGTCAATTGGTACTTGAATCCAATCCAACAGAGTGATATGCCCGTTGAAGTGGTTTTATAATAGATGTACAGTCTGGTGTGACATCAGTACAACTGAAGTTCTCCAGCAAATCGACATTGGAGCATAGAAAATATATATCATATTAGATTATCTTCAATAGCGAAACACAAAGACAAGTTACAAAAAACCCTATTTGATATTATATAACAAAGATTGCCAGGAATGCCAATTGCCAAATAGAGAAAAAATGGTAGCAACATTGCATTAGCTCATTATCACAATGAGGATGGCTTCTTTAACAGACCTCTCAGGAAACTAGCATTATAATTTACTCCCTCCATCCTACATTATAGTAACTTATTATGGCATTCAGAAGTTGTCCATAAATATAGTGACTTTTCCACCTACTTTCTCATCTCAAGTTCTTAACCAATTACAACCATCTCGCATTTGATTTCTCCACCTATCCTCATCTAAACCAATCAAAACCATTTCTCATATCAACCTTAATTTTTGCTAAAACTCACAGAAATGATTATATTTTGGGATAGAGGGAGTATAACATAAATGTAAAAAGTTCAAGAAAATTGAAAATTAAAGCATTAAAGGAATCAATTAAAAACATGAATTACACTACTATTTGAATTCTTGCTAGAGACTGAAAACTGTGCACGTCATCAAATCATGAGTTCACACACTACACGAGAGTTTGGTAATAGAATAGGGTGAAACACATACCATAGTGTAGAGTTTTGTGGCAGTAAGATAGTCCTCTCTCTTTTATGCCCTACTTCCTTCTAACTTCAGATCAGCTGGTCTTATTTTGTACATGGGGTCATCCTGAAATTATAAAAAGAAGCAGATGATACTAGTTGAGGACAAGCATGTGAAGGCTAATCAGTATGTTGATTTTTAGGTCATCTTACATTCCAAGATCCAATCTTTGTATATTGTGAACAACAAACATAGTTGTTCAACAAGTATATAGGTTTAGTGGTAGAAAGGTTCCACTAGCGTCCATTGTCCACTAGATTCATATTTTTGAACATACATTCATATTGTCTTAATTTGTAGTTATTAATGCTATCATTTTTGGAATGACTTGTTGATGATGGTGAGCTCTACATCCATCCCCTTCACTTTACAAGATATTTGAATAGATATATGCAAAAACAAGGAATCTTTTGTGAAGGATTGCATCATCTGAATATCGCTATTTAAATTTGCTTTCATAGACAAGAAGAGATTTTTTTTAAAAAAAAAAGAAGGAAGGGGTAGGGGAGGGGGAGGGAATTTTAAGGAACAACGTATGGGCTGGGTCACATGAATACATGATAGTGAGACAATGGAATGGAAAACAAAAATCTCAAATCCACCTCAATGGAGTGCACATCCCAAATCTTCACCAATTATATTGATCTGACAAGTTCACTTTGGTTGCACAGTCATACTTGAAAAAGGCAAAAAGAGTGAATAAAAGGCAACACTTAAGTAGCTAGTAATTGAAACTTCAAGCAGCATACCGAGAGACAAAGCATATGGATAATTGGTTTTATTTTTCTATAATTCTGTCACCCCTATCAGCAGAGATTTATGGAGATTTTGTATCAACCTTGAGTCAGGGTGATGTATCTTAAGAACTTGTATACAAAAAAAATGCTCTAGTGCAAATTACCCAGTCTTAATACTACCAGGCAGTAACTTATAGTGAATCTGCCACCCACCCACCTCCACATTGCTTCCTTAGGCAAAAGTACATACCAAACTTTCCATAATCCATATGCTATTTTTTAATTATTTGGCCTTATAATCACAATATAATATGAAAATGTCCAAGATGGCCAGATGTATTATAGTATATACATGTAGCATACGAGTAAAGTTTACAGTCCCTCTAAAAATAGTAATAAATTGTTAAATCAGCAAGTGTAAACACCATCCGTCCTTGAAAAAAATAGACGGGCATGTTTGCTGCAAAATCACATTATACTAAACAGTACTAGGATATGTAGGATCTCATTTTATTATCCACAGCAAATGCAAGGTATTTAGGTAGCAATATTAAACATTACAATGAAGACCTAATTCATACCTGCACATTTTTGTTTACATAAGTAATTATCCCATCAACACTCCAATCATACACAGATGGAATACGAGAAGTTACTGGAAGTAGGATCTCCACATCTTTCCGTCTGTTCTGAAATCCAATAATCCAATAAGTCCATGTACGACTTGAAAAGAAAATATCTTTTTTCTGAAAAGCTATAAGATTTATATCATAGAACAATAAAACATTACAGCACATGGAATACATACAAAAAAAAAGACTCCCAAGAATAAGCAAACAAATTGCAATCAAATTGACATTATAATCTACACCATGCCACCAAGTTTCAACCATATCATAATAGACAACATGCCACCTGTGAGGCTGATGATGGAACTTTTGATATATTAGTGCAGCATTATTTTATAGTTTAGCTTAGAGATTGCCTACATGAGATCAACTGTTTGGTAAAAACGATCATGTGAAGTTCCTCTGAGAACTATCAATTATATGTAAAAAAAGATGTTGCATGCATAAATTCAGCTTGACAATATAAACCATCTAATAAATGTGTATTACAATCTGAAACCAATCTAATTATAATTGCTCAGTTGTGTACCTAGAAATTATATGCATGTGCACATCCATGGAACAAGTAGGATAGTTTGAATTCAGACATAAAATTAACAAATTATTCTTAAATCACAACAGAAAAACTCGATTAGCGAGTTTCTTTAAGATGGAAAAAAGAATGTGACGAACAACGTATTGTATTAAAAAAACTCACCAGATAACTGTCAATGGGACATTGGACATATATAGTAGTATGAGATCACAAAATAGAGCATCATATAAAAGTATGAATATCAACAATATAATTTCCATGAGTGAAAGCAACCATCCAATAGAGTAAAGAAAATGCAGTGCAGAAAGGAAAAGAGAGTTACTTCATCAGGCACATTAGGATCAGCACCAGCCTCGAGTAAGCACTTATAGAAATCAGTTAAGCCTTCAGTTGCAGCAGCAATTAAGGGGGTAAAAGTACCAACACCCTTAATATCAGCACCAGCCTAACAAAAAAATATTGCAGATACCTTCCCTAAATAAGCATGTCATAATTTATACAATATAAAAATTAAATATCCACCAAAGTATTGCCTCCTAAAGAGGAGTTCAATAATGTGATTTTTCAGTTTGCATGTAAAAAACACAGTATATCACCTTAATCAGAAGCTTCACACATTTCAATGAGCGAACCATAAGCGCTGCGATGAGGGGTGTATAAAATGTGGAAAATACCTTATTACACTACAAGATAATTAAGAAAAATCAGTATGCAGACATGACATATGTTAGCAGATGTTTTGTAGACAAAGAAAGAGGTATAAACAGAATATCAAATAAAACCATGTTGCCAAAATCATAAATAAATTTACAAATATCTATATATCCTATATAGTTGGCACCAAAAACTTGACATGCATTGAGCCACATCATCTAGAAAATAATAGCCTTTGAATCCTCTCATGTTTTGATCTCAACCATCCATTTGTCATGCATTTACAATATATGTAATGCAAAAGCACATAAACCATATGCACACTGTTGGTGAGCTAACATTAATCAGCACAGTAAGGATTTACTTTTTTTTACTGAACATAAAGATTAGAGTAAAATACACTGGTGATCCTTGAAAACCGCATCTAGGTACGAGGGTGTTATCTAGGTCCATAAACTTGAAAACCGCATCTTTAGACCCATAAACTTGCTGAATGTACCAATGCCGGTCCAAAATATGACGTGTGCCACAGGCATGCTAACATTGCACCTTCACCAATGCCACACCGACTAACAAGTAGGACCTACCCACAAAATTTCTACACCAAGGCTCTTGGTCCAGTTTTTTTTGGGTCAGACTGCTGGTCCGACCTGGATTTTGTAACTGTGGTGGCAAGTCAAGAAATGTTTCACACTCAGGTAACCCCACCAAAGTTGCTCTTCCTCTGTCTCCATTATTAGGGTGAAATCCATCATCCTGTCTTCCAACATCTCGATTCCTTTATGTAAACAATCACTATTAAGCAAGTTTTCATTCAACAGATGGAGGACAGGGGCGCTGTAAAAATTAACAAAGACCTCAATGCTATCTACCAGTTTAGTACCTCATCTAATCTCAATGACCTTGACATTGCACTATGAACAGTTTTTCTTTCGATTTATCCGTATTTACAATTAAATCATTTTAATTTTAATAATTATTTTGTTTGGGTTTGAATATACTCATTTCATCCAAACGACCCGCTCTTTTTCATGGTTGTTCTTTTCAGGGTAAAAAGTGGCTCATTTATGATATTTGACAGCAATAAACATTTTCTGCCAGATCAAATAATGAATCTTTCAAATGTAAGCAGCAAGGAAGGGAAGAAAATCATATAAGAAAGCTTTACATCTGCATGGTGGTCCAATAAAATCTTCATACAGCCATCATGACTTTTCACGGCTGCAATATGCAGTGGCGTCCCACAGTCAGAAGATGAATCAACATCAGCTCCTTTCACTAGTAAGACCTTTAATATCTCGCAATTTCCTGAATTAGAAATATTGTGTATACAATAGGTCACTATTATGCATTATTGTAAATGTGTAGCAGTGCAGAATATACAGCAAGCTATTTGTCACTCCAACAGTTTTACTGGTGAAATATAGTTAATTTTATTACCTATACTAGAGACCATACCTTTTCATCTAATGTCCAGTTTACATCTTGTTCTAATTGATGTCCTTTATACCAGGAGAATAACAAATGGGCTCGTGCTCACATATTTTGACAACTAATGATGAGAGCCAAGTACCCAACAGTTATAATACTGATAGAAGCAGCTATGTCCCCATATTTGTAATAGTCACTCATCAACTATCTCCTCAATGCAGTAATAGTATTAGTTAAGTTGTAAAGTATATTATTGTTTACAGGCTCCAGCAAACTAATAGTAGTTACTCTCCAATGACATGCATATATTCCCTGCCAAACTAGTAAAATGTAGTATGTCACAATAAAATTTGTGTCAAAGATTTAGAGTTGACAACAATGAAAGTCAGTTAGCAGGCAACTTGTAGCTGCCACCTCATCCATGTAATAGTTGCTCCTTGATTACACATATATAGCTGCCATTTGAGAGAAAAAAAAGAACTCCACTATGCCGTCTCTAACATACGTAGTACATATCATTATGCTCATCGTATAGAACACAATTGTGTAAAAGAAATGCTAACAAGGTACTTGTGAAGGATATGCGATCATTTTAAAAAAAACAGAGGATATCAACTTCAATGGACCTACATTCTCTAGTCTATCCCAATTCTTGTATTCCGTTTTCTTTGGCTTGCTATAACAAATTAGCGACAAGGGGAAAAGGGATTAGGAAAGGAAATGATGACATCACATGCTAAAAGAAGAAGATGGAGAAATACAAAAGGGCCACAAAAGATTAGAAGTTAGAACTAGAGTGCTAAAACACTAGTGGCAGTGACATTAGTTGCATAATAATTAGCATAACCATTGATAACAATATTACATGCTTTGGAGTTAAGGGGGGTATATCGTACTTTTGCGATAGTTGAGGGGGGCTAAAATTGGACTTAGGCTGCATTCGTTCCCCTGGGTTGGGAACCCAACCCTCCAGCACGGAAAACGGAGCGGTCCATTAGCGTGTGATTAATTAAGTATTTGCTTTTTTTTTCAAAAATTGATCAATATGATTTTTTTAAGCAACTTTCGTATAGAAACTTTTTACAAAAAAACGCACCATTTAGCAGTTTGAAAAGCGTGCGCGCGGAAAACGAGGGAAAGGGGTTGGGAACCCTGACTATAGAACACAGACTTTCGCAACTTTCATTATTTGCAGGTCTCCAAACTAGAAACAAATAATATATAAAAAAAAAAGTGGTGTGCAACTATGCATGCATAAAATAAGGGACCATATGCATTGAAAGGGACCTTGTTCAACTGCTAAATGGAGAGGAGCACGCCCTTGTTCATTGGGCTTATCAGGATTTGCACCATGATCAAGAAGATAACTCACAGTATACACAATCCCACCCAGAACTGCATAAATCAGTGGCGTAGCACCTATTGGAATCATTGAAAAAAAAACAAATCAGGGTTTCTTGTAACAAACAAAAGAGATCAATCCACACTGATCACTTATCAACAAACAAAAGATAGGAGGTTTGTTGATAACGTGATAAATCAAGTGCATTCTGTTGATATCAGTTTGATAAGTACCAAAGGAACAAAATTAAAATAATAAGGCGCTGTTTGGTATTGGGGTTGACTTATGATAATCATGTTTGGTAGCTTTTAGATATTTTGGTGTTCAGCAAACTTATTTTCTTTTAAACAGTGTTACAAACAATTATATTATTGCATCCTGAAAATCCGGAACAATTGAGAAAGAAACATGACAATTAAATAACTATATCATCTAACCATAATTAATCTATAAAAAAAAGGCATAACAAACATAAGTTTTTCCACGGCAACTTAAAAAAATAAGCACAATGATGCAACAACTAAGCCTAAATAAAAAGAACTAGCACAAAGAACAACCAGATATGGCCTACAATATATCCAGATTACGCAATACAGTAGAAGATGTTTAAAAGATTATTCACCAGAATCAAGAAATTACTTGCTCAATTTAAGCAAAAACCATTTCAGAAATTGTTTGCTCAAATTAATTACCTTACCCAGTTCCGTTATGACTATAACAGTACAAGTAACTCTCTCGGATGAATTAAACACATCAAAGTAACGTACATCCAACCCAGCCTCCCCCCCCCAAAAAAAAAAAAAAAAACCAAAACTCACCCACCGTGCGGGTGCGGCTCCAGTGTTGCAAAGTTACCGCATCCCACAATACCACAAATGCCATAGATCTCAAATTTCTCAACCTCTAAAAAAAAATCTGGGAAGTCGCTTTTGCTAAAACGAAGAGATTACCTGACTCGTTGGCGGCGTTGATGTCCACCTGGAGTTCCTCGACCAGGTACACGCACATCGCGGTCCTCCCGTTGCGGGCGGCTTGGTGCAGAGCCCCAGCGCCGCGGTCCTTCACGGCCTCCACCGCCTCCTTGAGGCGTCCTTCCCCGCCGTCCAGCCTACTAGCAATCCCTGTCGAATCAATCCCAACCCCCCAAATTTCCCCAACCCAAAATCAGCTCCCAATCGCGAGCAACCAAAACACGGGAAGTAGAAGGCAGTGGAGGATCGGGGCCCGTGGAGCGCGCCGATCAATCCGAGCCGCACGCACTCTTGAAGAGGCGGAGGTCACCGTCGGCGGCCGCATGGAGGAGCAGCCGCTGCGTCGCGCCTGGGCCTGCAGGGAGGAGGAGGAGGAACAATTAGCACGCGGTTAGGTGAAGCTTTGGGGGCTAGGGTTTAGGGGTGCTCACTGCACGCGTGAGGCGGCGCCATGGCAGTGGGGGTTTTGGGAGGCGGGAAGGCAAAACCGGGGATCACGCTAGTGGAATTGTAGAAATGGAGAGGAAGAGACGAGGAACCCGTGGCAGACAGAAACAGATCCACTTTGTGCAGTCTGCGCCCACATTTTAGTGGCACAACTGCAGACTGCACATAAAGTTAGAGGATCTGTGGCTCACATGTTAGTGACATAACTGCAAACTGTATAAAGTCAGGGGTTCTGTCTCCTCTAGGGAGTGTACAACTTTAGAGGAGTCTCCTCCTCACGCAGACGAGTGTACAGGACGATAAAATGGGGATTATTTTCGCTAAAACGTTATCTGGTTAAAGGGTTTTCTTTGTTAAAATGTCACTTTTACGGTTTTGACAAAATTACACTTAGGCTTCGCTCGATTCTTCAAACTGGAGAAAAAATTGTACTACACGCGAAACATTTAATTAATTGTTATAAGTTTTAAAAATTGGATTTATTTGCTTTTTAAAAACAACTACTACATAGATTTTTTTAAAAAAGAATACATCATTTAACAGTTTGACAAATGTGATAATAATTCTTTTAAAAGAAGGCATTATTTAATAGTTTAAAAAACGTGCTAATGAAAAACGAGAAAACTGAAGTTTGGAGTTGAAGAATACAACCGGGCCTTAGCCTCCTCTTCTTCCATCGATTCGTAAGAGTGTCTCCAACAGCCTCTTCAAATCGGACTCTCCAAAAACCTATATTGCCAGCTCTGCAATTGATTTGTCAAGCCAAACACATTCCTTGCTCCAACAGCCTCTCCATCTAAACTCTCCATTAGGGCAATAGCAGTGCGCCACGCGATTTTTCTGATTCGTTTGCCGGCTAGATGAAGAACCCCATTAGCCACATACTCCACAGTGCAAGTTACCTACCTACGAACTACAGAGGGTCCCACTAGTTTCTTTTTCACTTTATTTCCGGTCTCTCTCCTCTCCTCTCCTCCTTTTCCCATCTCTCTCCTCTCCTCATTTTCTTCGTCGACACTGGAGAGCGCGAGCGGCAGGGCGGCGTCGGCGGCGGGGTGGCGACGGCGGCAAGATCCACCCTCCCCCCTCTCCTCCCCCAAAGCGGCGGCGACGGCAGCGACGGCGGCGGGGCGACGAGATCCACTCCCCTCTCCTCTCCCGAAGCGGCGGCGATGGCAGCAAGATCCACTCCTCTCCCGAAGCGGCGGCGAGGGCGCCGAGGCGGCCACCCTCTCCTCCTCCGAAGGAGGTGGCGACTGGAGGGAGGGTCGACGAGCTCCCCAGCAGCGGCATGGAGTGGGGGCTGCCGTCGCGTTGAGCTCCTCAGCGGCGGTCGATGCTGCCTCCTCCGGCAAGATCCCTTCCCATTCCCCTCTTCCTCGTTGTCTCTCCTCCGGTCCTCTCTCTCCCTTCCCTGTGGCGTGTGCATGACAAAATGTGGGCCCAAATCTGTAATTTTTTATGAGGAACTCATGGCAAGATTTGGCTCCCCGTTCCTCGGGAGGCTTCGCAAAAATCCAACGTGGAGGAGAATCTCTGACCTGGCCTACCTAGGCTGAATGCCCCGTCACTACATCATAAATGGCCTTACGAGCCTATGACACTGGGACCCACACATCAGCCTCTAAATACACCTTTCTTTCTCCTCTTTCTCTCCTCTTCCTCTTCTCTCGACACTCTACAACGCAGAGGCTGGCGACGGCGGCGGTGGCTCTCTACGACGACCTCAGCAACGGCGACCTCGATGATGACACGTGGAGCGGAGGCGGAGGGGGCCGAGGTCACAAGCGCGGAGCTAGATGACGGCGACGGCGGACGCAGCCGGGGCGGAGGCGGCGGCGGCGGACGCGGCCGGGGTCGGAGGCGGGGCAACGACAACACCTCGCCGCTGCACTCCCTTCATGCCCTCGACGCCGGCGGCCGGCGAGTAGGAGGCCATGGCAACGCTCGCCGTCGTGCCGCCCCACCGCCGCATCCTTCGCTAGCAACCTTTTCAGGAGTCAGTACGCGGGTAGTGCAAGGTGAGAGAAAGGCTATCCGCGTGGGATCCACGAATAGCAAATCTGTTTGGGCTAGTCAAGTTTGGCTATTGAGGGGAGGAATTTAGCCAGTCATTTGACTTAGCCATTCTAGTAGAGATGCTGTTGGCTGTTGGAGTGAGATATTTTGCTAAAATGGCCAAAATTTAATTTAGAGAGTCTACTGGAGAGTGGCTGCGTTTGAGCAACATTGATCACGGTGGCACCCTCACTACATGATGCGCTGGCCCCATCCCCATATGTAGAGCTAGCTTTGGACCTAGACCAGTTGCGCGACCACATAGGCCAGGGGGCCATCATACCCAACCCTCAGTTCCCTCAGCCCCCTCTCTCGCAAGCGATGCCTAGCTAGCCCAATACTTCTGCTTCTTGGCGGTCTCGATTGGCAGGAGGAATTCAGGGAGGTAGCGAGGCGCACGTCGCGTCCCCTCAATGACGCATCGTTTCAATTAAAAAAAGGGAGAATCTAGTTGTTTTGCTTCCTTCCTCGGCAGTCAACTCTAGTTCAGTCCGGCAGCAGCACCACCGCAGCAGGAGGACGCTCACGTCGGGACGCCTGAAAATTAGGTTATAGGTTAGGCATTCTCTCTTCTTATGTTGTTAATTCTTATTTGCATCTATTAGTTTAAAAATGGGACGATAATTTGTTTAATTTACTTCCCAATTTCAGTTGTTAGAATGTTCCTATGAAGTATGAAGCATAGCATCAGCGGAAAGACTTTTTTTTTTCAAAACTGAAATTACTGAAAAAAATATTTGAGTTCAATTATGTCATAGGAAATTAAATGTCCGAAAAAGTTCTTTTCCATCAGACATTGAATATTTGTGGTCTTCTATTTAAGATATTTATGCTACTTTATTTCTGTGGTTCTTTTAGTTATCATTTACACTATCAACATTGTTTATAGAGAATAAAATGACATATTGCAATTTATAACTACTTGATTTATTATTTATCATGTTAGCAATATTTATTTCTGCCACTTTAGAAGATACATTATTATAAAACTTGTTTTTTACTTTATAATGTTAGTAATATTTATTATCCAGAAATTTTCACTTCTAAGCACATGCAACCTTCTAATTCCAAATATGAGCAGGTAATGGATGGAATTCTATTTTTAATCAAGAAGCCCACATGTGTGTGCAGTGGTCTTCTATCGGACTTAATGTCAAACGAAATATAACAAACTAATGGCTACTGATCATTGGACAAATCACTAGCTCGTAGCGACTTGTGCTACTGATTATTGGACAAATCACTAGCTCGTAGCGACTTGTTTAGGTCTAATTGATTGTTTGTCGTCAGAAAAGAAAATCTTATTACCATTTGCAATTGGTTGGATCAACCATTACGAGATATGGCACCGTGCCGTCATGCCATTAGTCTCGAGCTTTCTTCGTCTTTTTTTTTCTTAATCCATATTTGACTTGGATGTTGTTTTCATTTTGAAAATTGGAACTGTAGCGGCCGGTTGAAATATAATCCATCTGCTTGGATCATCAAAATCATAATATTATGTGTGCTAACAAATCTTGATTTGTTTCACATAAAAGCTGCATCAACAAAGGGTAATTGTAATACTAGCGAAACATGTTAATGGATCATTTGCTTTGTGCCTGCTAGCTAGTTTGATTAGAAACAGAATTCAGGACAATACATGCTCACATTTGGAATTATGAGGTTGCATGTTCTTAGATTAAAAAAAATCGGCGTTAGTTCTAATTTTCACAGGTTCTTATAATTGCAGGAAACGTGTATTCGGCCTCCTATATGCGATATCTACGATACTCAAGGGCCAAGGCACGTTCGATTGGTATCTGAGCCAATTAATGAACTTTCAGCTGCATGCCCTCTGAGCTTGTCTCCTGCATCCTCCTTGCGTGAGGCCGTGACGGAGGGAGACGATCCCATGTTGATAGCATTCCCGTAATTTCAATCCTGTTGCAACGCAAAGGTATGACATTTAAAAAGGGTTAATCGGATCTATGTCATTATAAATTTGCTGATTTTAAAAAAAAATTAATACTATTCGTGAAAACTAGGTGGATGCCATTATACTCTTTTAAAATTAGAACCATGCCATTCCATCATATTTTCTATCAACACCTTGGTCAGCACAACAGGCCACGAGCAACGACCATACCGCTTACCTATCAGTGCTCTCGGCTTGCCACTGCCGCACCGGCGACCTCGTGCTAAGCTCGCACTATCGCCATTACCACTGTCGACGAGTGATACTCGCGGACCGGATGTATAGAGTATTGGGGTACGTTGGAACGAGGGTCTACGTAGTACGACGTCAAGCAGACAAAAAACAAGGATTAT
Source organism: Oryza sativa Japonica Group (assembly GCF_034140825.1). NCBI lineage: Eukaryota > Viridiplantae > Streptophyta > Magnoliopsida > Poales > Poaceae > Oryza > Oryza sativa. Next base: position 17,669,702 of record NC_089036.1, read on the forward strand.
ATTGGTTCAGGCCCCTTGTCAGTTAATAGCCCTAGTCCAGTTTATATGGAATTGATGACGATGAGAACATATTACAAAGAGAGTAGTCGAAACAGATGGTACCGATGAGATCGTAGTCGAGGGATTCGACGAGATCTCCCGGCGACTTGGCTCCGTGTACTTCGGCTTCGTAAACTTTGGTGGGGGTGCTGGCGATTGAATTGGATACCCTGAACCCCTCCCAGGGGGTCCCTTTGATACCGTGGATCATCTTGCCCCCCAAGAAAGGTTTGAGGATATTGGACCTGTTACGGTATAACAGAAACTCAATCCTTTCCGAGTAGGACTTTGGAAATCACTTGACTCGTATAGATATTTTCTATAATTTGTAATGGTTTCCACACGACATTTACAGGAACAATCCATATACACGAAGGTATACCTTATCAGTATATTCCATAAGTCATAGAATAGGAGGTGTCTGTAACCCTGATAGTAGCCCCTGACTTCAACTCAAATGAATTCATGTTGTCGTTCGCAACTTCTCTTATCAACGGCTTGTCGTACTCACTAGACCATTCTCGGCATGGACCGAGAAGATAAGGAGTTATTGACAACACTAACGGAAGTCTGTCTGGCTAATCATGAATTTGAATTGAAGTCTGAACAATTGCCCTTAACGGGCCTCAGGATTTTTCGGCGGCAATCTCTCTCCTTCCTCGAAATTCGAAATGTTGGGTAGTGCGCTTATTTAAAGGGATTTTAGGATCCATTTCAAGTCCGTTTGCCAAAAAGTTCTCCAACCTTCCAACAGTCTCGGACCTTTCGTCTCCCCAGATTCCCTAGACTTTTCCGTCTTGCTCCGGCGATCTTCCTTCAATGGCGGACCTTGGTATTTCTACCTCCGATCTGGCAACACTGGCGAAGCTCTCCACTGACAGAGCCCCTCCTCCAGAGCAAGACATGGCCAGAGAAGAAGGAGGTACTGCCCCCTCCCCTGCCCTAGGTCGTATGGTAGTAGTAGAAGATTTCATTCGTAGTGGCTTTCTACTGCCGCCGTTGGAATTCCTTTTGCTAGTCTTGAACTTCTACGGCCTTTCTCTCTTGCACCTCAACCCCAACTCCATCGCTTTCTTGAGCATTTTTACCCATCTGTGCGAGGCCTACATCAGGGTAGTGCCCTTCTTGGATCTTTTTCGCTTTTCCTATGAACTCCGGTGGATGGAAGCTGGCAAAGTATCGGGATGTTGCGGGTTTCGCCTGCGCGATGGCATGAAGGCGAGATACATATCTCTCCAGTGCCATACATCCCAGTCCAAGTGGCGGTCCAGGTGGTTTTACCTCGAGCTAGAAGAACTCGATCCGGTTCTTGTCGTGCCCGAGAACCAACCTGTTCGACAAGACTGCTGGACTTCCAAACCTCCCATGACCCCTTCACTTGAAGCCTTTGCGAACTTTATCGGAGATTTGCGAGAACAGGGGCTAACCGGGTATGAAGTCATTCAAGACCTCGTCGCCCGACGCATCCAGCCACTGCAAGCCCGTGCCCATCCCGCGTTTGATTATGAGGGAGCATCTGACGTGACGCGGATATCATCGCGGGGTACTCGTTCTCGCGTCACAATCCCTCCCGTTTCTGGTGATAACATTTTTAAGCTCTATGCCTGACCTTTCTTGGCCTCATCCTTGTGTTGCAGCTCTCTGCGTGGATGTCGTGACGCAGCGGGTCAAGGACGTTCTGATCAGTCCTGCATCCACGGCCGAGGAGGTGCCGACCCTGTTCTGTGACAAGCCAGCGCCGACAAGGCAGCCGCCATCAACATGCGTGAGAACAAAATATTTTCTGCACTTCCTCCCAAGGATGAACCAAAATGACCTCAAGCTCTGTAGGTCCTACCGCTGACGGACATCATCGGCCCTCTTGTTGATCACCAGGCTTCCGCCTCCCTCAAGGAGGAAGTCGTGGAAGAGGTTGTTGTCGCTTCCTCTGCCCCTATCATCGCGGAGGGAAGTGGAACCAAGAGGAAAACCTAGGCCAGGACAAGCGGCGCTGCCGGATCTCGGCAGAAGTCCAGCGGTTCCGAGGTAAGACTTTAGCATCCCCATTTTCCCAGTTCCCGAACTTTTCGCTGTCCTGATCAGGACACCAGCGGCCTCCCTCCTCCTCCGAAGCGGAGGTCTGTGAAGAAGATCGCCGGCAAGTAAGTAGAGTTGTTTGATTCCTTCTGTTGTCACGCCTATGAGTTCGTTGACGACGTTTTCTGATATCGGCAGGAAACCCTCGGCGATCTCTGCCCAGAGCAGCGACGAGGTGGCGAATAGCGGGACTACTGTTGTCGCCTTTCCTCGCGCGAAGTCTGCGCCTGCTGCCGCCGAGTCTGCTGGGCCCGCTATCGCGACTAGACTGCGGTGCCGCCGTCAGGGCCACAGGACTGGTCCAACATGATGGCCGAGTGTCGCCGCCTCTTCGAGAACGCTTTTCGGGTGGTCGGGGCTCAGATGGACTACCTAACGGCCCGCGCGGTGTCGTCGGATGGGAGGGTGGCGCAACTGGATACGGAACTCGAAGTCGCTCGCGACGACCTCCAGAAGATGAAGGAGATCATGGCTGGCAACGAGATGCAGCATCTTGGGGTGGAGAAGAAGATGAACGACCTTCAAGACCACATCTTCTCCATCCGCAACCAGCTCCAGAAGAGTTTCACCAGCCTGCACCAGCTAGCCTTGGAGTGCGGCGTGAAGTCTTCCATCCCTGCGCACCCCGACGAGACCTCTCTGACATCGGCGTTGGGCGAGCTGGCGACGAAGATGGAGGCCATCCCGTCGAAGCATGCCGCCAAGGTTTCGGAGGAGATCTCCAACGGGATCCACACCGGGGTTTGTCATGTCCTCGCTTGTGTGAAGCTGGCTCTCCCCAACGTCGATCTTAAAGAGATCTTGTCAAAGGGGGCCGCCGATGCACACACGAGGACGTGATGGCCGATGTGGCGGATCTCGGGGAGACTGCCCTCCCCCTTTTCGAGGAGTATTTTTTTTCTTTTCTTTGTGCTTCTTCTGTGTAGATACTTTTGTGATGTCCCTGGTGGAACGATCCCCTTCTCTTAATGTTCTCAACTTGTTAATTAGCATGTTTTCCTTATCATAGAGATGTTGATTCCGAGGACGTCCACCAAGGCGGACGTCCCGATGTCGATGCGACGAACTAACCTTCGTTGGGTGGAATGCCTTTGTCGGACGTCGGCGCGTCTAAGGGCGCATATGCCGCACTTGGCTCTCCAGGTTTTGACATGGCAGCGCTCCTCTGTGAAAATTCAGGTGGGATATCTTAGGATTTTAGCTCCCGAACTTTTACTTGTTATGGAGCAAAGTTCCTTGAACCCTTGCCTTTTGTAGATCTCAAGGGCGCACTCGCCGAGCGAGATCGACAAGTTCTATAATGGAGGACGAAGTTTGAGGTGGCAGAGCTCGAGCGGTCCGTGGTGGTCGTGAAGAAAGATCAAGCCGTTGAAGCGCTCCGAGGACGCGAGGTCTGGTTGAACTCGTATCTGAAGAGCTGTTGCAGTGCTATGTCGGAGATTTGGTGACAACTCAAGGTCGAACGCGCAGAGACCAAGGAGACGACAGCCGAGTATCTATCCTGGATGAGGGGTGCGTGTGTCCAGCTAGAGGATATCGGACGGCGGATTGAAACTGCCTGAAGGAGGAGTGCCGCCACGCTAGCCGTTATGCCGGGGGCCACGTACTCGCCTGCATCCGAGACCAGCGTCCTCATATGAACCTTGGGTTTCTTAATGAGGGGTTCGGCCGTTCTCGGTTATCAATGAGTGAAGTCGACCATCTGGCTCGTTCTCTTGCTCCCCTCGCCGAGAAAGTCTTTTTGTCAATGGATTGGCAGTGGCCTTCTTGGTAGGTGTTATTCCCTGCAGAAAAAACGTCTAGAGGAACATTTGTAATATAAGTGTTAAGTTTTTTTTGTAAAGAGAACGGAAATCTACCTACTTAGAGTTTGAACAGTGTATGAGATATGCGAGCATTGCTCGTTGTTCAGGCTATTTTTGCCTGTTGTCGAGTTGGGTACCCTCCCTAGCCCCCACCCTTGTCCTCGGAGAAATTTGTTGTCGGAGAAGAAGGCTTGATGACCCGAAACTTGCCTATTTGAAAACGCGATTACCTAGCCCCCAGCCGTGAGGTTGGAAAAGTCAATTTCCGGTTACACAGCTTGGTTAATGCGCCGTCATTGAGCACTCTTACATGACCAGGTCTGACAGGGTCGTTTGACTCTTAGTGTCCGACAAGACCTTATCTGCTCTGGGCGTCCCCAGCCGAAATTCTCGTAGGTTTCTCGGAGGCTTGTCGGACTGGCGTAAAGGGACATTAGGTTCGACTTCAATTGTAGGTGTTGTCGTGGTAAGGGATCTCTGGGTGGAACACTGTCTCATGAAGAATTCAAAAGGAAAATACCTTTCTTGAACTTTATTTGATATTGGTGAGATACATTGGTTCTATACATAGAATTTACGTAGTTGATCAATGTTCCAGGAGTTGGATAACTCGCAGCCCTCGCCATCTGTAATCTTGAACGCGCTTGGTCGTAAGACTTGCACCACCATGTATGGTCCTTCCCATTTGGGCGAGAGCTTATTCCGCCCTGCTTGGTTTTGAACTTGTTGGAGGACGTAGCCACTGATGGCAAGTGTACGAGCTCTGATGTGTTTCTCGTGATATCGGCGTAGGGCCTGTTGGTACGCGGCTGCTCGGATGGCAACTCGTTCACGATGTTCTTCGAGTAGATTCACGTCATCGCTTCGTCTTTCATCATGTTCCTCGTCGAAGTATTTCTGTACTCGTGTGCTCTGATGTCGCAGCTCCATGGGGACCATGGCTTCTGATCCGTACATGAGGAAAAAAGGTGTTTCCTTGTTGGATGTTGTCAGCGTGGTTCGTACGGCCCATAGTACAGACGGGAGTTCTTCTACCCATTTTGTGTCGTAGGCCATGAGCGTATCGTACACGCGGGTTTTGATATCCCTTGAAGTACTATAAGGAGGAAAAGCATTGATTTTTTAATAATCTGCTCTGCTTGCTTGATTGCCCTTGTGAGTGACTTTAGCTTCAAATGAAAAAAAAAATCCATGCCAACACTTGGTTCTGTTGATTATGAAAAAATCGAAGGGCATGTGTGCTTTAAGGAGATGTTTGATAGACAGAACTATTTTCAACCTTTTACCATCTTTACTTGTGCTGCATTAAGTAGTTGTCCCTAAGTTTATGGGTTTTAACTTCCTATGTTGCAGATTTGTGGATACTGAAAAAACCATTTATCAACTAGTCGGAATTATTCAACACATAGGAACCCCAAGAGGGGGTCATGATTTTGCATATGTGAGAGTTAGCTGGCAAAATGGAGGGTCAACAGAAGCAAAGTGTGGGAGCTCCAAGTCCTGGTTTTATGCAAGTGTTGAAGATATTAGAGAAGCTTGCTTAGATGAGGTTCTTAGAATCGTAGTTGTGAGGTTTATATGTTTTTTAATGAAAGGGTGGGGACTAAAACTCTTTAATATCGTGTTTTGATAATAATAGACATGTTTCTTTCGATGCAATACATGCTGATGTTCTCTATTGTTTCCAGTGTTCGACCAATGTTTCTCAATATTCTGCCAACTCCACTGGTGAGGTATCTCAGCTCACTGATATCAGCATGCAGCCCCGAACAGGAGCTCCTGTTATTAAATCGCCGCCTCCTCCACCTCAAGTTCAAATTAAACGGTGGGGGTTCCAGAGGGATCTGAATCGTAGTGGCGGATCTAACATGGGACATGGGGGTTCAGTTGAACCCCCAAACTTTTTGGGAACCATCAAATTGTTATTAGTATTTTCTAAGGTTAAGGTAGATTTCTTGAACAAAAGCTAGGGTTAATACAAATTTGAGAAAAAAGTGTGTGGGTAGAGAGAGATGGGAAAGAGGATGTGCGTAACGAATGGGGCGGAAGCAGCAGGACGGAGGACGGTGCCCTGACCACTCGAGAGATGGATGGGGATCGGCGGCAGGCAAACTGACAAGGAGGGTCAGGATAACTCACGCACAACAGAGGCCAACTATAGTGCGAGGGTAATTTAGTAATTGCGTCTAGCACTCAATGCACCCGGATTGCACATCCCATCCCTACCCTACCCAAATGGTGAAAATCTGAAAAATGGAGATAATATCCATTAGTCATAATCCTATTTTCCAAAGGAAGCTCTTGGGGCTGGACCTTTGAGACAATGGATTTTTATTTTAATTTTTATAGGGTTGAGATGGTGGATAAATATTAGGTATGTTTAGGCATTGCCCGATTAGGAATGACTCACCGAACGGGTCGTGTCATGTCGATCCACGTGCTGAGGATGGAGCCTAGGCACTACCCAGTGAGATGTCAGGTCGTGTCGTATCGGCCTTGCACGATTAGGGTACGTGGGTTGTGTGGACACCCATTAACCCAAATTTGATATATACCAAGAAAAAAAATATGAACAGAGTCGGTTTGATCCTCCTGGCCTACATTGACGAGCGCCCACCATCACTTCCTCTGCCCTGAGCCCTTGGCTTCCTCGATTTTTCCGTTCTCGTTTCCTCATGGCTCCTGCTCAAATGGTAGTTGTTCGATAGGCGACTGTTCACCAGTCAGTTGCCATGGTGCCGCACAGGCAAGGGTGCGTCATGCCATTCTTGACCCATGTCGTGCACTCGTGCTGGTTCACTACATGCACTTTGGCGTGTTTGCACGCTAGGCCAGGTAGCAACCCAAGCACGAGATGGCTAGACCGGTCGTGCCTGCGTGACCCACAGCCAAATGGCCGATGCTGTTCCTAGGCCATGAACTATACATGCGGGCTCGAGCGAAGAGGGAAAGACCCAACCCATTTGATAACCTATAGAAGGATTTGGCAAACTCATAGCCATTCTTATGCTTATATGAATGAGATCAATTAAGACACCTCAGTCGCACTTAATTAACTTGATTAGTGTATATGTTCCCTTCTTTGATTACACTCCAGCCAAGACCAAAAAAAATAATAATAACACCCCTTTCCCCAAAATAACATGCAAGCACAATATAATCTAGAAAACATATCCATAGCGTTGTCTGAGACAATTTATTTCAATGTCCAGAATGAGGATAAACCGATCGCATGGAGATATACACATGAAAAATATTTTCTCACTAAATCAACACTAATTAAGAGAGTTAATTATGAGAATTAATCTCAACTGGTAGAAACAAAGGGATATGGTAGACATTATTTCAACTACACCAAGTGGTTTTAGCAATGACTCTAGGGGATCCACACCACACAAGGAGTCGGAGTCGATGCTGAGCAGATAGGGAAATATCCTCAAGGAAGGCACCCAACATGACGATTTTCTCGTCCTTCTTAGGCTCAATCACACAGGGATACATGGCCACCTGGGAATATGAGATATTGATACATTTTCTAACATTTTTCATTGATTTTTCCCTTTTACTTATATGTTATTTAAACTAATATTTTTAATTAAATAGATAATTAGATTTTAACCCAAAACAAACATATTATCAAAATATATCAAATGTTAATTTTAATGAAACTAATTTGGTGTTGTACATGTTAATATTTTTTTAATATAAACTTGGTCAAAGTTAAGTAAATTTGACTAGGAAAAAAGTGCAAATGGCTTATAATATGAAACGAAGGGATTAGTAATTATCATGACATATTATTACTATTAGTTAGTAGTAATTTTTACATGAGTTACTAGTAATTACTGTGACATCAAGTTGCTTAACTAATTTTTAGAATTTAGGAGATATTTGTTTCCTTAACATAATCTAGAATTCTCTTAATTAATTATATATGAAGATAATATTTAATGCTACATATAATCATATAAATATCTATAATTTATATGGATAAAATATAATAATTTAGAGAGTGACATTTGTTATGAATCTAATGACCATAGTGCACTATAAATATTACTCAAGTGAGTTGTGATTTTTATTATATATGATTGCTTGTATTACTTCTTTTTATATAACTTAAAATTAACTAGCATAGGGACAGTGTGTTGCAAGAAAACAAATTGAGTTTCTAATTTATTGAATCAATTAATAAGCACTTATTTAGTCCAAGTAATACTATGATTTTCCTTATTGAACAAGTAGTGATTTTGAAATTTTAGGAGAAGCAATAATAAAACGGGAGATTACTCATTGAAATATGGTGTAATAGTATGGACTTAAGACCCATAGGTTAGTGGTAAGGGTTTGGTGGGAATGGACACTGCCACTAATAGCATTTTAAGTAGTATATATTATATGGGTACAATATTTATTTGCTATTTTTACATTTCAATACATTTTTATTTAAATTAGTTATTATTAGAGAAATTTAAATTATGAAAACCAAAATAACTTACAATACATAGAAAAATGATGTAAATAACAGAGAAACTAATGTTAATTTCTACAAATATTTTACAAATAGTACAAAATAAAATATTAAAAATATATAACATTATACAATATAATATATTATATTATTTTATAAACTAACTAGTTTACCAAACCCCAGTTAAAAAATCCTATATACATCTCTACTGAATCGGAATAAGCCGAGACAATAAAATGACATAAGTCACGATGGCATGCAAGCGCCCGACGCCTGATGGCGACGCTTGCTCCGCTACCGCTGCTGTGGCGCTGTCGCCGTGCAATAAGCCACGGTGGCTGTTCATGAGCATCTTCAACTATAAGAGGATGGAGACGCTCGGGGCGGGCACGTACATCGTCGTGTACAGGGCTCGCGACCGCCGCACCGGCGAGACGGTGGCGGTCAAGTGGGTGCGCTCACGGTGTGGCCGCGACCACGGCTAGCTGGCCGACGTCGAACGCGACTGCCTCGCCGCGTGCCGGGGCCACCCGTACGTCGTGCAGCTTAGGGACGTCGCCGCTAACCCGTCCAACCGGGACATGTTCCTTGTCAAAGAGTTCGTCGGCGCCCGCAGCCTCCGCGACCTCATCGCCGGCCATGCCCGTCGTCGTCCCTTCTCCGAAGGCGAGACCCGCGCACTGATGCGGCAGCTCCGCGCCGGCGTCAGGACAATGCATGCCGCCGGCATAGCCCACCGCGACATCAAGCCACGCAACATCCTCATCGGCCCGGGCGGTGCGCTCAAGATATGTGACTTCGGGATGGCAACCACGGCGGCGCCGCCCTACGAGGGATTCATGGTCGGCACGCTCCACTACAACACACCGGAGCAGCTCGCTGGAAAGGGCCAGTACAACGCCCAGGCCGTGGACATGTGGGCGCTGGGCGAGGTACTCGCCGGACTGCTGGCCTTCTACGACGACGAGCGGATGATGGCGGAGGCGGCGCTAGAGCACCGGTGGTTCATGGAGGAGGCCGACTCCCCCACCGTCCTGGAGGGCCTCGCCGGCTTACTTCATGATAGAAGATTTAGAGTAGAAGCAATTGTAAGGCGTCGTCAAGATCGAACACCATTGCATGTCATGAACCGATTCTTGTGCTATAATGTTGGTTCTTCTGTAAGAGTAGGACACCATTAGCATTGTAGTAATATGTGTAATAGTGATTTATAAGTAAAGTATTTGTTGGAAAGAATCAACGCCATTGTTGCTTAATTTCTTTAAATATCAATGTAAGCTTCTCGACGTGGCTGCTCCTTTAGTTCCCTAATTCTTAAGCCAAAACTATATGATGGTGTCATGTTCTTGTTTGAAACGGGACATCCTTAGTTCCTATTACAACGATATTAAGTAGTGTTATGTGTGCCCTATCATACGGTCACCAAGATATTTTTAGTTTTTATTTTTTACTTTTGGGACTGTCCTAATATCAATTGATACCAACTGAGTATTATGTATCAGTTCTTACCGACTAAGTATTAGCTAATACCGTGAGAGTATTAGTTGTTATCGGCGTGATATCAGATCTTATACTGGTGAGGTATCATGTTTGGTAGTGAGTAATTATCTCGTTGCAAAACGAGATACCATGCAATAACAACCCCCTAATTCTTAACGTTTTGGATAAAATTAGAATCAAAATGCATTGTGCTATCGTCATTCTTTTTTTAGAATGTCCATGTAAAATAGCTCCTCTTCGCAGCTAGAGAGGAAAAAAAACAGAGAAGATGCACACTATTAATTGCATTGAGTGTCAAGATTATAATTTTACACACCAGAGTCAAATTAACAAAAGAAAATTAGTTTAGTTCGTAACCAAATAATATAAATCCATCACAAGTACTGGCCGAAATTGTATGATCACAGAACAATCCAAACCAGAAAATTTCTCCCCTGCAAATACTTCAACATGACAAATCAGACCAGCAACTCAGCAAGGGGAATCAATTTGGTAATATGTTCCTTAATTCACTGTAAATGTTATGTGATCTAGTGATGGGAAACATTGTAAGATATCTAATGATATGGACACTAATGAATCTGAACACGTATATAAAACATATATATTGATGAACGATAAATTTAGGTGAAACCAAAAAAATCTTACAGTATTAAACAGAAAACAGAGAGTAACGCAAAACTTTGCATTCATTTTACTACATACAAGTGACCACTTCTGTACATGATAGATAGAATTAGAGTTTTGTGTTACAGATGTACAACTACAGACAACATACCCGGTGGGTGGGGGTGTTACATGTACATATACAGTGTACACCATACAAGCATGAAGGAAAAAGTATAATTGCTATGAATTCAATCGACAGTAAGATTTTCCAGCATGACACACATATTTACAAATGAAAAATAATTTATAAATAAAAGTTTTATATAATATGTTCTTAACTATCTAAAAGCAAAGCCTAAAAAATAAACTACGAGATTAAAAACCCCAAAATCAACTTAAAAGTAAGATTGAAAATTTAAAATTTTTGCTTATAAGCATAAGCGAATTCATGCATTCAGCCGAGCGGAATTCTATTTAGCAAATAAAATATCTGTTCCATCTGTTTTATATATTAAATCACTTTAGGTTTGTCCCAAACCAATAAAATTTAAGTTGATCAAGTTTTTTAAAATATATAGCAAAATCTCCAATATAAAATAAATATACTATAAAAATATATTTAATAGTGGATTTAATTAAACTAATTTGATGTTTTGGTCTTTGTAGATAAATATACCACTCGTCCACAATAGTATATTTGTGTGTCACGCCATTTAGAAAGAATGGTATAAAATTAGAAATCCTCAAATTTTTTTGGCATAAGTATAGAACAATCACCCGAGGAGTGAAGCCTGCGAGATGGTGGTAGTGTGGCCGTCTCGGCAGCCAAACCGGGTTTAATCACGCAGAAACCGGATGAACCGGTTTTTGTTTGAGCCGGTGAACGCCCCCGCTTTGACCCAATTCCCTCGCCAAGTTAGTCAGAGAGCAAACTGTGGCCGTCCATCGAAGAGTCGGAGATCACGTGATGATCGTCCGATGCCCACCGGTTCCCCAATAAATCCACCGCCATGGCGCCAACCAAATCACACACTCGCCGGCAACCGGTGCTACGGCCCGGCCGTGGACATGTGGGCGCTGGGATGCATAATGGGCGAGCTCCTCACCGGTGCGCCACTGTTCGGAGGCGACATGATAGAGGAGGAGCTTCTCGCCGACCTGTCGGACAACCTTGGGGACCCGCTCAGGGAGCTGTTCGAGGATGTCCTGCTGGAGCTTTCACCGGCGAATCTGTCCGGGCTGCTGTCCTTTGATCCTGAGAAGAGGCTGACGGCGGCGGAAGCAATGGAGCACCGGTGGTTCGCCCAAGTTACCAAGAGAGCAGAGTTTACTGGCTTTGACTTAGACTCTCAATTTGGAGACACTTCAAGTAGAGCGTTTTCAGCAAGCAATCAATGAGAAATACTTAAAGAAATACTTCCCAAGTGTTTGGCAAGATGCTTAGGAGGTACTATGGACGGTAATTGGATTATCGCCCTAAGACAAAAAACATGTTCTATGCTTTTAGATTCAAATTGTACATAAAAAGGCAAGGGGGATATGTGTTTACACCCAAATTTAGCACCTAGGAGTAAAATAGGAAAAATTGCCAAAGTTTGTAAGTCTACCGTTTTCCTCTATGGGGCCGGTCAGACCGTCGGGTGAGGGCCGGTCAGACCTGCGGTGTGTGGCCAGTCTGACCGGCCGAGTTCGAGTCCGGGTCTGTTTTTGTCGGATCTTGGGTTTCCTTGCTCGGGAAGACATGTTTCGGGTTTTTTTTGGATTCTACCCTGAGTTAGACGTAGAGGAGGGCCTGTAGAAGGCCAGACCAACCACTATATAAGGGGGTAAGGCCGGTTCATTGTAATAATCAATCTACAATCAATCAATCGAATCATTTTTCATATTGCTTTTAGTTTTCTCTTAGTTTGTCCATCTTTGTCGATTTGCGCTGTAAATCGTCCGCCGCTGCTGCGAGAGTGCAACACCTTTTTGTAGGTTTGTGTCGATGCGAAAAACACACACTGGCCTGGGATATCTGCTTAGTTCCAGTGCAGGTCCAAAGGTTGGTGAGATGCGGGCGTGCCAGTCAGTTTGATCCTGTAACTGACAAGATATATAAACAGTAGATCAAACAGCCGATCAACTGACAAGCCGATGTAGTAGTTCCAGCCGATAGCAATAGAGTTTTCAGCTATCGGCTATATGTAAAATGTATATAATGATATGAAGGCAATCGGCTGATGATAATATAATATAGCAATATAATCCAGTATAAACCAATCGGCTAACAATATGATAGAATAAGCACTTATCCGAAGGTTAAAGTATACATCGGCTGAAGGTTCGATGTCATAAAATCCAAAACGATTAGATAAATCAATGAAACCTTTATCGCAATCGGCTAAATCCAATACGTATGCAATCCTTGTAAGCCGATGCAACATCCAGATAACTCATCGGCTAAAATCCCGATGGAACCCTTATTGGCAATCAAAAAGCAGGCTAGAGATTATGGTTCTAAGCATGACTTAGTAGATCAAACTTAACTGATGCAGCACTAAGTATAAAAAAAAACATAATATCTAGACAATCGAGCCGTTGACTGAGTTTTCAGGGTGGTAGATGTCTAAGCTAATCTAATCTAGCAACGCGATTTAGCCGATATCGGCAGAAACCCTAAAACGAGAAGCAGTCGATAGAGCTAAATCGATATGCTAAGACTAGATTAACAAAGACATAAGATAAATAGGTTAGCAAATATACCATCCAAACCACAGCAATCCAAGAGGTCGAATGTACTGATGCAGCCTTGAACGACGTCGATGTAAACGATACAATTGCCTGGGCCGACGGAACGCAGGACGTACCCTTCGCCGGAGATCGAAAGCCGATGCAGCCCCGCGTCAGGTGCCAGGTTCAATCGGATGATAAGTAAAAACCTCGGTAAAGAGGGTGGCGATGCGCCGAGAGTAGTTGTATTGATCGATAGATTGATTCATTACAATGACCCCGGGTGTACATATTTATACCCGTGGGTTGATACAAGTTCTTGTCGGACAAGAAAGAAACTTTCCTAAAGATAAAAGGAAAACATAAAGTCCTAATCGGATAATAAACACACTTTCCTAAAGATAAAATGAAACTAACAAACTATTCCTAATTAATAGATAAACTGCCTTGCTGCATCCTTTTTGGACTCGGACTCTTCTGGATAAATTCCTTTTAGTTGATCCAACTCCATCGAAAACACGGTTGCTGGCGATTTGACGACTCCCATCGGCTGATTCCATAACTCTGAAGCCGATACTGACTCTAAGCCGATGATGACTTTGGGCTTACCAAATTTCGTCGTTAACAGTTTGTCCTGAAAACCTTCCGTTTTGCCCACGAGACGGGTACTTATCTAGAATCGGTTCCGCTAGCCGGTTTAGTTATCAAAACCCATCTTGATTTAGCTTTTACTAGATTGAGGTGGTTAGTGACTCTAGGATCACCGCAAGACGTTTAGATGCTGCAATCGTGCTTGTCAACTTGTCATAAAAGGTTGCCAACAAGTCTGTGTACATATTAACAGATAGTCTGTGTCCTATACTGAAATGGTTTACTGGTAATCAGGCAGCAGGCAACGCAACGCCAAGAAGGGAAGGGGTCAGGTTCAAGGCGTCTGAATAATTCCCAAACGCCTCCCATGCCAGAGTCGCCTCACTTGTTATATATTTGAACAAACATTACTTACATAATGAGTTTCGTGTTGCGGGGCAGCAGCTGGTTTCGCGACCACTGTCGTGCCACAGTGGACGTGTGCGGCAGGTGAAGCACCTCGCCCTCTTGCTGAAACGGGGACGACTGGTGCGACACGAAGAACGGAGCGGCGTCCGGTTTTTTTTGTCCAGGAGCGACGCGATGCAGCGGTGTGCAAGCTTGCATCTCGTGCAGCGCGGCGCACAGGCGGCACTCGGCTAGCCGTCGGCTCGACAGCGGCTAGGGTTTCCTCCCGTGGCTCGGCCGGTTGCGGCGAGTTTGCACCACGACGGTGGGTGCGGAAGGCGGCGACGAACTCGACGGCGACGGAGGCAACTCGGGCTCCAGCGGTCGGCTGCGGCGCAAGGGACGACGACGGCCGGCTCCGAAGGTGGATGGAATTGAGCTGAGTGCCACGTCAGTTGAAACCGCCGTCCAAATCACCGAGGAGCTTTACGTGTCATGTTTACTATAGCGAACTTATCCCTTCCCTTGTTGTATCCGTCCTTTGTTGTCCCTCTCTAGGGTTTCCACTTCCTTCCTGCTCGGATTCCCATGGACGGCCCGTCGGGTTGGTTCCTGAAGGTCCCTCCGCCGCTCCACACCGTGGATCCGCCGGGCTCCCCTCCTCCTGCCTCCATCCTCCTCGAGCCATACGGCTACTTCAGCGACCGCACCAACCACACCACCGCCAGGGGCCTCACCAGGGGCGGCAAGAACATCGTCTTCACCTTCTGGACGGCCACCCCGCCGCGCGCCTCCTTCTTCACCCTCCATTCCCCCGACGACACCAAGTGCTCCGCCTTCGCCGACGCGCCCGACGCCGTCTGCTCCGACCACCACCTCCTCCTGCTCCGCATCCCCATCTGCCTTGAGGCCACCCAAATCTACGCCATCAACAACCACTACTTCGTCTACCACGCAGGCGGCGACGGCGAGCAGCGGCTCACGCCGGTCCCCACGCCCCCGGGCCTCACCTTCGCCTTCCCCAACAGTGAGGTCGTCCTTCTGCGCCGCCGCCGCCCCCGCGAAGCCTTCTTCCTCGCCGCGCTCCATCGCCCCACCCTCTGTCGCCAGTACACCCACGAGCAGTTCGATCTCCACCTGTACAGCTCCGAGACGGGGGAATGGAGCACCAAGCTGATGGTGAGCGTCGACGCCGATGATGATGATGATTCAACCAGCTTCAGATTTTCCTACGCTAGCAAGGCGATTGTTGTGGGAGGGGAGCTCGGAACCGTGGGCTGGGTCGATCTCTGGCATGGCATCCTCGTCTGCGACATCCTCCTCGACAACCCTCGCCTCCGCTTCATCCCACTGCCGCCGCCGCTGGTGCCCAGGCAACTCAAGGGAGACCCGATGTTTCATCGCAACATCGTTGTTCTTGAAGGGTACATCAAGTTCTTTGAAATGTACAACCACACCACCGGATCTGCCTCTGCTCAAGGTTGGGTGGCTGCAACGAAGAAGATGAAGATTTCGAGCATTGCATCTGGGAACAGCAGCAGCAGCAGCTGGGAGGACGACTGCGCTATCAAATTCTCCGAGATCCCAGTGGAGAGCCTCACATTTGCCCAGATGCTGCGGCTGCAGCCTAATCTGAAGCAGGGTACGGGTACAACGAGGCTAACTTTGAAGAGACTCCACGCTGGTTATCCTGCGCTGAGCTTGCACGACAGTGATGTTGTCTACATCATGCACACACCTGATCCCGACGAGGAGGACAAGGCGTTGGTGATTGCTGTTGATATGAGGAACAAGGCTCTAAAGGGTGTGGCTGATTTTGGCTTTGGAAGGCCTGTGGGCTACGGTTTCACCTACCTTCAAACTGGGATCTCCAAGCATCTCAGCAATTGTTCTTCTTCCTCCAGGTAATTTTTCTTTTGAGTTCTCTAGTTTGAACCAAGCGCTTACAAACTAAACTTACTGACCTTGATCGACTAGCAGCAGAAGAATATTATGCATGTGGGCAATGCTAAAAAGTCTTACATTGTAAAACGGAGCAAGTATTTGCAACTAGTATTCTTTAGAGCTGTTTGATTTATTGTTTCCCAATTGACCTGTTTGTTTCTAGATGCTTAATATATATTGTACTTGCATTGATACATCATATTATCATTTATGTTTCCATCCACAAAACTAGCACTTCTAGCTCCCCTGCCACTACGTCTACATTTTGTAATTTCTTTCTTTTGATGATGTATAAATAAATGCTTCCTATCAACAGCTACAAGATCACAGACTGAATGTCTTGACTTCAATGCATTAATATTATTCCTATCATGTTCAGTAAAACCCTTTCCCCTGGAGTTTCTGCTTATAATGCGCTGCACCTGAAAGATCATATAGTTTAGTTTTATGTTCATGAATCATGACTACTTCCTCCCTTTCAAATTAGTTTGCTGTTCTAGGTTTGTATGAAGTCAGGTATTTTTAATCTTTGACCACCAGATTCACTATAAGAATACTTTCATATATATAGTCCACATGTCATTAAACTACAAGGATCTAACAATTAATGGTTAAAGATAGACATGTTTGACTTGGGACAAACCTAAAACGGCAAGTAATTTGAAACGGAGGGAGTAACAAATATCTACTACGCCTGTCCCAAAATATAACTTCTAGAGTTCAAAATTTGTCCCAAATATAGCAACTCAGTACTTATAAAATGTGACTTTGACCATTAAACTACCCCTTCTACCATTTTGCTTCATTATAGCCCCATCTAATTTTGGCCTACACGGCTACACCTCACTCGTCCTGAGGTGGAAATCAAGTCTTTTACCCCCTCTCCTTAATAGCTGTTCCATAGGCTAAAACTTGATATATTTTGGGAAAGAGGGTAGTTCATATCTCATAGCCAGGATTCTACAGCTTTCTGTGTTTGCACCTTGCACACCATGTTGTGTTAATGTGCACCACTAAAATAACGTTTATTTCTAGTGGTACACATGCCTACTTCGTATTTTTTGCTTTGCTCTTTAGAGTTTATTATTTTTCATCAGAACTAATATGATTTCCATCAAACATGACATGTGCAATATCGATACACTAATTGCCTAACCTTGTATTTTCACCCCAGCTAAAGGGCCAAATGATCCCAATAGTTTGCTTATTTTTGAGGGGATAATGTTACACGCCCTTGCTGATCAGTTGTTTCATAGCCATGATTTATCCATGCGTTCCATTGCATGCCATATGGTGTAAAAGTTTGGGACATATTATTGCCAAAAAAAATGTGTACCAATGAAGCGATGTTTTCTTCTGGTACTTGAACATGATTTGCTGTTTGGGTTTCATTCTTTTTAACTGGAAGCCAAAATTATTTCCATAACACATACAATAAGAAAAAATATAAGCTAGTTCGCCTAGCCTAGCAGTTGCTCGCCCTGGCTAAGGATCCAAACAATCCCATGTTGCATCCTTTAGGAGGGAATATAAGAGTTGACGACCGTCCCTAAAAAATGCCAATACATCGGCCCTGTTTGAGATAGCTGAAATTGATGGACTGATAGATAATCTGATTTTTGTGATAGCTATTTGAGGGTATAAAGGAATGAATTAACTACTACAAATTTGAAAAGTTGCAGAAAAGTATTCCAAGAAAATTTAATTTTAAAAACTTTTGCACAAAACGCACCGCCGTTTAGGAGCTTGGGAAGCATGCAAGTGAAAATCCAGAATCAAAACAAAAAGAAACTCAACAGTTGGACAAAGAGATTGTACGAACAAAAATAGTTATGTTAATGTAATTTGCACTCTCTTTGTATAGTTTTTCTTTTCTATTTATAATGAAAATTAACCGTGGGGGCTTCCCCCACTGTTTCCCGATAAAAAAAATAGTGATGTTAATTCTGCTGTCATAGAGTATAGGAAAGTTGTTTGTCCACCACACGTGTTTATCATTAGAATTCTATTTGAGGGCCTTTTACTTTATGATCAACGTAATTGATATAATAAACTTCTGCATATTTTAACTAAGATGCACTCTTGTACCAGGGATGGAATTTTGGGAGCAGGCGAGAAAGAAGTTCCAGGTGAGGGTGTTGCAACCGCAGCCTGACTCTTAAGGTTTGAAGCAGGGCATGGCCGTCAAGCAGAGTGGTGGTACTTATTATTATAGCAAGTTGAAACAATGCCCTTCACACCTCACCCGTGATGGCTAGTGTTGCATTATCGATGGACTTGTATTACCTTACTTCTTTTGCATTATGTGAACTATGGTGCTCTGGACTATGTGGTACGGTAGCCATGTGACGTCTCATATATCTTGGTAAAAAAAACAAAAGGTACAAACTGTGCATTTACAATTAATCTCAGTGTCCATAATTAGTATATGGATGTCAGGGGAATATATGACTTGGACAAGATCAGCACCAACTTAAATGGGGGAGAGAAGAACCTGTGATTAGCAAGCTGACGATGAGGGTAGAGCCAGCAGCAGATCAGATCAAGAGCACAAAGCACATGATCATGAGTACTGGATCGTCATTAGCACGAAGTAGGCAGGCACTATACTCGAGTCATTACCAGTAGCAAGGTAATTTCCACACTCCCAGATCCCAAGCAGTAGATACACGCACATATATGTACAGATAATTTACTTGTTTGTCATCACTTGTCACACCCTGCCACCACCAATACCCCAAAAATGTCAACATGAATAAAATGGGTTAGAAATGGGCAATGAAATGGTGAAGGAAACAAATCTTCGGAGCATGTAAAATACACTAGCAGCACTATTATGAGAAGCAGGGTAGGTAATAATAAACCTAAGAATGGTACTTTACTTTAGTAGTTGAACTTGAAACTACTTATAGCGGTAGAAAGTTAAAATGGTACTACCTCCGTTTCAAGTTAAAGGCGTTTTGACTTTAGTTAAAGTCAAACTACTTTAAGTTTGACTAAATTTATAGAAAAAAAATATTTTTAACTCAAGACAAATTTTATTATGAAAATATATACAATTATTGATTTAACGAAACTATTCATATTATAAATATTATTATATTTGTCTATAAACTTAGTCAAACTAATAGTTTGACTTTAACCAAAGTTATAATATCTTGTAGCTGAAACGGAGGGAGTAGTCTGGAGGATTTATGCACAAGAGGAAAAATTTATACTGCACAGAGGTTCAGCATAACATATCCCGACACCCGACTGTATGCTCCCAATAAACCTTGACAGAGTACGCTAAAATGAACCTTGATGAGGTCTAGGAGCTGTGGGTTGGTAACCAAATTAATTTTCTTCCTAAAACATATCACTAGCACATATCATTAGATAATCATAATGTGGAGTAAATGGCATAGCAATTAGGGACTCATGGACTGCCAGAGTTGTGCATGCTGCTCTTCTTGTGAACTGTGAACAGCTATCACAACATGGCATGCTGCAAGCGTTTGAATTCCAGGGCATCTGATCAGGCAGCAATATACTTCAGGGCTCCAACAAGTTGTATATATTTATATTGGTAGATATGGAGACCGAAGATAAACAGTATTTACATCAGGATCATAATCACAGTGGAGGGAGATTTACGGATTTTGATGATTCATCAGGGCGTACTAACAATAAAACTTACATAGACCGCTATCTTTTCTCTAAGGCATCGGAAACATATGCAGGTATCCTAGGAACCAGTAAACTGTAAAAGGTAGCAACTCGCTTCTTTAACTTTAGACAAGTATACTCCTTAAAAAGCTCCCCATCTATTTTTTTTCGATAATGTTAATCCAGAGGTTCCATATCAACGCTGCCTGACATCTTCAAGGATTGCAAAGCCTCCCTGCACATTTCCAGTTACTGAGATGAGTATGTTTTATAAAGGGCCATTTCAGTGTAGCTGAAGGGACTAAGGTTACCTTAGGCTGTGTTTAGATCCAAAGTTTGGATCCAAACTTCAGTCATTTTCTATCACATCAACCTATCATACACACACAACTTTTCAGTCACATCATCTCTAATTTCAACCAAAATTCATACTTTGCGCTGAACTAAACACAGCCTTAATGCATTATTCATCTTAACATTCTCTGGCTCCAACTTGAGACCATCAAGAAATGAGCTGCATGCATTTTTGTAATCCTGAATGCATAAAGATTAGAACATACGAAACGATCTGTTACAAAATCTTCAAAAGATGATCAGAGCATTTATGTCCCACCTTCAGTAACATTAGAGCAGCTCCTTGACGGTAGCAGGCTTCTGGCCAGTTTGGTTGCATCATCCTGCAAGCTTCAGCATCTATCAAAGCCTTCTCCCCCTCACCCAATTTCAGCCAACAAAGGCTCCTATTTGAGAACAAAGATGCATCTCTAGTATTGAGAGCAATAGCCTACAACCAGACAAGCAATTAGCACAAACAGTTAAGGTTGCATGCCCTACCACAGTTGACCAGTGACATCTCAATACATTATTTATACCCGGTTGAAGATTCAATTTCACATTCAATCTACTGTCTGTATTTTTAGTTTAAAGATATAAAATAATGTGTGATATTTCAAATATCAAAGGAAAAATTATATCGGAAATAGATGCATCTTAATATGAAGCTGTAATAATGTACCTTGGTATAAATGTGCATGGCACCACGATAATCTTTATTCTTGACTGCTTCACGGCCTTGAAATTTTCCCATATCAAGCATAGCTTCGCAAAACTCTTCATCCTGAAACATTGAGAAAAATCAAATGAAATATAAGGCTCATTACCACACATTATAGCCCACATGCTCAGTACTCAGTTGCATCAATTATTATATTTTTATCTTTGAGCCAATGAAAGATGTAAATATATTTTTATATAGTTTCATGAAGCAGTTGCCAAATCAACGCAGGGAATCATGTGATTGTTACACCTCACTATTTTTACCGTCATACTACTGCTAATTTACAGTTCTACAGTACTGATGTTGCCATATCATGTTCTCTACAGCATGCCAAGAAGCACCCACTAGTATATAGTAGCAGTGAGTCATGTAGACCTTGGAACTTTCAAGATATTTCTTATGAACGTATTTAGAAAAAGCATACTCAAGCAAATTTAAGACAAACCAGTGAACTCCTATATTTTTTGCTTTTTCCATTATAAATGTGTGCAATATTAATTGTCATAAGAAATTGCATTTTTACTTTCAACAGTTCCAAATGTCTGTAAGACAACAAGTGATCCCCCTCTAATAATTCTTACTAGTGGCACCCACTAGCAATATTTTAAGTCACTAAAGCTTTAGAATAATGTACCTAAAAGACCGAAAAGCGAGATGTTTTAAGATCCCATGTCCAATGGCCAATTGGCATTTGCTAGATCACAAACCACATAGGATGGGAAATTGAACATGAAATATGTAGATAATCCCCAAGTTCAATGAGGATGGGAAATTGAACATGAAAAATGTAGATACCCCCCAAGTTCAATGAGATAAATGTTAGACATGTATGCTCTCTAGAACAGTCTCTTATCGTAAATTGCTACATCCATCAATTCAAAACAACTTGATGATGCAAGGAGGTCACAACATCCAACTACCATACTGCTAAATGCTTGCATATAATATGCCATGAAAAATTATGCCGTATGCATTACTGACAACTGAGTTGCAAGTTTTATATAAATTGCGTAGTGTACAATACCATAGACGAATGTCAAGAACTACCACAGTTCTTTTTTTGTTTGTTGTTTTGGGCATCTATAATCTAAAAAAAGTCATTTCCTTTCTTTTCTTTTTCTTCGAATTCAAGTTCTTTCTTTGATCTCATATTAGGATATAAGTTGATTTCTAGAGTTTAAAACTTGTCCCAAAATAAATTGATTTCTAGCCTCTTGCCTACCCTCGGTTCACAAATTGAGAAATTTTATACCTTCAATACCCCTTACTTACCCATCCACCAATACTACCTTCCTATTAAGCTGGGAAACTTTAGTCTTTTCCCCTCACCACTAAAGTTTTCTCAGGACACGAGGGTTTCATTTATTTTGGGAGAGGGACTATACTAGATATACTCAGATGTAGAAGTTGATTTAAAAGTTCGAAAGTACAGAATATTGAAATCGATTTGACAAGTTGGTCAGTGAGCTTGATCCAAGCAAGAAAGAACAGCACACAGAGAACACAATAAACTGGTTTACAGGGAGTTTAGCCCTTACAGAAAGATGACTATCATGCTAAGTATTCACCTAATAACAATCAAAATAATTTCTTAGCCACTTAAGATGTTTTTCAGGAAGAAGGTTTGAATGCTTAAAGGTCAGGGGCGTGAATATAGAAATCATAGAAGGGAAAAATCTATCTCCAAGATAGTACTACAAGTCAACATGCACGCCAGTAACACAATGAAGTTCTCAGATCAAACCTTCACATCAGGCAGTGACTTTGCATAATTAATGATTCCATCAACAGTCCAATCGTGCACACACGGAATACGAGAAGTGACAGGAAATAGGGTCTCAACATCTTTCCGCGCACCACAAAGTGCGGCAACTTCTATAGGCAAGTGTCCATACTGTCAACAACACAATGAAACAAAAAATCTTATGCCAAGATAAATACAGCTGGAAGAAGTTCCTAAGATATTGTAAAGGTGTCTGAGGAAATGCTGCTTGCTATGATCGGCTCACTAGAGATAATTATGCAGATTTATAGAGCCACCAACAGAGCAATTGATGTAGAGCAAGGCCTCATCCCAGTATACAAATTGTATTATTTCAAAAAGAGCAATTTAACATGAAATAAACTTCTTGAAGACGTTACCTAACAATGAAGATGATTGTGCATCTCTGTCACACCCAGAAATTCACAAACCAGAATTTCTAAGCTGAATGTGCATTAAATCCCTGTCCAGGACCAGCCAGGGTACACAAACGACAATTGTTGACATACAGATCCACGTCTTACAAAAATAGAAAAGATTACAAATGCAGCGGAAAAGATAACAGCGGGCTAAACCGGGAAGCTTGACTTCAGCAGCGGGGCGACTCCACTCTACAGGCATCCCTTGACGGCAGCGACGAAACCAACTTCGTCAGGACAGCTCCCACTAGGAAGATCTTCAGCTCTGGTGTGGAGGAAAAGAGAGCAAGACTGAGTACTACCCACTGTACTCAGCAAGTCATACCGGAAGAACAGATATGATGCAGGATATATCCAAAGGAGGCTAAGGGTTCATTTGCATAAAGCAAGCGTTTAAAAACAGTAGTTGAAAACAGTAAAACAATTGTAGTAATTAAGTAGTATTAACCAATCACTGTCCAACGCTACACCACGTTGCAACAGGCCCAACCAACCACCTGAACTACACCAGTTCATTAAGCTAGACTAGGGGTGAGACTAATTACGATGAATCTGGTTGATCGCCCATAACCGCGGGCACGGCTATTTGAATAGTTTTACTCTGGCCAGAGGTGTACAACTGTCCCCACAAGACACGATTCCACACATGTCGCCATGCCCTGAAGTATCACCATGATACTGCAAAGGGGGAAATCGTGACAAGACCCTCCGCATAACCTTCCCCTAACCATCCACACCACGCTAAGGTTTCACCCCACCCCTCAAAAGGCAGTGGGCGGTCCCCTCTTGCGCTGCGGTGAATCCGGCAGCTAGACAACCGGACACCCCGGCCGACCCAACTCCATCACGCCCACCCTCGCCACCGGTGCCTAGGAAAGGGTCGAGCTATACTTCAGATCAAGCAGTTACCCACTCCCACTTGTGGTAAGCACGGTAAGTCTCCCAGGGTTTCCCGTGAACCGGTCCTTAATTGCTATGGGTGCGACCAGCAAAACCATACACCAACAGCCCACCATTCAATGTATTTTAATTAACTAACACCATTGCGGTGGCACCAATCCAAAACTATGCTAATAGCCAAAGTCTATGTAATAATGTGATCCCCATTTGTGTACTAGTTGAACAAAGCATGGCTAAGCATTTCCTAAACCAACATCTAATCATTATGATACCCAAGTTATCAATGGCATATGGTAAACAATATATGGCTGAGTAATAGGACCCATCCCACATGACATTGAAAAAGAATGCAACATTTAATAGAAATGCAGGATATTTGTAAATAGGGTACAATATGATCAAATGTAATACATGACTTGCCTTGCTCTCGCACTGATAAGACCACATCAACGTCTTCGAGATACCGCGGATCGACGAAACGGCCGAAAACTACGCGACAAACAAAGCACACAAGCAAAACATGCTATAAGACTACTAAAACAGGGAACAAAATCATTTTTAATGGATTCTTTGCATTTTTATGAATTTACTGATACTTGAATGGACTTAAACGGAGCTCGGATGAATTACTTATGAATTTTAGAAGATAAACTGTGTTTTTACTAATAAAGAAAAAGTCCTTAATTATTTATTTCGCAATAAATCCCCAGGGCTGACGTCAACAAGGGGAGGGGACGCCGACATGTGGGCCCCGCACGTCAGCGGCTCAAGAGAGAGGGAGGGGGCGCCGGCATGCGAGCCCCATGGGTCAGCGGCACAAGGCGGCAGGTCCACCGTGGACCGGGACCACGCGGGTGGTCTACCGCCGGTCCACGGGACCGACGGTCCAGATCGGCCGGGAGGCCGATCGGACGGCACGGCGGCGGCTAGGCACGGCTCGGCTTCAAAACCGGCCGGCCGACCATGGGGAGCGGCTGCGGCGAGCGGTCGCCGGCGACGGCAAGCGGCGGCACGGGAGGCGGCGCGGACGGCGCGAAAGGTGGCGGCGCTCATGGGAGGGACGAAAGGAAGAAGGAGAGGGGATCCCTCACCGAGGCGATGACGGCGACCGGCGCGGGAAGAGACGAGCGGCAACGGCGGTTCGGTGAACGGTGGACGGGGTCGGGCACAACCTGGGAAAGGCGATGACTGGGTTAGGAGAAGGGAAGGATGACCACGGCGACTAGAACGGCCGGCCAGAGTTGGGCGGAAATGGAGAGCTCACCGGCGTGCGAGGGAGGCAGCGCTCTGGCGACGTTTAGCGGCAAGCGAGTGGCGGCCGAGGTAGCTCTCGCGGCGGCGGAGCTAACGGCGGCGGCGGCTTGGCGCGGCGGAGGCCCTAGCGGCGACAGCGCGTGGCTGGAGATGGCGGCAACGGCAGAGGAGCTCAGGTGCACGCGCGAGGGCGGTAGAAGGCGTGGGAGAGGACGGCGAAATGGGGGAAACGAGAGAGGGAGCTCGGGTGACGGTTTTTATGGGCAAGGGAGGGGCGGACGTGGCCGGGGAGGTGGCCGAAACCGCCGGCGACGTGGGGTGGAGAGAGAGAGAGAGTGGGGTGGGATTCGATAGCGCGCGCACGAGGCGGGAGCGACGGGGCGTGGGCGGCGTCGTGGGGAGGACGCGGGAATGGCGCGGTGTGGGCGCGGGAGGAGCAGAGGAGGTGGAGCGGCAACGGCGGTTGCCGGCGTGGGCGCACAGCTGGAGGTTGGGGACGACCCGACAGGTGGGGCCCACCTGTCGGCGTCCCGAAGGGAGGAGGAGGGGGCGCGGGCCGGCCCAAGAAGGAGATGGGCGCGCGCAGGCGGTGGGGTGGACTGGGCCGACGGCCCAAGAAGAGGAAAAAGGAGGAAAAAGAAAAAGAAAAGGAAGAAAGGATTTTTCCTGGGATTTAAAATTGCACTTTGGTGATTTTTAATTGGTTAAAATTATTTCCAAGGCTCTGAAAATTCCACTAAAAATCCTGTTAATATATTGTGACACGTGGAACTCAAGAAAAATCCCACAATGCCAATTCCAATTATTAATTGCATTTATTAATTAAGGAATTAGCTCTAGGTTAAATCAAACCAATTTCTTCGGACAATTTATTTAACAAATTTTTAAAGCAAGGAAAAGAGGGAAACTTCCGGGCGTGACAATCTCACATAACAACACAACAACGGTCTACCAGTTGGGGACAACCATTACATGCAACAGGTTATAACTCTGATATTGGATCAACATGACCAATGCCCGAGCCATTCCACATTGTAGTCCTCATACAGTAAGAAAACTACATGAGTAGCACTGCTACACACTTGCACTATTACAAAGGACCCAAACCTGCATAATTCCTTTGTGTCGATCATGTCATTTTTGTATTGTATGATCCAATCCAGTTCATAAATTGGCTGAAATTTTCAATATATGCACGGATTGCCAATACTAACTATTCCCTGAAAATGTAGAACACGAGGTTTTTGAGAAACTATTGCACAGACTGATAAAATAAAATGCGTGTTGTCCTAAATTTATCCCCAGACCATGGCATGTTTGTTTTTCGCGAACGCGCAAAAGAACTGCACGTCAATATATTAGAAGAAAGTAGAGTTTAGTTACACGACGGCATGTTTGTTACGTCAATCCCTCTTGATTAATCAGTAGAAAACAACTTCAGAAGCGTGCACGCAAGATATAAATAAACATAGATTATACACCTTCGCCAGAAGCAAAATGGAGAACAGTAAGTCCATCGTTGTTGAGCTTTTCAGTATCAGCTCCATGATCAAGAAGATACCGCACCATGTCCGCATTCCCGGAATTGATCGCAAATGTCAAGGCCGTTTCACCTGTCAACCAACGATACCAGAAACCGAGAAAAGCCTGACGCAATTGTTTTGCCACCAATTTGAGCGCACGATCAACCAGAGTAGAGCAATGCAGCTACACTCAGCTATCAACATAAAAACTAGGAATCTCGAAGAGAGAAGCGCACGTCACACACCTCTGTCCTCGACGGCGTCAATATCCACACGAAGCTCCTCGAGCAGGTACCCGCAAACGGGCAGGCTCCCCCGGCCGGCGGCGAGGTGCAGCGCGCCGACGCCGTTGCCGTCCCTCACGGCCCCCACCTTGTCGCCGAGGCGGCGGCCGTCCCCCTCGTCCAGCGCCCTCGCCATCTCTGCAAGGGACACCCCGGCCCGAACCCAAATCAGCGACGAGACACCGACGAACGAAGCGGGAGATCGATCGGAGAGGGGAGCTCCAGTCGGAGTTGGCGCGTACTCCTGACGAGGCGGAGGTTGCCGTCGAAGGCCGCCTGGAGGAGGACCTCCTCCAGCGAGCCGGGGGCGAGGGCGGCGGCGCCGGCGGCTGCGGCTGGGGGGCTGGGCCTGGGCTCCGGCGGTGTGGATCGCGGCGGGAGGCGCGCGGCGGAGGAGGAGGGAGGGAAGCGAGGCGGCGCCATGGCGGGCGGCGGGGTTGGAGAGGGAGGCGGCGGTGGTGGCGGTGGTGGTGGTGTAGGGTTTTGGTTTGCGGGGTTGGGGATTCGGATATGGGCAAGTTGTGGCGGGAGGCGTACGCGGGAAGGAAGGAGGGAAGGAGCCAAGCAAGGAAGCGAGGCGGACGGAACGGCGTGTGCCGTGTGCGAGTGTAGCGGAGATTGCGCGAAATTTTCTTACTTTTTGGACTTTTTTTTACTTTTTAATTTTACTAGAAAAATGTCTGGGTAAATACTTTTTTCAGTGATATACTAAGAGCTAAGTAATAAATTGAAATATTAGGATCACTATTTATACACTATAATTGAAAAAGTTAATAAAAATCTTAACATTGGGATCACTATAGATTAAAATTAAAAAAATAATGAAAATATTTCATGGGTTTTTGGCCGAAAGCCTTCCTTCCTTTTCTGGCTAGGCTAGTCCGCTCTCTCTCCCTCCATTTAGCCTGCTTCTCTTCGACCCTACCATCTTCAACTTCCCGAATATACTACCATCTTCAACCTCCCGAAGATAATCCTGTGCAAAATTGGTCGAGGGTTTTTATCCACTCGATCTTCTCTTTCTGTTTTCCTCAAGATTAGAGCGTAAAACTCGGGATTAAAATGACCGGGAAGATTATCGTCATCATCGGCAATTGTAGAACAGAGATTAAATCCGGCAATTAAAACCGAATAAAAGGGAAAATCATGGAGATTTTTGCAATCAAATTGGAGGAGAAAACACATGATCGATATGGCGGCGGCGCGGCGCTAGGGTTCACTTCGGGAGGCGTGCGACGAACAGATGGGTCAGATGGGATTATAAAACTGGATAAGAAAAACAAAAAGCGCACGGGAGAAAAAACCGGCGACAAAAAAGATTGAGGCGCGCGGTGAATAGATCGGATTAATAAAAGGGAAAAAAAACCAAAAGCCTTAGCGTGTGCGCATAAAATACTCTTTTGCGTGCAAAGAAAAAAGGGAAAAAATACCAGTGCCAAAAAAACACCAAACGGACTTTTTTTTTATTGGGAGATTTTTTTTCCCTTTTTCTACATGAGTCGGATAAGAGATGTTTTTTTCTTTTTTCTTACTGACAACGACGAAAGCTTTTTTTTAATCACTCGTTAAGTCGGACTTTCTTTTCTTTATTTATTTACCTTTTTTGAGTCGGACCTTTTTTTCTTTCTTTTTTACATAAGACAGGAATTTCTTGTAGTAGAGATATAGATTAAAACCGAAACATAAAACTAAAACCGTTTGAAACACGGATGACGTACCAAAGTTCTGGCAAAAACGCCTTGAACTTTTATAATAGGTAAAGATTAATAAACCTTTCTAAAATTATTTCTGAAAACTAAACCTCTTGACCAGCGTATCAGTATTATTTTACCACGCGATCCACGACGGCATAGTAAGAGACTGGCATGGCAGAATAACAGTAACACTAGTAATACTAAGACCGTTATTTGTTGTGGAGTGAGACAACGATGAAGAGATCATTGCGACGAAGCCCTTTATGATTGCCACCAGTGACCGCCGTGGAGGATCCACCACGGAAGCACCCCGTGAGCATGAGGCGTTGTGGAGTTGGGGATGGTTGTTGTGAGCCATTGCTGATCGTGGAGTGGGATACGAGGAGCGAAGCGTGGTCATTGTTGTCGTGGAGGGACATGGAGGCAAGGTCGTAGTAGTTGCAGGGGAACACGGAGACGTGTGGAGTCAAAAAGCTTTCGATCTGGACTTTTATTTGATGCAGATAATGGCAATCTCGGTGCCATGTGGATGACGTTGAGGGCGTATTGAACTCGGCGTACATGATGGACGATAAAAAGGCAAAATAAGCACCATGAATTTTCTTTAACAGTTTTATTTTGGTAGAAATTAATAGATTTTTTGCTTCGAAACATTGCCGCACATATAAAAATCACAGTTCCCTTTATATTATCACTTTCCCCAGAAACTCTAGTTATATCTAAAAAGGGCTAAAAAAATACAAAGCCAAGCCAAGCCGAGGAAGAACCTGAGTCAAGCAGAGCCTACTCAACAAGCTTTGTGTCACGTCCCAAAACGACCCTAAAATATATCCTTAAAATTATGCCTATAACAATTAAAATCAAATTAAATGCCTCCAAAAATTAAAATGTGTAAAGTTAAAAGTCAAATAAGGCTTGGAGGATTTTTGTATATTTCCTAAAAGCCTAAAATGTGTAAATAAATTTTAGTGGAATTTTCAGAGCACAAATAATAATTATGAAGGAATAAACAAAGTTAAAAAGGTTTTATAAAAAAAACCACTCTCTCTCTCTGGGCCGAATTCTGCCCATCCCCCCTCTCTCTTCCCCACGGCCCACTCGGCCCCTCCCCGCGTGCGCCCCGCTGACGGGCAGGCCCGCCCGCCACCCTCGCTAACGGGTGGGGCCCACCCGTCATCACCCTCCTCCCGCCGCTCCCTCCGCCCGCGCCTAGCGCCGCCGCCGCCGCCAAATCTACCGCCCCCGGCCGTTCCCGCGTGCAATTAAGAGGGGGGAAATGTTTCCCGTGATTCCCTCTCTCTTTCCCCCCATTTTCCCCTCCCCCTCCCGCATTCAAACGGCCGGATTTGCTCCCACGCCGGTTTCCTTCCCCTCCGGCCGCCCTCTCTCTCCCTCGACCCTATTTAAACCCTCCCCGCACCTCCCTTCTCCGTTTTCGCCGTTTGCCGCCCCTTCTCCCCGTCGAATTCGCGCCTGCGCCGTCGTCCCCTCTCTCCGCCGTCGTCGTCGACCTCCGGCGGGCCTAGCCGCTCGCCGGGACCATCCCCCGCCTCAGCGTCGCCTCTTCCGGCTTCGCCGCACCGCCGCCGACCCCGTCCACCGCCTCGCCGAGCTCGCCCACCGCTGGAACGCCGCCGTCCCCGTCGACCCGAGCCGCACCACCGTCTCCCTCTGCTCCAACCGCCTCCTCTGTCGCCGCCGTCGCCCGGGGTGAGCCGTGGACCGCCGCCTCCTTTCCCCCATCCCTTCCCCTCTCTCGGCCGCCGCTCCGCCGCGCCTATGGCCGCCACCGACGACCATAGGGGCGCGGGCGCCGCCTCCCGCCGGCCGCGCCGACGTGGCCGCCTCCAGGCGTGCCGTGTGGCCGCCGCGTGGGGCCCGGCCGTCAGCCGCCCGTGCCCTCGGGTGCGGCTGATGCGTGGGGCCCACGGCGCCGGGCGGTGTGAGCCCGGGTGCACCTGGTCCACCGTGGACCGTGAGGCTACTGCGTGGGCCCCACTCCCGTGGACCCGGTCCGCGCGCCCCCTCTCCTCGGCTGACGCAATAAACTCATTTTTAATTAAAATTTAAATGAAGAAATTCGTAAATATTCATTTAAAGAGCATATAAACTTCAAATGGCCATAACTTGGTCGTTTGAACTCGGAATTGGACCGTTCAAGTCTCTAATTTTTCCTTATGGAGTCAAGAACCCATTTTTGTGCTTTGTTTCTGCTTATTATATGGAGTTTATTAGAGTAAAAGCCTTTTTCCTTTCTGTTGGTCGTGTAGACGCTGTAACTTCGGAAGATCCGCTCTACGTGGAGGTTGAAGCCGATGTTTGGGAAAGCGAGCAAGGCAAGTCACATCTCCTTTGAATATATTGTTGCCCCATGCTTTAAAATTATTTTATTTTGAATTAATGCATTATCGCTTTATTTAAATTCCCGCGTTATCACTGTTTTACTTAGCCATGCCTATTAACCTCTGTTATGACCTTATTATTATTGTTATTGTTGTTATTACCTTGCTCACCCTAGAGTAACCAAAACCTCACTGGTGTGTACTATATTATGGTCACACTAGTACCAATTTTAGGTAGATGCTTCGCCATTTAAATTAGACAAACTTTAGGTGGTTTTATAATTCTAGACTTTGGGAGTTCTCATATCATTTGTACCTTATGGAATGGTTGGCTTATGTGGAACTGGACACACACCTTCTCCTCTGTTCAAAACCCCAAAAATGGTTTTAGGCTTGGCTCGAGGTGCATGGTTTTGATAGTAGCACCTCGGCCACTATAAGGACTGGTCTTCGAGCCTCTGTTGCAAAGCACTACCGTACTTCCACATGTCTAGTGGGTAAGATATAGTTTGTGGCTCAGTCTGGTCATAGGCAATAGTACACGGATAGGGATGGACGAAGTCGGGGCTCGATGGACATCTCTAGGACAAATGAAGGCTACACGAGCTGCGGCCCGATAGTCGAGATGTCATGGCACAGGGCCGGTGTCCTGCTGCTACGGGCTCACCCTTGGTTACCTGTCTCGGGATTCCGACCGTAGCCAAGGTTGGGTCGGTACTCTTGTTTATGGCTAGGATGGGTTGGGAACTATGTCATGTCTTCCGTCCGTATGCCATGGTGGTATGTGGCGCGTGGTTACACGTGAGAAAGACGTGTATTGTGGGTAAAGATGTACACCTCTGATCAAAGTATAATCTATTCGAATAGCCGCGCGCTCGTTTATAGACAAGCCTAGCAATGTACCCAAGTTAGTGGTTTATTTCTTAAAACTTGCTTAAACAACTAAAAGGTGATATGGTTGGCCTGGGTTGGCTTGGGACGAGCTGGGACCTGGGTTGGGACCTGGGTCTGGTTGCCAGTTCGGTCTGAATCATCATAAGCCTTGGGTTAAGGCAGGTTCACGTGGGTTCACGGCCTTGATTAATAACACTGTGTAGCTTTAGGATCACCTTTACAAAATGGCCCTGAGCAACTAAATGTCTTCTAAATGTTGTTTACTGCAAATCCTAACCCCTATGTTATAACCCCCTTGTACTCCGTTGCATTTATTCTGTATTTGTGGGTGTGTCTTGTTGAGTATGGTAGTTGTACTCAATCTTGCTCAATTTTTTCCCAACCCAGAAGAGGAGTTCCTGGAGGATGAAGGCTTTGGTGTCTAGCTCGTGCCTGCCGTCAAGCGCCTGTGGTCGTCGCCCTAGTCTTACGTTGTTTTTCGTTTATCTTCGAGTGTGCTGGGCCTTCGTCGCACATGTAATAAATTAACTATTTACGTTTCCGCTTGTTAAACTCTGAATTGTATCAACTTTTGGTGTACGTTGCCTCCTGGGACAAGGAATAATACACGCACGTATGGAATGCCTGTTGGGTTAATTCTGGTCATGACACTTTGTACCGTAGCATGCCATGCGAGCCCGAACTAGATCCACTTTCCAAATATGGAGCCAAACCCCCGGCCTATAAATTTAGACCTAATCCTAGCAAAGATTTAAATCATCTATATTACTCCCTTTGACTCAAAATAAGATACAGTTACTTATGCTGTCTATTTTTGGAAGGGTTAAGATTGATGTAAGAAATGGTTGTTGTTGGTTTAAATGATAAAGTATGTGAGAAAAGTAAATAAGAGATGGTTGTGATTAATTGAAACATGGAAATAGATTGAGAAGAGATAAATCTAAATGCTAAAAATAGCTACATATTTTGAGACGGACGATGGATTGAAAAAGAAATCTCAATATGACATGTCAGCTCGAAATGACTATACCAACGGAAACATGAGCTAAATTTGGGTGCAGTAAAAGATACTAGCCGTCCATGGTTTGGAAAATCAAAACAAAATCCTTATTCATAATATTTTTTACAGTACAAGTACATACGCCCACAGTACATGTACGCCCACATATATGAACACACACACTATCTACATGAGCACATCCAAAAAACTGGAACAGCGTATCTTGAGTTTGTCGAAGTCAACACGGATGCCTCGTTGTCGATGGATATGTCACCTACCTCTAAAATAATAATTAGTCATAAATACGAGCACCCGTAGGGCTATCAAAAAAGCTTGAGACTCGCGAGCTGCTTGAGCTCGACTCGTCCAAGGCTTGATTCGAGCTTGGCTCGAGCTCTAGACGAGCCAAGCCCGAGCCTCTCACAAAGCTCACAAGGTTTGTCGAGCTGAGCTCGAGCTTCCAACGAAATTAGTAATATATGATATTTGTTGTTATTTAATAAATTAGGATATTAAATAAGTGCCTTGTATTGGCATCATATATTCATCTTATTCCTTTTTTTCTCTTCTATTAATATGGTGCACTAGAAATCAATTATTTTTAAATATTATCCTTGAAATATAAATTGTTTTACTTAAAAGTCAAGCTTGGTAGTCAAGCTCGAACATTTTATAGGCTCGTCTTGAGCTTGTATCGAGCTCGAGTCTAGGTAGACGAGCTCGCTCGAGCTCGACTCGTTGACAGCCCTAAGCACCCGTATCAAATCTAGGATTTAAGTCTATATAATTGATTAAAAAACATAACTAATTAAGCTACGCTCACTTCGCTTGTTCCCAACATTTTAGCATCGGAAAGCCACAAGAAACTTCAGGGGCGGAGCTAGCTCAGTCCATGTACCTACTCCCTCCGTCCTAAAAAAAAACTCAATTCCTGAGTTTCCGTGTCTAACGTTTGACTGTTCGTTTTATTTGAAAAAATTATGAAAAAAATTAAAAAGATAAGTCATGCATAAAGTATTATTCATGTTTTATCATCTAACAGTAATAAAAATACTAATCATAAAAAATTTCATATAAAACGGATGGTCAAATATTAGACACGAAAATCTACGAATTGAGTCTTTTTGGACGGAGGGAGTACGTGAATTTAACAAGTGACACCAGTAAGCTAGACCATGTGACATCAGTGGATTGTTTTGGGCGTTGGCTAGTAAAAAAGTTGATTAGTGACAACAGGAGAGCAGCAGCAGGTCCTGTACGTCTGCGAGCTCTCCTTCCGCAAAACTGCTATTGGAGTCGCTACTCAAAAGTAATACTTCCTTTCTCCGTTTTATATTATAAAATTTTCTAGCATTGTCTATATTTATATATAGTTTATATATATATAGTTTATATATATATGTTAATGAATCTATATATATATATATATATATATATATATATATATATATATATATATATATATATATATATATATATATATATATATATATATATATATATATATTTATTTATTTATTTATTTATTTATTAGTATTTATATGAATGCGAACAATGATAGAAAGCCTTATAATCTAAAATGGAGGTAGTAGTAGCGTTGCGCAATGTTTGTGAGATTTTGTTTGTTGTTACCTGCCAAAATGGCCAATTATTGATGTGATTTCAACTTAGTTTCGTTCTAACCTACTCACCAAGCTGGCAAGCCAATTAATGTCTCTAAAATCTAACTGAATGCACACGCTTTTCTTCAGTTGATTACTTACGTTTTGGGATTTTGAGTTTTAGAGATTTTTAGCACTTGGAAATATTCTTTAGGACCTATTTGGAAGACCTTTTCTTTTTTACAACCTATAAAAATTGGTCTAGTCTCTTAGAGATTTTTTTTTCACAATATTAGGTTCGCGTAAGAAAAATATTGGCAATGTTTACTTATAGCCTTGTAGGCATGTATTTTTAAGTATATATATATATATGATCGACATATTATTTTTGATAATATAATTCAATTTTATCTAGTCAAAATTTTTGTTATTTTTTATACTTGTTTTAGGTTAATTAAAGGATATAATAGTCACTATAAGTTAGTAGCGGCACCATCGCCCTAAAATCGTAAAATCTTAAATCCGCCCCTGTGAAACTTTTCACAGTTTCCTCTTTATTCTCTGTTCTTTTTACTCGCAATTCTAATCTTATCCCAAAAGATACCGGACAATCCCAAAATGAAAAAAAAAAAAAGGTAAACATCGGGACCGAATCACCAGACTAGCGAGAGGCTCGGCTTGTAGCACACCGGCTAGCCCAGCCGAGCCCGAGCCAAGCCGAATCGGTACCGGCTTGGTCTGCCCTCTGCACCGACCAAGCTGGCAAGAGACACAGGGTGCTCCGAAACAGATACGGCTTCCGAGTTGGAGCCAAATCATCGAGCCATAAATCTAAAGCCAAATCCGCGCAACGGTTTCCTCTCCCGCTACAGCGCCGCCACCCACCTCTCAGCTCGCTCTCTCTGCCCTAGGGTTTCCTCCATCTCGCTTTCCCTCCTCGCCGACCACCCTAGGGTTTCGATCCCTCTTCCCTCCGAGGCGTCCCCACCGGCCGGGTATGGCCTTGCTGATGCTGCGGGCCGCGCTCTCCCCCGCGGTCGCCCTGTCCACCATCGACGGCGTCGTCTCCGTCGCGGCTGCTGCCTCCGACCACGACCGCGTCGGCGCCGCGAAGAGGGCCCGCGACGGCCACCTGCTCCCGCGGAGCGAGGAGCACGACGCCGACGCCGACGCCTGCGGGTGGTCGTCGGCGGTGATGGAGCGCAGCCTCGCCCTCCGCCGCCGCCGGGGCTGCGCGTCCTCGCCCTGCTGCTCCTCCTTCCGCCGCGCCGCCACGGTCGCCGTCGTCCAGGAGCAGGGCTTCCCGACTTCGGCGGCGGCGGCGCGCGATGTCATGTGATGGTCCGTGGGGATCAGGGCCAAGCAGGGGAGGCGGCGGCGCCGCCATGGATCTATCTAGTATTAATTAGAGTTAGAGTTGCGTAGTGTGTTAGTGTAGAACTGTAGACTTCCGTGTATAGAATTCCTGTAGATCGGATGCAGTGCATCATCCATTGCTGTTCTTGTAATTATTAATGTATTTATCGTGTAATTAATGCGGGTATAATAAAACAATATAATCATAATAAAGTCTAGTATTTATCAATTGCTTGATTACCCCAGTGACAAGGTCGACAACTAACAATATAGATTTGTATCATAATCAGTGATAATAGTTTGTTCATAATCAGCGATAATACTATTCTCCGCAAGTAAAAAAAGTACTAAGATATAATTATACGGTGTAATTGATACTAGCTGGTGGTCTGATGGGAGTCACAGAATACATGAACCTGGTGAAAACCTTCAGCAACTAGTGGCATGGCTGACGGCTTTGCAAACACAAGTGTTACTCATGTACAAAAGTTAGTTCTCTCTCGAACAGATAGGCAATTCAAGCAGCACGAGACGCCTTCAATGATTTCAAAGCCTCCCTGCACAGTAAGATTAAGACAATCTTATTCTACAAAGAGGAAACATACGGTATCTGCAAAGAGGATTGGGGCATGATCATTCTGCAGGTTTCACAGATTCAATTCAGCAGGAAAGTACAGCATATGTATGTATTGGCGTGGAACCACAGATGCGATGTGTATCATATCATGGTAGTATTATTGGTAGCAGTGTGAAGCATGTTTGCCGAAGGTTTCACATGGACAAGAGATAAAGTACGTTACCGTAGCGCATTTTCAATCTCAATATTCGCTGGGTCCAGTTTGAAACCATCAAGAAATGCATTGCAGGCCTTTTCATAGTCCTGAGAACAAAATAAGTGTTGTTTATGAATAAAAAAACGATTTTGCCAGAGCAAATAGCGGCAGCTTAGAAGTAAAATCAAACAGAATATTACATCTCACCTTCATGAACATGTGAGCGGTCCCTTCCCTGTAGCAGCCCTTGGGCCAATCAGGGCGCAATATCCTGCAAACTTGAGCAGTTTCCAAAGCATTCATTCCTTTACCCATCTTAAGCCAGCAAACGCTCGTGTTAGAGTACAAGGTCATATCTTCAGGGTCGTGCTCGATCGCCTAGAAAATACCAACAATTATCACAATTGCTTCCAAACCAACAGAGAGATATGACCGTTGAAGTGGTTTTGTAACAGATGAACATTCTGGTGTGACATCACTACAACTAAAGTTGTCTAGAAAATCTACATTGGGACATAGCAAATATACAAAGTCAACATCAGATTAGATTTTTATAGCGAAACACAAACATATACAAGTTACAAAATCCCATTTGACATTTTGTAACAAAGAGTTGCCAAGAATGCCAAGTGCTTCCCTTAATGGCTTAATGTATTGCTGTTACCAAATAGGCAAAAAGTAGTACAAACATTGTATTGGCTCATTATCACAATTGGGATTGTTTTCGTTAACAGACCTTGCAGGAAATTAGTATTGTATATAGTAACATAAATGTAAAAACACAAGATAATTTAAAATTAAAGCAGTAAAGGAATTAATAAAAACATGAAGGGTCAATTGCATATTTGCCATTAGATTGAACCGGTATTGTGAATTTGCCATTGAAAAAACTGTATTTGGTAATTTGCCACCGAAGCCAGTTTGAACCCAATCTACTTGCCATTGGATTGACAGCTTAGACTAACAGGGTTAAAAGGTCTGCTTTTCTAAAAATTAGGACAAGGATGCCCATGCCACAAATTGCAAAGTTGACATCATTTTGGCATAGACATCATCTTGACATGAGCATTGTAACAACCTAGTTCCACAGTCTTCCTTGCTGGTTGTTGCTGCTGCTGTTGATGTAGTGTTGCTGCTACATGCTACCGCCGTCACATGCTGCCGATGGTGTAGCCGGTGCCGCCTCCTGGTAATGGTGCTGGTGCTGCTGTTGTTGCTGCTGCTGCCGCCGACGCCGCTTAGTGCTGCTGCTGTCGCTGCCGCTGCCTGCTGCCGCCGCCCATCGGCCTGCTGCCACAGCGCCCGCCGACGCCACATGCCATCGCCGACACCCAGCTGCCGTCGCTTACCCATTCATGAGCTCTTCCATTGTCATCTCCTAATTCATTGCAACCGATTTTTGGTTGATCTGTTCTTATTTAGAAGGGTGATTTTTGGTTGATCTGTTCATGATTTAGAAGGGATGGGGGATTTGGGTTTTAGGGTTCATCAAGTGAGAAGGGATTGTTTCTAGCTTCTGTTGTGCACACAGCACACATAAGAGAGCCGATAGGGGATTGAATCTGAGAAAGATAAAATAGTCTTATCGTGTTACCCTTGTTTTTTACTTTAGTTTCCCCTTAACTGCACCAAATCAAACGGCAATGGCATACGCCATGTACATGCACCGATTTAAGTGGCAAATTTGCAATTGATGGTTTTATAATGGCTATTTTGAATTAGAGGGTGAAAGTAGTGGTATATTTGCAATTCTCCCAAACATGAATTACACTCTAATTTGAATTCTTGCTAGAGATTCAAAACGGTGCAGGTCATCAAATCATGAGTTGGCACACTATACAAGAGTTGGGTAATAGAATAGGGTGAAACGCAATACCATATTGTAGAGTTTTGCGGCAGTAAGATAGTCTTTTCTCATGTATGCCCTATTTCCTTCCAACTTCAGATCAGCTGGTCTTATTTTGAAGAAAGGGTCAACCTGAAATAATGAAAAGAAGCAGATGAAATAAAGTAGAGGACAAGCATGTAAAGGAAGTTATAAAGAGCTAATCAGTACGTAGATTTTTTGGTCATACCGCATTCTGAGATTTAATCTTTGTAAAGTGTGAACAACAAATACAACAGTTCAACTTTAGTGGTAGAAAGGTTGCACTAGTTTCCATGGTCTACTAGATTCATATTTCGAATATGCATCCATATTGTCTTAATTTGTAGTTATTAAATGGCTTGTTGATGATTGTGAGCTCTACATCCATCCCCTTCACTTCAAAAGATATTTGGATGGATCTATGCAAACAAAGAATCTTTTGTGAAGGATTGCATCATCTGCATGTCTATTTAAATTTACTTTCATAGACAAGAAGATTTTTTTAGAGAAAAAAAAAGAAGTCCAGGCGTAAGGGAATTTTCACTCAATGATCGTCAACAAACAGGACACTGGTGACATGACAATAAGACAATGGAATGGAAAACAAAAATCTCAAATCCACCTCAACATAGCGCACACCCCAAATTTTCACCAATTATATTGATCTAACAACTTCAGTTTGGTTGTACAAAAGAAACAAGAGAGTTCATGATACACAGTCATACTTGAAAAGGCGAAAAGGAGAATAAAAGGCTGTTACACTTCAAGTAGCAGTAGTTGAAACTTCAAGAAGCATACCAATTACCAAGAGACGAAGCATACAGATAATTGATTTCTTTTTCTACAATTGCTTCTAGATCCTTTAATATTTTTTCTACAATTGCATACGGATAATTTTTTTTATGACTAACCAATCGTGTTGCCCTTTTCAGTAGAGATTTGAATTTTGTATCAATCTTGAGTCAGGGACAGGGTTTGAAATTTCGGTTCGAAATTTCCGAAATTTCGCCCCCCACCAGCATTTGGTCAAATTTTATTAAAATTCATTCAAATTCAGTCAAATTTTCAAATAATTTCGGCCAGAAATTTCTGAAATTTGGGTAATTTCGGTCACCCCCGGCATAAAATCCCATTTCGAAATTGAAAACCCTGGTCAGGAAGATGTATTTTAAGAGTTTACATACAAAAAATGCTCTAGTGCAAATTAGGCAATCTTAATACTAAGCAATAACATCTATACTCCAAAAATCAAGTGGTTGTGGACTTGTGATAGTGAATCTGCCACCCACCACCAGCACATTGATTTTTTCCTTAATATTACATATTAAAGTTTCCATCTGCTGTTTTTAATTGTTTCGCATTCTTATCACAACTTAATATGAAAAGGTTCAAGTAGCCAGACATATTTTCATACATACATGTAGTTAGTTTTACAGTTCCTCTATAAATAGATAATTTTACAATTAGCAAGTGTAAACACCATGAATCCTTGAAATAAAAGTGAAGGGCTTGTTTGACGCAAGATAGCATTATTGCAAACAATATTAGGATATGTACGATTTTATTTTATTATATACGCAGCAAATGCATGGGTATTTAGGTAGCAGCCTTAAATATTACAATGGTGACCTAGTTCATACCTCCACCTGTTTGTTTACATAAGTAATCATCCCATCAACACTCCAATCATGCACAGATGGAATACGAGAAGTTACTGGAAGTAGGATCTCCACATCTTTCCTCCTGTTCTGACGTGCAGCAATTTCTATGGGCAGAAACCCAAACTGTTTAAAAATAGAACAGGACAGTTTACTAAGGGGAGAGATATTAACAAGTGCAGAAAGGTATAAATATAGCATGTATCCCAGGCGTTCACTACAAGAGCTGGTACGAATGAATTTTAGACATTACATGTTACAGCTCAAACGAGTGAGATGCACCCTTTAATGCTGCATCTTACTGTGGAAGCTATGAGCACATAAAATATCTGACTAAAACAAGACGAGAAAGAATGTTGCTCATCACATCACCAAAATTGTTGAATAACACATTGAAAATTATCTAAGCAGATTTCGAGTCATCTAAAGCTCAAAACTTATACACATTTTTTTTAGGGAAAAAACTTACACATTAAGCATTTCCAGTGCAAAATTAACTTTTTATTGGTATTTTTTACTGAAATAACTAAACAGTATAATATCATCTGTGAAGCCAAGCAAAGTGAGTGTCAGTTTCATTAGAAATTTCTGGCGCATGCATATAAACCAGCACACAGATCTACACACAATCCATGTATGATTTCAAAAGAAAAAAAATCCTTTTCTGAAAAGCTAGAAGATATATACCATAGCACAATAAAAAAACACTCTTGAAATAAGAACCTACACCATGCCGCTGAGGTTTCAACCATAACATAGCATATGACACCATTTGTGAGGCTGACATTAGAACTTCTAATATATTAGTGCAACCTTATTTCATAATTTAGCTTAGAGATTGCATGCAAGTAATTCAGCAAGTATGACGGATTGGTAAAGTTGCAAGTAAAATTGACTAGCAATTATTATAAAAATATATATATTGCATGCATAAATTCAGCTTGTCGTTATAAACCATCTAAAAAACGTGTACTGTAAATCTGAAACTAATCCAAGTGTAATTGCTCGGTTGTGCACCTAGAAATTATGTGCATGGGCATCATGAGCAAATTATTCTTAATAGACAAATTATTGTGTATCATGAGCAACTAGGATAGTTTGAATTCAAACATAAAATTAACAAATCATTCTTAACAGAAAAAACAGTATGTTTCTCTAAGAGGGGAAAAAAGAACGCGAGGAACAGTGCATTGTGCTAAAACCTCAATAGGTGTCAACACTACAGTCCTGTCATTAATGCATCTACATAGCTATCAATAAAACATTAGACGAATAGTAGTATGAGATCATAAAATAGACCATCTGATAGATATGAATATCAATAATATAATTTCCATGAGTGAAAACAACCACTCGATGTGCAGTGAAGAAAATTCAGTGAAAAAGGAAAAGAGTTACTTTATCAGGCACATCAGGATCAGCACCACCCTCCAGTAAGCACTTATAGAAATCAGTTAAGCCTTCAGTTGCAGCAACTATTAAGGGGGTAAAAGTACCAACACCCTTAACATCAGCACCAGCCTAACAAAAAACAAATGCAGATACTTTCTCTAAATAAGCATGTCATGATTTGTACAATATTTAAAACTTAAATATCCACCAAGTTTTGCCTTCTAAAGAGGAGTTCAATAATGTAATTTCAGTTTGGATTTGAAGAACAAGGTATATCACCTCAATCAAAAGCTTACAACATTTCAGTGAGCGACCCATCATCGCAGCAATGAGAGGTGTACAAACTGTAGAGAATGTCTTGTTACACTAATAAGACAATTAAGAAAAATTAGTGCCCATACATGTCGAAAGTAGAAGATGGTTTGCGGACAAAGAAAGAGGTATAAAAAGAATATCAAACCATGTCACCAAAATCACAAGTAAGTTTGCAGATATATAGGTACCATGCAAAAGCACATAAATCATATAAAGCATAGTTATCAGACCCAACACGATCGTATACTCAGCCCTGGATCACTGGGTCACCAGTTGGACCACATGTTTTGTTTTAGATATTTTTTGTATATCTGACAGACAAAAGAACACATACATTTATACACAGTTAAATTCCAGTGCAGGTATGTGATTTACAAATCACATTTACTCTAACCTATCATATAAGAACAATAAAAAAACCTTTAAATTTATCACTGTCTTGGTATTTGGGTACAATAAATGCAGATTAATCAGTTTCCTCTTATTCTTTCACTATAATACTACTCCCTCCGTCCCACTCACTAAGGCGCGCACGCATTTTAAAATTCAACTCTTCAAATATTTGAACAACAAATAGTTTATTGTAAATTAAATTTTATTTGATGAAAATAATATCATTGGATTGTCATTTAAATTTACTTTCATATGATTATGATTTTGTTGCTACAAATATTATAGTATATGAGAAATTTAAAGTCAAAGATTAGTCTTAAAGACCATGCCAAGTTTGACCGCGCCTTAGTGAGTGGGACAGAGGGAGTACTATTATGTCACAATAGCACATGCGGCACAGTTGGCAAGGCAGGCAACTGAATGCAAGCAGGGCATGCATTCAAACCGATCTATACGCATTTTTTTTGCAATTTTACGCAACAGAGGGTAGTTTGCGCCAGTCTGATCATAGATGGTTCACATAAAAAACAGTAATTTAACCAGTATTTTACTGATTCAACATGGACCGATTGCTTGAACTATCCGATTGGCTGGAGCAGACCCACCAAGGCTCTTGGTCCCGCTTTTTCTGGTCAAACTGCTGGTCCGATCTGGATTTTCTAACTGTAGCAGCAAGTCAAGAAATGCTTCACCCAGGTCACTCCACCGAAGTTGCACTTCCTCTGTCCCCATTATTAAGCCAAAATTTATTATCCTGTCTTCCAACATCTCAACTCCTTGATGCAACCAATTGCTAATAAGCAAGCCTTCCATCAGATGGAGGGCAGGGCCGTCGTAAACGTCAACAAAGACCTCAATGTTATGCAGCAGTTGAGTACCTCCTCTAGTCTCAAAGGCCTTGACATTGCACTATAAATAGCTTTCTTTTTAGTTCATCCATATTTACAACTAAATAATTGTTTTGTTTGGAGTTGAAAATACTCATTCCATCCAAATGACCTGAATTTTTTTCATCGCTGGCATTCCTTTCAGGGTAAGAAATTGATTGCTTATGACATTTACAGCAATAGACATTTTCTATCAGATCAAACAACAAACCAAAAGCCTGTGTGCAATATATAATAAACCAAACCAACAACTTCAGTCTGTACACAGCCTGGCAAACCACTACCAAGTATAGAGTATAGACCAATCTTACATGAATGTAGATGAAATTAAAATATATTATCTCGTAGCATGAACTATTTTAATGTAAGCGGCAAGCAAGGGAAGAAAAGCATATAACAAAGCTTACATCTGCATGGTGGTCCAACAAAATCTTCATACAACCATCCTGACTTTTTGAGGCAGCAACATGCAGTGGTGTCCCATGGTCAGAAGATGAATCAACATTAGCACCTTTCACCAGTAAGACCTTTACTATCTCGCAATGTCCTGAATTAGAAATATTGAGTATCCATTAGTGTAAGTGTGTAACGATGTAGAATATATAGCAAGCTATTTGTCACTGCAACAGTTTTATTGGTGAAATCTAGTAACTTTATTACCTATACAGAGACAATACCTTTTTCCCACCTAATGTCCATTTTGAACCGTGTTTTAACTGATATCTTCTGTGCCAGGAGAAATAACAAATGGGCCCGTGCTCACATGTTTTGACAACTAGTGATGAGAGCAACAGTTACAATACTAATATAAGTTGTTAGCTCCCCGAATTAGTAATAGTTGCCATCAACTATAACCCAACAAGTACTGGTTAAGTTGTTAAATGCATTATTGTTTAGCTTCAGCTAACTAATACTAGTTACTCTCTAACAACATGCATAAGCTTCCCCAACTTATCAAATAGTAAAAATGTATGTAACAGTACAAATTCTGTCAAAGATTTAGAGTTGACAACAATGAAAGACAGTTAGCAGGCAACCTTAGGTGCCACCTCATCCAGGTAATAGTTGTTCTGTGATTAGACATACATAGCTGCCACTCGAAAAAAAAAAAAGAACAAGAACATATCTATTACATCTCTAACATGCCCAGCACATATCATTATGCTCATTGTATAGAACACAACTGTGTACATGAATGCTAAACAGGTACTTGTGAAGGATACGTGATCATTTCAAAAAACAAAAGATAGCAAC
Source organism: Oryza sativa Japonica Group (assembly GCF_034140825.1). Classification (NCBI taxonomy): domain Eukaryota; kingdom Viridiplantae; phylum Streptophyta; class Magnoliopsida; order Poales; family Poaceae; genus Oryza; species Oryza sativa. The sequence goes on from NC_089036.1 coordinate 17,714,109, forward strand.
TTCAATGCTCCTCCTACTCTTTCTAATCTATTTCAATTCTCTTATTCCCTTTTCTTTGGCTCACAAAAACACATTAGCGACAAGGGGGGAAGGGGAATATGAAAGGAAATGATGGCATCCCCAGCTAAAAATGGAAGATGAAGAAATGCAAAAGGGCCATAAAAGATTAGAAGAAGTTTAGCACTAGAGTGCTAAAATACTAGTGGGAGTGATATTAGTAGCATAATAATTAGCATAACCATTTATAACAATATTACATGGGTCATTTCCTATTCCGAATTTATAATGGATAACCTACATTTTTTGCAACTTTCATTATTTGCAGTTCTCCTAACAATAAAAAATAATATAAAAAACAGTGTTGTGCAGCCATGCACATATAAAATAAAGGAAATGCATTGAGAGGGACCTTGTTCAACTGCTAGATGGAGAGGGGTACACCCTTTTTCATTTGGCTTATCTGGATTTGCACCATGATCAAGAAGATAGCTCACAGTATCCACAATCCCACCATAAATTGCATAACCAAGAGGCGTAGCGCCTATTGGAATCATTGAAAAAAAAATCAGATTTCTTGTAACAAGCAAAAGAAAATCCACACTGATCATTTTTCAGATTGCCTTGTGAAAGTATAGGATAGTAGATTTCCTGACATGTGGTAAAACAAAAGTGCATACTTTTAATTTCAGCTTGATAAGCGCCAAAAGAACAAAACTAAAATAATAAGTTTTTAAAGATGATTCATCAGAATTAAGAAATTACCTGCTCAATTTAATTACCTCATCGAGTTGCGTTATGCCTGTAACAGTACTAGTAACTCTTTCGGTTGAACTATGCACGTCAAAGTAACGTAAATCCAACTAACCCCAAACTCCGAGAATCGACTGTACGGCTGTAGTGTTTGCAAAGCCTCCAACTCACGGAGGCGCAACTAAGACCTCAATCTATAAAAAAAAATTTAAAAAAAAAGGGAAAAAAACGGGGATTCCTCTTCCACAAAACGAGGAGGCGAAGAGATCACCTAACTCATCGGCGGCGTCGATGTCCACCTGGAGCTCCTCGACCATGTACGCGCACATCGCGGTCCTCCCGTAGCGGGCGGCTTGGTGCAGAGCCCCAGCGCCGCGGTTCTTCACGGCCTCCACCGCCTCCTTGAGCCGCCCCTTCCCGCCGTCCAGCATACGAGCAAACTCTGCGAGCGGATCGGGGATAAAGGAAAAAAAAACACACATCCCAACCCCCAAATCAGCTCCCGATCGAGCACCAAAACGCAGCTAAACCATGCAATCCAAAAAGGGATTAAAAAAAACAGCGAAAAAGCAGCGGAGGAAGGGGCCCGGCCGGCGGAGCGAGCACGCACTCTTGAAGGCGGGGAGGTCGCCGGCGGCCGCCGACTGGATGAGCAGCTGCTGCGGTACGCCGGGGCCTGCAAGGGGAGGGAGAAGGAGGAATGGTTAGCCCGCGGGCAGGTAGGTGAAGCTAGGGTTTCGGGCTGCTTGCTCACCCAGTACGAAATGCGGCGCCATGGCGGTGGGTTTTTTGGGAGAGTGAGGCGGGAAGGCGAAGCTGCGGAAGTGGGGGTGGAAATGAGGGGAGCCACTGGCAGACGGGGGGAGGTAGCAAGTAGCAACGCGTGGACTGCCAAATAGACGGAGGAAAATAAGACATTTTTATTGCTGAAACCGAACTTAGATCTTGTAATAGACTAGACCTATCTCGGAAGTGTCTCCCTCCACATCTATGAATTATCACTTAACCCTAGCGTTATTTTCCTCTATAAATAGCTTTGTACATCCTCAAAAACAATTGGATTTTGTTTAATTGAATTTTGCCAAGTGTCATTCACCTTGTCTCTAGTCCTCGTTCGATTAGTCGGCGACTATAGATTCATAGCCCCCAATAGTTGGTGTGTTGATTTGCCAGGTCGATTAGATCTACCACGTCAATCGCAACTATTTCTTTGTGCTAATTACCTATTCGCAATTTTTAGATTACATCTTATCTTGTTCTTACAGTGTTCTCTCGTTTGCATTGCAGGGATCATCAACCGCGCGTCACGGTTGGTACGACATCGTTTGTGGTGTAGCGATTGCACGGCGTTCTGGACTTGTTCTTGTTAGTAGCCACGTCGCAAATGTCGCACTCGATCAAAGCGAGATTTATCCCTTCACCAGAAGATCGGGCCACGAGAGATAGTGTCATCAGTTGGTATTAGAGCTTCAGTTACCTGGTGAGGAATTTAGTTTTGTAATTTTTTCCCCATCATCCACTATATAGCCACACCACTTTTCCATTGGCCAAACCATAGATTTATGCCTTGCGATTATCACAGTTTGCGATATTGAATTTTCGTCCCTCGTCGTGTCGAAAGTGCTGGTTTTAGTTTAGATTTGTCTTAGTTTGAGTTTGCATCTGGATCGTCGTCGTCTCGGACTCCCGATTGAATTGCAGTGTCTATCGTAGTTGTCCTCATGTTGGATCAGTTTTGTGTCGTTGAATTCTAGTCCATGGTCGTGTGTAGTGCTGGCTTCGTTTAGTTCTTAGTTCTGGTTTGAGTTTTACTTTTGATCGATTGTGTCGTTGTCCTTGTTCGGCCGTGTATAGTTCTTTTTCCAAAAAAAAATTAAAGTATACGGACACACATTCGAAGTATTAAACGTAGACTAATAACAAAACAAATTGTAGATTCTATTAAGCCTAATTAAGCCTAATTAATTCGTCATTAGCAAATGTTTATTGTAGCACCACATTGTCAAATCATGGCGTAATTAGGCTCAAAAAATTCGTCTCGCAATTTACATGCAAACTGTGCAATTGTTTTTTTTTCTCCACATTTAATGCTTCGTGCATGTGTCTAAACATTTGATGTGACGGAATTTTTAGAAGTTTAAAGCGAACTAAACACAGCCGAACTTGAAAAGACACTTTGTTCACGGTGGACAGTGCTACGTGGCCTTTGAACTGATCTATAAAATCTGGACACACAAAAATACTCCCTCCGTTCCAATGGGCCCCGTTTAGCACAGCTCTAACTCCCAACTCCAACTTACCTAGAGTTGGAGCTGTGCCAAACGGTACATACTCTATTTTTTGGAGCGGAATTGGTAAAGCTGCGCCACAAATTTGTACTACGGGGGTAGAGCTGGGTTTTTACTGCTCTACAGCTCCACTCCACCCTAAAAGACCCACTACCCTTTAATTTTTTGATGTATTTATACAAAAATGCCACTAAACTACCCCTAAACTCCTCCTCCTCCTCCCATTCTCTCTCCTCCCATCCTCCCATCCTCCCATCATCTCCGGTGAGATCCGGTGGCAACCGACGGTGGGCGGGCTGGCGGCGGCGACGCACGGCCTCGACGGCGGCGCGCGGGCTGACCGGTGGCGGTGTCGGCGTCGAGTGTTGGCGGTGGCGGTGCCCAGGCTGACGGCGGGGTGATGCCAACCAAGTGTTCGACGAAATGACTACAAGGGATGTGGTGGTGTGGAGCTAACAAGTCTAGCCAAACACTTTCAAACCCACCTCAGCTCCTATACGAGCTAGCTTCCACTGGAGTTAGAATTTAGAGTTGGGAGTTGGAGTTTGTAGCTCTACCAAATGGGGCCGTAGCAATCCTATGACTATGAATCCCATCTTAAATTGCTACATATTGGGAGAGTAGTTAGAGTGTTTTTGGGACTTTTAAAAATAAAATCAAATAGTTTTATTTCCACATATGAGCAAACACCAGCACACTAGAAAAATATATACTTCCATCCATGTATAACATTGTTGACTTTTAACAAACATTTAACCATAAATTTATTTATTTATTTATAAATATGTAAAATATAAGTCATGTTTATCCTACCTTTAATAGTAAAACAAATTAGAAGAAAATAAGCAAATATAAGTTAGGTTTAAACTGCCTTTAATAGTGAATTCTTAGAGTACTATTATTCAAATTTTTGTGTGAATATTAAAATATATATAAGTTAAATTACCTTTAATAGTAAAACAAATCAGAACAAAATAAATAAATTACATAAATTTTTAATAGTAAGACGAAATGGTCAAAAGAGTCGATGGTGTTATACGTTAAGTTAGATACCGGAGGAAGGGATATTAGGGTTTAGGGTGACAAGTTATACCAGAGGTTTTTTTGCCCACAGCAAGACAGTTTATTTTGAGAGCAAGTTCCAAAAGGGTTCATTTTCTTAAATTTTATTTGAAAAAAGGTTCAAGAAAATGTGACTACGGCTCTTCGAAATGATCCGTATATATAGTCACCTAATCACTATATGGATCTGCTCGTTTTTATAGTTCAGTTGTGCATAACCTAGAGGTCAACCAATATTTATGCATACTAAAATCTTCGTGCGGCAATATGCAAATATATTCATGTTGGAATGTCACTCTTGATCCTCTCTACCGGTCTACTCTCGTCTCGGCTTACAAATAACTGTCGATAGAACCATGTATACAGCGTCTCGGCTTACGAATAACTGTGTACACAGCCAGGCTGTAACCTATCTTGTCGGTTGCTTTTTCAGGAAACTGAAACTGGCCGGTTTGCCGATTTTGATTTTATACCATGTAAAGCGACGATCACCAGTTTTCCGGAACCATACAAGTGAGGTGAGCGCACGCTGCGAAACGAAACGATCATTTGATTGAGGAGCCGCACGTCAGGCTATACAACGTCAAGATTAAAGAAGGTAGTAACACAGAATGTACAAAGGTGCCTGTCTGCCCGTATTAGTTCAGGATCTAAACCGGAGTCTTCCTGTGAGCCAGCTACTTTCATTCTACCATTTTTCACATTCATATTGATGCTAATGAATCTAAATAGATATATATGTCTAGATTCATTAGCATCAATATGAATGTGGAAATGCTAGAATGACTTACATTGTGAAACGGAGGGAGTACCTTACCTCCGAGGCAACCCACCGACTTTCTTCAGAGACGAAACTTTGGTAAGAGTCGTTGAGCTTGTTCAGTTGTTTAGGAACTATTTACAAGACCAGGTGGGGTATTTCACAAAACGGCCTTTGCAACAGCGCTACGCTGGCAGATTATCTTATGATTTTCTTCTGAGAAGATGGCAATCCAATACCCACTTTGGCAGCATGAGATATCTTCAAGGATTCGAAAGATTTCCTGCATCAGAGTTATGATAATCACTATGGTGTAATGGAATGTTAATGCATGGTCTGTGTTCTTGAGGACCTAAATAGGAGAACAGTCATATAGAGATAACAAGGTTTTACCCAAAAAATATTAGGCAGCTGCCATATGTATGTTTAAAAACGATATTTTGTTGTGGATTTTGTTCTCTTTTTGAGCAAATTTACCCGTTGTGAACTAGAACTTTCAACAATCAATGTAAAGAAAGATAAGTATGCTACCTTAATGCTTCTGCAATCTCATCACTTGCTGGATCCAATTTGAGTCCATCAAAAAACGCATCACATGCCTTTTCAAAGTCCTGAATACAGAGGGTCCAGAAGCATTTCGTCAATACATGCTGGCAAATATGGGGGTAGCAAGACAATATGTACTGGAATATTCACCTTCAGTAACATTTGAGCAGCACCTTCCAGATAGCATGCCTTCGACCAGTCAGAATGCATCAACCTGCAAATTTGAGCATCCTGCAATGCATTGACCCCTGCACCCATCTTAAGCCAGCAAAGGCTCCTATTTGAGAATAGGGTTGCATCATGCGGGCAGATATCTGTTAGCTACAACAACAAACCAAATCGACAATCACCACATTTGTTAATTGCTACCACTTGCATATCATACAAAAATTCCCACTTGCATGCAATGTTTCCATGTTAGGCTGCTTAGCCAGATGTGGCTATCTGATATTTAATTTCCAACTCAATAGTGTGCAGATCTGTAGACATATCCATCCAAACCACATAGATTTCTTCCAAAATCCATACCATTAGAATGGTCTACTTGTTTCAGATTTTTTTTACAAGAGGTACAGTTTGGTGTGATAATAATTGAGGTTTTGTACCAAATCTAGATGACCTCTATTGAGATTTTATAGGAGTGTTGACAAGAACATTTATGTACCACATTTCATATAGGAAATGCAGAACAAGAAGTAACCACTGAATCATTATAACGATGACAGTTCTCATTAGCAGCCCATGCAGGAGAGCAGAACATTGATTTCTCCACATGAATGTGAATTTATTAACACAAAGAACTGTAAACCGAAGCAGCAAAGGAACATACAAATAGAGGCACTGTACTAATATCTAATTCATGCTAGGGACTCAAAATGATGCATAAACATATATTATGAACTGACAGTATCGAAATGATTAATCATTTTATGAGTAGTACAAGAACATAGTGCGATAAAATACCCTAGTATAGAGCTTCATTGCAGTAATGTAATCTTGTCTCCTGTATGCCTCACTTGCTGCTAACTTCATATCAGCTGGACTCATTTTGTACATAGGGTCATCCTGGAATGTTGAAACAGGTTATTTGTCATAGACTAAGGGGGTGAGGGCATGCCACATGAGTGTGATGAAGACAATAGTTACACAGATTTGTTTGAGAAAGATATGAAAAGAATACCACATGGATCATGGATGTGAAGATAATAATTAGGAGACTGGAAACTGTAACGTTTCCAGTTTTGCACCCAACATGTTCACATAAAACCTAATGATTTCTGTGTATAGAATGAAGCTGAGAAAAAAAAAATCCAAAACTTAAACTGAACTGTTTAGACAAAAAAAAAAACTGATCTGCACAATTTATACCCAAACTAGATGAGTACAGATAGCGCGGCTTTGTTTGGTTCCAACAAAACCAAGAGTTCGTGATACACCATACCACCCTTGCCAAAAAGAGAAGGCAGAATGAAAAGGCACCACTTAAAGTAGCAAGCAATTGATAAGGCAGAACAAAAAAATATTGAGATATATCAAATTGACATTCTTTTCTATTATTGTTACTAGACCCTTGCATCCAAAAAGAATATTCTACATCATTTTCAGTCAACCAATTATGATGCATCCGAATTAGTGGAAGTGGAATTGTGTGCATGCATTGGAGAAATCTTAAGAGTAGGAAATATCCTAATGCAAATGATAAACTTATTAGAATATGGCAATGATGCTTCAGATCATACCTCCACCGATGGACACGATTTCACATAACTAATTACCCCATCAACACTCCAGTCACACACAGATGGAATACGAGAAGTTACGGGAAGTAAGATCTCAACATCTTTCCTCCTATTGTTATATGCAGCGAGTTCTATTGGAAGGTGGCCGAACTGTTAAGAATAAAACAAAGAAAAAAATTAGCTATAGCATTTGCAAAGGCTATGCCAATTAATTCTAATATCGAACATTACAGTGCAAATTAGGGGTAGTACCAGAGAAATGAAATTATGCCTCACAACACCTTCATTGTGAATAACATGCATGTGGTAGCTAAATCGAAAAGAAAAACTTACTTCATCTGGAACATTAGGATCTGCACCAGCCTCCAGTAAGCACTTATAGAAGTCAGTTTGCCCGTTGTTTGCAGCAGTTATTAAGGGAGTTACCGTACCAACACCCTTCACATCAGCACCAGCCTGATACAGAAAATATTGTAGGTGCATCATCTAAATAAGAATGCCATGATTTGTATAAATTTTGGAATTGAAGTATTCATCCTACTCAAAAGTTCACAACATCCAATACCTTAAGCAGAAGCACAACACATTTCAGCGAGCCAGCATTGAGAGCCATGATGAGAGGTGTAAACACAGGTTTGAGTAGCTTGTTAAACTGAGAAGAAACATTGAAAAACACTATGATTAAATGATGGTAAGTTGGCAGACTTTTTTTTTTTGGGTCGAGAGTTGAGGGGTGAAAGGATTGGTAGTGGCAAGTCCAGAATGTTTCATACTCCATGTAAGCTCCACTTAGTATTAAGGTATTCAACAAAAATGATCTGGTCCCTGTTTTTAATGGTGCACCAGTAAAGTTTCAAGCTAAATACATGATAAGAACACTTTTATGCGATGAATCGCTTTTGAAATAGGCTTATTACAGTCCTGGGCCAAAGATAGACAATATCCCAAGCATGGACTCGATTATTTTTTTACAGTCCACATCTGAATTCACACCATGCCACATTCTGCATGCTCAATCAGTGGTAAAACTCTATGTTCAGGCGGAGTCAAGACTAAATTTAACCAAGCGTAGCACTATAATTAAAAGAATACTAATTATAAAAGAATATTGGTTTAAGTCGTTAAGAATACAGGATATGTTCCTTTTGTTTCCTTTTAAGGATTCTAATCAAAGAGGTAGTGCGACTTTTCTTCGTGGGTCATCATTTAGTGTCAATCCATCATTACAATTTTTTACCATCTCAAGTACTCTATGCAGACCTCCCAAAAAAAAATGTACTCTATGCAGACAACGAAAAACAAAAAATTAGGCAATGACTGGATAGACCTTATTAATGGTCTCTGTCAGTGAGACCATAGTTGCAGCCCCTTGTTATTTTCTTCACCAATTAAAACATTACCATTCCTAATGTACTGACCACTTATAAGTTGCGTTTTCTTTTCAGTTCCCCCTCCCCTCTCCTTATATATATGGACAATTGAACGCGAACAAGTTTCCTAGCAATTTGCATTGGGTTCAAATCATTGTACATACTTCTGAACATTCCTTAGTATTTCCAGGCTATTGGCATTTGGTGTTTTGTTATATATGAAATGGATCAAGAAAAAAGTTATATTCAGAACAAATCAGTTTTCACTGCCAAACAAAGCATGTTTCATAATTGACCAAACTAACATTGTCCACAAACAGTTTTGGTCAGCATGGAAAGTCAGTTTTTGAGTACACCTACCAAGAGAATCAACCGAAGTCGCATGAATAAAAGATGCCACGAGAGAGAAGTAGTGGAAAATAATCTAGTAGCTTTGACTATTATTCTGAACATTAGTAGCAAGCATAGAAAAACATCTAACATACATCTGCATGGTGGTCCAACAAAATCTTCATCACACCATCCTGCTGGCAGAAAGCAGAAAGATGCAGTGGTGTCCCATGAGAAGAAAATGAGTCAACATGAGCACCTCTTGAGAGTAAGATTTTTGCTATTTCACACTCTCCTGAAACCAGAAATATACATGTAATAGATAATTAGATATTATATACATACAGAACAATCCATAATATCCAACAATTTATTTGCATAATACAACTATCCAGCACATGCTAGAGACAATCATCACCGGTAGGTTCCCATCGAACATCCACACACAGCTGGAGTGAAATACATGAGTGCTGGAGATATTTGATCAGGAGGAGACAGAATATACAATTAATACATCTACATCTTTGAACATTTAACAAATTTTGTACAGGAGTAGAACCCATGATCTAACAGTGGAGGGCCCACTAGTTCTTTAATGTATCTAAACATTGCAATATGTGAAAAGGGGACAAGATCATTTAGTGTGTACATGTAAACCATCTTTGGACTCCAATATGTTGATATGCTCTCATGCCCAACATCAGAGTGGGAAACATATTCACTTCGTAAGTTAGCTCAGGAGATAATATAATGCACACATGGAGGACAAACCCCAAAGATGCAATTACACCATATTGATGCAATTACATAACAGTGTCACTCATTTATAGATGCATTAGCAACCATGTCAGTTTAAATAATAACTGAAACCAAATTGATTATTTTGCATGATAGGGACATGCTAAATTAGTTCTGGACATTTATATATGTTGAATTGATTACAGTACTCGGTAGAGTACAAGTTTTAAACCTTTCGTCAAATTCAGAGCAGAGAAACATAAATCACAATACTACATATACTTCCTCTGTTTCACAATATAAGTCATTTTAGCATTTCCCACATTCATATTGATGTTAATGAATTTAAATAGATATATATGTCTAGATTCATTAACATCAATATGAATGTGGGAAATGCTAGAATGACTTACATTGTGAAACGGAGGGAGTACAATACATAGCATCATAGTATAAGTATTGGCTTTTTAATTTCAAACAACACTGACTGAACAACTAAGTACTAACACAAAATAAATATGGTAGCTCTGCACGGTTGAATGAACACTGTCCTATCCATGAAATGTTGATAACATATTTTCAGACTTGAATGACCACAATTAAACAACTTGTTCTTGTCCAGCAAGATATCTCACAATCTGTTGCAAATTTCATTATCTACAACCCTCCGGTATAGAAACAAAACTCTTAAAGCAGTGTCCTGCATGCATATGATAATAGATATGTATTCAATGTGCATATAAGTGGGCCTTTAATAGCTGCCACATGGAGAGGTGTATATCCTTTATTATCAGGCTTATCTGGATTGGAACCATGGTCAAGAAGATACTTCACACCATCGATGGAACGACCACGAACTGCATAAGCCAGAGGTGTATCGCCTACAGAAAGCATCAAAAGAAGTTTAACAAAATAGAGACTCATACAAAAAACAACAGAAAAATGCATGCTAAGGTTTTTGCTAAGCCCTCAAGAGAATGTTTTTATATACCTAATTAAATATGTTCCAGTCTCTAAATACACATCATAAGTATATACACCAATCCAATGTAGCGTGGCTTCAACTCGTTGGTTAGTATTGGGGCCTGGATGATTTGGAAACACTGTAACGATTATGTGTTCAACGGTGCGCAGCCAAATGTTCAAAGGGTCTTGTATCTAGCCAGTAAAGAAGCTTAACTATGGAGTTTGGTCGGCGCTAGAAGTCTGGTGCAGCTAGCTGCAGGTTAATCCTTACGCTAGGGAGTTTTGGGATGTATGTGCCCTGTATATGTGGGGTGTGTGTGTGTGTTGTTTTATGAAATCTTCTCTCTTAATGCAATGATATGCAACTCCCCTGCGTATTCGAGAAAAAACTATCTACACTTGACAATTGCACATTCAGATTTACAGGAGAATGTAAGATATCAGTTTCCTTCAGTACATCAAAATATCCTGGACTCCTGGTGCCTATAAACACTTCATTAATTTGATGAGTATCATCAGCACAAATTATATTGTGGGATGTCCAGCTCAATAAGAATAAATAAACTTAAAACAGTAGGAAAACAAGGATAGAGTTGCCTATGTGCAGATAATCACACAGTCCATGTATAATTCACCCTAGGCAAGGTGCATGTTTTTGTGAGGCAATATTATGTTAATATGTTTCTTTTTTTTAATATCAAACAAGAAGATATTACCAACTGAACAATCAGATAACCAGTTGTGGTTGGCACAGAAGAAATTAAAAGGTTATTGTCGAGTTAAAACCCAAAATCATAATCAAGAAGTTGCCAGTTGCCACTAAACCTAAAGCAAGCTATTTCTGATGGTACAGTGCACACAGACAAAAATGTGATAAGCTGCATTCCTTGAAAGGTCTTTGTATATAGAAAGAAGTGTATAGAATGATAGAAATTCCTTTCTGAGGTAAATTGATGAAAATTAGCAGCAATGGTTTTTCCAATGAAGTGGTTCTGCATTAAAATAGTAAAATATGTCATGATGGATTGATGGTAGCCTGGTACAAATGAAAATCATAAACATTAGCATGATTTTACAGCATGAGGTTGTGTCATGTACGTTTCCTAGTAAGGGCCTAGTTTTACATAGTTTAATTTTTAAATTTCTCAGAAGATAAATATAGGGACTGAAATGGAATTCACATTCAGCATATAAGCTGAGTTTACCAAGTAGTCCTTGTGTAATATTTTAGTTATGGCTAATCGAGAGCAGCTTCTACCAAAGTTGTAAAATATGTATGCCAAAATAGGAGAGACACCAACATGAAAACCATTACTCTACATGGCTGTTCATCATGCATATCATATTAAGCCCAATTCGTTGGGCATTTACATGCATGCAAGTGATTGATGTTCATTTCAATACTAGAGAATAATTAACCAAATATTTTCAATATCTGTGCACAATCCCATTCCCATCTAGAGGAAAACAAAACCGACAGCATGAAGCAATCGTAATCCTCAACGAGGTAATCCACATTAGTCATCACAATAAAGCATGCCATGAACAAAGCACACAGAAAAAAAAAACTCAACTGATGATGCCATCGTGCGTGCTGTGAAATCCAACAGGCCCAAAAATTCACCCAGGTGCTACAGAACGACTAGATAAACCTAGGGTATCGCACGAGGAGTCAGCGGCGGAGAGATGGGTAACCTGAATCGTCGGCGGCGTCGACGTCCACCTGGAGCTCCTCGACCAGGTACGAGCACACCGCGAGCATCCCGCGGCCGGAGGAGACGTGCAGCGCCCCGGCGCCCCGGTCCCTCACCCCCTCCACCGTCTCCCGGAGGCGGCCCTTCCCGCCGTCCAGCTTGCCCGCGATCCCTGCGCGCGCGACGACGACGACGACGGCATCGATCAATCGGAGAGATCGATCAGCCCCGGCCCCCCGGTAGCTCAACCAAACGCAAAACCGACAAGCAGCAGGAGAAGACGGGAGGGGAGTAGCTTGGCTTACTCTTGAAGGCGGCGAGGTCGCCGTCCGCCGCTGCCTGGAGGAGCCGCCGCGTCGGCGCCCGGGGATCTGCGCGAGAGGCCGAGTAAGGTGGCTAGGAATCGGGTGCTAGTGCTAGCCGAGCGGAGCGGAGATAGGGTTGGGGGGGGAATCGAATCGATCGCTTACCGCTGGGGAGAGGCGGCGCCATGGCTGGGCTCCCGGAACGTGGAATGATGGCGGAGTGGAGTGGCAATGCTAATGCTAGCGAGAGGAGGTCCTCTGCCTAGGGTCTATGTATATGTAGGCGCACGGCGGGGAGGGGGAGGGGGAGGGGTCGCGTTGGGTTTCGGGACATCGGGTCGGTGGGGGGACGGGCGGGGAGTTCAATCTGCGTGCGCCGACCGACCGAATTGGCTCGGGCACACAGGGGGGAGCGTACAGGTGGAGTGCAGTGTGGTTTGGGCCTTTGGGCGTTTGGAGTTGGACTGCGCGGCCGTGTTGTGCAGTGTGGTGGAGTCGTCGACGAACTCGGGTGCCAACAAGGTGTGTTAATAAAAGTTTTTTTCTTTATTTGTGAGTGGAATTTTTTCTTTCTTTTTTTAGTGGATTATTTTCTTTGTAAGACAGTTCAAACGTACACATTCTTGTGTATCAAGTTTCATTAGCCTATATGACATTTTAAATAGAGTTAAACTCAAATAAAACATGCATTGATAATGGGACAATATAAACAGGAAAGCGATGTAAAAATAATAAAAAGCAAAAGTACGAATTAATTAGTTAATTCATAAAAATGCAAAATAGGAAGGGGTTTGATATGGGGAAAAGTTAGGAGATTTTTTAGAACATGCCACTCAATTCGCACCACCTTTAGGATTTGCCATTCAATTCGCAACACTTTCAGAATATATCACTGAGCACGCGAATTGTTTCATTCCGTGGCACTCCATCTCTCCGAAGTTACACGTCATCGCCCATCCGTATCGCATCGCCCGTTGCGTCATCTTGCCATTGCCGGTGTAGGGGAGGAAGGCCGCCGTTGTGGGGAGGAGGAGCTTGGCTAGCGTTGGGGAGAAAGAGCTCGCCATTCCGGTGCGGGGAGAAAGAGCTCGCCAGCATGTGCGGAGGAGAAGCTTGTCGACGTGGGGAAGAGGACCTCCGCCAGTGCAGGAAGAAGAACTCGTTGGTAGATGTGGGGAGGAGGAGCTTCGCCAGCGCGGGAAGGAAGAGCTCGCCGGCATGTGCGGGGAAGAAGTTTGCCGGCATGGGGAGGAGGAGCTCCGCCGGCGTTGGGGAGGAGCTGGCGTGGGGAGAAAGAAGAACTCGCCGGCGTGGGAGATGAACTCGTCAGTGGCGCCCAGATGACTTAGATGAACTTCGTGACAGGGGCAAGCGATGGCGCTCGGCTTCAAAGGGACAAGGTGTCACGGAATGAAACATTTCGCGTGCTCAGTGACATGTTCTTAAAATAATGTTACGAATTGAGTGGCAAATCCTAAAGGTGGTGCGTATTGAGTGGTATATTCTAAAAATTCTCAAAAATCAGATTTAGCCCCCTGGGGGTAACTCCTAAAACAATAGAGAATGCAATTCCATAACTCACTGCCAAGCAATTGATTAAAAGTAATAAACAATATCAATAATCAATAACAACAAATACGGTGAATAATTATAAATACCAGCAATATAAGACCTTAAACGCAAGGTAAATTTTTTTTGACGGAAGACGCAAGGTAAATTTTGATACACGACATTACGACTTCATGGTTTAGCTGTAGAATACTACACAAAATCATTTTTGAGGAACACCCTCTGTAAATATGGTTATTTGCCAGAAAACACTGTGCTCATTAAATTAGTGTTTTCATGCTAACGAGACAAGAGGAAGCCCACTTAATTTGTTACACGGTTTGACCAAATTGCTACTTCATATTTTGCTTAAGTTCGCTGCATCTGTCTGCTTGTTACAACCCAAGGTTTCCATCCTGAACCCAATGCTCACCTTGTGCTGACGTTGCCGCCACCGCCACCACTCTCTTCGTCGCACCGACCAACCCTGTCGTCGAGATGCAAGGCTGAGCTCATGTTTCGTGGGAGACTAACCTGCAGTCATGGAATCTGTGATAGAGCCGGTGCATCTAAAATGGTTGCTCAAATGGTAAGTTCGATTTTCCGTGATTCTACACATGAAGGCGATTTGGTCACGTCATGTAACAAAGTGGGCATCTCTCTCGTCTGGTCAGCATGAGGGGTATATATGTTTTCCTTTTCCTTTTTGAAAAATCCAGGGGTTTAGGCACGGAATCTATCTATCTATTATATTACTAAAGGAATAGAAAAATGAGCCTCCACGTTCGCTCTCATAGCCTAGAAATTCTCACATTAATCGGAGAAAAAGAAAAAGCAGAGTCCATATAGAAATACAATTTAGAAATAGTTGAAATTCGGAATTAAAAAATAAGGAATATTAGAAAAGGAGACTAGAGTAAATATATAAATACAATTTAGAAATAACTGAAATTCGGAATTAAAAAATAAAAAATATTAGAAGAGGAGACTAGAGTCCATATAGAAATACAATTAGAAAATAACTGACATTCGGAATTAAAAATAAGGAATATTAGAAGTAGAGTCCATATAGAAATACAATTAGGAAATAATATAAATTCGAAACTAAAAATAAGGAATATTAGAAGTAGAGTATAGAGTCCATATAGAAATATAATTAGGAAATAATATAAATTCGAAACTAAAAATAAGGAATATTAAAAGTAGAGTATAGAGTCCATATAGAAATACAATTAAGAAAAAAATAGAAATTCGGAATTAAAAAAATAAGGAATATTAGAAGTAGAGTACAGAGTCCATATAGGAATTTAAAACTAACTAAAATTCAGAATAAACATAATAAAATTAAAAGTAGAGTTTAGAGTCCATATAAAAAATACAATTTACAAATAACTAAAATTCAAAACTAAGAAAAACATGGGAAAAAGAGTTTAAAGTCAATATAGGAATACAATTTAGAAGTAACTGAAATTTGAAAATAAAAATTAAAGAATATTGATATATGAGTTTATATAGAAATACAATTTAGAAATAGCTAAAATTCGGAATTAAAAAATAAGAAATATTAGAAGAGGAGACTAGAGTCCATATAGAAATACAATTAGGAAATAACTGAAATTCGAAATTAAAAATAAGGAATATTGGAAGTAGAGTATAGAGTCCATATAGAAATATAATTTAGAAATAGTTGAAATTCAGAATTAAAAAAATAAGGAATATTAGAAGATGAGACTAGAGTCCATATAAAAATACAATTAGGAAATAACTGAAATTTAGAATTAAAAATAAGGAATGTTGGAAGTAGAGTATAGAGTCCATATAGAAATACAATTAGGAAATAATAGAAATTCGGAATTAAAAATAAGGGAAATTAGAAGTAGTGTGTAGAGTCCATACTAAAATTCGGAATAAGTCCGTATAAAAATACAATTCACAAATAACTAAAATTTGAAATTAAGAAAAATATGGGAAGAAGAGTTTAAAATCAATATAGGAATACAATTTAGAAGTAACTGAAATTTGAAATTAAAAATTAAATAATATTGAAAGATGAGTTTAGAGTCCACATAGAAATACAATTAGAAATAATAAAAATTCAGAATTAAAAAATATAAATATTAAAAGACGGGTCTAGAGTCCATATATGAATATATATAATTTACAAATAACTAAAATTTGATATTAAAAATAATTAATAACTAACACGTATATAAAATACAATATGAATATTACACGTTAGTAGTTTCGTAAAGTTATTGCAAAATTTAAAATTATGCTATCATTTTAATATATTTAAATAATACAATGAAAAAACATATATGTTATTATATGAGAAAAAAAATATAATGATGCTAGCCGCGCAATCTGCGTGGTCACCATGCTAGTTTTCATAATAGGGAAAGATGCACGGAATTTCCAGAGAATACAAGGGCTCTTTTGCAGATTCACAATTTACTCAAGCAACGGAGTTGTTGTAAAATCCAAGGCAAGAGAAATCTTATGCCATTCTATGGAAAAAAAACCATCATTTTGAACAGAAGGCCTATTATTTCCTGAAGAAAAGAAAAGGAAGACACTAGACAAATGATATAGAGGAGTTATTATTAACTAACATTGCTTGGAGGATTATTCGACTATCCAATTAATATTTTGAAATATATTTATGACAAAATTTGCTATGGGACAATTTAAAAACGGACCTTGTTGGATAACATCATAAAAATGTGGTTTGCTAGTGGATATTCTAGTTTCTTAGTTCTTTGCCATTAGGCACGCATTATTTTATCATTTCTTGCCATTTTAGATAGACAAATGACACAAACGTCCTTGCTAAACTGTATAAAACCGTGCAAAATTTTTCAAAAATTCAAATTATTTTTTAAATTTATTTGAATTTAAGGAGGTTACCACGGTATTTATATTATCGTACCCCGCGGTAAGCCCAGTAACCACGCGGTTACTGACGGTAAGGTAAACCAAGGTTGTCCCTAGTCCGAGCAAGGAAGAGGAAAATAAGAGGAAGCAACACAGCATTGTCAGAGAGGAACAGAGTAAACGAGAGAAATGAGGTGAAGGGCATTTTTGGTCATTTAGCAAAGTTTCTCTCTTTAAAATGGCAATGAATGGTAAAATAATATGCACGGTGTCTGATACCAAAGAACCAAGAAATTAGTGTCCACTGGTAAACCCACATTTTTGTGTTACCAAGCCTCTGTTTGAAAGCTCCTTTAGGGCTACTTTTTTTTTTTTTTGCCGCATGTGAAATGAGAAATGCCATTACCATTAATTAATATTCTTTTTGGCATAGCTCTGTGTATTATTAGTTCCACAAATATATAAATATATGATACTAGATTTACAATCACGTTGATAACATTCAAATAAATTATTTTATACCAAATAAAACCTAAGTAATGAGAAAATTCTTTATGTACCCTAATAGTTTGCCCGATCCTTTTTATACCCCTAAATTTTACTCATTCCATTATATACCTCCCTCTTTCCGTTAGTTGATTGTAAATATTTTATTAATAAATCCATTTTACCCTTTGGTATAAAAAAATAAATTTATTTATGCAATATACAAGTCTGTTGTATGAGACTTCTAATAACATATGTATTAGAATATTTTTAATATTTTAAAAAGTGAAGGATGTATATAGCAGAAGGATGCAATCCGCAGAATCATCAGAACCTAGCTTCTCTGTAGCACAAAATGCAGAGTTTAATGCCACCTGGAGAACATCCACAGGTACGAGTGTATAGTAGTAGCACAGTATCAGCAGCTATGCCAGAGATATTTAACCATTTTTGCCACATTTAGATGTGTAATTAACTTTTTACCACTGGACCCACATGTCATAGATACATGTGGATCCACATGTCATTGAGATATGAGTGACAAATAGTTATTTGCCAAATCTAAAAGTGGCAAATAGTTAAACCCCCACTATGCCATCCCAATGCAGCATTGCACACACTGCCACCCCAAACAGCAGTTATAGACACGAATCACCGTGATGTTCATCAGTCACCACCCCGGTTAGCTACTTTGCTTCAATTATAAAAAGGAGATAAACCATTCTGGTTCTGGGTATCGAAGTCTCCAGGCAAAATGTGAGAACATCTGTGGACTCAGGGAACCAGAGGCTCTTTGCAAAAAGTGAGACGCCTTGGACAAAACGTGTAGGAGAGGACCAGGGCGCCTTGCCCACCTTGCAAACACCCATGCTGTTCACCTAGCCTCCGTGCTTGCAGATGCCTTCAAGGACGCCAGAGCTTCCCTGCATGTTTCAAGAACTATGAGAGAAGATGCGATAATTTACGATGGTTTTGTCCATCGATAGATGCAGCAGGCAGAACTTTTGTTCCATTATTTAAAAACGAACTATGAGAAAACAAGTTCGATAGCTTCATAACTCGTAATTCCTCTAGCACGGGTGAATGCACTATGCCAATACCTTGATGAGAAATGCAATGCACACCTCCTCTTTAGTTTACAATTTACGTTAGGAAATTCATTGGCGGGAAGATTCCATACTCCCATGTAACCATTGTGCCTAGTGGATAGTGCTGATCAAAGAGCAAGTTTTGGTACAGTAAGATATGGATGGCATCACCGCTAAAGCAAAAGTCCTAACAATCTCCCAAAAACAGAATGGAATTTAAACAATATTCATACCCCACAAGTTTTCAAGGCATAAGTTTATGCTAAACCTAACTACAAGAAGCCAAAGGCCCTGTTCATTAAACTTCACCGGACTATTGCCATGGATATTTGCTCCACACCTCTAAAGATTCATTTTCTAAAAAAAAAACCTTTAGTTCCAAGCTAGTATTTGTTAAAGTTTATTTCTCAAAATATTTACAATTAATCCCAACAGTGAAGTAGATAATCCACAGCATTAATCCACCAAATAATCTGTTTCAAACAGAGAGCCGTAGTGTGGCCGAAATAGACAGAAAGGATACCGTAATGCATCCTCCATCTCAGAGTTCCCTGGATCCAACTTGAATCCATCGTAAAGTGTTTCGCAAGCACTCTCATAGTCCTGATGATACAGTGCCAAGTAAATAAGCAAATAATAATTTTCAGCACAAAACCAAAAGATAGATAATTGCATCATCTATTAACCTTCAGTAGCATCAGAGCAGCACCCTGTCGGTAGTAGGCCTTCAGCCAGTCAGGCCGCAATTTCCTGCATTCATAAGCATCCAACAAAGCCTTGTGTCCATCACCCATGTGATGCCAGCAAAGGCTTCTATTTGAGAACAAGGTTGCATCATCAGGGTAAAGGTCCACTGCCTACATTGAATAAGGAAAAGCATGAGTTAGCAGATTTACTGAGAACATAAGAACAGTTATGAATCTAACACCTAGAAACAAGAAACTTGCACATCGCCACACTACTATTACACTAGTAGTCTAGTATACAGAAACTGGTTGAGCAAACTAGACAACAAAACTAGAAAATATGCGTGCGTGCTCAACAAATGCTGGTTGAGCACACACGCACGCATATTTTCTAGTTTTGTTGTCTAGTTTGCTCAACCAGTTTCTCTATACTAGTGTAATAGTAGTGTGGCGATGTGCGTGTGTGCGTGCGTGCTATGTTTCAGTCGCAACTCACAAGCCAAGCAACTCCACAAAAGCTCTACTGTAGTTTCTTTCATGGCATAGGAGTGACAACAAGAGCACTGAGAAAGTGAGTCTCCTAGAACAATTGCGCTACTCTCATCACGCACATATTCTCTCTTTCCGTTATGATAAACAGGTACACCTCAACAAAGCCTATGTGAAAATAGTATAGGAAATGCACCACATAACTGAAAGAGGAAATAAGATATCTAGGACATGGCACTCTATAGGTATGGTCCAAAGCCCCAAGTTTTTGGTAATACCCCTTGTAGCAACATTGCCAAATCTTTGGTTTGGCTGTTTTGGGAACACAAAAAAATAGCTCCTATGTACATTGAGTTGGATTTTTTTTTTACCCAGCGACAGTAAATTTTGTACATTGAGATTTTTTTTTCTAAAAGAATACTTCAGATTAACTTGTTTGCATGCGAGAATAAGCAAAGCCAGGTCATAATCTCTGTACAATGTATGAAAGTACAAGTTCAAAATAGAGATGAACAAAATGAGGAAACTTGGTGTTCTGAAGTACCTGACTGTAGAATCCTGTTGCAGAAAGATAATCCTTTTTCTCGACCGCCTTATTACCCAGTGACTTTAACTCTGTTGCTTTCCTTTTACTGACAGGCTCACCCTAAATCATCAATTATATCAACGGATAAGTGCTATGCAGGAAAAGTCATAACAATAAGCAACCATCTAAATTCATGCATTGGAAATTCAAGCAACTCTGTATCACTCCAAGAAGCATCAAACCCAACAAATTACAAGAAATTGTGCAAGCTAAAACCTGGCAATAGGGGTGGAAGTAACATCAACTGCAAATGTCACTTGTGTGCTCATTAACATAGCAGCATCCGAGAGAAATACAGTCTTTTGCATCAGTAGAATCAAACAGTGCCGAACTAATTAGAGAAATATATCACGGTTGCTTAGTACTAGAAACCTGAGCAAATCCCTCAAAAAACATTGCCACACTGACCACTTCAACGTGGACTTACCAGGGATGCTTGATCGTAGCCATAATCGAAAGGGTCACTCCAATCAAAATTGAATGCAAATTGGAAGCTCCAAGCTGGAGTTCCAACCTGAGAGTGAGGGTTCTCGAATGCTACCAGCTTACTCCCTTCGCTGGCCCATTTCGCGGAAGCCATGAGGGTCTCCATCTGAGCCTGCGTATCTCCTTGACAGCCCGACGAGCAGAAGCATCCATTGGTCACCACGACGACCATCCTCTCCAGCTTCCGCGCACGCTCCGCGACGAACTTGAGGAACGTGAGCTCGCTCTTTGTTCCGCGGAACTCGCGCATGATCACCTTCTTGATGTGGTGCTGGACACACTCGATCGGGCCGGCATCCTGCCAGAACTTGAGATTGAGCTTGCTCTTGCCGGTTGGCTCATCTTCAACTGCAGACTGCAAATTAAACCAACCAGTTAGTCAGTATGTCAGTCACTCACATGTTCAGGTAGATATAGAGAACAAATGATTTGATCATGCTTTGCCAGATAGTAGTAGCTACTCATTACTGATGGGAAACACCAAATGAAGCAACCAGTATATTTTACATGGATATGGAGAGTCTCGACATTGGGGAAGCATTTGAGGAAGCTTGGAAGCATTCTGGCTTCATAGCGGACTGTGAATTTCACCTCTAGTGCCAAGATCTTGACACTCGGGACAACAGTGCTTGGGCTCAATTTCATCCCCGCCTGCAAATGCGAAGCAAATTACACTAATTGTGTCACATTTGCACGGGAGGAACAGGTCACGATCGAAATCGTATGTGACATTTGGTGGTTGGGATCAAGATCCAGCAATCAAATTATGAACCTGGATGATGGTGCTGCCGATCTCCAGCTCGTGCATTCCAGGCTCCATGAATCCCAGCGACCGCAGCTTGGGCGCATTGCGGATCTTGACCATGGAGGAGAGGCAGCTCCGGTGCTTGCTCGTCATCCAGAGCATGAGCCGCTCCAGGCGCGGCGCGTCCACCACGTCGACGTAGTTGACGACGGTCAGGCAGACCTGCAAGATGCGGAGGCTGCGGCTGGTGAGGCGGACGCGGGCGCCGTCTTGGCACGTGATGATGGCGAGCTTCTCCAGGGCGGGGCTCCTGTCGAGCAGGAAGGCGAGGTCCCGGTCCTCCATGACGACGCAGGAGAGCACCATCTCACGGAGGTGGGGGAAGGCGGCGCCGCGCGGGACGGCGCGGGTGTCCGGGAGGCGCCAGACGCCGACGTGGAGGCGGGTGAGGGAGGAGCAGGCGAAGAGCGCGGCCGGGAGGCGGAGGTCGAGCGGCCACGGGCGGTTGACAAACACTAGGTCCTGGACGCCCTTGGCGGCGAGGGCCTCGAGCCAGCGCGCGACCTCGCCCCGGTGCGCCTCCATGGAGGTGGTGGTGAGGTGCGCGCAGCGGAAGGGGCCCGGGTGCGCGGCGAGGACGCGGGACACGGCGGCAACGACGCCGCCGCCGCCGCGTCCCTGCGGTGCGAGGTGGGCGTCGACGAGCGCCAGGGGCACCGAGTGCCAGACGCCGCGCCAGCGCGTGGACAGCGCGGCGGTGCGCGCGCCGTCCCTGGCGGGGAGGCGGGACACGACGTCGCGGAGGAGCTCGTCGGGGAGGCGGCTGATGCGGTCGACGCCGTCGGCGGGGGCGCGCGCGGCGGCGGCGGGGGCGAGGCGCGGGAGGGTGGAGACGGGCGGGTCCGGGATGGAGTCCCCCACGAGGACCCGCATCAGCTCCATGCCGACCTCCAGCATCTCCGGCGGCAGGCCGCCGCGCTGCATGGAGGATCGCATGTGGTCCATGCTGACGCCGACGAGGGCCTCCTTGCCGAGCTCCATGGTGGCCGGCGGCGGCGGCGGCGCGCGGGAGGGAGGGAGGGAGGAGGACGCGAGGGTTTGGGGAGTGGAGTGGAGTCGTGTGGCGTGGGAGTCCGGAGTGGAGTGGGAGGTGGAGTACTAGCGAAGTGGCGTGAGAGCGAGAGCGACTACTCCTGTTGTTAGGGTTATGTCTTGTTTTGTCGTTTTGTGTTGATGGGCCAAATGTCCGAACCGTGTCGCTCTAGGGCCCATCCAGAGGTTGCCTATGTTATTTTTTTTCTTAGTGGTAATAAATTAGTAGTACGCCACAAGTGGATGTATTTAAGTACTACCTCCGTTTCACAATATATATCTAATATATATCTAGATTCATTAGCATCAATATAAATGTAATATAAATGTGTGAAATACTAGAATTACTTACATTGTAAAACGGAGGGAGTATTTAATAGCAATCCTAATTAACGCGTGCTCGCTAGGGAGGAACGTCGCACGCAGTTTTCGACCACATGACGACAAGCTATAGTTAGGGTTAGAACTTCGAGAGTGTGGTGGAGGGAAAGTGGCATTAGAGAGAGGTAAGTGGGGATCGGGCTTAGAGGGAGGGCTTGTGAGGCGGCGGACCGGCGTTGGGTGGCAAACAAGGGCGAGCAATGCGGTGGCACTGTCGCGGAGCCACGGGGGTCAGCAACCGGTGGAGGGCTGGTGTTGGTGGCAGGGTAAAGCGAGGGGAAGGCTGTGCCGGGCAGGGGTGTGGCGACACGTTGATTCCTGTTGATGCTGGCTAGCCAAAGCTAAAGATCTCGTTGGTGAGGCTAGGACGATGACACAGTGGGGATCAGCGTCGAAAAAGAAGGCTAACCTGGTTGCCGAAGAAAGCTTACTAGAGGGAGAAGGGAGCTCGCCGGAGAGAGGCCTTCATTGTCGGTCACCAGCGAGTAAGCAAAAAGAAAGAGATAATGTGGAGAGAGAGGGGAAGGGGGAGATGGGAGAGACGCGTGCGTGTAGAGAGAGGTGCGGCGTGCAGACACGTGGGGAGAGAGGAGGGCGGGCGTGACTCAGCTTCCTAGCACTCGCGCGAGATAGCAATCCAATCCCCATATTTAACTACAGTAACATGATAAATGAGCATACACAGTTTCCACTTGGTTGATGGGTGTAAGCTGTCATTGCACTGTAACCAAATGCACCATACCATGTAAATAATGACGCCATCAACAATATTTATATAGTTTTAATATATAGTGCAGTCAATTGTTTTTCTCAAACTTTGACCAATAATATTTATTCAATTACATGTAAAATAAAGTGAAACAAGTACCACTAGCTCTGTCATTAAAACTATTTTAAGCGTGCCTGGTATGTTTATCTATTTGCACATGGATATTTCTAAAAATAGCGAATAGTTAGTATATAGGTTTACTTAAAAGCCGTGGGATCGGTTGAAAGTTAGGAGCGCCACATCAGCAAATTTTGCAAAAAAGACCCTATGTTTTTATTAATTACATATTGGTTCCCCCACCAACATCGTCCGTTCGATCTCGCGGTAGAGCCGATCTAACCGTCCAGCTGTGGCTGAGATCTCGCGGTAGAGCCGATCTAACCGTCCAGCTGTGGCAGCCCTTTCTCAGCCGTGGGATCGTCGAATCGGCAATCAACGGCATAGATTTCATCCGGCCGGACCAAACCCTAGTTAACTTAAAAGAAAGTCAAATGTCTCGTATATTACAAAACGAAGGTGATAAAAATTGATCAGCCTTGTGACCTCCACGATCCAGCTGTTATGAACACGCAACAACTGCAGGTGCAGGAATATGACATGCTGAGAGTTCGGCACACATTTGCTCGCCGTAGCACACAGGGACGGAGAGGTCTAGCTCGGTGGCCGTCGGTCCCCGCACGCCGACGCAACAGCCTTGAGCACGTAGGAAAAGGTTTAGTGCCACAGTTATGCCTTACCACACTTTTTCAATAGTATATCCCACATGTACTTAATATTTTTTACCAACTTTGCCACACTTTATGGCTAGCATTTTATCTACCACACTTTTATGACTGCCACAACTTGCCTAACGTTAGTTGTGGCAAAGTGTGGCCAACAATCCACATTAACGTTACATAGGTGCCACATCAGTCTAAACCACTATCCAAACCGCCTTGCGACTTTATTTGCACTGGTTTTAGGAGTGCACTGGTTTTAGGAGTTGAGAGACGCATCATATCTGGTATTATGATTTAGGGATGAATTTTAGACTTGGGGACAATTTGAAGGACCTAAAGTGAACTTATTCCTCCAGGCCAATAATCCCGGTTGCTTGCAATGTGGATTCGCGGGTTGACCCACTAACAACCTTAAATGCACCAATCAACTTCTACAGTGCTATAGCAAAGTTAGCAATATGCTGCCGGCCAACATATTCACAATTCAACGGCTCTTGCTGCTGCTAAAGCATACGGAAGTATAAAACAAAGATAGAAACTTAGAAAGAAAGAACCTGCAGGCTGTGGCTCTCGAGTATAGACGCTTCATTCAGGTTGTCAGCTTAGCACCATCAGATATCTTCAAGGACTCCATCGCCTCCCTGCGTACATATATACACGGAGCACGTCGTGGCACAACAGGTTAGAGCGAGCTCCAGCGTCTCAAGCTTCCGTAAAATGTTTGCACGTGTTGATCAACAACACTAGAAACCATATAGGTTGAAGGTTTACTGAGGCACAGGATCGAAGGCCAGTAGGCCACTCACTACCATCACAAACTAGAACACGCAGATATGCAGTAAAACCGTAACCAGAGATACTATACCTTAGAGCGTTCTCAATCTCAGAGTTCCCTGGGTCCATTTTGAAACCATCGAGGAGAGCATCACACGCCTTTTGGTATTCCTGCATATATACATACGGAGTAGGGTGTGTACAGAAACAGATTTGCTTCAGATTATGAAGGGGAAAGAAAAACGATCTCACCTTCAGCAGCATTAGAGCTGCTCCTTGGCGATAGCAGGCCTTTGGCCAATCAGGCCGCATCATCCTACAAGTATAGGCATCCCCATAAGCTTTGTCTCCATCACCCATGTGAAGAAAGCAGAGGCTCCTGTTTGAATACAGGGTTGCATCATTGAAGTCGAGGCAAAGCGCCTTCATTCAAGCACAATCAAGTGAACAATTACTACATCTGCCACACATGAATATAACTTCATTTAGCATAGAAGAGCTACTGTTAAGGTTTTGGTTGCAATTTTTTGGGGGTAGGACTATATAGAAAACAATTAACATATGAGCAACCATGGAGAACGACAAGATAGCCAAAGTAAACAATCTTAAAATCAGACTGGAGATGCGCTTCTAGCGCAGTTGGCACAAACATTCAGTGTGAACGTTGCAGCCAGGGTTCGATTCCTGAACTCCTCACCTTCCACCTGGATTAAATGAAGGGTTGGAAAATATGTGGCTCCTATCTTAATTACATTGGATGGCTAGCTCCTTCTAGCCATCCCAACAATAAAATCAGACTGCAGTACTGCCGCAATTCCCAGACCTTGTTGGCTTGCAAAATCCAGCTGATTCCCACGGACTCTAAAAGCTGGAGATGCGTCATGACTGCCTTTAAACGTTTGGAAATGATCATAAGTAGGTGTAACTCGGGTTTCATATATCACAAGCAATTACTCGGTGCTTAAACAAATGTCAGTCATATGCACTCAATCGATGCTTAAAACAGAAGTCAGACAGGATTGCATAATATGCCCCAGGCTGTGTTTGACTACCTAGGACACTAGGAACTCATATTATCAATGAGGTCATTTTGGCTTACCTAGCGAAAACATGGCTTTATGTGCCAAAAATATAAGAGTTAAGCTGAAACGTTGTGACTATCAATCATCATGCTGAATTCTCTAGATACAAGGATTTCCATTTGCATTTTGCAACCAGAGACTGATAGTAAATGGGGAACTGTAACCTTCACTGTGAGAAATATTGTAGCAATCCAAGTTGAAGTTCCAACTGATACGTGTAAGGTTAAAAGTGGAAGAAGATGAAAAAAAAAAAGTACTCCCTCTATCACAGAATATAGCAACCTAGAACCGGATGAGATGTATCCTAATACTACGAATCTAGATAGGCCGACTATAATGTGTCCCATCTAAATAGGTTGCTATATTCTGGGACAGAGATAGTAATTAGTAGAGAAGATGTGCAATTATATACCTTAGTGTATAGGTCTGATGCAGCAAGATAATCCTGCCTCTTCAGTGCCTCAACTCCTTGTAATTTCAAACCAGCCACTTCTTTTTCAAGGCCACTCTCATAGTCCTGAATCACCGAATGCAAATAATGAATACATTTTATGGAAAAAGATACAACAACTAGCAGAACTAAGTACCTGAGATCAAAGATGAAATATGCTTCTGCTTCAAATAAGAAATGTGAACATTTTTACATGAATATACTGTTAGAGTATATGGTAGTTAGAGTCATATTAGGATAGGATTGGTTTGTTTGGATTCCTTCCATATCTGTAATCCTTCCTTATCTCCTCCCCATGTACTCAATATATATCGGCCCCCTGAGGCTCAATACAAAATGTGTCCCACGTTACGCAATATACCTCTCCTATACTATCCAACATGGTATCAGAGCGGGCGATCTAGCACCGCTCTCACGCTTCCGCCGCCGCCGCCCTCGGGAGTAGCGATCTCCCGGGGACGGCCACCCATTTTTTCTTTTTTCTTCCTCGTCGCTGTCGTCGTCGTCTTGGAGAGATCGATCTCCACGACTGTTCTTCGTCGAGTCTAGTCGTCGTCAAGCAGCAGCAACAGATTGCATCTCCTCTGCCAACCTCCGTGCGCGGCGCTCTTGTATCGCCGTCAGGCCGCCCGTCGTCGGCTTCATTCTCAGCGTCCGTTCTGCTCCGCCGGCCTCACCCTCAGTGTCCGTTCTGCTCCGCCGGCCTCACCGACGGGGCCCTGCCGTCGTCGTCACCTCCACTGGCCGACGATCGCATCCCGATGGACAGACGAACGGCGCAGCTCGGCTCCACCTCCGGCACCGGTCTCCCCCTGCAACCCCGGCTTCCTCCCTGTTCGTCCCTCACCGGATCACCTCGCCCCCGGCCGAGCTCCGCCTGGTTGGATCCCGGATCTGCATCGGCGGCGTCGGCCACCACCGCCTCCGACTCCTCCGTCTCCAGCACCACCGTCGACCGGGGGACGAGCTCCCGGCGCTGCTTCTCCGCTGCCGGTCCTCGCCTACCACCTCGCCTGTCCTGCCGGGACCATCCTCCGCCGGCTCACCGGACGTCCGCCGCTCGGGACCACTAGGATTTGAGGCCGCCGGTGCCAGCGCCGGCGCTCGCGGGGCACTGGGTCCCCTCCACCCGGCGCCACCCTGTCCCCGCCTGGAGGCTCGCGGCTGTTGCCGTCTCCTCGCCGGCCGAGTCATCGTCGACCTTTTCTGCCTGCCTCGCCATCAATCTGCTGCTTCATGTCTCTCTTTTCTATCTGTCTACGCGTGTGTGGATGGATAGGATTGGGGACAGGGAAAGGCAGTGGATGGACCGGTCAAAGGATTGCTACTTGATGACTTTGGTCCCTTCTGTGGTGCACAAGGTGGCGTGGACTCACCGCCTCGTCGACATCCACGCATCTCCGACATCGGCGTCGACTCTGCTTCGACTTCATCGTTCCGCCTCGCGCATATTCGGCTTGATCACCCGTTCAAGCGCCCGGCTACGATTTCTGCAACCGATCGTCATCAAGCACGCGTCTAAGCCATCAAGCTTTGGGGTGCCGCTGCGTCGCCCCCCTCAGGCCACAGTGTCGCTGCCTGTGGTCCACACCTCCACTGGTTGTTGCAGTGCTGAGAGGCGCCCTCCTCAGCATTTCTACATCACCGGTGGACTTCTTGCCGCTGCATCGACATGGAGCTGCAGCTGTGATGTCCTCTCGGACCGCAGCTTTGCCGCTTTCGTCGTCTTCATCGCCGTTCGCGCATCGACAACCTCGTCGTCCGCACTGGTCATCGTTAGCCGCTCAGGGTCTTCTTCCTCTACTTCGAGCATCGCCGCCGCATCTCCAATCTGCCACTGTTGCCACTCTAGGCCGGTGGTGCAGCTACCTCTACATGGCTACCGACGTCGCCATCCAGGCCGTTGGTCCCACTACTTCGCCTTCGTCTTCGTCGCCTTCGTCTTCATCCAGCATGATTCATCGCCCGTATCTTCCTCGACTACACTTCGCTCTTCTCCGACAATTCTCCGTCTATGCCGTTCTCACGCCGCGACCGTCATTGGCGTATGATTCATGGTGGTCCCCTACCTCACCCGCGCGGTATTGGCAACACCGTTGCGCGCGTTCGTCCCGAGTTGTCCCCGGGTCTGGCAAACCCGACGTGACGTCTCGTCCTTCACGGTTCGACTACATCAGCTCTTCGGCGTCATCTTCCTCCACGATCGCCGCGATTGTGTCACCGTCTTCGTCTCTAACGCGTCTTTGCGCACCATTGGTCCACGACGCCCCTCCCGTGCGTCCACGACCACTCTACGGCGCCCCATGCGCGCCTGCGGCTCGGCTACCTCGACATCAGCTTCTCTACTTCGGCTACATCAACCACGGCTACTCTACGCACGGCTTCATCGACCACGGCTCCCTCGCACCCATCGCTTTGTCTACATCGACTATGGCACAAAGGGCTATCATCCGTGTTGAGCACTCTTGCCGGTTTCTTCTCCAGTCCAAGTGTCTGCGCTGCTCACGCTTGGACTGCGGGGGGATGTTAGAGTATATGGTAGTTAGAGTCATATTAGGATATGATTGGTTTGTTTGGATTCCTTCCATATCTGTAATCCTTCCTTATCTCCTCCCCATGTACTCAATATATATCGGCCCCTTGAGGCTCAATACAAAATGTGTCCCACGTTACGCAGTCTCCTATACTATCCAACATATACAACTATTTGTATAACTCCCTAAAAGCATTATGTTTCAAGTCTAGCATCCAGTGTTATGAAAAAAAAAAGTAGAAGATATAGGTGGTGCCTAGGCACTTCGCTTGTAAGAGAGCCAAGAGTGTGAAAAGGATTAGGAGTAGGAGGCAAATGCGGAATCCAATGGCTGTGGGGGATTAATTGGTGATTGAACAACCGAGAAGGCTAGTAGGGTTAGCAGCCCATGAAACTTAGTCAGGCCATAAAGAGTACTTGGGTTAGGTATTTCTTACTAGCAGCTGCCATCATTTTTCTCTGGCAGCAGCAGCTCGAGGGTGGCACACAGCAACCAAAAGCCGTGGCAATGCAGCTCGAGGGTAGCAACTGAGCCTCCCTGATCCCTCTTCTTCCTAACATGTATGCCCTGAGTGCACTGTTTTTATTTTATTTTGCGTGGCCAACAAAAATTTGCTACCTAGGCAGGCTAATCCTAGGTACAGTCTGCGATCTGACTAGCAATTAGCACCTTGGTGAAACTGCTAGCACCAACCACAACAAAAAGAACATTTCAACAAGTGGGTGTGAAAACATGAACCAGACATAAAATAAATGAAAAATTCCATCATCACGAACTTCCCAAAATTCAAGGATGAAACAAAAAAAATTCTGAAGACTTTCTAAAGCCAAATCAAATACCAATTTGCATACTGAAGTTATTAGTTAAAGAGAGATACAATATTGATGCCACAGTTCATATAGTACCTTTTGCCCTGGCAGTGTGTTCACATGACGGATTATTCCTCTGACACTCCAATCAGGTACAGTCGGCATAGGAGATGTCAAAGGAAATAGGATATTGACATCTTTCAATGTACCACATCGCACAGCAAATTCTATTGGCATCCTGCCGAACTGCTCATGATCAAGAAAATATGAGTTCATAAAATAATTGCAATTTGGAGGGCAAGAAATAGAAGCACAAGAGACAATAAAAAACATCAGAACTTCAATGCAATAATTGGCAACAATCTAGTCTTTGAAGTACTTGAGAAAAGTATCAAAGTAATTTACTCAAGGAATTACCAAATCTAATATGACAAAAGGAGTTCAAATTATTCAATAATCGAACAATTATGACTAAGGCTGCTGCATGCTAAATCGGTGTATCCATCTGATACTATGGTTGCTGCAATTGTCTTAGTCACTAATGGGATAAAAACGTCATAAATTGATTTGATAAATGTTTAAGAACTGCGAAGCCTAAAAGAGCAACATGTTCAGCAATGATTTGTTAAAACAAAATATCTTATATCTTTAGGTAAATAAGGTTGGTGAACATGCCATCAAAATGATGGGAGGGGAGAACATACTTCATCAGGGACATTAGGATCAGCACCGGCCTCCAATAAGCACTTCATGATCTCAGTTGAGCCAACAGAAGCTATTAAGGGGGTTATATTACCAACACCATTTACATCAGCACCAGCCTAAACCAAGAAAAAAATGTTGGGTTGCCTCCTCTAAAATAAATATCCTAATTAATAACATTGAGAAATGCAGTGTTGTACAAATACATCTATTTCCTCTGAAATTCCAAATATTATGCCTCTCTTTAAAGTTCAAATCAAAACGAAATATCTGAAATATTTTTAAGTGCATGTGCATCATAAAAACCTTCCCATGGTATTTTTCTTAACTAGTCAAATGCCCATGTATTGCTACAGAATAACAAAATGGATCACGTCAATTGCTTGTGACGCACATATAGCAATGCAACTGTGAAACTTAGTGGTGCACCCCATGAAATTATTTACCAACATAAGCTCATTTGAAAGCAAAAATAAGGCAGCGTGTACTCACAATAGTTAATATGCACTAATCAAAAGAATATGTTGGCTATCTGAATTCATCAAATTATCCTTTTCTTTCTCGTGGTTGGTCTGGGTTGTCATGGTTTTGACTGCACCTTTTCAAGGTTACTTCTTTCCTTGTATTGTTTAGTTTTCCTACTGGGCCAAAGTAGTTTTGGGGAGTTTGCAGGGCGGGCCTGACCCTGACAAGGCACAGCTGGTGCAGCCATGCGGTGCGTGCAACAGAAGATGGGATTTGACCTATTTGTTTTCTCAGTAACCAGCTTTTTTTGGTTTTTCGGGAGGGGAGGAACGCCCGATGTGTGGGAGGTGCAGATGGATGAAACTCCCCTTTTTAGTAGTAGACATATAATAGCACCTTCCCCATAGTACTTTTTTTTTTTAAAAAAAAAATGGTCGCCCTTCATACTCTGCTGATTGGTGGCAGTTTCAGGATGGTTAGGAGCAGACCAGCATAAATGGGCAACACATGTAATCTGTAGCCAGCTATAATCATATCACAAATATGAAATTAGAATTTCCAGGAGATACATGTTGAATTTCCCCATGAAATATTTGACACCAAAACATTCTAGATGATTTACTCCCTCTTCACTAAATATAGGTCTTGTTGGACATTGGCATGGTACCTAATCAACTATCATGACCATTAATTTCTGTTGCTCCCTCCTGTCATAGATATTTGACTTTTAGGGCAAACTTTGATCAACTATCATAGTACTTGAACTTTAAGTTTATGAAATTATGGTAGCACTTTTCTAGACAAACCTAAGCATACCTTTTCTTTGGGGTTTTAAACTAAGCATTTTAGAAGTCATTGATGGTCAAAGTTTCAAATTTTGACCAAATCTTGTCCTAATTATCAAATATTTATGATCGGAGGGAGTAATATATTGTTGTAAATCATTAAAAAATATTATATAAGTAATTTCAAAATAAATCTAGCAATAAGAAATTATGTGGCATCCCAATATCATCTGACGCAGTCAAGGTCAAAATTAAGAATGATTTGAACCGGTGGATTCGAGGGCAACCATTATTTAGTGGTGTAGACAGTAAATCCCAAGGAACAAGCCACAGTACCTTAATCAGCAGCTTTACACATTTCAGTGATGAACCATAAATGGCGACGAGGAGAGGAGTGTAGACAGCAGATACAATCTTATTGCACTGCAAAAATAATCAGTTGGCCAAAAACCTCAGTGACAAAAGGAAACAAAGACACATTATAATGTAAACAAAAAGATAAATTGATGAAACTAGAACCGCAATGCTCACTATACAGACTTCAGAGACTTGAAAAGGGGTAACTACTCTACAAATGTTATCTATCAAGGGTTGCGACTGTACTTGAACTTTGAATTTCTTATGATTTTAAACAATAGTAGTGTAGAATTCAGTGGAAGAAAAATCAGTGCAGCCTCCATGAACAAATATAATATTTATGAGTAGGAGCAAGCCATGCAATGCCGTTAAACCATGTTAATTTTATCTTACAATGGTCTGCAGTCTTTAAAAAGAGTCGGGAGTGATGGTGCACTCTGCACCCATCCCGTCAATAGAAAACATCTGCGTGGATGGATCTACATAGACATGTGCATGATATCTCTCCAACTTCTTTTTTGTAGAAAAATGTATTGCAAATGTGCATATTATGGAGGTAGTTGACCAATCTCCTGTAGTTGTGCAATACACAGTATTGAGGATAATTATATTTTCTTTGCATCTTTACGTTTAGATTTCATGGTATATTTATTAGGCTGGGTATATTTATTAGGCTGCCAACACAATCGGTGGGCATTACGCTAATTAGAAACTAGGAACATGAAAGCAAAAAATGGCATACATCAGCATTGTGGTCCAATAAAATCTTCACTACACGATGTTGTCCATTAGTAGCAGCCAGATGTAGTGGTGTACCACGAACAGACATCGAATCAACTTGAGCCCCTTTAGCAAGCAAGAGCTCCACTACATTGCAATATCCTGTAAAAAAAGAACAAGAAATTTCAACGGGTATCACTATGCAAGATAGTTATTCTATATGATTTACTTTTCCTGATAACATCTGCTAGATTTCAGTTTGCCCTTAACATATGTATATTAGGGACATAAATGATCAAGGAAATATAAATATTGCATTAGAATATCTATTCTGAGCCAGAAGAAATGATAAACAATTCCTGGAGAAGTACCCATGGGCAAATTTTGGATATTTTGATATCTGTAAATCAAGTAAGGAGCATAGGATCAATCAATGGCAAATAGTAGTAACACTTTGGTATCACTTTTCTTTTGAACACGCAAGAGAATTGTGTATCATTTCATTAAGAGAAGAAAAAAAAGGACAGGAAGTGAGCAGTGCCCACCGACCGGATCCAAAACAGGCCGTAGCCTTTACAACACACACAAAAAACCCCACCTCCGAGGGGCTATTGGCCTATCAATTAACTCCTTTAGCCTAGAAGCCCCGGCTAGCGACCACATGATACACTCATTTGCCACTGTTTGGAGGACAGTAGCTACACAAGGGTTAGCACCATTAAAAACAGTCATTCCTATGCTTCCAAATCTCCCATAACACCAGAGTGATGAGAGAGCTAAGTCCTTTATTAGTGTCTTTGTCTCTTTCTCTCAGCGCCCTTGACCACCACCTTGATGAGTTGGTTGTATCTGAACCTGGGGCTATATGGGCCAGCCCCATCCTTAAACAAGGTAATTGCTTCAGTGGATCATTGTGAGAAATTTTATGATATAGTCAAATTAAAATCGATACCTTAAAAACGTAAGGTGGACAGTTTTATATGGAGAGAATTAGAATAGACACCCTTGATAAGATCTACAACATGTAGATAGCTTGCCAGATGGCCATACCCAGATAAATCCCTACGTTCAAGGGATTTGGTCTAAGACCTAAATATGCAAATAAGCACTTAGGCAGCTTGTTGCCCAATTAACAGTAAGCAGGTGGTCAGAGTTAGACCACCCAGTCTACATCAAGTCAAACATTATAAGTACCAAAATTTTCATTCATTAGTAACTTCAAAATTAACAAATGCTTACTTACTGGTGTACAAAAAGAATACCATGGTGGCATGGTATAAGAACAAGCAGCATATATGCCACCTCACATGTAGAAAAACTGGTTTTCGATCAGTTACATAAACAAAGAATGGCCAAACAGTTTATCTCAGATACATATCATAATGTTCATTTCTCTAGAGTCTAACACATGAAAAATAAATTGAAGTACAGCAGACAGGCAAAAAGATGATATATGCAAACCTTCTTCAGCAGCAAAATGGAGAGGGGTGAATCCTTTATTATCAGCTTTTTCTGGATGGGCACCATGGTCAAGAAGGTACCTCACGGTAGCTACATTTGCACCATTGACTGCATAAGCCAGAGGTGTTTCACCTGTTAAAAGCATCAGGAACAAATGATTATATCAACCAAGAGCAAGTTTTGGGGTTTTAGCATGCGTACAGTTTGCTACACATTTACCTTCCATCTCCTAAAGATAAAACAGAAACCACTAATAGTTCAAGTGTGCAACGCATAGGCCTTTCTAAATTATGATCACATTACATTACTAAATGTTGATTATCTAATATGCGGCAGGTTCCCTTTTTTTCCCTTTGAGCAGTCCAAAATATAAAAAACAAACTGCATATTTTTAATCAAGGCAAATAAACACCATAAGATAATATTTAGTTAATGATACAAAAGGTAGTGTCAGAAACATGTTTAAAATGAACACTCAATAACTGTTATACGTACCGCCCATTGACATTCAAATAAAGTGTGCATCGGATTTGGGAAAGCACCATAAGATAAAAAGTAAGGTCATGTATAATGTTTGCAGCACAGGGACTATTTGGAGAACAATGAAACAACCATGGAATTATTTACTCAACCTTTGTTGGACAACTCATGTGAGAATGGGAGTTTACATCAATATACTGTAAATGCAAGTATCTTTTCCCTACATAGTGGATCCAAAATATCAGGATATTCATGCCTATACCATGCTTAGTTTTAGTACTTTAGAACTTATCTTATAATAATAAGGCTGACTAATGCCAATGTCTTGTTGGCCAATTCAGTTTTAAGTATATGGATTTTACATAAGTAAAATCTAATATGCTATATGAAAATAGGGCCTAACAAATACGACATATCATGTACCAGGTAGCATACAGATGCAAATGCAAATTTATGATGGCATTCCCAAAATAGAAGTATAAACGATGGATGATATTTGTCAACTGAACAATGCCAACTCCAGGATTCAAATGTACTACAGCATAATTGTGAGAAATAAAATTATGAATACTAATCAAGGGGTTAGACAACTATGAAAAACTGCAACAGTGTGAATTGGCAAACTGAAGAAGCCAAGAAACAAATGCAAGTTCAAAAGAAATGCTAATCAAGGGGCTAGACAGCTATGAAAACCACAACCTCAGAGGAAAACAAAGGAATGGTTATTTTTCAGTCATGACTCATGATAACATATATATTACCTCCATTCCCGATGAAGGTCCTTTTGAGAATTGGGACTGATGTAGCAGTTGCTAAAAATAAGAAAAGAAGCAGCCAAAGAAACAATCACCTTTCCTAACAATGCGCTAAACACAAATTTAGTATATAGATGGACTCTGCAAAAACAATAATAAAAAAAAGGGGTTGTCTATATATCATGTGACAGAGCCAGTTAAGTGAGTACCATTAAGTCAAAATTAGCATCACTGAAGTAAGCATACAAGCACTCACACACCAAAGCACACTATGAATGGCATCAAGTAAATGTGTACGGGTATACACGTACACAGGCAAACTCACATCAGTGATCAGTCAATGAGAATAAATGCATCCCTAAACAAAGCGCAACTACACATCAGCCAACGAATTCTGAAAATAACCCAGCGACACTACAAAAACATTAGTATCGCCCAAATTCCACAATTAGCAAGGCACAAATCTCCCTGCATTAATTACTGCTACCAAATAGGAGTAGACAACGACGATAGGATCACGACCCGTGCTAAATACAATGGCGTTCGCGGGTGTGTGAGCGAGTGAGAGGGTGAGGACCTTGGTCGTAGATGGCGTTGGCATCCACCCGAAGCTCCTCGACCAGGTACCTGCACACCGCCAGCTTCCCCGCGCCGGCGGCGAGGTGCAGCGCGCCCGCGCCGCACTCCCGCACGGCCTCCACCGCCTCCGCGGGGCGGCCCCTCCCTCCGTCCAGCGACCTCACCACCCCTGCAAGAAAGGGCAAATCATCAAGCACGCAGCGCCGGCCGAACAACATCAAAACCGAAATCGGAGGGGGTGTAGAGCACGCACGCTTGAGGAAGCCGAGGTCGCCGTCGGATGCCGCCTCGAGGAGCATCTCCTGCCGCGGGGAGAGGGGGACGGGGCTGGACGGGGGCGGCCGGCGGCGGCTTCCGCGGGCGGGAGGAGGCACGCGAGAGAGCGACGCCATTGTAAGGTTGCCGCCGCTGGATGATCGCTAGGGTTGACGCGTTGGCCGGTTGGAAGAAGAATGGAAGGGATCGATTGGGGAGTAGGAACTTGGATTTGAATGTGCGACACTGCTACTGCCTGCCTACCTAACTACAGCAGCAGGAATACTCCCTTATGCTACGGGGTTTTCGACTAGTATTTGCCACCCTTAAAATGTTAACTTTGGCTGTGTTTAAATCCAGGGTGCAAAGTCTTTGCGTGTCACATCGGATATGAGAAAATGGACATTTCGCCACGTTCAAAACGCGGTTTCGCTAGAATGCCATCCCGAAAACGTGATTCGATAAAATGCCAATATGAAACGTACGTCCACCGCCACTTTGCCATTTTCACCATTTTATTCATTTTCGAAAAGATTCTCTCCTCTACTAATTGTTGAGACAAAATTGCCCCTTATCAACTTAGAGAACATGGTGAGAGAGGAGACAAAGAGAAGGGGCGGCGACGCCGCTGCTGTCAGCCGGCGCGCCGCCTCTCCACATCATGCGCGGGAACATCGTGCGCGTCCGCCGCGGCGGCCTTTGCATGCTCTGCCCGGCGACGGAGCGGGTGACCGACAAGGAGATGATGAGGGGCACCAACGCGCCACCGGCGCCGGGCCGGGAACAGGATCGATCATCGACGAGGCCCTCTGCCTGATGAAGCTCCGCGAGAACGTCGTCGACTCGATGAAGGCCGACCTCTACACCCCCATCGTCGCCGCCACCCGCGATGGTGGAGCAGAGGCGAGGGGCGGGCGCCGGCGTGGTTTCGGCGGCGTCCTCGTCCATGAAGTCGACGTCATAAGGGGTCGAAGTCGACCGCCTCCACATCGGCATCTCGGCGGAGCTCCTAGCGCACCGCCAGCGTCCGCGCCGACCTCCACCCGGTCTTTGCCTTCCTCACCGATGACCTCGGCATTCACGACCAGCTCCGCCCGGCGCTCCTCTACCTCCGCCGCCTCAGCTTCCACGACAGCCGTGCTCCACCTCCCGTCCTCGTTCCCGCTCTGGCGCGCCATCCCCGACTGCTCCACATAGTGATCCGTGCCCGCCTCGCTCTCCTTCGATGGCGACCTCGTCGCCTCACCGACCCCGCCAGCGAGCCTCTATTCTCCACGGCGACGACAGCAAGCAATGCTCTCGCGCTCCGCCTCAGGCGCCGCGGGCCTCGCGGCGGCTGCCTCCGCCGCGGTGCTCCCCTGCCACAGGCGCGCCGTCGGCCG
Source organism: Oryza sativa Japonica Group (assembly GCF_034140825.1). NCBI lineage: Eukaryota > Viridiplantae > Streptophyta > Magnoliopsida > Poales > Poaceae > Oryza > Oryza sativa. The sequence continues at coordinate 17,752,197 of NC_089036.1, forward strand.
GCAGCATCCGACGGCTGGTGCTAACGCCGGAGGGCCAGGCGAAGTTGGACACGCCGCCTCCCGGCCACCGCTGCTCCGATGGCGTCCTCGAGAGAGAGGAAGAGGGGAAGAAGGGGAAAAAGAGAGGTGAGAGTGTATGACAGGTGGGGCCCACGTCAGGGTTATTTTGGTCTAGGGAAAGCATTCCAGTGAAAAATGATTTCGAAAATGCACAAAATGGCCAAAATGGCAAAGTGGCGATGAGCACACGTTTCATATTGGCATTTTAGCGAAACGTGTTTTCGGGATGGCATTCTAGCGAAACCGCTTTTTGAACGTGGCTAAATGTCCATTTTCTCCATCGGATATACAGACACACATTTAAAGTATTAAACGTAGACTAATAAAAAAAATGACAGAATCCGCCCGTACACTGTGAGACGAATTTATTAAGCATAATTAATCCGTCATTAGCAAATGTTTACTGTAGCACCACATTATCAGATCATAGAGCAATTAGGCTTAAAAGATTTGTCTCGTAATTTACACGTAATCAGTTTTTTTCGTTTATATTTAATACTCCATACATGTGTCCAAATATTCGATGTGACAGGGTGAAAAATTTTGTCAGGGATCTAAACAACGCCTTTGATATTTGCCATCGAAGAGAGAATATATATTACTCGTGTGTCCTTTTTTTTTAAGATCATGAGAAGCCATGTCACCGATCTGAAGGCAAAATGACCATCTTGCCCTTCTTCCCTTCCACGGCCTCTCAAGTCTCAATCCCTCCCATTCCTTCCCTCTCCATGGCTGGCGAACTGTTTGGTCTCTACTCTCTTAAAATATAAGCGATTTTAGGTGGATGTTAGAGATGCAAGCGGGGCGGGCACGCAGGCTTTTTTGTCTCGCTTATCCCACTTCTAGTTCATTTTTTCTTCTAAATTTTATACTACCATGCGAAAAATAGACAAGCAAGCGGGTTTTTATGCGGGTAGCGGGACTACCCACTTGCATCCCCAGTGGATGTGACACATCCTAGTACTACGAATCTGTGTCACATCCATCCAAATGTTCTTATATTTTAGGACGGAGGGAGTAATAAGGATCTCCACCTGTTCCGCGAGCTTTAGCCGTCCCTTCACTTGCTCCTGTAACAACTCCTTCAAACGCGCAGGAGGCGAGGATGGCCAGCAGCAGTCCTGTCCTATGAGGACGAGGTCGGCGAGGGGCGAAGCAGGAGTGCCTCGAGACTGGCGGTGCGGAAGTCGGGCCCTCGACAATGAGTTGGCGGTGGCTCTGGTGCTAGAGGATATCGCGGCTATGGCCATCAACATGGGGTAGGTACCCCTCGACAACGAGTCGATGACGGCAGCATGGTGCTCGTCGATGCTGACAACGAGGTTGTGGCCCACGACTATGCCCTCGGCGTGGAGCTCGCACGGTTCCACCTAGTTCGTATGCCTTCATCAGCAAGGACCTCGCTATAGGAGAGGGAGAGGATGAAGAAGGTGAGTGAAGGGAAGAAGAAAGTTTAAGTAAAAAAAAAAGAAGAAGAAAGGAAGAAGAGCAAGATGGTCATTTCATCCCCAGATTTGGTGATGTGGCTTCTCATAGGCTAAAAATGGCACACAATCAAGAAATCTTCTCCCTCCGACGGCAAAAAAATCAAAGACATTTAGAAAGATGGCATTTGAGAATACCCCATCCAGAAAAAAGAGTGGGAAATAGTCCAAAAACCCCGCATCTTTACTTCATACTTCCCATAAAAATTAACCTCTGAGATTAAATATGATTAAGTACATGCCGTTGTCTATTTTTGAGATGGAGAGAGTAAGCTGCAGCTGCTTTGAGCATGAGATCATGGGTGAGAACTTAAAAATGAAAATGGAACGATTTTGCTATAAACCAATCATTTCTAAATTTTACTACATTATTATGAAAATTATCATTATGAAAATTACTGTATTCCTAAATATGCAATATTTCATTTCTTTATTTAATTCATAATTTAGATGCTCATCGACTCCTCAACTAAATCCTACTTGTACTCGTAACATTTCATAATTTACATAGTGTAACTTTAAATTTAGTTTATCATATTGTATATTTATGCACAATTAAATGTATGATTTCACATTTTAGTGTTTTCGATCGACGCTGACATGCTTCCATCCATATAGTCCTATATTTTTTGTTTTCCGATATTTTCTATACCGTCTTTCATTTTTAGCTTTACAATTGTTAGAGTTTGTGTCGAATATGTGTACATAGTCGGTTACAGTTTAGAACTTGGAGTTGTACTAGGTATATGACTAGAGTAAGAGTCGGACTCTGTCCTAGGATCTCTCATAAATAGAGTGACGTGCCTGTTGTAACCGCATGGCGACTTAGCATAGCGAGAGGGAGCGACTGCCAGCGGCGACCGGCCGTGAGTCGTAACTCTGAAACGTTGTATATGCTGGATCGAGGTGGAGCGCCCGTAATCAGTGCCCCGGAGATGTAGGGTACGGCTAAACTACGTTACCAAATATCGTGTCTCGGTGTCGTCACCGTTTTGGATCTCCTATGGCGTTTTCTTCCGCGTTTAGCTACCGATGTCGATTTTGGGGTTGGTTTTATAACAAGTGGTATCAGAGCCTGCGGGAGATCCATGGTAGAGGTACGAGGGAGGTGCTCCACGCCGCGACGACTACACAGGGTGTCCAGGGACAGACATGGACGCAAGGTAGAGCACGACGGCGATCAACGGAATTTGATCGGTGGAATCGAACACTTCTGGCGGCGGCCGGAACCATCAATGGCTGCTTCAACAGGGAGATGACCAAACGTGGTGCTCGGGTTGATGGCGGCGGAAGCGATTGGCGAATCAATCGGTGGGTCGGACACTTCGGGCGGGTGGCTCGAACTTTTCGGTGAGCTACTCTCGACAGGGAGACGTGCGGCCGCACACTCGGGTTGATTGAAGCTAGAGGCGATCGGCGTTCTTGATCGGTGGAATCGAACACTGGGCCGGGTGTCCCGGGCCTTTCAATGAGTTGCGTTCGACAGGGAGACGGCTAGACGTAGCGCTCGGGTCGTTCGGCGGCTGGGAAGATGGCATGTGATTTGTCGGCTTCGGCTCGCGGCTAGATTGACAGGTGGTCAATCGGAGTTCGGAGCGGGTTGCGGGTCGAGGTGGAGCCGCAAAGGTGGCGCAAGCCACGCGTGGAGCCTCTCCTAGAGGCTGTTTTGGATGTGTCTTCAACAAGGTGTGCAACAGAATTGCTTCGAGGGCGGCGTACGTGCGGCTTGGGTGCGGATTGGGCTGAGGACGACCAGATCGGCAAATTGGGCCAACTGTATCGTGGAAGGGACCACCTATATATTTGTCGACAAATTTTTTCTAAAAATTTGACAGATGTAATTATAGTACAATCGTAGTGTAATTACATTGTAACTTATATGTAATTACACCGTAACTTGCACGTAACTACAGTGTAACTTGTATATAAGTTTTATGTAATTTTGAATCTTTAGATCTATTATAAGATTTGTTTTGGTGAGGAAGAAAAATAAAATCATAGCACACATATATGTGTAAGGATTTGTTCCCACAACATATTACGTAGAGATTTTTGAAAGTTACATACAAGTTACACTATAGTTACAGTGTAATTACATGCAAGTTACAGTGTAATTACACTACGATTATACTGTAATTACATCTGTCAAATTTTTGGGAGAAAATTTGTGTAGCGATCGTCCTATTCCACTTCCGAGGTAGAATACCGGTCTACGGCTCATTCCTCAGTAAGAACGTACCAACTTAACAAGAAATGGGCACACCAGAGTAGCGTAGCAGAAACAATTGTGTAGCGAAACCCATTAAATAAAAACCATTAAAAAATAACTTTTGCCAAAATAATCACTAACAGTACCTTGCTACTCTAGATCTTCATAACCTTCAACTCTCAGTTGATGTAGAAATATGGAACAATTCTTTGCTTTGATCTTGATCAATCATGTAGAACCCTTCTTCACCTAATTATTAGCTCAACACTACAAGGAATAATATATATCGGGGATGAGTACGAATGGTACTCAACAAGTCCAACTATAGCAATCCAACAAATACATGCCCATCATCCACCTGCATAATACATATATCTCCAAATCCCATAATTCAACAAGGAATTTATGCAAGTTCATAAAACAGTATAGTAAAAGTTCATATTAAGTAATTATAAAATCTACTGCATATAAGGCACCACAGGTATTAGAACCTCCGATAGGTTCCTTTCCTGCCGCGTTCGCAGTTTCTACCCGAAACAGCGAGTGACATATCATAATTCATACACTCTGCAGAGGTGTGTCGCTGTACCCACAGACGCCTTCAACGTTTTAATGCCCACGCCCGTCGGCGCTTGAAGCACACTTCAAGGTGTATGCCGGCAAGGCTAAGGTCACAAGCTTTTCATCAATCCCATATGGCAATTATCTCTGCGGGTGATTCCCGCAACAACGGTGAATCATTGGATCCCGCAACAACGGCGATCCACATCATCTAATCGGATTCCGTAACAACGGCAACCCTCATCGCTAGCCCACGCTCACGGGATTCGCGGAAGTCCTTAAGCCCGCAGGATAAAGCCATTAAGAAAGAACTACTAAGCCAGCCTGTCCCATTCCAGGTCATATGGTCGACACGATCGCTACGGCGCTTGAATGCCATATAATAGTTGTTGTTTAACCTTATGATGATAAATATATGCAACTGAACCCCCATCACATGGCAAGTTCAGAATACATCTATAGTATGACCGACTGCTCCACCAGTCAATCCAATCCATCGGCATATTTATTTTAATCATAGAAAGTATAATTTAATGCAAGGTGATACATATAGATTTCAATTACGAAAATATAACAAGAGTCGATCAAAGGTGTTGGACTTGCCTGAGATACCCAAAATTGAAGAACGAATAAACCAACGAAGACTTCCAAGAAATCCGAGATAAACGCCCAACTGAAATAGTACAATGGAGCAAAACTAAATACGAGAACATTGATATGAATGCGGTGCACATGATATGTTTAACATGAATGCACATGATAGGTTATGGACTTGCTTTTATTAAACTTTTATTTTAAGAAAGAGTAGTTATTTTACTTAAAATAAATTTTGCTTCTCTAGAGAGAAATATATTTAATAGCCACAAGTTATATTGATTTATATATAAATATACATCTTTACTTTCTTTGATCAACAAAGTAGTTCATAAGATATATTTTGAAGGAAATACTTCTATTTGGATTATGATATACAAAGTTAAGTTGTATATCAAGATTTTCAAGAACAGTGACTGTAATAATATATCAAGATTTTCAAGAATTTATTTTAAAGAGTTTAAACCAATTTTAAATATATTCTATAATAATTTCTTTTGTATCTAAGCTCTACTTCTCAATTTCTTTAATTTCCACCATCTGCAGCCCATTAGCAAAAGCCCAACAAAACTCAACCCACCTAACCCACCTTCTTCCTCTTCTCTCTTTTTCTCGTTCTTCTTCTCTCCTTCACGCTCTCTCCCAGCGCCGCCGCTCACACCGCCGCTCCACCTCACGCCACCCGCTGCTCCCTGCCTCTGGCAGCCGCCCCACAGTCACCGCCGCATGTGGACCCCCGTTTTTATAATAGGAATCAATCGTGTAAACAGTACCATTTCCCTGGATCAAGAGTCTGATACACACGAATTCATAGCTGTAATACCAAGTGCACATACACGAGTGTCTAATACGAATTATTACATCATAAGCCCGCAGGCGTAGTCTTAAATCATCGGACCGAGCGGTCCGGAATACATCCCAAAAGCAGAAATAGATAAGACAGCGGAATTCAGGCAGTGGCATGCCATTGCCATAGGCAACGACCGTACTAAGACCTACTGAGCGCCATCGTCTTCATCTCCCTCCTGGTAGTAGGCATAGGGATCCTCCGAGGCTTCATCTCCCGCTTCTGATTAATTTTATATTTGCAAGGGTGAGTACCAACCGTACTCAGCAAGCCACCACAACAACAATGCATATGATAGAGGGTATTTCAAGGAATGGCTTCAGGTTCTTTTGCATAAAGCTAATTTTACAATTCTTTTCACAAGCCTAAAACCTAGCATAGACTGATCAAATTTTAGTACCAGTGTTCACTTTAAACAACAACGGTTCTGTCCACCATCCATTGTGATCCCAAGGATAGCTTCCCGCCATTGAATCGTCATGGTTTTCTGAGGATGTCCACCTTCCCTCCTCTCGGGAAGTGGCTCCATCAGCATAAAATTCATCATGCAATATCCCATCCCCCACAAGTTGAGAATTTAGAGTCTAGCCAAGTGTAATACATGTCCCGGTGCTCAATAACCGCGAGCACGGCTATTCGAATAGATTTGGTTTACTCACACTGCAGTGGATGTACACTTTACCCGCACTCCGCGACTGCCCAACACATGAGCCTCGTCCCAACACATGAGACGCGTCACGGCAAAGCTTTTCGATAACCTCGCATTGGCAGTATCCGCTTCATGAACTTAAATCCTCATGCACTCTAGGCGTCCATGTTTCTAGCAGTGAGAGGAGTTCTGGCGCTCCCGGGAAAGAGAAGTCTCACACACATATTAAATTATGGTTCAAGTTAAGTTCTCTCTCTCACACACTCATAGCAGTCCTACCAATGGCGACACCGATGTAGGGCACGCCTCTCGGCCCTACCTCAACGGCTGTCCCACCGTAGCGCACCTGCCTCACTCAGGGGTGAACCATCTATGCAGGGATACTGCCTCCGCTCGGCTATCTAATCCGCTAGGTCTATACCCATACGAGAAGTGCGGTTGTACGGGGGTCGTTTCATGCTTAACTTCATGGCTCGGTCCTTAATTGACCGGGGACGGTACTAGCCTTTTCCAGATACCACCCAAATCCTCCGTCCGCCCCAGTCGAAAACAGTTGTTTAATTTTATTTCTCCTTTCACAAATCGTGTCATCAACATCATGGCAATGTGGCGCTCATGTCTCCACATGCCGCATCTCAATTACCTTCCCAAAGGTAATTGCCCAAGCATATAGCATTTGATAAATATGAGTATGCATGATTCTAGAATAGCATTTCTAATCAATTGTCATAGTTGACTAGGGACTCATACGTAAACATGGTTACAAAGACTTAAGGGTAAACAATAATCAAGGCATGGCATAATCACAAGTAGGATGTTCATCATTGCATGCAATTTTATTTATAAACAAAACAATTTCGCAATTGGGATCAACATGTTCAAGGAATAGTGATGACTTGCCTTGCTCAGGATAGTCCTTATTCTTGATATAATTCTTGATCAACCTTCACCTCCCGGAAGTTGCTGACGTTGCCTCACGACTAACCGATACATAAATTCTATAACACGCAAGAAAAACCAATATTCAAATAACAACCAAATATGCACAACAAAATATACTATTCATGTCTACTAATGGATTCCAATCACGCTAGGGGCTAAGGTTTCTTAATCTTTCTATTGTCAACGTGGCCTATTTAGGAGTTAACCAACATAGCATTTATAGGATACATATATATTTGGCTAATCGGTGGTTTAGTCTATCAAATGGCTATGGAAGGATTATGGCTAAGCATGCATCTATCTACATAGGACGGTTATTTACTAGAGGTTCTGTTGTCAGATGGATTTAGGATCAATCAAATAATTACAGTGAATCATTTGTATTATTTATTTTATTGATGGAAGCTTTACTTTTACTTTAATTATGAACATATTTTACTTGTCACAATAAATTATAAAAGGTTAATAATTATCCATGCTTTGTATGTTAGAGTTGTTTAGGTTAATCATATTATGGTTACAGATTATCCCATCATATAATTTTACAATGAATAATCCTAATTTACAGTTGAACTATAATTATAATTATATGAGGTCAAGATTTATAACTAGTATTTATCTAATATACATGTTTGTCATACACTCACTCTTAATTTAATATATGCAACACGCAAATTAATACTATACCGTACCACTATAATGGGATATATAGTATATGTGTAAGCAACAATATCTTATTATTGGATCATATATTTGAGTAGTTGCTTTTTACTGTAAGCTATACAATACATGTTGATTTTAAGATGGCCCTGTTTGGTTAACTAATGGATATCAACCGACTATATACATATATTCTACTTCACATGACATTGTATCGACAAATTTTTAAGTGGTCCAAATACAACTAGCTCTGTGATTACTCTCCGAAACAAGTTAAAGATTCACCTATGTGTGTTTATATTTTAGTTACAAAATATGAGGCTAAACTTTATGTAAACAATTTATAAGTCATGGATTTAGTTATATTTGGACATAGACTAGTAAATGGCACTAATATTTTCCTATACACCCATTAATTTGAAGGATTGATTATAACTAATTTATTTAGTTGCTACAGTGACAAGACATGTTAAAGATAATTATGCTACTGTACAATATCCATTTTTATTCATTGGCACACTATTTAGGTTAACTATTATCTAATCATTTGATATTAATTAATTTATAATTATAAATATATTTTGTTAAATAGTGAGTTATATATTATTGAAAAGCTTATGAATTTAGATGAATTTAGGTTCAAGTTTCACTTAAATCCGAGTTAAAATGAATAAGTTATGCTAGTGTAAAGATTCAAATTTGAATTAATCCGAGAAATTGCGAAAAGCTACTGTTCATAAACGATTTATTTTTAATCCAAGACATATCCACAGCCTTGTACCAACTGACAAGTGGGACCCCGGGTTTATTCCTTTTTCCTACCAAATTATTTTCTAAAGGGAAATAGGAAGAGCTAATGACAAGTGGGGCCCACATGTCATAGACTCAAGACCATAAAACTTCTATAATTAGATTTTTAACCGCCCGGACCCACATGTAATAGACACTACTAATAAGGATTAAGAAGGGGGTTACTATTCACCAATTACGTGGGGCCCACTCTAATCTCTCCTCTCCTTCCTCTCTCTTTCTTCTTTTCTCTCTTTCTCTCCCTCCCGGCTTCTTCTCCCTCCTCTCTCCCACGGCTCTCTGGCGACGGCGACCGAGCAAGGGGAGGAGGCGGCGGCTTACTGACGGCGGCGGCAGCGACGGCGGCGCAAGGCGGCGACGCACGGCGCGGCACTCGGCGCGGCGCGGCGGCTTCGAGGCGACGGCGCGACGGCACGTAGGCGGCGGCACGGTGGAGAGAAAGGGGGAAAGAAAGGAAGGGAAGGAGGGGGTGATGTGGGATGGAAGGGCGACCGAAGGGGATTTATAGGGCGCGGGGGAGGGACGGCCGGCTCCATGGCGATGCGACGGCACGCGGCGCGTGGGGCGCGAGGCGGCGGGCGCGCGGCGCGAGGCGTGACGGCGACGGGCGCGCGGCTCGGGGCTCGGCGGGCGGTGATGGTGACGGGCGACGCGACGGCGACGGCGGAGCGTCGACGGGACGGCGACGAGGCGATGGGACGACGCGGCGCGGCGCGGGGCTTGGCGCGCGGCGATGGCGGCACGACGGCGACGGGCGACGTGATGGCGACGGGGCGTGACGCGCGGAGGGGTGGGGCTCGAGGCGATGCGACCGGAGACGGCGACGGCGCGCGGCACGACGAGCGCGAGGGGGCGCGGCAGTGGCGCACGCGGCAGCGGCGAAGTGACGGCGCGCGGCGGCTCGAGGCGCGAGGCGCGCGCGGGAGGGGGAGATGGGACGGGGGCGCAGCGGGGCAGGGGCGCGGGGCACGAGGCGACGACGTGACGGCGACGACGATGGCGCGCAGGGCTCAAGGCTTCGACGGCGACGGCGCGGCGGCGACGGCGATGGCGCGCGGCGCGAGCTGGCGCGCGGCAGCGGCGCGGGCGACGACGATGGCGACACGAGCGGCATCGGGCAGGAGAAGGAGGAGGGCTAGGACGGCTAGGAACTAAATCGGACTCCTAGGGGGCTAATGAACCGTGCTAGCCGGCTATTTAACCCTATTTTAGCCTATTTCCTATATAAATTTTATTCTATAAATCCTAATTTTTACACAAATGAGGTTTACCCAATATATGTTTTAATTTAGATGAAAGTTTACCAAATTTTAATATTACCCATATTTTATTCTTATATATTTTTTTCTATTGTATTATTTAAATGAGGTCTAATTCTAAAATTAGCCTAGATAATTTTGGAGGCTTTGAGGGTTCTAAAATATCCTAGTGTGGCCCTTTTTATTACAATAGCACATTGAACGAACTTATAGCAATATATTTTATACGGATAGGTTGAATCTATTTATTCTATAAATAGTATATTAAGACTCGGTACAACATTAATCTAATTTTAAACACTCACATATTCTTGTTTATATATAAGGATTAATTTATTTATATGACCATTATTTTATATGAGTGATTTTCATGTCATGAGTAACTCGGCGACATGTTGCAAGTATCGATCTATATATTCCGGTGAATTACTTATTTATAAACACGATCACTATAGTGGTGATCATCATTTCATGTGTTCTTATATTTCATGTGAGATTGGATTCAAATGAATTGGATTTAATCTTACTATTTCTTTAGCTAATTGTGACATCAAGCTATCAATCATGGTTCGAATATCTAATACCTGATTTGTAATTTGTAATAGAAATTAATATTTGACTTTACTATCTTGTGCATAATTATTTGTAGGATTAAATATATTCTCATAAATTATATCTATTGCTTAAATATCGATCTTTTCTTTTCTTTCTTTGTGATCATTTACGGTTTGGCAAGCCATAGCAATCATAACAACCAGCATGATGCGAAAAGTTTTAAAAAGTTTGAAATTTTAGTGATTTTTATTGTCAGGGATTTTCAGGATGTTACACCGCAGTACCCATTTAACTTGAAATATTAGCACAATATTAATCTTATCTTAAGCTCTTGAGGTTTAATAGAGCAATAGTTATTTCTAATTATGCATGCATACAAAATTATCCTATGATGGCTTCACTGAGCATTGATTTAAAGAACTATATACAGATATAATCCTTAACTCAAATGCACTTGTAGATCATCAGAGATAATTCTTGCTGTTAACTATGTAATGAGATAGCTGATCTATACTTGAATTATTCTTTTTAAGAATCCACTAAATTTAAGATGATACTATATTGTCCAATTACTTATAAAAACTATGTCTTGAGCGCATATGATGTACTATGATTTAAGTGCAGGTTTTGGTCTTCCTCAAAAAGCTAGAATGCTTAAGCTTAATTCCACAAAGATGTATATGCAGTCACACACTCCTACACATACTAGTATATGCTCAGATTAAAATACTTATGCCTTGCCTATCTCACTTATGAGTCTTTCTTGATCCCAGGTCTATATGCACATGATGCTCTCCAAATAGATAAACAGCAATTGTTCTATTATTAAATCATGAATGGCCTTGTTTATATCTAATGAAGGCAGATGCATACCTATAACTTCTAATCATACTAGAGCATGCACAGATCAAAGTAGATGCCATGTTTTAATTTAATTTTTCTTGATTTATCTACTCAACAATCTTACCTTCAACTGTATTCTGATTTTGGTGATGATATTTCCTGGCCTACTGAATCCTCTTGAGCTTCCCTCAATTAATCTTCCTTTTTGTTAATTAATTTCTTTGCTAGTCCTAATTCTTGGCATCCTGCTGGAACTGCTACAGGTTGCTACTCCTCCTAGAGTTTGTTTGGCACCTTTTTGAGATGAAATCCCTTGCTTCCTCCTGAGCTTGAGCTGAAACCCCTTGCTCCACTTGTAAATCAGGTACTTGTCCTCTTGTCTCTTGTTTTCCAGGTACTTCTTGACTGCTTCTTGCTATCTTTCTCGATCTGGTACTGGTGATTCTCTTCCTCCTCTTGAAGCTCATTCTCTTGCTTGATTTTTGCTCCATCTTGCTTATTGACCTGAGTTTCTTGTTTCTTCTAAATCTCAAGCAAGCACTGCTTCACCTCCTACTCCCTTGTCTTTCTCCCTCTCTCTGGTTGCTTGACCACAGATGCTATAGTTGAGCTGTGGTGTGGTTGAGGTATAGAACTTTTAGTTGGTTATTTCTCTTTCTCCCAATCTCCACTGATTTCCAGCCGTGGTTGCTTGCTGTTGCTGGGATCTTACTACTACTATGGCTGCTGTACTACTGCTCTGCTAGCTCGCTCTCCCTGGCTACTCTCTGATTGCCTTCCCTTGGATAATACAATGTGATCTTGTAAGTTGTATTGTCTCTCCAGATGAACTACTAGCTACTGCTGCTGCTCATTGCAGCCAAAAATGGTAGTACTACTGCTCACCTTGGTCTCTACGACAGTATAGCTTGGTTTGGGAGAAATTTCACACTGAGATGGTTAATTTGGTGGAGCTGAACTAGTGACTCACCTGCTGGTTGTTTGGTGGCTTCATGCATGTTAGACACCTAACCATAGCATGCTCGGTGGAGGTGGAATGATGGATAGAATTTACTAATTTTTAGTTTAAATGGAAAATCTGGTAAAGTATGATATGTTTGATACTTTTGCACTTGAGTCCCTCAAGTTTAGTAAAATTGGAGGTTACTATGAGTTTAGGGACTGATATTACACTGTAATTTGCACGTAACTACAATGTAACTTGTATATATAAGTTTCATGTAATTTTAAATCTTTAGATCTATTATAAGATTTGTTTTGGTGAGGAAGAAAAATAAAATCACAGCACACACATATGTGTAAGGATTTGTTCCCACAACCTCTATTTTACTGAAATAACATATTACATAGAGATTTTTGAAAGTTACATATAAGTTACACTATAGTTACAGTGTAATTACATCCAAGTTACAGTGTAATTACACTACGATTGTACTGTAATTACATCTGTTAAATTTTTGGGAGAAAATTTATCGACAAATATATAGCAAAATCGATCGTGGAAACGTCAGTTCAACCGAGAGGCTTTGCACAATCGTATGCATTGGTTACAAACTGATGGCATGCGTCATTAGCGGAGTTGGCCGGAAGTGCAGAAGCGAAGGTGCAGAAGCCGTGAGATACGTGAAGGCTTGGAAGTCCATGTCGCGATGGTGTGCGTGCACCGCACGTTGAGACCAGGCTAGCGGCATTGATAGAAGCAACGCCAAGAGGAAGCAGGCTCGGGAGGAGTCATGGTTGCACAGGACTCCAATCAGGACGGAGCCACAGTGTTGGAGTTGAACACGGACAGGAGTTGTCTCCTGTTCGGTCATGGCGGCGTTTGTGGCAAGTAGTCCAGGAGAGGAGGCCTAGTTGGACACACACGAAAGGGAAAAGGAAGTGGGTTTCGGTTTGGACTTAAAATCGGACATCAAATTCCCAGGACTCAGCAACAGGAATTAATCCACGGGATTGCAGATATTGCAATCGAACCAAATCATCAAAGCAAAAGGAGATCGGACTGGGACCTCTTGGCGGCAGTGATTTGGGGCGACGAACGTCGGGTGGTAGGAGCATGACTTGGTGCAGTCGTTGTGCAGGTGCCGACGAGTACGACGCGGGCCGGCTCCGGCGAGGAGGCGGCAGGTACCGGCGAAGGGGCGGCGGCGATGCTCCTGTGTCGGGGAGGCGGCTCCCGTGGGCATCGGCATCCTCACCGGCGGGAAGCCCACGGCGGCGGCGGCACGACGCTCTCACCGGCGGAATCCCGCAAGGAGGCGGGCGGTGGTGTCAAAGCGACCGGCACAAGTCAGTGGCGGCGTTTTCGGTGGCGGCACGGAGGAGACGATGAGGCGGCGCGGGCTCCTGGGCTCGGTGGCTGGCGGAGGAGCGGCGGCAGAAACGGCGCTAGGCGCTGGGCGGTGGCGCGCTCGAGCCGGCAACGAGTGAGGAGCGAGGAGCGAGAGCAGGGAGGGAAGGGGATCGTTCTGATCTGTTTCCTGGTTTTCCTGTTGACTGGTTTTTTTTTCTTCTTGACCCAAAACGATTCGATTTTGCTATATATTTGTCGACAAATTGTAACATCCCGGGTTTTAGCTATAGTCTTAGTCATGCTAATGACTTGGTCACACTGGCTGAGAGCGGTGTTGATTGAGCCACGATGCTGGCTAGGACCTATAAATATGTTGATTGTTGTTCTATTATGGATCTTAAATGATTTTTTTTATCGTTTCCTTGTTATTTATTTATTAAGTTATATCCATATGCATCATTGATTTATTGTTTGTTAGACTAAACCTAGTGAGGAGTGGGATCATTTAGTTTTGGTCAAATTATAGTGTAGAGATTAGTCATCACGAAGTGGGGTACACATGTGTACAGTAGAAATCACACAGTTCTTTATTCACAATTTACCACTGCAGGTCTGCATACATACATGCATATAATTGTACACTAGAAATTACAGTATGCATCCCATATATTGTGCATATACATAGTGCTTATAGATATAATACCATAAACTGAACCATCTCGTCAAAGATTTAATAATCAATTATTTTTCAGAAAAACTCTAGATAATCTATGAAATGCCATTGACAAACATCCAAATCTCAGAAATGCCATCGACAAGTGTGAGTTTCAAGAAATGCCATCGTACAAACGACTTTGTCCCAAAAATGCCATCGCCGTTAGGGTTCCGTCCACTTCGTGCCGTTAAGTTCTATAGGATGAACAGTGTATTTAATGGCGCAAAATGGACGGAACCCTAACGGCGATAGCATTTTTGGGACAAAATCGTTTGTACGATGGCATTTCTTGGAACTCACTTATCGATGGCATTTCTGGGACTTGGACGCTTGTCAATGACATTTCTTGGATTATCTCTTACATATAAGTTACAGTGTGATTACATTATGATTGTACTATAATTACATCTGTCAAATTTTTAGGAGAAAATTTGTCGACAAATGTATAGGTGGTCCCCATTGGTTTGTCTTGTTGGCTAGAGGATGTGCACAAGGAGGTATGATGCAGCAAGGCAAAGGTGGTTGGTTAAGTCAAAGGCGTGACTCAGCGGAGGCAACACGGTAATTGGCGAGAAATTCCCGAGCAACAGTGGATGAAAATCGTTGAGGGCGTCAACGGGCTGTTTGGCAGTACATGATATATCCAGGATCTGCGGGGATTGCATGATGGGGATATATGGAATCTGCGTCACTGAAGAGGAAGAGCAAACGCTATGGTGGTAATTTCTTCGGGTGATTCAAGGCAACAATGATCTTCTCAAATTATCGGATACTCAGTCTATGGATGCGGAAAGCGTGGATGTTGGATTCGTTAGTTCGGTTCATAAGACGACAATAAAGGGTTCTCTTCATGTCTGGTGAGTTTGATTTATCTATTTGGTGATGACATCGGTCATCTGGCTATGGAGAAGATCAAGTCAAATTTAAGACGGAAGATGAAGGTGAACATGGTATTCGGGAAGTCTATGATGTGACAGCTAGGAAGGAATCCAATTTCGCTTGGCAAGACGATTGTGGTGATATGAGAGTAGATGGAGCACTGTTGCAGGTGGAGTCAGGAGGAAGAAATTACAGGGATAGAGGGATAGCGGGAGTCTCTTGTTTACGGTGAGCCTGGTGGAGGCTTGTCGGGGTAGCTCGGTGTGAGCGGCGAAAAAGGATCAACTCAAGTCCTGGTACACGGAGGTTCGAGGAAGTAACGAATTCAGGTTGGCGTGGCATATTCGCCAAGGTGGAGTTTGTTAGAGTTTGTGTCGAATATGTGTATATAGTCGGTTACAGTTTAGGAGTTGGAGTTGTACTAGGTATAGGACTAGAGTAAGAGTCGGACTCTGTCCTAGGATCTCTCATAAATAGAGGGGCGTGCCTGTTGTAACCGCATGGGATTTAGCATAGCGAGAGGGAGCGGCTGTCGGCGGCGACCGGCCGTGAGTCGTTGTAACTCTGATACGCTGTATATCCTGGATCGGGGAGGAGCGCCCGTAATCAGTGCCCCGGAGATGTAGGCTACGGCTGAACTCCATTACCAAATATCGTGTCTCGGTGTCGTCACCCATCAGACTAGTCTTTTGGGTTGTGTAGGCCCAGGACCTAAAGTTGTGGCTCCGGTTGGGCCTGTGGTGGAGCAGGCCCAACGTGACATGGGTGGCCCACGGTTGGTGGGCCGAGCTGCGCACTCTAACAACAATTTCATCCATATAATTCTATCTTCGGTTTTCCAATATATTCAATACCCTTTTTCATTTTTAGCTTTACCGTTTTCGATTTCGTTAAAGAAAAAGGGTTATAGGAATGGTTGAGATGTTTTCCTACCATTTTCATTCTACATATGAGATCAACTTTAGCTCAATAACTTCAAATTCTTATTCTAAATTTTAGTAAAACTTAGTAGTTGCCCTGTTCTTCCAAAATATTAAAATGGATTATTTTTCTACACTTATTTTTTTAAAAAAAAATCTTGTACTGCGTGGCTTAAGCCACTTGTTTTAAACTATTTATTAGTTTATGTCCTAAAATATTTAATTTATTCCCATAGTCAAACAGATAATCCATAGTAATAAACTAATAATCCACTTAATAATCTAAATCAAACAGACATACAGATAGGGACTAATGAAAACCCAGTAGCTTCCTTCAAAACAAGATGTTCCAATTCCATATTGTGGTTATGTTCAAACTTCAAACACGACTGTGCTCCTTGCAAATAACAAAGGCACTGATAATTATATTGCCGTGAAACTTTTCCTTTGCACCAAGCATGATGGCATTTCATTTCATTACCAGATCGATCACATTTTATCAACTCAAACATGTCATAAGAACATTCAGTCTTAAATAAAATTGTCATAAGAACATCCAGTACATCTCTGGTATTCATACATTCCAGCTACCAATTCGAATATTTTCCAGATGCTAACCCCAGGGCACAAGATTAACTTCGTAATGCTCGTCAGAGTTATGGACTTGAAACACCGTGATGTTCAGCAGTCGTCCACCCGTTGGCTACTTAGCTCGACTTACACAAAAAAAAAAAGAAAGAAAAAAAAGATAAAGAAAAAAAAGGAGATAGCCCATTCTGGGTATCGAAGTCTCTGTGCAAAAGCTGATAACGCAAAACCTGTGGATTCAGCGAACTAAAGGCTCTTCTGTGCAAAAGGTGAGACGCCTGTGGACAACGTGGAGGAGGACCAGAACTCTTTGCCCCCCTTTGCAACACCCATGATGTTTCACCTAGCCTCCGTGCTTGCAGATGTCTTCAAGGACTCCAGAGCTTCCCTGCATGTTTCAAGAGCTAATGAGAACATGCAATAATTTACAATGGGTTCGCGCACCGCTAGATGCAGCAGCCGAAACATTTGTTCCATTATCTAAAAGGAAGAGAAAAAAAAAAACATAATGGCTTCACAACTTGCCAGTCTTCAAGCGCCATAGTAGTAAATTCTATGATGAGAAATGTAATGCATACCTCCTTTTTAGTTTAAAAGAGTTACATTAGGAAACTCATTGGTGGGAAGATCCCATACTACAATGTAAATATTGTGCATTGTGCAGATCAAGAGCAAGTTTTGGTAGTTAAGAAATGGATGGCATCAATATAGTAAGAATTGACTTCCAAAAGTCCTAACAAACTCCTACATAACAGAATTGAATGCAAATAATCTTCACACCCACAATTTTTCAAGAAATAAATCTATTCTAAACCTAACTACAACATAGGAAAATTTCTAGCATACAAGTGAAACATGGAATGGCCAGATAGGCACTAGCCAAAGCTATCATCATAAGCCATATTGCCATAATGCGACCAAAATAGGCAGAAAGGATACCGAAATGCATCCTCAATCTCAGAGTTCCCTGGATCCAACTTGAATCCATTGTAAAGTGCTTCGCAAGCACTCTCATAGTCCTGTTGATAGAATACCAAGTAAATAATATCAAAGAAAAATTTGCAGAAAAAACAAAAACATGGCTAACTGCATCGTCTATATGTTAACCTTCAGTAACATCAGAGCAGCACCCAGCCGGTAGTAGGCCTTTGGCCAGTCAGACCGCAACTTCCTACATTCATGAGCATCCAGCAAAGCCTTGCCTCCATCACCCATGCGATGCCAGCAAAGGCTCCTATTTGAGAACAAGGTAGCATCATCAGGGTAAAGGTACAGTGCCTACATTGAACAAGGAAAACATGGGTTAGCAGATTTACTGAGAACATAAGAACAGCTATGAATTTGCAATCGATAAACAAGAAATTTGCACATTAACACAACCACACTAGTATAAAAGAACTGGTTGAGTCAGCTAGACAACTAAAACTAGAAATGAGAGTATGGGAAACAATGGTACGGTACTGTAACACTTACAAAATATATGGAATTTAAAATCATACCACTTTTGGATCAACAAATCCTGTTCACTAGTTTTTAATCCTCCTTGAAAATATGGAGTTTTAAGCCTTTTTTGTAAGTTCGATCTAGTTTCTCTATGTTTAAGCCAAGTCAAGCAACTCCACAAAAGCTCTACTGTAGTTTTAATGTTGGATAGGAGTGACAGCAAGAACACTGAGAATCTCCTAAAACAATTGCACTACTCTCATTAGTACATATTCTCTTTCTGTTATGATAAAACAGGTACACCTCAGGAGAGTATATAAAAATATCAATATTGTTTCTACATGAGGAAATGCACCACATAAAAGAGCAAATAAAGATAGCTAGGACCTTGGCGCACTATGGGCACAAGCACCAAGTTTTTGCTACTTCCCCCTGCAGTGGCATTGCCAAAATTGGCAAAATTCTGGGGATACAAACAAAATAGCTCCTATGGACATTGAAAGGAAATGATGTTGCCAATATATTGCAGAAATGATGTGGTTTTTGAAAGGAAATACATATCTTCTCCTTTGCAGGTTATCTTTTTTATTACACATTGGCTCCGCTCATGGGCTATCCTCCAGAAGGTCAATTTGCGGGGTACTATCATTGCAGCTTGTCAACAATTGGAGCTAGTGGCCCTGGAGTTTTCTACCCCGGCACATGGGTGGCGTTCTAGGCTACGGTTAGAGGGCTCCTGAAGTTCCTTTTGTTCCTGCTATTTTGGATGATGAGTTTATCTTTTGTTTCTTTCTTGTTGGCTGTATGCACTCTTTGGGTGCAGAAGCTGGAGGTGCTCTCAGAATAATTGTATGAAATTTACTGAGATTAATAAAGCTTCCATTATCTAAAAAAATGGACATTGATATATATATTTTTGCCCAGCTCCAGTCAAACTTTGTACAATGGAATAGCATTTTTCTACTAAAAGAATAGATGAACGAGTTTGCATTCAAGTATAAGCAAAGCCAGGTCGTAACCTTCATACACTGTATGCAGGGACAAATTCAAAATAGAGATAAACAAAATGAGGAAACATGGTGCTCTGATGTACCTTACTGTAGAATCCTGTTGCAGATAGATAATCCTTTTTCTCGACAGCCTTATTACCCAGTGACTTTAAATCTGTTGCTTTCCTTTTATTGACAGGCTCACCCTAAACCACCAGTTATATCAAAGGATGAAGACTTGTGTTATGCAGGAAAAGTCCTAACAACAAGCAGCCAGGTATATTTATGCATTGGAGATTCAGGAAAGTTGAATTTAAGCATGTAACATCTTCAGTCATCATTTATATGATTCCACATGCCAATGTTTCAGTGATAGTATCCTAATTTCCATGCTCAGTCTCGTAATAGTGACAACTTACTGCCTAAATTTTAACTAATAATGATATCCTAATTCCTACAGCAACTACAGTATAACACATTTTACTCAGACCTCATCAGCCACTGAGCCACACTCATAATGGGAAAGATGGTCGTTCTTTCATTAACTAATGAGACTGTTTCCTCCTACATTTTTTTACCTCCTATACATTTGTACTGCACTTCAATGCATCCCTTAATCTGGATCCAGATAATCTTTAGGCTGTGTTCTAACTTCTAACTACAAGTTCCCAACTTCTACTCCCTCGTTTTCCTCACGCGCGCTTCCCAAACTGCTAGACGGTGCTTTTTTTTTTACAAAAAGAAAATTTATAGGAAAGTTGCTTTAAAAAATCATACTAATATATTTTCAAGTTTTTTAGCTAATACTTAATTAATCATGTGCTAATGAGTCGCTTCGTTTTGCATGCAAGGGGGGAAGTTTCCAACCCTTTCTACCGAACACACCCTTAGACGGTTCTCAATCATCGGTAACTAAGTCTTGTGCACAATTGGGATAATGAATTGACGTGGTATTCCTTAATGACGTTCAAATCATCTAATGCAAGTTTATCTTTCAATCACAATGGGTTGTTCCCAAAATAATTAACAAGCACAATTTATAGATAAAAATATCATATAAAACTTGTTTTGAGAAACAATGATTGACCATTGCTGCAAGAAAATGACTAATTCATACATTCACATTCAATTCTTAGGAAGATAAGACAACTTCTATAATTCTTTTCAATTATTTTAACAGAATTTCAGCACATATGCTCCCTCCTGTCAAAGAAAGTACCACTGTAGAATATCTGCAGTCCAACGGGCAAACCATCTTTGACTAAACATATCCTCTAGAGTATGTAGGCTGCACAAATAACATTTTGGATATGTTTGTGGGTAAGAGATAAACATATTCGGAATGAAAGGTTTTGACTAAAATTTTTTCTTCTTATATTATACTAGTACAAATGATGAAATATATTAATTTGCAAGATGAACTCAATGACATTATTCTCTAGTGTCAAGTTGCATCTTTTTGACTTTTCAAGAGGTCATGCACACATGATTTCATGCACTGAGCAGGACACTAATCATGAGTGCATTTTCTTCAATATTAAATCCTTTTAATATAAAAATTCTCGATGAAGCTTAACAAATGGAGTATATAAGAAAAAAAAACTTATTTTTTGGTGGGTTTCCATCTCTCTGCCTCTCAAAATAGAAATTGTCTCTATTACTTTTGCTATACCAAGCTGGACAATTTGTGCCAAGCAAACTGTCAAAGTTGTAACTATCCAGAGTTCTTCAAAAATAACAGCTTGCAGGCATAAAAACTATATATAATTAAATATGGGAAGACCATTCCAAATATGCACTGGCAATTTAACAAAATGAATAGTACAGAGTCCCTATAAGAAAGAGAACAAAACTATTTGAATCCATGGAACCATTAGCAGAGCATAAACTCAGGTACAGAGCAACTTTGCAGTGTAGATTAGGGATTTCAGAGGAATGCATTTACAGCATTCATAATAGTAATGAATAACGGAGCAACTCCAGAACTTTGTTGAATTGGAAGGGAAGAATCAACAAGCAATGATTAGCCACGAACATGTCTTTAACCTTGAACAAGTTCAGTGTTTAGTTACCAACAGAATTCCAATCAATGTAAAAACTGCAATGATTAAAGTGCATGTTTGTAGTGCAAAGAGGTAAATCTTACATTATCAGAAATGTTACAGTTGGCACCAGTCTCTTCCATTAAGTAATTGAAGCACTCTGTAGAACCACTGTTTTCAGCAGTTAACATGCGATCTTCACTGACAACAGCACCAACCTATCATATAAAATAAGTTTTACCATATGTCCTCAAGATGACTAGGTATCATTTCATAATTTTTGAAGTTTCATAAATGAATTAACAACTTTATGCCACCACCTCTGTGTCAGCTGTCTATTGAGCTGTTGTTTTTATCCTACATATGGCAGGCAACCTAATCACAAGTAGGTTTTTTTAAAAGGGAAAAAAGTTTCAATCATAAGTGGATCATGGGCTACAAAATTGTGTAGTTGGTGTAGTTTTTAACAAGCCATATACAGACAAAATATGTTGAATTACTGAATGGAGCATGGAGAAAATGTCAAAACTTGCAAAGAAGCAAACAACCTGAACATGATTGTAAGGATTGACAAAATAAATAAAGGTAGAGCACCTTAATCAGGAGATTTATGCATTTTAATTCACCAGAATCCATAGCAGTATCAAGAGGTGTCAGACCATCTACCATCTTGTTAAACTGGTGAGAAACATTAGGCATATTAGTTCATATGGTCAATGATACAACAGGGACAGAAGACAAACAATGGACGAAAAGATAAAACTTATAGAACCGCGATACTGCATCAAACGTGCAGTGAAAACGAATAGCTTCTATTGCATAAAAATATAATGAGAAAGTTGAGTTTGAAGCAAACATGGAACAAGCTAGTCTTGAAGAATTGCGTACCTACTGGCTACTAGGGAGTAGGGACATAAGGTTATAAGTAAGTAATGAACATTCAAGAGTTTAGTTATGCCACATAATGCAAAGTTTGTTAGCAATACTCAATACTGAGCATGAAGTGTTAATGATTTCAACTATGAAAATAAATAAAGTATCAAGCAACCCAAATACAATCAATAAAATAAAACATGACAAAAAGGAATTGACAAACAAAAGTTGGCGCAGAGAGCACACGATTGAAAGCATGCGTTTTAAGGCACAAACGGCACGCTGTAAAACTTACATCTGCATTGTGGTCCAATAAAATCTTCATAGCACCATCTCGCCCTTCAGTAGCAGCAACATGAAGTGGTGTCCCACAGTAAGCTACTGGGTCCACACAAGCTCCTTTTGCAAGTAATAGCTGTACCATTCCACATTCTCCTGAAAATAAACGAGAGAAGCCACTCATTAGAAGAGTTTTTGTTTTTGCTATAACATCTATGTTTCTCAAAAGCCAGTTGGACCTCCATTTTTCTTGAACATATTCCACAGAAGTTCCAGAAAATAGAAAATATTCCATAAGATGAAGATCTAACATTGGTCCGAGGAATTACAGAACTGATACTGTTGAAAAATGAAAATACTCAAGGTAATGTGTGGGCAACTAGGCATACATTTCAAGGGCTACTAGAAAGCCCTAAAAATACATAAAGAAAGTGACATAGCAAATGCATGTTCAGCAGTTCTTATCCATAGAAAATACACAATGAACTTTGTGTCCAAAGGAACTTTTAGAGGGCACCCACCTTCAATAAACACTGGCATGTTTAAGGAAATTCCAATGATAATTAAGAATATTATGACTATCAGATTTGATTAAAACTCAGTTTGTTATTAGCTGAAGCCCGAGGGAAAAATGTTGACGAGTGTAAATAGATCCTAGTAGGACAGCAAACCAGCACATAATTAATCTACTATAAGTTAAAAACAAAATAGGCAAGATTCAAGAAAAAGTGAAACCGGCAGATGAAAATAAGAGAAGAGTGTTTATAGAGGGGCACCTAAACAAATGGCGAAATGTATAGGGGTGAGGCCGTTATGGCTGGCTTTGTTTGCGTCGGCACCACGATCAAGAAGATACTCGACAGTGCTTACATGATTGAAGACTATTGCAATAATCAGAGGAGTCCTACCTGTCAAGCACAAAGAAAAGCTTATTGAAGCAAAGCACCTTCGTATACATTAAAGGAAACAATATTAGCTCCTATTTTTCTATAAAATATGCCTCCATAGAGTTAATGGTAGCAGCATTTTCTGTGAGCATAGCATCTAAAAGTTGCTTATCAAGACCTCGAGATAATAAAGTATGGAAAAAAAGAAGGAAATTTAAGTATCTTATCAAGTAGAATGTCTGGGCGCACGAGATAACATTTCACATCATGTTTTATATGAAGTGTAATGACCATGGGAGCATCACAGAATATGGAAAATGAAGCCATCCATTTTAAAAGCTAGGTAAAATTGATGCCTATTAACATTGCTTCACAGTGTCATGCATAATCTTATCAAGCACAAAACAGTTTGAGTAACACCTATGGTGAAGTAAACATTGAGACATATCGATCAACAAAACAAGTAACTCGAGTAAACATCATTAGATTGATCATTACAATATGGACACGCATGAAAATTCAAGACGCATTACAATATGGCCCACATCATTTACTTTTAGAAAAAGAAAAGAACATACTTCCTCCGGACCAAAATATAGCTATTTCTATCACGGTACCTTGTCCCAAAATGAAGCTATTTTTTCCAACGACCCTCTCCTCTAAACCAATCACAACCACTCTCCATTTAATCTTCAGCTACTTTCTATTCTCAACCAATCACAACCTTCCTCAAATCACACATTTTTGAGACGGAGGTAGTAGTAGATTTTAGTTTTTTCTTCCTATGCAACCGCAAAGGATTAAGGATTAATAAGAACTAAAATATGTGCACGTGATCATCCATAGCTACGAGGAAATGAGTAGAGTTCTGTATCGGGTGAGAGATGGACCTTCCTGGTCAGTGTCATCCACGTCCAGCCGCAGCTCCTCGACGAGGTAGCGGCACACCTCCAGCCTCCCTTTGCTGGCGGCGATGTGCAGCGCCCCCATCCCGTCCAACGGCCCCGTCCCCCGCAGCCTCGCCGCCTGCACCGCCTCCCCGAGCCGCCCCCTCCCTTCAACCAGCAGCATCGCCATCCCTGCAACGGCTCGGGAGTCGGGAGGCAAAAAATTCAGCACACACCCGGAGCACCCCAAAAAGACGAACAAAATCGATCGCGACCGGAATCGAGGCGCAGCGTGCGTGCGTGGCGTACCCCTGACGAGGTCGAGGTCGCCGTTGTGAGCCGCCTCGAAGAGCATGTGCTGCATCCATCCACCGGCTGCACGGGGCGAGGAGGAGCGGAGTTAGCAGAGAGCTTGGCGAGCTAGGGTTTTGGTTGCAGGGACATGGAGGGAGGGAGAGGGGGTTGGGGAGGCGCTTACCGTACATGGCTCCGTTGAAGAAAGCTGACGCCATGGCCGGCGGCGAGCTGGCTGGTGGGGTGGTGGGGGAGCGGAGAGAGGGTTGGTAGGATTTTGGGGTTGGAGTGGAGAAGAAGGGGAGAGGAGTGGGGCGTGGGTTCGAATTTTGACGGAAGAGGAACGAAGAAGCGGAGGAGGCCGCGGGAACTAGCCAGGGTGGGACCCAGTGTGAAAATTGCTGCGGGTACACATTTGTTGACACACATAAATTAGGTATTAGGGATACCTATTAGGGCAAGTTCTATAGTAGGGGTAGTTGCTACATCTAATTTTATCCATGTAAGATAAGAGATAATATATACAACACACCATATCTACACCACCTCTATCATACCAACCCAAATAATTATATTTTATTTGTTTATCTAATCCCCTCTTTCTTTCATCACATTTTTCTTGGGGTTTGTGTAAAGGTTGACCCTTACATGAGAGGTAACTCACCTTCTCTTTCCTCACTTATTACTTCCACCTCATCATCCAATCCTACGTGGCATTTTTAGGGGCAATACATCAAGCATCATAGTACTTGCCCTTAGGTATTGTCTCGTCCAAACAGGATAACGTAAAGCATTTCTTTTTTAAGGCAAAATCTAAATGAAGAGTACTCTCACCCCTCAATATTTGTTGGATACTAGCCCATGAAGCAAGCAGAGAAATATATTCATATCACCTATTTTTCAAATAAAATTTTCTCTTAAACTACTAATCCGATTTACGATCCGATTACACTATTGTGTTCGTAACAATTAAATCTTTATTGATCTCATATAATTATTTATTTTTTAAAAAAATTACAAGTTACTTTTATAATATATTTAAATTACTTTTAAATTTCATTAAATTACTTCTTAGACATAAAAACTAAATTCAATAAAGCCTAAAAGTAATTTATATATATTATAGAAGTAAATTAAAAAAATGTAACTTGTCACGACAATAAAAACAAATCTATTGTGGGGATAAAAACATAAGATGTCTAGAAATTAAATTTAATCAACATATTATAGGACTAACAAAAAAAAGTAAAAGATACTTCCTTAGTTAGGAATCATAGGATTGAGGAAGTATGTTGGTTTAAAAATCTCTGTTGGTTGTGTCAAAATAAGTCTTGAGAGAAAGCTACGTCGGTTTTTTTTTCCATGTAAAATGATTGTAAAAATATAGCACCCATTGTTTATATTTCCATTTTAGGACTGAAGTATAAAAAAATACTAAGCTTCATTTCCACCTGTATCCAAAACAAAAAGAAATGTTATACTCCCTTCGTCCCTAAATATTTGACGTTGTTGATTTTTTTAAACATGTTTGACCGATCATTTTATTCAAAAAAAATTTAAGTAATTATTAATTCTTTTCCTATCATTTGATTCATTGTTAAATATACTTTTATGTATACATAAAATTTTACATATTTCACAAAAGTTTTTGAATAAGACGAACCGTCAAACATGTTTAAAAAAGTCAACAGCGTCAAATATCTAGGGACGGAGGGAGTATTAAATAACAAGAAAGATTCTAGCCGTATGTCGTGAAAAGTCATCGCTATTTCCATATGCTGTTAGAGTATCTCGAACAGCCTCTCCAAATCGAACTCTCCAAACACCCATATAGCCAACTCTCCATCTGATTTGGTTAGTCAAACTAATTGTTCACTCCAACAGCCTCTCCATCTACCCTCTCTACTTTGACTCTTTGACACCAGGACCCATATGTCAGCCTCTCCCTTCTTCTTTCTCCCATTCCTTCCCCTCTTCCTCTTTTCTCGCATTGGCAGGAAGCAAGCGGTGGCAGCAAGCGGGGAGGGGACGGCGGTGGTGGGCACGGCGGGGAGCTTGCACCACACGGAGGCCGGCGGCCACGGCGAGCGGAGGCGGCGGGCCACGCTGCGCGGGGGCTGGCGACCGCGGCGAGCGAAGGACGGCAGCCGCGCCGAGTGGAGGCGGCGGGCCACGCTGCGTGAGGGCTGGCAGCGGCAGCGAGCGGAGGACGGCGGTCGCGGCGAGCTGAGGCTGGCAGCTGCCATGCTCAAGCTCCTCCCCATGCCTCCTCCTCGTGCTCCTTCCGTGCCTGGTTGCCATGTAGGGATGGAGGAGATGGGCTGTGTGGGGCCCACCATTGGCCATCCAAATAGAGTGGCCAAATTTGGCTAGTGGAGGGAGGGTTTTGGCCAGCCGGATAGCTTAGCCATCCGGTTGGAGAGGCTGTTGGAGCACGTTTTTTGACTAGAATGGCTAAAATTTGGCTTGGAGAGTGGGATGGAGAGGCTGTTGGAGATGCTCTTAGCATAATGATACAAATTCCCATAAAACAAACAATCACTAAACCATGACATAAAATCCCCAACATAGGATCGGTCGGCAAAGACCACATTCAAATACAGACCGTCGACCGACTTGCATGGTCGAAAGAAGTATGATTGGCAAAGAGTTTTTTTCACGACATATTTTTACCGATAGACTATCATACTCTTGTTGGTAAGATTTGTTGACCAACATTAGTTATGTTGTTTGACATATTTATCTAGATTCTCAACAATTCCTGACTGACGGTCTGCCACAAACATGAGAATTGATAACCCACATTCACTCAAGAACACAATTCAATTTTAAATCATATTAAATTTATATACATGTTCATCAGGATTACAAAGGACAGACCAATATCCTCACCTAAACAAGTGTTTTCATACATTCTGTAAAATCAAAGTGTGTTTGATTATTATTTTGTGATGAACAATTGGCATATAAGATTCTTGGTTTTGATGTTTAGATATTATTGGCGAAGTTGTTTTGAAGATGATTGATTTTCATATGATGAACATGGACTGTTAGTTTTGGATCAATCATATCATGTTGTGGTAGCCGGTCAGACCGACGTGTGTTGTGCGGTCATGTAACATCCTGAAAATTAATATTCCCTTTAAACCTAAGACATTATAATTAGAGGGACCTCCTAGAACTAACTTGCATAAAATCTCTCTCTGGTGCTTTTCCTTTTAAAAGTATATTTGGTTAATTGAGGCATTTCTTGATTTGGTCTATAACCTTGTTTTAACTAAAATCCTTTATTCAAATTTAGTTTGAAAACTCTTTTTATTTTTATGAATTATGATCCAAGAAACCCTCCAACTTTACCCTTGAACCTAAACCAAATCCTTGCAATTCCAATTTTATTGGAATTAATTGTCGACCCATTCTTTACCTATCCTTTGATTCCAAACCTATCCTTAGTCCCCTTTCCAAATTCTTCCTTTTGATCTAGCCGCTGATTTAATTCCTGTGGCTTGATTTCCTTCTCGGCTAAAGAATGATATTATTATAAATATTGTAAATAATTGCTCTTGTGCTAAGAGAATAGACTTTATCCCTCCACCCCAAATTCAAAACCTCATTTAGCCCATATCTAATTCTCTAAATTTCATACCACATATTTTGGGCTAAAATTCTATTTACTCTACTCCCTCCATATTCCCTCCTCATACTCAAAAATATTCAAATCTAGAGCCATATTATTTATGGTGTTGAATATTTTGAATTTCTATTTGAGTGCATTAAATAAACTCCATCTCTAAAATATTGCACTCAAACCAACTAGAGGAATATTTCTTTTGGAAATTATATCCAAATATAATTTCCTTCTGAACTCTCTCATTCAATTTTCCTTCAAATTCAAACTATCCAAATCCTATTCCAAAATTTAGAAATCAATTGTTTTAGTTTGGACTGAAAATTCCTCTTTTCTCCTTTCGGCCCATCTCCCTCCTTGGCCCATGTCGGCCCAGCTGAGCAGAGGCAGCCGCCCCTTTCACCTTTGTGGGCGCGCGCCCGACGCCGCCGCAACTGCCGTAAGCGGCTTTGTCACCGCCGCCCACAATCCTGCCACCGCTGCTGCCGCCTTGCCGACCACGCCAAGCCGACGCCGTGCCGTGCACCTCTTTCCTCGCCGCCTAACTCCTCTGCGGCCGCCACGGGCACGCGCCGCCGTCGCCGACCAATGGGAGAACGAAGCCGGCGCCGTCGTTCTCTTTCTCACGTCGCCGTCGCCATAGCCATGTCTCCCTTCTCCCCTCCAAACCGACTTTAGAAACCGACCTCCGCGGCCTATAAATAGACGATGAGGTCGCCCCTTTCCTCCATACACATCCGAGCCTCGAGCTCTATCTTTCTCTCTCTTCCCCAATGCCGGCCGCTGGTCGATCTCCTTCACTGGAGCCCTGCAGGCCAAGCCCTCGCGCCACTACCTTCGTCTCGATGAGGCAAATCTATTCCCCTACTTGCCCCTTCCTTTTCCCCTCCGAGATAAGCCACCGCCGCCGCCTCTTTTACCGGCCGAAACTGAGCTCGTATTGTCGCCGTTCCGGCCGTTTCAACCTTCCTCTCTACCAGCCACCAACCTCCCCGAGTGCGCGTCGACCGGGAACACAATATGCCGCCGACGTCACCGCACTTTGGCCACTGGAAGCCCGGCTCCCCGCTCGCCCTTTTCTCTCCCTCTCTCTCTCTCTCGGCTCCTAATTGAAGAGGAGGAGGTGACGGGAGGAAGAAGTAGAGGAGGAGAGAGAAAGAAAAGAAAAATAAAAGAAAGGCTGACAGGTGGGCCCCAGTACAGTACTATTTCACATTTTCTAGATTTAATTCAAATTCCAATCTTTAGAAGCACATATCTCCTAAACCGTAGATCCGATTCCAATGAAACTTGGACCTAAATTTATCTAAATTCAAATCCTACCTTTTGACACTAAATTTTCCATTTTAATATTTTATTTGAGTTTTCTTAATTTATTCAAATACCGTTTGAATTTATGTTTGCCTTTTCAAATATTTCTTTTTAACCCAAAATACCCTTTAGCCACTAAAAAGCCGCCGGTTGGAACTTTACGTCTTCTATGGGGACGTTCGTGCGGTCTACCGACCCCGACGTTGGACCGTTGGTTGTAAAGCCCGGCAAAACCAAACCTAAGGTCGAAGTGCTGCTCCTGGCACCCCACGCCTTGATGCGTATAGTGGTCGGAGCTTCACTATTCCCTCGACCTCCACAGCACACTGCACAGTTAGCTCTCGGGCTCTGTGTGATCCTAGCAACCACTCAAGGTTGTTGGAGTAACACTTCCGCCCCACTAAACCTACACCAACCTCCTATTCCTCTAGTCAATATGTTGTCTATCGACACCGGCTAGAGAAGACACCAAATCTAGTCGTTACGCTGCCAACTCTAGTAACGACTAGCAAACAACCAAACCCTAGCCGATACCTTGCTAATCAAATTCCATTTGTCATCCAAATTCCATACCCTCTACAATACTACCTATCCACCATACTCTCAGCCACCTACTTTCTGTCTACAAGAACCTATACATAAAATATAGAACCTGGCCGATATATTGCCCTACTTTTCAATCAGCCTAAATATAACCAAACCCTAGGTATAATCCTACCTAAATCCTAGCCATTCTTCTACCAAACCCCAACCTCGACCAATGTTAACCCAATAATCCCTATACCCTATAAAGGAGATATTATACCTTGAACCCTAGCTCTCCTAGCCGCTTATCGATCTTTTGCTATCTTATGGATTTTATTGAATTTGGCTCTTCCTCTTCTGTAGTAGAGTCTATTATACTTTGGAGGCAACCTGTGGTATTTCGAGGATCTGATAACCAGGTTGCCTATCTCGGATTTATTTGCGTTGGAGCAAGGCAAGTTATTATTCCTCCCCTTTGAGCATAATATTCCTATATTATATATCTCCAGTATCTTGCGCATTAGCCATACATGATTTTGAATGCATAACTTGAACATATAGCAAACCAGATATATGCTAGATTTTGCTTAGCCATGCCTAGTTAGATTGCATAAAATATAATGAACTTAGATTGGAACAGTACGGTAGAAATGGTTGATTTCCGGGTGGCTAGTACTGTTCCAACCGGCATAAGACTGCCAAGTACATGTGAAGAACATACGAGTATGACCGCAATTCTCGTATGGGCATAGACCTAGCTGATTAAGTTATCTAGCAAAGGTGGTACCTCTGTATAGTGGTTCTTCTTAAGTCCTCGCGTAGGAGGCAAATTTATGCCGCAAAGGGCAATTATGATATTTACCGAGGCGCAGGTAAATATACTTATATTGATAGTCCAGGGGACTATATTATGGCCATGTGATTTTGTGAACCCTGATTGCGATGACATGGTGTCATACAATCAGTTCTCTCTAAAGACCTCGGGAACGCCAGAACTCCTCTCGCTGCTGATAACGTTACGATCAGAGCGCATGGGGACTAGAGTTTATGGAACAGGTACCACTCATGTTAGTAACTGAAAAGCTTTGCCATGACAAGGCTAATGTGTTTGGCACATCATGGATTGCGGGTAAAGCGTACATCTACTGCAGTATGAATATTCTTAAAACTATTCGAATAGCCGTGCTCGCAGTTATCGGGCATTGGGACTCATATGGCATCTTGGATAGAAACCTAATTCGAAATTTTATTAAATACTGCTGCATTTAAAACATTACAGGTTTTCTACTTTTACATTCTCTGCTTTCTGCAAGTAAACCTAGCTTTACACAGATATTATCATTTCATACATTCATTGTTGACTAATATAATAGCTTGCTGAGTACGTTGTACTCACCCTTGCTTCAACCCCCCTTTTTCAAAGTCCATTTGGAGTTTGTGCCGAAGCTGGGAGTTCAGTCATATAAGTTAATTTCATTTCAACCTAATTCTCAAGTCTAGATTAGATAGATGGTTTAAGTCTATAGCCAAACATTAGAGTTAAGTAATTCTATAGCTTCTGTTGTATTAGTTAACCACAAATTTGTAAATACCTATATATTTTGTAATAATATCTCCTTTGGAGCCTTATTCAAACGTATGCAATGAAGATCCAGATTGTTGAACCTGTATCAATTTACTAATCTAGGGCTTGATACAGTCTAAACATGTCGGTTTCAGTTTCGGGTTGTTTCTTTGGACGTTCGTGGATAATTCATGTTTATGACTTCTAGATGATCCTATGCGTATTTAGTACTGTTGTGTGCTAACAATAAGTCAAGTTGGAGAAAACTTGCTCGGATATGGTTTCTTGGTTGATGCATGTGTAGGTGAGTGTTGATGCCTCGGGAGAGCGTTGCCGGTGATGATCGGGAGTCAAATTGGGAGAAAATGATGTCCGTATGATCAAGATATCATGCGGGATACTTAGACTAAAGATCAATGCACGTGGTTAGTGAAGATTCCATATAGCATACGATTGAGATATTGTGTGCATATGGAATGCAGAGTCTGTTGATGATATTCCCTAGAGGCAATCATAGAGATGATTGTATCACATACTATGTTTACATATTTATCCGACATTGTTCCTTGAAATAGATAATTCGTTATTGGTTAATGAATATGTGATTCTTTCATGAGACTTTTTTTGTTGTATGCTGTTATTTCTAAAGGATCCCTGATCAAATATCAGATGTGGAACAAATATGTCTAAATGATTAGCACATGTATTGATTGATGATCATGTGTTATGGATCATGGTATGGAGATATCAAATTAATAATGTGGACATTTGTTGGGGAACATGTGTTGGATAGACCCAACATGAGACTCTACAAAAGTTATATATGTTGTGCCATCAGTGGTCTCATTTAGTATTGGTATAGAATCCTTACACCTGAAATTATCATGTTTCCCAACATATGTAGTAGCTTGCTTAGGGGCTGCTAAACGCTACTCCATAACTAGGTAGTTAGAAAAGTAATCTTCGGGTATGCTATGAAAAATGTAGCGAGACATGAATAATCAAGATGGGATTTGCCCCTCCTATAGAGAGATATCTCTTGGCCCCTCGATGTTATTGTTTATGGAAGTGCATAGCCATGCCAAAGGTAATTGAGGAGTCAATCGCAGGTTATATAATCTATCATAAGTTCGAGTGATGATTGAGCTATTAGACGATGGCACATATCTAGCCTTGAGCTTAATCGATATCGTGAGGCAAAGAGGTTCATACAAGTATACACTAGAGGTTCAACCGATATGATATTTGGGCCTGTTTGGGGGAGCTTAAGATTCTGAGAAGCAGCTGGTTGGTAGCCAGCTTATGAGAATCTGGAAAAGCTAGGTTTCCCAGCTTCTGGCTTCTAGTTCATTTTTTGGATTCTAGAATTACAGCTTCTCAGAATCTGGACCAAAAGCTGGACTGTTTGGGGGAGCTTCTAATTTTGGGAGACCCTATGTATGCGGTGAGTCAATACATCCTGCTAGGGGCCACCATTGACACGTGAACCGAAAATGAGTTTTCCGGTTACATCCGAGTGTACGTGAACCTACAGGGTCGCACGCTTAATGGGCCGGAGCAACAGGATTGGATGGAGATCCAATATAAGCTTAATTCGGATAGTGACCCATATAGGAGTCCTACGGGCCTTGGAGGCCCATTCATGGATCCTATAAAAATTTTAAGGGGGTGTGAGCAGTGGATTCATTGGATCACGTGAGAAACCCTAGCAGCCACTCCCATCCATGAGCAAAACCCTAGCTGCGCTGCGCGCAGGTGCTTGCAGGTCTGCACATAGCGTTCTATCCCTGTACGTGTGGATACTAGTAAAGGCGCCGCTGTCTTGCGATGCTTATCGGCGTAAGAACACGGAGAGGAGAACGCACAAGGAGGAGAAGGTTAAGCTATTGCGATCGACTACTTCCTCTACATCGATGCACGCTACGTCCCCGACATTTCTTTTGCTTCTTAGCGCTTAATTCCATTGCACAACGCGTTGAGTGGTAACGATCTATGATCTAATACTTGCATAGTTCCTGGTTTACGCCGTAGAAATTTTTTGATTTATGCTATTGTAGCCTATGCGTTTCCCTTCAGAGTCGAATTTGAAAGGAGTCCAAATTTGGTACAATTGGAGTTTGTAAAGTTTGTTTCTTCTACGAGAAGGGTTCCTAGGGGATTATGACTTCTTATTTAAGGTTGGTTCGTGACTTTAGACTGCCTATCTCGGGTATAAATAGAGAGTGAGGGTGTGGTCTCCCGAATCCCGATATCAATTTTAAGAGAGTTGAGTTTAGAGAAAAGTTAGAGTTTCGAGTTTAGTCGAGATTTTCATCAAATTAAATCTCGGTTAGACCAATCTCATCGACTTGAGGGTAACTTTTAATTTCGCTCAAAGTTTCGGTTTTTAGGTACTCCAACCATTCACTCTCCTCTGGTTGGCTTAGTTCTTCCTAACCGAGCCTACGCATTCATTATATTGAGCTAAAGACAACACTTCAAATTAAATACTGTAGTGCCTACCTTCAATTCATTCATAGATTAATTCAAAGTGGAGACAACAATTGTCCAAAAGATACAATTTCCCACTTACAGATCATGCAATTCTAGCATATCCTAAATTTATGTCAGCTACTCAACTTCAAACTAGTTTCAGGTGTTTATAATGTCAACAAATAAATCAAAATCTGAGTTCAAGTGTAGAAGGGAGAGGGTACTGAACCAACCACATTCTGCCACTAAGCAACGGACTTTGTAAAATCCAAGGCAAGAGAAATCTTATGCCCATTCTGTGAAAAAAATACCCATCATTCTGAAATGAAGGTCTATTATTTTCTGAAGAAAAGAAATGGAAGACACAGCAAGCAAGACAACTGATATAGAAGGGTTATTGATTAACTAACATTGCTTGGAGGATTATTAGCTAACATTGCTTGGAGGATTATTCGACACTTAAAAAGGTATTTGCCGGAGAACATCATAAAAATGTGGTTTGCTAGTGGATATTCTAGTTTCTTGGTTATTTGCAATTAGACACCGTAATATTTTATCATTTCTTACTATTTTAGATAGTCAAATGACACAAATGTCTTGGTAAAGGGCTGGCTTGATGACAACGAGTACGAGGTGGAGCGGTCCCTACTCCGGGCAAAGAGGAGGAAAATGAGAGAGGAAGCAACACGACATCGTCAGAGACGAAAAGAGTAAACAACGGTGAGAGAAATGAGGTGAAGGGCATTTTTGGGCCATTTAGCAAAGTTTTTCTCTTTGAAATGGCAATGAATGACAAAATAATATGCACAGTGCCCAGTAGGCGGTAGCAAACAACCAAGAAATTAGTGTCCACGGTAAACCCGCGTTTTAATAGTGTTCTTTAGTACATACCATATTTTTTAATACATCATGTAGTAATTTTTGCCGTACTAAGTACTCCCTCCATTTCATAATGTAACATCAATATAAATATGAAAAATGCTAGAATAACTTATATTGTGAAACGGAGGAAATATCTGTTCGAAAGCTCGTTTTGGCCTCTCTTTTTTTTTTGCCACACGTGAAATGAGAAATGCCATTACCATTAATTAAGGTTCTTTTTGTACAGCTTTGTATCCAAGATTTGATAGCCTGTGTGTGTTTAGTTCCCTCCAAACTTTCAACTTTTCCGTCACATCAAATGTTTGGACACATGTATGAAGTATTAAATGTGGACGAAAAAAAATCAATACAATTGGTTTGTATGTAAATTGCGAGACGAACCTTTTGAGCCTAATTACACCATGATTTAACAATATGGTGCTACAGTAAATATTTACTAATGACAGATTAATTAGACTTAATAGATTCGTCTCACAGTTTATAAGCGGAATCTGTAATTTGTGG
The DNA here is from genome assembly GCF_034140825.1 of Oryza sativa Japonica Group. Lineage (NCBI taxonomy): Eukaryota > Viridiplantae > Streptophyta > Magnoliopsida > Poales > Poaceae > Oryza > Oryza sativa. Next base: position 17,787,645 of record NC_089036.1, read on the forward strand.
TGTTATTAGTCTACGTTTAATACTTTAAATGTGTATCCGTATACGTCAAAATTTTTTTTTTGCCAAATCAACTAAACACGGCCTTAGTTCTACAAATCTATGGCTATAGATCTACAATTACATTGATAACATTTAAACAAATTATTTTGTGCACATTTCAGATAAAATTTTAAATTTTAATCCACTTTAATCTTGGAGCCAGGTATTCTTAGTTCCACAAATCTATAGCTCTAGATCTACAATTTCATTGATAACCTTTAAATAAATTATTTTGTGCACATTTTAGATGAAATTTTAAATTTTAAACCACTTTGTACACATTTCAGATGAAAATTTAAGCTTTAATCCACTGTAATTTGATGTATAAACTTTAAATCTCCCGTAATTCTGAGATCTAAAACTGTACCAAATAAAACCTAAACCTAAGTAACGAGAAAATTCTGTGTATCCTAAAAGTTTGCCTGATCCCTTTCATAGCTTAAGTTTTACTCATTTCCTTTTATACCTCCAAATTTTAGTTTGAGTACTTCCCTCTTTCCATTAGTTGATCGTTAATATTTTATTAAGAAATCCATTTTTACCCTTTGGTATTAAAGAAACAAATAAATTTATTTATGGAATATAGAAGTCTGTTTAATGAGACTTCTAATAACAAATGTCTTATAAATTTGTTAGTAAAATAAATAGTCAAACATGTGTAAAAAAAATCAATAGTGTCATCAATTAAAAATTGAAGAGCTTATGTAGCGGAAAGATGCAATGCGCGGTATCATCAGAACCTAACTTATCTTTAACAGACATGATTTTTATATAACATCCAAGGCATCATGTGAGATAAATAACATTAAATCTAAGTATGAAAGAGTGATGTTTGCATTGAAAAAGTAGTGTCTAATACTAGTTTTTTTTTCTTAATGATATAGAGTTTATGGAAACTATGTGTAGTGTCTTGGGTTGGGACTGGCCTTATGCCATCCCAATGCAGCATTGCACCCACACCACCCCAAACGGCAGTTATAGACGCGAAACACCGTGATGTTCAACAGTCACCACCCCGGTTAGCTACTTTGCTTCACTTACAAAAAGGACACCCATTATGGTTCTGGGTATCGAAGTCTCTGGGCAAAATGTGAGAACACCTGTGGACTCAGGGAACCAAAGGCTCTTGGACAAAAAGTGAGGCGCCTTGGACAAAACGTGTAGGAGAGGACCAGAGCGCCTTGCCCACCTTGCGAACACCCATGCTGTTCACCTAGCCTCTGTGCTTGCAGATGCCTTCAAGGACGCCAGAGCTTCCCTGCATGTTTCAAGAACTATGAGAGAAGATGCGATAATTTACGATGGTTTTGTCCATCGATAGATGCAGCAGGCAGAACTTTTGTTCCATTATTTAAAAACGAACTATGAGAAAACAAGTTCGATAGCTTCATAACTCGTAATTCCTCTAGCACGGGTGAATGCACTATGCCAATACCTTGATGAGAAATGCAATGCACACCTCCTCTTTAGTTTACAATTTACGTTAGGAAATTCATTGGCGGGAAGATTCCATACTCCCTTGTAACTATTGTGCCTAGTGGACAGTGCTGATCAAAGAGCAAGTTTTGGTACAGTAAGATATGGATGGCATCACCGCTAAAGCAAAAGTCCTGACAAACTCCCAAAAACAGAACGGAATTTAAATAATATTCATACCCCACAAGTTTTCAAGGCATAAGTTTATGCTAAACCTAACTACAACATAGGAAAGAAGCCATAGGCCCTGTTCTTTTCAGCTACTTCACCGAACTATTGCCATGGATACTTGCTCCACACCTCTAAAGATTCATTTTCTACGAAAAAAAAGAACTTTTTTCTACCGCAATACCGCATTGCTTCGACCATTAGTTCCAAACTAGTTTTTGTTAAAGTTTATTTCTCAAAATATTTACAATTAATCCAATAATGAAGTAGATAATCAACAGCATTAATCCACCAAATAATCTGTTTCAAACACCAAATAATCTGTTTCAAACAGAGCCGTGGTGTGGCCGAAATAGACAGAAAGGATACCGTAATGCATCCTCCATCTCAGAGTTCCCTGGATCCAACTTCAATCCATCGTAAAGTGTTTCGCAAGCACTCTCGTAGTCCTGATGATACAATGCCAAGTAAATAAGCAAATAATAATTTTCAGCACAAAACCAAAACATAGATAATTGCATCATCTATTAACCTTCAGTAGCATCAGAGCAGCACCCTGTCGGTAGTAGGCCTTTGGCCAGTCAGGCCGCAATTTCCTGCATTCATAAGCATCCAACAAAGCCTTGCCTCCATTACCCATGTGATGCCAGCAAAGGCTTCTATTTGAGAACAAGGTTGCATCATCAGGGTAAAGGTCCAGTGCCTACATTGAATAAGGAAAAGCATGAGTTAGCAGATTTACTGAGAACATAAGAACAGTTAACGAATCTGCAAACACCTAGAAACAAGAAACTTGCACATTGCCACACTACTATCACACTAGTATACAGAAACTGGTTGAGCAAACTAGACAACAAAACTAGAAAATATGAGAGATTCTTGAAAATAAAAGTAAGGTAATGTAACATTTATAATATATATATGGAATTTTAAATCATACCAGTTTTGGATTAAAAAAAATCATGTTCACTAGTTCTTAGTCCGTGAAAATATGGGGATTTAAAGCTTTCTCTAGAAGTTCAATGTAGTTTCTCTATGTTTCAGTCACAACTCACAAGCCAAGCAACTCCACAAAAGCTCTACTGTAGTTTGTTTCATGGCATAGGAGTGACAGCAAGAGCACTGAGAAAGTGAGTCTCCTAGAACAATTGCGCTACTCTCATCACGCACATATTCTCTCTTTCCGTTATGATAAACAGGTATACCTCAACAGAGCCTATGTGAAAATAGTATAAAATATCAATGGTTTCTACGCGAGGAAATGCACCACATAACTGAATGAGGAAATAATATATCTAGGACATTGGCACTCTATAGGTATGGTCCAAAGCCCCAAGTTTTTGGTAATACCCCTTGTAGCAACATTGCCAAATCATTGGTTTGGCTGTTCCGGGAACACAAAAAATAGCTCCTATGTACATTGAGTTAGATTTTTTTTATTTTTTTACCCAGCGGCAGTAAATTTTGTACACTGAGATTTTTTTTTTCTAAAAGAATACTTTAGATTAACTTGTTTGCATGCTGAGAATAAGCAAAGCCAGGTCATAATCTCTGTACAATGTATGAAAGTACAAGTTCAAAATAGAGTTGAACAAAATGAGGAAACTTGGTGTTCTGAAGTACCTTACTGTAGAATCCTGTTGCAGAAAGATAATCCTTTTTCTCGACCGCCTTATTCCCCAATGACTTTAACTCTGTTGCTTTCCTTTTACTGACAGGCTCACCCTAAACCATCAATATATCAACATATAAGTGCTATGCAGGAAAAGTCATAACAATAAGCAACCATCTAAATTCATGCATTGGAAATTCAGGAAAATTGGATTTAATTATGTAACATCTTCAGCCATCATTTACATGATTCCACATTTCCACATGCCTATGTTTCAATGAGAAAATCTCCTAATTTCCATGCCCAGTCCTGTAAGAATGACAACTTGCTGCCTAAGTTTTCACTTGTGATGATAATCCTACAGGAACTACTGGTATCGGTATAACACATCCTACGCAGACCTCACCAGCCATACTCTGACACTTGTAATGGGAAGAAAGATGAGCCTTCATCATTAACTAATGACACAGTTTCCTCCTACATTTTATCTCCTACACATCTAGAGCACTTCAAGTCTTCAACGCATCCCTTAACTTCTAATCTTAAGACAGTTCTCAATCATTGGTAACCAACTCTTGTGCAGAATTGGGAAAATGAACCGATGTGGTACTCCTTAATGATGTATTCAAATTAACTAATGCAAGCTTATCTTTCAGTCAGAATGGGTTGTTCCCAAAGTAATTAACAAGCACAACATGTAGATATATAAAAAAACGCTATATGGCACTTGTTTGGAGCAGCAATGGTTAACCATTAATGCAACATGATACTTATTCACACATTCACATTTCAAGTGTTAGGAAGATAGGATCATTAGATATGAAAATTTTTTATACAATTGTTTTAAATTATTTTAACAAATTTCAGCCCATATGCCCCCTCCTGTCAAAGCAAGTATCACTGTAGAATGTGTGCAATCAAACCATCTTTAACCAAACATACCCTCTAGAATATTAAATAAAAGTTTTCACTTTCCATGGTCTAAAATGAAAGGTGTTGAGTACAGTTAATTTTCTTATATTACACTAGCAGTCTAGCACAATCGATAAAAGATATTATTTTGCAAGACAAACTCAGTGACATTGTTCTCTAGTGTTCCATTTACATATTTTGAGCATGTCACCGTCCCAAACTTTCAAAACATTTGAGGACAAAGGGAGTAGAATAAAAGGACAAAAAACTTGTCATCAAAATTGCATCTTGTTAACTTCTCAGTAGATCATGCACAGATGACTTCATGCACTGAGAAAGACGGTAATCATGAGCTGATTTTCTTTATTTTTAAATCATTGTAATATACAAAAAATCATGATGAAGCTTAACAAATATGGAGTATATAAGAAAATATTTCTTATTTTTGATGGTTCTCCATCTCTCTGCCTCTCAAAATAGAAATTGTCTCTCATATGTTTCCTATACCAAGCTGGATAATTTGTGTCAACCAAAATGACAAAGTCATAACTATACAACATTCTTGAAAATAATAGTTTGCAAGCATATAAACTATATATAATATGCGAAGACCATTCCCAAATATGTACCAGCTTAGGCATTTAGAGCATTAATCATAGTAATGGAGCAACTGAGAAACTTTGAATAGGAAGAAAAGAAGTAGCATGCAGTTATTAGCCACAAACATATCCGTAACCTTGAAAAAGTACAGTGTTAAGTTACCAACAGAATTCTAATCTATGTTAAAAAAAACTGCAATGATTAAAGTGCATCCTTGTAGTGCGATGAGGTAAATCTTACATTATCAGAAATGTTACGGTTGGCACCAGTCTCTTCCATTGAGTAATTGCACTCATTTGAGCCACCCTTTGCAGCAGTTGAGATGCAGTCTCCACTGACAACAGCACCAGCCTATCATACAAAAATAAGTGTTACCATCTGTCCCGAAGATGACTTGGCAACATTTCATAATTTTTATAAGTTTCATAAACGGATTAACAACTTTATGTCACTAGCTCTGTGTTGTGAACTGACTATTGAGCTCCTGTTCTTTTTATCCTACATGTGGCAGTCAACTTGATCATAAGTTGGGCTTTCTAAAATTTTTATACCATAAGTAGATCACGGGCTACAAAAAAATGTGTAGTCGGTGTACTTTTAACAAGCCATATACAGAAGAAAAATGCTGAACTTACTAAATGGAGTGTGGAGAAAATGTCAAAACTCATAACAAAGCAAACAGCCCAAATATATTGTAAGGATTGAAAAATCAAATAAAGGTACAGTACCTCAATCAGGAGGTTTACACATTTCAATTCACCAGCAGTTATAGCAGTAGCTAGAGGTGTCAGATGACCATCTACCATCTTGTTAAACTGGTGACAGACATTAGGCATATGTTCAAATAATGATACTTGAGGGAAAGAAGACAAGCAATAAACGGAAAGATAAAACGTATAGGACTGTAATGCTGCATCAAACATGCAGTGAAAGTGAATAGCTTCTATTGCATTACAAAAGGAAATAAGCTCATTGCAACATACAGTTACAGAATATATTGAGGGTAGGCATTGTTTTGTTCAAATCTTAACAAGTATATTTTATTCAATTCAAGGTGGAGGTTAAAAGGAGCAAAATATGATTGCCCAAGTAGTCAACTATCATGGCAAATAAGTTGTTAATTGCCCAAGAACTTACTGATGACACAAAAATCAGAACTTCTGGAATCTGAACTCCTGAAGTGACAACACACGTACAGAGGTATTCTGGAACTCCATTAGAAAACTAGTATAATGGCATTTCCATCCTAACAACAAAATTTTTTTCTTATGCGCTAAAAATGACAGCACAAATCTAGATGTAGCTTGCTTTTGTGGAGAAAACGATCAGGTGAATGAATTATCAATATTTGTTACAGAGATATGGTCCATTCTATTAATACATAGAGGGACTGGCGAGTCTGTCTGCTTTCCTTACCTGACTTAAGAACACAATTAAACAAGCAAAACATAGAAAATTGAAAATCTTTCATAGAACAACTCTTGACTTGGCAACTCATGCATGATATCCTCCATCGTAATCTTCATGCTTGGAACCTATATACTATACTTCTCTCACACCTATCTGTTGCCAACAGGCATGAGTTATGAAATGCCAATACCATGTTGTAGCAAGACGATCCAACAAGACTCAACAGTGAAAGGCAGCACAGCGTAGGATGAGTGAGATGGTTATGTGAGGATGGTGCACAGCAATCCATAAGTATCAAGTAACCCAACTACAATCAATAAAATGGAACATGCATGCCAACAACATGCCAACAAGGAGCTGATAAAACAAGTTGGCGCAGAAAGCAACCAATTGAACACATGTGTTCACTTGTCCAAAGGACAAGTTAAGGCGCAAATGGCATGCTGTAAAACTTACATCTGCATTGTGGTCCAATAAAATCTTCATAGCACCATCTTTCCCTTTACTAGCAGCAACATGAAGTGGTGTGCCACGGTTTGCGACTGTGTCCACACAAGCTCCTTTTGCAAGCAATAGCTGTACTGTTCCACAATCTCCTGAAAACAAACAAGAAAAGCCACTTGTTACAAAGTTTTTTTTCCCTTTTTTTTTGGGCGGGGGGGGGGGGGGGGGGGGGGGCGTGGAAGGCTATAACATCTATTTAACATATTCCCACACTCCACACAAGTTCCAGGTAAGTAGAAAATATTCCATAAGACGAAGATCTACAGTTGGTTGGAGAAATTCGAAAACACAAAATACTCAAGGTGATGTGAAGGCACACATTTCAAGGGCTATTAGCAGGGTTTACCAAACTGTTTTGGGTGGGGTTATCGCCACCCCATGGTTTGGCGGTTATCGCGATAACCGTGCGGTTGCCGCAAGGTATACCGTGGTTTCAAAAATTGAGAAGGTTACCGCACATGATAACCGTGATAACTGCCCGATAACCGCACGGTTTTGTAAACCCTGGCTATTAGAAAGCCATAAAAATACAGAAAGGAAGTTAGATAGCAAATGCATGCTTACAGTTCTTATCCATAGGGCAAACAATGAAATTTGTGTCCAAAAGAACTTTTAGAGGATACATTTAATACATACTGGCACGTTTTAGGCAGTTCCAATGATAATTACAACATGACTTATCAGATTTGAATAAAATTCACTATGTTATGAACTGAGGTCTGAGGAAATAAATGTGAACAAATGCAAACAGATCCCTACGACAACAAACAACAACATAATCTACTATAAGTATATAAAAAGACAAGTTTTAAAAGCAAAACCAGCAGATGAAAATCAAAGAAAAGTGTTTATAGAGGGGCACCTAAATGAGTGGCGTAATGTAGAGGGGTGCGCCCATCATGGCTGGCTTTGTTTACGTCGGCACCATGATCAAGAAGATACTTGACAGTGCTTAAATGTTTACAAAGTGTTGCAATAATCAGAGCAGTTCTACCTGTCAAGCACACAGAAAAGCTTATTGAAGCAAAGTAACTCTGTATTACATTAAAAGAAACAATATCAGTTTTTATTTTCTTTGAAATATATCGCCATAAAAAGTTATAATGGTAACACCATTTTCTGAGAGCATGGCATCTAAAAGTTGCTCCTCAAGATAATAAAGTATGAGAAAAATAAAATTTTAGGTATCATAGGAAGTAGAAATGTCTGACTGAGTGCACGAGATAACATTGGGCAGCCTAGTTATTATGGAACATATTGAGTATTATAACCATGGGAACATAACAGAATATGGAAATGAACCCATTCATTTTGCAAGTTAGGTGAAAATTGATGCCTATTAAACATTGCTTCACAGTGCCATGCATAATCTTATCAAACACAAGACAATTTGAGTACAACCTACCATGAAGTTATCATTGAGACACATTGATCAACAAAACAAGCTACTCAACAAGCTAGTGCCCCGCACCAATGTTTTTTTAGAAAAAAAAGGCACATTGTAGATTGTTTAAAAATGGTGTTTTTTTTTATAACGCTGAAAAGGATTAATAAGAACTTAAGAGTACGTGCACGTGATCATTCATAACGGTGCAAAAAGGAGGGGTTTTGTATCGGGCGAGAGAATGAGAGATGGACCTTCCTGGTCAGCGTCATCCACGTCCAGCCGCAGCTCCTCGACGAGGTAGCGGCACACCTCCAGCCTCCCTTTGCCGGCGGCGAGGTGCAGCGCCCCCATCCCGCCCATCGGCGCACCTCTCACCCTGGCCGCCTGCACCGCCTCCCCGATTCGACCCCTCCCATCATCCAGCAACGTCGCCATCCCTGCAACGGCTCGGAATCCCCCCACCCCCCACCAAAAAAAAAAAAATCAGCACACCCACCCAAGCACCCAAAATTGAAACGCCCGCCTTCGCGACCGAAACCAAGGAAGGATGAGCAGAAGCCGCGTTAGTGAATTACCCCTGACGATGTAGAGGTCCCCGTTGTGAGCCGCGTCGAAGAGCAACTTCTCCACCATTCCGTCGGCTGCACGGGGGAGCGAGGAGCAGATCGAGTTAGTCGAGTTAGTCGAGTCACGGGGAGAAGTATAGTGTGTCATCAGTTCACTGTTCACTCGCTTAGCTGGAAATTGCTGCGGGTACTCGTATGCTCAGTTGCTCACGCATGGATGATGGATCGGACTCATCGATGGGCCGACCTGTTTGTTTTCGACGAATGGATTAATTCGTACTATGTTTTTCGAATTTCTAAACGACATAATCTTTAAATTAATTGTCGTTCTTGTCCAAAGTCGATACATCTTTGAAAACCCATATCATTTAACAACATGTGTATCATGTATTAGGAAAGTATTTTACACGGTGAATCTAAATATATAAATCTTACAACGTTTAACTATTTGATATTTTTCCCATCGTCACATCGGTTTTTCCGTCCGTCGCTCGCGATGGCCACCATGTAAGGCTTTCGGAAGATTTTCGTTCGTCGTCATCCGCATCCGACTCCTCCTGCGCGCGTGGAAGGACTCCACCCTCTCCTGGAAGGACTCAGAATCTCCCCCCAAGAAAAATTAAGTGGATACCGGAATAAAAACACCAAATCAATCAAATTCCTAAGCAATTGGGGCTTAGACTTACCGAATCGGGGTCCTACTCGTTGTCTTGGCAGCATCAGATCATCAGAGCCTGCCGCGCATAGCATCAGTCCCGTATTAGCTCATCTCTACCTCCCGGACGGGGCTCGCCCCTGGCTTTGTTGGCTGCACAAGAGCGAGGCTCGCCACCACCGTGGCTTCTGCTGCACAGAGGAGAAGAACCGGCAGGGAGCGCCATGCCGGCCTAAGCTCACCGCACGCCATAACCGCCGCCGCTGCCATCACCTTGGCGTCGCCAGCCTCAGCTTGCTAGGGCACCAGGCTTGGACTTAGGCACACCGCCGACTAGAACTCCACTAGAACCGTGCGACGACGAGGGAGGGACGCAGCTTGGAGTGGCGGTGACGGCTTGCTGTCGCGGAGGAAGCGGCGAGAGGGAGAGAGATGAAGGGAGACGAGAAGACGAGATAAGTCGGGGTGGGGAATCGGGGATCAATCTAACCTCGAACCAAGTTAGATTTTTCAGTCCCTTCACCGACAGTTAGAGCAAGTTTAATAGTATAGCCAACTACTAGTTTCAATTTATCTATAGTCAATCTAATAGCTCATTCATATAATAGTTACATACTACACTATTAATACCTGGCCCCACCTGTCATACACACTGTGTCTTGGAGTTCGTGCTACAGCTGGCTACAAATTTATAGCCCGCTGCTCTTCTCTCTCCTTATTTATCCTCTTAATATGGGTCCTGTTATCAGCGATATTACAAAAGCAGAACAAACACGAGGGACAACCGCATGAGTATCCTTCTTTTAAAGTATTAAATGCATAATTTAAAATAAGGTCTAATTCACTCTTACGCCAGGGATAACCGCATGAGCATATTTTTTTAAGTATTATACGCATAATGAGAAATTTACTATAATAGAAACCGAGCCAATAAAAATATCCATTGCAACACATGGACCTTTTGCTTAGTAAGGAAAAAGAAAAGCTTACCCATCCAAAAGAAACCCAAACTAAAAGGCTTGGGAATAAGTTCACTTAATGACCCTTAAAAGTGATCGAAATCTAATCCATGACCCCAAACCAGAAAACCGGATATCTTGACCCCCAAACTTTTAATACCGGTGCAATTTGACTCCCTGGGCGGTTTTGGAGGACGGTTTCGCTGACGTGGCGCCTACGTGGCAGTATTGACTCGGTCTTCTTTCTACGTGACATTGACGTGGCGCTTAGGTGGCATTAGAAATAAAAAATATGCGTGGGACCCATCTGTCATTCACACACAAAATAAAAGTGGGGCCACTGACATGTGGGCCCTACATGTCATCCTCTCTCTCACTACCCTTCTTCTTCCTCCTTTCTCCGTTGCTTCTCTCTCTCCGTTGACATGAGCCGCCGGCAGGAGGGGGCTCGAGTGCCGGTGGTGGTGGGTGGGTGCCGGAGTGATGGTGGACGGTGTACCTTCGGCGACGGGCGCGGGAGCAGCTCCTTCTACCGCACCGGGCCTCGGGCGACGGTGTACCTCCGGCGACGGGCGCGGGAGCAGCTCCTTCTACCGCACCGGGCCTCGGGCGACGGTGGGCGGTGGACGGTGGGGAGTACGGGCGGCGGGAGCTAAAGAGGCGGCGGTGGCGGCGGACCTCCGGCTAGTGGGCGACGGTGGGCGGTAGACGGTGGGGAGCACGGGCGGCGGGAGCTAAAGAGGCGGCGGCGGCGGCGGACCTCGGGCGAGTGGGCGACGGTGGGCGGTGGACGGTGGGGAGCACGGGCGGCGGGAGCTAAAGAGGCGGCGGCGGTGGCGGACCTCCGGCGAGTGGGCGACGGTGGGCGGTGGACGGTGGGGAGCACGGGCGGCGGGAGCTAAAGAGGCGGCGGCGGCGGGCGACGGTGGGCGGTGGACGGTGGGGAGCACGGGCGGCGGGCTGGACCGTTCGGCTGCTGCTCGCCCCCTCTATCTCATCCTCCTCGTAGTCGTCGGCGTCGACCTCCCCGACCATGCCGAGTACCAGATCGAGACCAGTCGTCCGCCGCCCCTCGTACGCCCGCCGCGGTCGCCGCTCTCGTCTCCGACCTCGTCGGCTGCGGCCATAACCACCACCCACGGGACGCGTCGCCGCCGCTCCTGGTCAGCACGCGGCAGCGCTGTCGCGAGCACAAGTGCGGGAGGAGGCACCGGCGGCGGCGGTGGCGGCGACAACACGAGCTCGGCGGCTCTGCCTCTCCCCTCTCCCTTCCGGCCCTTACACACTGCCGCCGCCTCTCATGTCACCCATCACATCCGTTTCCTCCCTCACCTGCTCTCCTCTCCTCTCCTCTCTCCACTTGGCGAGGCCGCCGCCACCGCTTCAGCTTCCGCCGCCGCCGCCGCTCTGGCCCCCGCCCGCCGCCGCTCCAGCTCCAGCCTCCCATGCTCCCCGCGGCCGGCCGAAGGGGAGAGGAGAAAGAGAAAGAAAGAGAGAAGGGAGGAAGAAGAAAGGGAGAGAGAGGTGACATGTGGGGCCCACATGTCAGTGGGCCTCACAATTTTTTATTTTGTGTGTGAATGACAGATGGGTCCCACGCATATTTTTATTTCTAATGCCACCTAAGCGCCATGTCAATGCCACGTGGAAAGAAGACCGAGTCAATACTGCCACGTAGGCGCCACGTCAGCGAAACCGCCCTCCAAAACCGCCCAGGGAGTCAAATTGCACTGGTTTTAAGAGTTTGGGGGTCGAGATGTCCGGTTTTGTGGTTTAGGGTCATGGATTAGATTTCGATCACTTTTGAGGGTCATGAAGTGAACTTATTCCAAAGGGCTTGCTATCCCTCCCACAATCTTCCTCCTTTTCAGGCCCATTGGCCCAATAAAAAAAAAGCGCCCAAACACTATCTCCTCACCTCCCATTCCCGATCCAGCCGCCCCCCGTCGCCGATCGCCCTGCCCCGCCGCCCGCCCGTCTCCCCCGCCCGTCGCCCCCGCCCCGTCGCGGCGTCGCGGTCTCGCGTCGTGTCGCTGCCGCAGCCCGCCGTCCCAGGTCCCCGGTCAGGCCCTCCACGCTCGCGCCGCCCCGGCTGCCGCCAGCGGCCAGCCGACCACGCCACGGCGCCAGCAGGCAGCAGCACTGCAGCAGTAGGCAGGCTACCAGGCTTCCACCGGCCACGCGCCAGCCGCCAGCAACGCCGCCCGGTCGTTCGAGTCCGACGAAGGTAACTGCCCTGCGCCCCTGCTGCCCGTAGCCCGTAGATGTCATGTCTAGATGGTTAAGAAGTAGGAACATTTTGGATTAGGAATATAGGATATTAGGATTTAGTTCATAGTTAAATCCATCAATCCAGGATGGTTCATTTGATTTAGGATTTACTCCCTCCGTTTCAGGTTATATGAAACGGAGGAAGTAGGATTTAGTTTATTTCAATCCAGGAATGGTTCATGGTTGAATATAGTATAATGTTGTTTTGTACGTTTGAAAAATGAAGAAAAAAAAAAGCTCCCCTCGGTTAATTTAAAGGCCTTTTTTAAGATAAAGCTGCCACAAAGAAGAGAACTCAAGAATTTTTTTTATCTCTTCTAATTTTGAATACCCAAGTTGAAAATCCTAGGCCCACCCCTGGGTCCGCCCCCTGTTGTTGATGACGCAAATTGTTTCTTGGATTGGAGCAGGTGGTTGGTGAAGAGGGAGGCGAGGCCGTGTGCCCCTGCCGCTCGCCGGGGATGGATAAGCTGGTGCAGTTCGGGAGGAAGGCGTGGTTCGTGGTGCGGGTGCTGTCCGGCTACGAGGAGAGGAGGATCCGTGCTCACAGGCTGCAGATGCAGCAGCAGATCGCGAGGGTAAGGCTGGTGTTTTTTGTTTCTTTAACCATGACACGGCCATTTTCTTGGATGGCATATCTATTCTTCCATGAATTGTGTCATGTGAAAGCTGAAGAAAGCATTTTTACTTTTGCAAGTCTCTAATACTATGGTAAAGCGTGAGACTGAATCTTCTAGTTGTCATCTTTGGGATGACCTGCTTGAAATGGGATAGGGTTGCCCGCTAAGGATGTAGTTATCTTGTTTTCAGTAGAGTTTTGTTAAATTGAAGCTGGAATCTTCTCCTTTAGCTGATTGGCAATTTGGCATGGCACGGATAAGAGATTATTGTTATGGTAAATTGGTCTTGTGTCTAATTGACAAATATGCTCTTTTTGTGTGCCTCACAATGCATATCCGTTGCTGGTTTCATTGATTGTGGAAATATCAGCTATGTCCTGCAAGTGGTACTAGTTACCATCTGCTTTTTATTCAGACAAACCATCCCACTTATTGTAGTCTTATCCAATTTCTACTGCCACAACCACAAGTAACTGTTTTTTATATTTGTATTGGGAATGATTATTTACTTCCATATCTTTTATACATGGTAACTGTGCTTATTTGGCAGGGTTACTGATGCCGACAGTTATGCAGAATACCACGTATTGTACCTATTTTACATACTCAATTACTTTGAATAATTGCTCTCTTTGAATAGGGATTTCGTAATGCAATAATCCAATCCAAGGAGATAGCCAATAGATAAAATTAGCAAATATGCTAACTGATGGCTGTTCAGTCGGTGTGGTTGTTGTGTTAGCTTCTTATATGCACGTCCCTGCTGGCCCATGATGCACTGCCTTGAAGTTCTTCTGCCCCAAAATAACTTCATTTCTAGCAAGTGGTATTCAAATTAGTCTATTATTAATAGGAAAGTAGTATTGTTGGGTGGGTAGGAAAGAGGATATGGAAGGGGATAAAACTCAGACCGGGGGTATGCAAAGGGTATAAATGAACTTATTTTGGGATAAATTTTAGAGGCTAGAAATGAAGTTGTTTTTGGTACGGAGGGAGTACAAGACAATGTGGGTCCTTGTGGGATATGTAAATAAATGGGAACCGATGAATTTGTTTTTAAAAGAAACAAAAGATTACACTTTTCTGATTTTTTATAGTTTTGGTGTTGGTAAGGGTTACGATCACTTATCCTAATTCCAGTATAGAAATTATTAAGTTTTCAGTACTCAGCTCATCAAATGTCTGTAAATGTTGCAAAAACAATGCTTTCAAGGTAGCATGGTTGGTTATCCATGGTGATAACATCAATCATCGTTGTGTATGCATTCATTAGTTGCAATGAGCATGCTGTGTTCATTTACATGAATACTTAAAATATTAGGAACTTTTTCCAGGCCCAAGCTAAGAAGGAAGAGCTTCGGAAGCAGCCAGAACAAATTATTCTATCAGAGGTTCGTCAAATGGTGCAGCAGATGCAAGCCCTCAATCAGCAGCTTGAAGAAACTGTAAGACATCCTGCCACAAATAAAATTACCCAGTCGATGTCTGAATGCCTGCATAAGGAATGTGTACTGTGGTTTTGAGAAAGTGTTACATGTTAGTTTATGAACCATCTCACAACTTGAATCATGAATAATGCTTTAAGTTACCCATGTATACCTGACTGTAAGAGGTGGATTGGCCATCATGCTGTTGGATTTTGAAGGACACCATATCTTCTATGGTTTAATCGATTGTTTGCTTTACTTGTTTGCCATGATTTTATACGATGGAAATTTAGGTGTAACAGAATGGCACATGTTATGTAGTAGTAACTTCTAGAGATGCTACTCTCTCTCTCTCTCTCTCTCTCTCTCTTTTTGTGGATCTATAACGTGCTAACTTGTTCTCCATCCTATTTTGCAGGAAACCGCCATAGATGAGTATTTCAAACCAATCGATAAGAATGCTAAGATCATAACGGACATGCAACCGGAGAAAGAAGAGAAGCAAATAAAGGAGATGACGAAAGTAATGCAAGATCAAATAGCAATGCAAAGAGAAATTGCAAGTAAGAGAGCTCAGGCCACTGCCATAGAGTCTAAAGACACCCAAACGAGTGACAAGATTGCTGAAGGCCCTCCGAAAGAAGAAACCATGAAATAAGTACGGTTCATTGTTAGTCTATTTATTGTAAACAAGTATTATGTGCAAATGGATTCTTTACATAGGCTTTGGTGGGCTAGGCAATAAGTATGGATGCATGGGAGGACAGTTGCCATTTTTTGTCACTAACAGGAGGCTATCCTTTTCTCTGGCAGAGCTCTAACTAGTAACTAGTGTGCTTTACTATTCAAGATTGTGAAATCATGGAACATTTGTTCAATGTGATTCTGCCTTTCAAATTAAAAAAAAATGCAGTGTGAATATCCAGTCTAAGGTTTGGTAGAACGTGCCATAACAATACTCCAGAGTTACTGTTTGTATATTCTTCGCGGGTGCTGTATTAGCTTATTTTTGGATTTATAGGGGATTTATGTGAAAAACATGAATTTGACGCATATGAGATTTGACCTGGAATCTCGGATATATCAGTTATGGTATTTGTGTAGTCTATATGTTGCTACATTGACGTAATCTTGTGTTTTGTTATGGAACAAGAAGAGACATCTTAGGAAAAAAAATGTGATGAAAAACAAAATCCGACCTGGGTTCCAATATTGGGCTCCTGGCGGAACCTTTTGTGTCTTACCACTTATCATCAGAGCGATCTTCTGTTCCTTGCTAATGATTTTAATCTTGTCCGTCTGTTCATTAACAATAATTTTAATCTTATCCTTCTGGGAGCTTCTGTATGTTTGAACAAACATGTCATGTAATTGTGAAAAGGTAAGGGGTTGCACTTTAGTGCAGAAGCAGAATGCTTTCATTTGCTTAATGAAACCTCAACTGTCAAGAAAAAAATGAGAAGGTTAACACAAGGAGTAAGAGATGGTTAACTCTTTTCCCTGGGAAACATAAAAGAAATTTGATCAAACAAATATAGCTTCAGTTAATTACAATACCACACATACAAGCATTAGAGCAAGGTGGATGCATGCATGAAAGCACACATAACCAGCTGCTCTCCTCTGTTCAGAATCTTCAGAATTCTTGTGATAATACAAGTGCTATAAACATTGGTAAAAATCCTGTACAACACTCACGCACCTAGCACATTGATATTCGCTATCACTTTTTGAGAGATCATGTCGAGAAGGGAGATGTGGAATTGAATTTTCACGAAACTGTTGAATTCTTCTCGATTTGTTTTTCTTTGAGGTGAGTTGGGAATTGTTCATCCTTTTGGCATTAATTGAGGGGGAGTTTGGCTCTTTGTTGTATTCATATTTTCTTTTCTTCTTTTGATTCTTCTTTTTGCATGAATGTTTAAATTTATGCATGGTGTGATATAAAATGAAAAAAATAAGAAAAGGAAAAAAAGGAGAAGAGCTTTGTATATTCTTGTGCATTCTAGTAATACTTGTTAGATAATATGATTACTAGACTAGCTGTGTGCATTTTAGTTTTTATATGAGCTTTTGATATTGTTTTTGAGTGATATGACACATGACACATAATTCCTTTATTTGAATTAAGGAAATATTTGAAGTTAGTATTTAGTTTGAATGATTAATGCTTGTAAACACTACCTGTACTACCATTAATTTGGTTCGGCTGTTGCTGTGAAACAGAAGGAACTGGAGTCTTGGGCTCTATCCATGATGTCAGCCATCAAGTTAGCTTTCAATTCACACATCGAAAATAGGTTTGCCGACCCATTGAGTATGGCGGTTTGGGAGTGCTTAATCTGGAGTACATGAGTTGGTCGCTCCGAATACGTTGGCTCTGTAACGTTACAGAAGACTGATAGTGCTCGAGCGTGGCACAGTCTACCAGTCCAGGTGCCTCATGTTTCTCGTGAGTTATTTAGCATGGCGGTAAAGACTTGCATAGGAGATGGACAATCCACCTTGTTTTGGACAGATAGATGGCTGGAAGGGAAAACTGTTAGTGAGATATCTCCTAATCTGACTAAGTTGATGCCAAAAAGACTGTCAGGCGGTGTACGGTGGTGCAAGTCTTGGACAACAAAAAATGGGTAACAGATATTAACAGACCATTGACGGTTCAGGTTCTTGTGGAGTTTCTTTAGATTTGGGACTTGGTCGAAGGGGTGGCCTTACAAGTTGGAGTTCCAGATCAGCATGTTTGGAAGCTCTCAAACTCAGAAATTTATACTTCTAAATCTGCATATGAGGCCATCTTTGTTGGGACGGTAAGGTTTGCATCTTGGAGAAGAATTTGGAAGAGTTGGACGCCTTTGAAATGCAAATTATTTATATGGTTGGCAATTAATAATCGTTGTTGGACAACAGATCGGTTGGACAAGCGAGGACTTCAACACCCGCCTACATGTCCATTATGTGATCAAGCTCAGGAAACCATTAATCACATCCTAATCACTTGTGTGTTTTCTTGACAAGTATGGTGTTTTTGGTCTTACAACGGCTTGGCTACTCTAGCTTTCCAACCTAGATTACTGCTAGGTTTGTCAATTGGTGGTCAAGAACGGTAAGGGGTTTACCTACTTATGAGAAGAAAGTGTTAAACTCTTTAATCATCTTGGTTGCTTGGGAAATTTGGAAGCACACGAACAATTGTGTGTTTAATGGCGCTACCCCATGCTTGGCCGATGTCCTCCGAGCCATCGCTAATGAGGGCGCTCTTTGGTGCCTAGCAGGAGTTGCTAGGGTCCGTGATCTCTTTACTAGAACTGTGCTGCTAATGCACTAGTTTGTGTTTTTTTTTCTTTGGGTGTGTGGTATTATGTTGTATCTTTGGTGGGTGGGTGTCGAAGTCTTTTTCTAACACCGTACACATTTTCTTCTCTATCTTAATAAAATGATATGCAGATCTCCTGCATGTTCTAAAAAAAGATACGAATGTGAGAGCTACACAAATGTTTTAGGGTGAATCTATCTAGGTTGGTGTTGGTATTTCTTATACCCTCATAAATTTGTTTCTTTAAACGTCGTGGGATTGTTGGAAGGTTAGAGGCGCCACGTCATCTGTTTGTTCAGATAATTAAAGATATGCATTAATCAGCGATAGGGCAGCTTAGGTTTTAATTGGTGTAGCGACGAGGGGTAGATGCGTTTGTGCTCCTGTATCGTTCCTATTGGGCCCTGGTTGCTGTGCCGGCCCTTCCTTGCATATGGGCTTCTCGCTTCCTCATTACTTGGCCCACGTTTTATATGTTCCATAAGCGCACAATATTATTGATGCAGTACTTTCACTTCATAGTATTCTAGAGTAGAGTATCGTATTTATATTTTCCTAAAGGACACACTGATGGCATAAAATGTTTCCTTTTTTCTACCTTGCTTTGTCTAAGGAAATTATACTAACCAATCGGGGATAAAATCCAATAAAAGATATGATAGATTAAGCCTACCAATAAAACACACATAGTCTAACCTATCTAGTTGTCAGAGTTTCAGAGAAGACTATGGGTAACCACAAATTAGACTCGAGTTATTCTTGGCGCAACTTGTATTAATGGGGTAAGAGTTTTACTTTAGGCACCAAAGCACCGGTTCCCGCTATGGAAGAACTGGTCTCCCTGGTCTTGTAATGGCAGTGTACTAGAGCTAACACGGATGACTTCAAAGGATGCTTGAAGCTATCACCATCCGACTGACTATGTCCTTTGATGTTTCTCTAGCTTTCCTTTCCTAGAACTATACGACCAAGGCACCACACCTTTGTCGTACAATAAAATACTTCCCTTGATACCTCCAGAATTAGCTAGGTGAACTAAGCCCAGGCAAGAAACATATAAGACTACACAGCAGATTCCTAGTCTAATGCACACACGATCGACCAATCATTCGAGCGGATAAATATTCTGCAAATAAAGTAAAGACTTTAAAGTAAATGCTCAGAAATGTAAAGCAAATAATGTAAATGCTTGTAAGTAAATATTCTGCAGGGGAGGCCATCCGGGCCAGCCTTGGCCTCCTATCTGAAAGGGAAGAGGAGTCGGCCGGGCACCCTAGCTAGGCTGGCCGGCTAGGTCTTGCCCAACCAGTCAGGTCATCAAGCCTAATTGGTCCCTTTTCTTCCTTCTTCCGTGCATCTCTTCATTATTTGAGTGGTACCTGCAAAATAGCTAAGATGCGACAAAACTAGTGGAAATAGAATAGTCTAAACCAAATTGATGCATTGAACATAGTTTTACCCTTTTTATTGTCAAAGGTTGGTGGTCAAAATGAGTTTAATTGACCACCATCAGCTATCTAAAACCGAATCTGAAATGAATCAAAGCCTTCTTCATTTCAAACTCATTTGGAAAGACTTTAATCTGTGGGACATTTACGTAGATGGACCTATTCCCCGTTCAATGCTAGACTTGGAAAAATAGGGATCTAGTAAACAAGTCGCTTAAGACCCACATTCTTCTTCCTTGTTGTTTCTTGTGTGTAACTCAGTTTGCCTATGAATCAAATGTCGTTTGATTTATTGGAAAGTAGATTTGATAAAATTTATTGGAAAGTAGACTTGGTAAGCTTGCAACTATGTAAACCATGTATGCTAGAAACCTCTGAGTTGGTGTAAAAATCATTATGAACTTCATGAACATAAGTGCACCGGATCTTTTGCTTGTGTGCCCCTACCTCCTGCTTAGCCCCACAAGTGTGTTTGTGTGCATGTCAGGACAAAGTTTACTGTGTAATTGGAACGACTGTATTGAGCCTTAGATGGCCAGTATATATAAGAGTATACAACTTAGATCTCAAGTAATCCCTGAGAGGCTGAGATATAGATGGAAACAAATCCTATCTGCCATAACAACCAGATGCTCTCTAGAGTCCTAAGTCCTAACCATATATACTCTAAAAAAATTATGGAGTGACAAATATAGGATCACATTCTCATGTATTCTCTATATTGTTTTAAGAGAAACAAGTTTATGTCTTGAGAACCACGTATAAAGGTGAATATCCAGTATCTAGGTATATCCACATCATGCATTCTTTGTTAGGCACTTAGGTGGTGTTTGGGAAGAGGGACTAAACTTTAGTCCTTCTCACAAAAATTTTAGTTCCTATGGGAGGGATTTATATATGCTTTTGTGAGAGGGACCTCCTTCCCAAACACCACCTTAGGCCTCATTGAGAAGCAGAGAGGTGGCAGGAACAGAGGTGATTTCGTTCATATGGGATAAAATTGTTTTTTCAGCAATTCACCTATGCAAATTGATAAAAAAAGGAAAATAATAGCTCAAGTTGATGAACATGCTAAAAAATACAGTGAGAACATTGCTAGTAGAATAAAGCAATAATTTGATTATGGAAATATAATTGTGATTTTTGGATTGTAATAAACCAGCTTTTTCATGAGGAGAATCACAATAAAATAGATTGTAGATATTTGGCAAATATTCTCTTGTAAGTAACTAATTTTAAAAATACCTGGTGATGGTACTTCAAAGCTAATATATCAAAGCCAGGACAAAATGGGCATGGTTTTATTCATATCCATTGTCCAACACAAAAATGGACAAGGAAATAATCAAGTACCTTGGTTTCAATATTTGTCACTAGAAACTGTTTATATTTAAACTTTAATCGATCTGGTTTTAGTAAAAAAATAAATATTGAAAATTATATTAAAGTATGTTGCATGCTAAATATAACCGTACAACCATCAGTCTAAACAACCTTAACTTATGACTCTATAGTTATTGATAGTCAATGTAAAAATAGTATAGAGAAATGGTGATGATTATTTGGAAGTGGATAGAATATCCGGTTTAAGATATTTTAACCGTTAACCATCAAGCTATGATAGGCACCGAAACAAAGGTGGGAGTACTATCGGTTCAATCGAAAAGACATGCATGGAAAGCTTTTATATCGGTTAACTGTCACTTCGATCCAGGGCAGTGAGGCCCCACCGCCCTCCTCCTCCCCCTCTATTGACAGTTACTAGAAGGCAGGAGATTTGTAGCAATCAAGCCCCTCATTAGCACATGCTATCGTAAATATTCACCCTCCACTGTGCACCGTATGATCCCCAAGGGGGGCTGCCTTCTTGTCATCACCCGATCGCTGCCCAACGACCCAAGATGGCAGGCACTTATGGTCCTTACCATGCTGCCAGTTTTCTCTCGCCCCCATGTCCACGCAACATGGTGTGCATATTCAGAAAGCCTTCATGGAGCCGAGCCACGCTGCGCCGCACAGCCCCCACCGCCCCGAGTCGAGCCAAAATTCGGGTGACACGTCTCATGCGTGCGGCAGCGGGTGTTCGAAGGAGCCGAACCGGCGCCACTCGGCTAAGGCCACAACTCAGCTTGGGGCCCGGGGTAGCGAGGATCATGTGACAAATGGCACTGCAGTAAATAGGGGCTCCCGTACACAGCAGGTTGGGATGGGGGCCTATAAAAGGTGGCCCCACCGAGCACACACATAGACACACTACATTGCTCGCTCCTACTACTGTTCACGTCTCTCTCGCTCTCTCGCTTCGGCTGCCTTCCTTTTTTTTCTTCTCTCTCCCTTCCCTTTCTTCCTCTGGCGAGAGGAGGTGGAAGGAGGAAGAGTGGAGGCGAGGGGTCTAGCTGACCGGGGAAGAGGCTTTTCCTTGCAAGGCGGGGTGACCTCTTCGTCGGTTCCTCCGAAGATCTGCCCGTGCTGGGAAAGCGTGCGTGTGGGACCCCTGCCCGAGTGGTTGCTACGGTTGCACCCCGATCTGCTCCACCGGTGAGGTAATCCTCCTCTGGCCGCTTGGTTGGTTTTCTCCTGTTTTCCTTTCCTAATAACGCTGAAATGTGGGTCGTCTCGCATGTAGCCGCATGGGTGGTTCTTTCTTCCCTTTGTTCATGCGGAGGCAAAGGAAGGGGGGACCATGTTCGTGTTCCACCTTTTCTTTTCTATTTTTTGGGTGAGTTTTGGTGCGTAGAGGAGGGGTTTTAGGTGGGGGAGTCGGGGTTCAGTTTTGTGGTTTGCACTTGGATTGCAAGAATTGGTTTTGTTTGGTTCAGAGGCATTCAAATAGGAGATCTGGGGATGGACAACGACTTAGCACAGATTTCTGATTGAATGCATGTGTGTTGTGTTCTTTTGTTGGATTGATTCTTATGGAATAGCATATCAATTGTGCAGGAAATTATTAGAATGTTTATGCCATTTCTGCTAGAGTATCATGCTCCCAGGATAGACTCGGAAATAAAATCTGCCACCCTAGATAACATCATGCCTAGCTAGTAGATAGAATTGTCTATTGTCGTGAAATGAGATGTTTATTGTGCAAGATACTATTTGGTGGTTTTCCATATCAGTGAAATTGCAATATTTAAGATCTGTGAGAACTATTTCCACCTAATGAAAAAAATATAATAAAATATGGTAGTGGGAAAATCTTTGTTTGGAAGCAAAGTCTTCCGCTCACATGTCTAGTGCTGTTGGGTAGCAAGTGGGACCATGGCATGCTTTGGATTGTGTCGTTTGTTTATGGAAAAGCTTAATTTCAGGAAAAACAATTTACACGAGTATCATGTGTTGTTAAAGGATGAATAGAATCATGATATGGTGCTGCCTGCTGTCAACTGTTTCCGTAAAATCCTAATTTTCAGTTAAAGGTATCAATTAGGATGGGGCGAGATGAGTTGTAAGGCACGAAGGGAAAACCTTCTTTTGAAGCATAGTTCTCTGGTCCCACATTTAGTGTTGTCGAACAGGAAACGGACCATGGCATGTAGGGGGTGCCATAGATTGATCGGTGTTCCCTTAAAATCTTCATTTAAAAGAAAATTGATCGGTGTTCCCTTAAAATCTTCATTTAAAAGAAAAATAACCTCCATGTAGGTGTTGCGGTGCCAAGGGATAAGTATAATCGGCGCATTTGGGTGGCACCGCGTTTGCCAACTGCTAGCACAAAAGCATTTTGAGGTAATGCCATCTGCACGGTATGAGGTGTGAGACGTGGTAGGACAAGTTGTAAGCTGTGACGGCAACAGCAGCTTTGTTTTCAAGCAAAGTCCTCTATGCACGCACATAGCTCTATTGAGTGACAAGTGAACGGTGGCATGTATGTGAGCATGAACTGTCAATTTGTGTCCTTATAACTTAATTGCAAAGAGAAAATCACTACACAAGTGTCATGCATTGCTGAGGAATGTGTAGGACCACGACATCAAGGTGGTGCCGCATACTACCAGTTGTTGCATAAAAGCTTAATTTAATGCACCCTACACGAATGTGTAGGACCACGACATCGAGGTGGTGCCAGATACTACCAGTTGTTGCATAAAAGCTTCATTTAATGCGGTATGACGTGTAGGGTGCATTAGGGCGAGTCGTAGGCTAGGCCAGGCGGGCACATGGTGACCTGGGTGATCACCTCCTTTAGGTTGGTCAGCTTCTCTAACAACTGAGATTATTCCTAGAAGTCGGTTTTGCTCCTTGCATTCTATTGTGATGTTAGTTGAAAGGAGGTGGTGAGTTGGGCTTGGCCAAATGGCATGCGAAATGGGGTCGACCGACCTACTTGTAGATTTGTTTGTCCACCTTTAGGTCGATAGGAGTTGAGCATGTCAGCCCGGGCTGTTGGACGAGGCTGGCCGACATCTTGGTGGTAGACCAAACCAAATTAGTGGTCCGGCCGACCACCCCAAGACTTTCGAAGGCAACCTAGGGTTACATTACTTCAGGCCGGTTGGTCCCAATGTTTTGGTCAGCTAGTCAATGTACAACTTTGAGCTACCTTGGAATGGGAAAGGAAATGAACATATAATTTAGACATGTTCGGGCTACTAGGGGGCGTAATACCCTACTCCTGTGTGTGTTATGTGCTATTCTTTGCATAGATTCAAGCTAGAATTCCCCCAACCCCTTCTCATGGTCTTGGTCCTCCACTTATGTACTCCAGGTGGTACCAAAATGATTGTACCGAAGAGATGGGCTAAAGGTACATTTCATAGGCTACATCTACTTATCTGGTAGACATCCTCCTTTGGGTTTCATGTGCCTCCAACTTGCCTGTAATTATTGTTGTGGTAGTCCTTCCTCGAGTGGAGCTGGAGAGGAGGGGTGAGTGCATGCCACGTGTCCCCCATGATGCCTGCTAGTGTTAGATAAGCTTAATGGGTGGGGGCGTGTTGATGCGAAAAACACACATTGGCCTGGAAGATTTGCTTAACTCCTGAGCAGGTCCAAAATCTTGCTTTTAGGTTCGTGAGCGTGCCAGTTGATTTGATCCTGCAATCAACAAGAATAAAAGACAAGAAAACCGAGATAAAATCCATAAATGATAGCCGATGATATATCGTCAATCGTTGAGCCGATGTTATTAGCATTAGATCGGCAATGAAGAATAAAGCAATATAAAACTAAATCTACTCGATCGGCTGTAGATATCAACGATATATAATCATTCTCTCGATGTATACTTAAACTAAGTGATTGGGATAGATGGAACATCATGTCGAGACGGTATAAATCACTTAAGTCTAAAGATAAATTAAGATCATGATTATATGAACGTTTATAGCATAGCCGATCAGATAGATCTAGCATGTATCGGCTAATACTCCGATACCACTCTATACTAAGATATCAAAACATACATGATATATTAAACTGAAAGCCTAATATACTTTAAAGCAATAAAATCTTAATATAAAGGGCAGATCTAGCATAACAGTCAAGCATATAAGACAAAAATAGCTAAATCAGGTGAGATCGGCTGAAACTCCAATACTATCTCTATTAGCAATCATAAAACAAGCTAGATATCACAATTAATAGATCGAACTCAACTGATGCAGCATTAAGCGTAAAGATAACTGTAAGATCTAAACAAGATGATGAAAACCTCTAAGAGATGGTAGATATGTTATATAATCTAGATTAATGACAAAATCTAACTCTATCGACTACTCTCTAGCAGTAAAAACCAGCCGATTGCAGGTTAGATGATGCAACTAATAAAGATTATGAAGAATATATGATAACTCGACGAATTACATAAACAAGATTAGAGTGCCATAAAGATGGAAGCACTAATCCCGAGAACACAAGCCGGCATGACAAGTTTACCTCTAGTTGAAGATCGAAACCGATGTAGCTCAACCCAAAAGCAAGAACTCGTCGAAATAAACGAAAGTAAAAGGGTGGCGATGCGCCGAAAGTGTTATTGAACTGTTGTTGTTGTTGTTGTTGTTTACATGGGTTCGGGTCATATTTATACCCGGGATACATGATATGTCCTTGCTGGACACGACTCTTATCTCTAACAAACTCTACGATACACATAAGTCTTTACGGCAGACTCTTGCCCAAACATATTTCTAAGGAAACTATTTAAAATATCCTAATTAATAGATACAATCATCTATCTAAGAGCTTATCTCCATCGTGGCAATCCTTGCGTAGCACGTCGATTGATTCTAGATATAGTTTTATAACCACCTCAATGAAATCGGCTGTATCGGCTGTCTTCTGTCCGATCCATCTCAGCCGATACAGACTTCAGCCGATGCCTCCGCAACCGATGCAAACTCTGTTATTCGAACACAATCCTTTGCCAAATCCACTTTGATTCCAATGCCAAACCTGGTTCATATCTTACCAAATTTGGTCATTAGCAGGGCGTCATCCACATTCGGTGCCCCAACAACCCACTTATCAGCGTCTTGGTGGAGTGGGTGAAAAGTAGTGGGGCCGGATGGGCCTGACGGAGTCAACTTCACCGCCTGATAGCCCACACTGGTCCTCGTTGGAAAGGCAGTAAGGGTAGTCTTGTCCCCCACTACCCCCACATTGCATGCCTAGGCAGGCAGATATCTGTCAAGTTTTCCTGAATGGGGGCAACATGAAATTGACTAGGTGGGATGGCATGCCTCACTTTAGCGCATTAAATGCTTTAGTAGCGGTTCGTCCCCCAAACACTCTTGAGGCATCAGGTGGGCAACCATGCTCGGGACATACTGATACTGTCCCCCTCCCCCCGAGCTTGGGAATGGATGATGTGGCACCTAAATGCCCTGTGCCCGTGGTGTGGGGAACCCTAGTTCCCATATCACTAATAGTTAGTGATTGAATTGGTATCTAGCGAAAGTTGTATTTGAAACAAAGTCCCCTACACATGAATCTAGTGTTCTTGAGCGACAAGTGGGACCATGGCATGTAGGTGGTGATATTAAAATGCTATTTGTTTATTAGAAAAGACTAACTGCAACAAAAATGTCTTCTACACAAATAGTGTGTTGTTTTTTTTTTGACCAGGCAAACAGTGTGTTGTTGAGGTAGATACTAGGGAAGTAGTTAATGCCAACTTTCGAAGGACTACAAACTATTGGCATAAAAGCTTAGTTCTGAAAAGAAGCTTTGTACATATGACTATGATCTACCTATGCTTCAAGAAGGCACTAGGCGCTAGTCGGGTGGCTACCTGGCACCTAGACGACCAACTAGTCAAATCCAAGAAAATAGCAAGAATATTACATAAAAACTAGGCAATAAAAGACCAACTAGCAACACAAGAACACTTAAGATAGCTTAGCCGCCTAATACACTATGTGCCTATCACCTAATAGCCGTCTAGTGCCTAATCACGACGGCTACTATGTGCCTATCGCCTAATAGCCGTCTAGTGCCGAGTTTTAGAACACTAGCTAGGTCTTGCTAAGGGATGAATAGGACCATGCCATGTAATTAATACCACATATTATGGGATATTTCCTCAAAACTCTAGCTTTGAAGAGAAGGCTTTTGCTCTACATAGCATTATTGACCAATGAGTAGGACCATACTACATGTTAACCACTAATTTGTTCCTTAAAAGCTTAATTTTGAAGAAAATGCCTTTTGCCCATGTTTTTGGAAGTATTGAGGGGCTAGCACATATGTAAAAGGTTGCGTACCTCCAATTGTTTTCTCTTAAGCTTAATTTCAAAGTGAACTTCTCACATATATATAGTGTTGTTCAGTGATTAATTAGAATCAGGGGTATGTAGCTGGTGATGCAATTTGACAATTTTTTACTCTAAAAGTATAGTTTAAAGCATACACATCTACACACTTGCCTATCTTTGCTGATTGTCAATATAGATTAAGTCCACTTAAAGTGTCAAGTCCACTTAGTTTTAAAGAAATGTCTACACACTTGCCTATCTTTGCTGACTGTCAATATAGATTAAGTCCACTTAAAAGTGTCAAGTCCACTTAGTTTTAAGGAAATGTCTACACACTTTTAAACTAGTGTTGTGGTTTGCAAGGGATATTCCTTAAATTATGGAATTTATTATTGTGGTTTGCAAGGGAATCTAATTTAAACTAAACTCCACTTTACACTTTAAAGTCTACAATCTACACACTTAAAGTAGATATTCCTTAAAACTAGGGAATCTATTGTTGTGGTTTGCAAGGGAATTTAGTTTAAAGTGTCAAGTGCACTTTTTATTGTGAGGGAATCTACATTTCCTTTTAAGTGTTGTGGTTCATTTGTTGCTTCCTTAGAATCCTCACTTAGAGAGAAGATTGAACTATATAAGTTGAAACAAATTTCGCTCAGACTGGGGTTTATTTGTAGAGGTGGGATTTTGTTGGAGGGATTGGGGTTTAGTTCTAGAGTAGTTGCTTGATTATACCCTATTTTTCTTGCTTTAATATTTTGAGAAACACAATCAGAAGTGTAGTTGCATGCAACCAATTTACTATGCCATTTTCATTATATTGTGATTAGTATTGATCTTTTGAATAGTATATGACCATCTAAATTGCGTCCTTATGATATTGTCATAGGTGAAAACGACGGGAAGCTAACTAGAACCGTGCTTCATCTAGACTTGCACCTCTACAGAAGGAAATATGGAAGGTCAATGGTTGCATGAGCCTCACGGCATCAACCTATGCTTCTCAACTTCTTCTACGTTGCCTCGGATGAACCCTTCCATTGAGACGGGAACTAGAAATGTCACACATGTGCCATCTAAAAATGTATCTACTAGTAGTTCACAAGCCAGAAAAACAACAGTTCAAAAACCTAAGAGGAAAAGGCACAGGCCAAAGGTCATCAAAGAAGGAAAAGCAACCCAGGCACACAAATCTACAACTAGTGAGCCTCCCAAGGAAAAGGACAAACCAGCTGGTAAGAGGAAGTATGTTAGGAGGAAGGAACAAAATACTACACCAACAGAGCATCACCCTCCATCTAAAGACGCCGTTGCACACACTATTGTTGTACCAACTCTAGCCAAAAGATGTTTCAACTTTGATGGGAGAGATCATCATGAAGAAAATGTGGATCTGTTATCGCAAACTCGGGTGGAGGAGACACCTACTTGTTATGGGGATGCTCAGCTGTTAACATCTGCCGTCGATGGAAGCAATATCCAACTAGTTCAACCTTGGTGTGGCATCGGCAGCCCAATTTTTGCTTCAGTTGATCCAATGGCCAATATGCGGCAAATATGGGCAGAGAGTAGTAGAGCAAACAGGGTAACTTTTGACCTTAACAATTCTGCAGTGAATCATATTCCAAGAAGGTTTTCTAATCCTACAAACAGCTATGGCCAGAATTTCCAATTTGGTTCAAGAGAGCAAATAAACCAGTACCAACATTTCTACGACGACGACATTCCAGATGAAAGTGTCTCTCATCTCAACAGTTCCTCATGACAACTGCAAAACTCCTCAATTGATCTTGATCATTACTTATGTGTGCCTCAATCATCCACACAAAAATCACCTACACCAGACCATATGCTTCGTGGTTATATAGTTCCAGAAAATCTAGTCGTGCCTGCTTGGCATACTGGAAGAACCTGGATGGTAGGAAATTTCAACCATGAAGCTTCTACAAGAGTAGTCAATCCAATGCCCCAAGGATACAGAGTCCCACAAAGTCCAAGTGAACCTCCCACATGCAGTGAAAGGAACACAACGAACATAAATTTGAGTGAGTTTCCTGCAAAAAATGATCAGTCAAAGTTTGCTACCAATCCTAATGACCAGATTGGAGCTTCTTTTGGCCTTTGTGATTCTCACTTCTCAGATGTTCATGCAATAGGTAAAAAGAGAGGATATGACACTATCACCGATCATCAGGTTTCTTTTGATGCATACCTTGAACAATCGAATAGCAGAAGGCAGTTCTATAGTGACCCCCTCTCCACCAGCTCGGAAACGTATCTTCTAACCGAAACATGCAAGAGGATGAGATCAGAGAATCATAGCAGTTGGTTGGATGGATTCATTGGAAATGTTTCATCCACATCGGCAAATCTGTCTGGTAATTGGAATACAAATAATGTTTTGGCAATAAACCATGGAGTGTGTACAACCTTGGCTGATGTACAAAGGTCGATGGCCCTTGAGGAATCAAGATCTTCCCGGCAATACACTGACCCTACTCTGCCCTGCACTAGCAACACACATTTTATCGGTTCATGTGCACAACACACAAACTCGCCTGACAGTGCCATGAACTCACTGGGAGAAAATATTGGGCACAGGAATGGAGACCATCAACTTGAGTCTTTAGAAATCAGGCCTACTCAGCATTACACCAGTGAGTGTCTTGGTTTACCCAATGAGTGGTCTGGACATTTATCAGCTGGGCACACACATTTGCCCAATGAAACAATGATCCCATCCATAAATAAGAATTGGAGCTGTTCGGTGGCTTGGGCTGCATCTGCAGCACAGCCAACAGCGACAGTGTCGCAAGTAGCAAGTGCTGCAGCAGCCACATCCACAGCCCAGCCATCTGAACAACGCGATTATATCCCAAGCAGTGGTGTTCATCAACCTCAGCCTTTGGAGAACCAGATGGTTAAGGGGCAAGATTTGTGTCAAACACATAAAACTTCCACAAAATATGTCGCTGATGGAAATCCCTCCATTAATACTCCTGTGGAGCATATCCAAAGAACACCTATTGAAGTTATGTCCAGTTTTCAATCAGTGAACCGACCGGCAACAACTAAGAACTGCCATCTAGAGGCTTCTAGAGAAACCACATCAGCTAACCCCACCGAGAAGCCAAAAGTTTGGAGCCGGCCAAGGAAAGAAGTAGAACCCGTTGGGAAGCCAAAAGCTAGGGGCCATCCAAAGAAACAAGCAGAACCCGATGAGAAGCCAAAAGCTAGGGGTCGTGTAAGGAAAACAACTGAAGCTAATGGGAAGGCAGAAGATAGAGATCCTACAATGAAAGAAAATGATGGTTGTGAAATTATACCATCATCACTTGGATTATTTAGAAGCCATAATTGAGAAGTTGAAGCTCTTAAGCATCAACATGACATCAAACAATACCGTGGAAGAGACACCAAAAGATCTTGGTGCATTGGTTCCCTTAGAGGGAAAGGTAAAGAAAAGAGGTTCTCGGGCCGAAGTGAAAATTGATCCAGTCACCAATTTGATGTGGAACTTATTAATGGCGCTAGATAAGTGTGAAGGTGTTGAAGGAATTGATGAAGATAAGGAGAGGCTTCTTGAAGAAGAAAGAAGAATGTTCCGAGGACGGATTGATTCATTTATTGCTCACATGCATCTGGTTCAAGGTATACTATGTTTGTAACATTGTGCTTTTCTCTATTTTCTACTCCCACATTTAATATTTGGCCTATGTTATTTTTAGATTAGCTGCAAGAAAAATAATATCATCAGGTTTTTCATGATAAGTGGTATCATCTAAGTTATACATTTTTTTAATGCCTTTGGAATGTTGTAGAGACATTTTGAAAAATGTCTTATAAGTGTATTTTAGTGAATTGTCTCTAGAAATGTAGTTGGCATTTTATAAATGTCTCTGTGGCATGCAGCATTTTTGTAGAGACATTTTTTTTAATTATGTCTATAAGAAAGTAGGGGCACTTTCCAAAGGCATCCAATTGTGCGATAAACATAGGAAACCATTGTGCTTGTGGCACTTTTGTAGAGACATTTTTATGTCTATAAAAAGTAGAGGCATCAGGACACTTTCTAAAGGCATTCAATTGTGCGATAAACATAGGAAACCATTGTGTCTGTTGCATTTTTGTAGAGATATTTTGTATCTATAAAAATTAGAGGTATTCAATTGAGCAACAATCATAGGAAACCACTGTGCCTGATGCATTTTTGTAGCGACATTTTTTATGTCCATAAAAAGTAGAGGCATTCAATTGTGCAACAAAACATAGGAAACTATTGTGAAAAATGAGAGAAATATATGATCTTGCTAGTGTCAATCCTCGAACTCAACACCTCTTTAGAAAATCATTCTTATCTTCAATGCACTAACCATCTTAACCTCATGTGACTACTTGTTTGATATGAACCTTATGTTGCTGATATCTTGTTGTTTAGTACATATTAACCTCCTAAAAAAATACGTCTACAAAGGTTAGAATGCCAAAAGAAGTACCTTTACATATGCGGCAAATTTTTAAGTGCCTGTACAATTCCTCTACAAGATAAATCTAGCAAAATGTGCTAAAAGTGTCCCTAGCATAAAAGTATTTTAGCCAATTTTTAAAGTGTCTCTACACTATCGATCTCCAATTTTCAATGTTTGTGTGTCAATCAGACTACAGCGAATCAATCTTCTGTACTAATTGCATGTGGGTGGTGTTTTTGGCTTGTACAACAATACATTTAGTTTTTCAGAAGATATTCTAATTTTCATTCTAGGCGACAGGCGTTTTTCACCATGGAAAGGGTCAATTGTGGACTCGGTTGTGGACGTCTTTCTTACTCAGAATGTTTCAGACCATCTTTCTAGGTGAAATGAGAACTTCTATCCTATTTGGAATAAGGCTAATTTTATGCAATTTTGCATGTTCGTGTTTCAATTATATTTTCTTTTGTTCTTTGAAAAATTTCAGTTCTGCTTTCATGGCGCTTGCCGCGAGGTTCCCTGTCAAGTCAGAAGGCCCTGAGAAGCCTGCAGCAGTGGAGAAGTCTACTCCTACACCTCCTAAACAGAAAGATAGTTGTTCTGGAGTGTTGGGTGAATCTGCCAAGTTGCAAGGTAATTTCTTTGTTGAAGAGATAGGTGACTTGGGATCATTCAATACTGTGGATGATGGGTCTCTTGAGGGTGTTCTTTCCTCGCAAAATTCCGTGGTTTCACCTCGGAATTTCTCTAAATATCTTCTAAACGGAACATATACAATGGGTTCTTCTAGCTCATTGGTGAAATTCACACAAGAGGTTGGATCATCAGGATGTCATCAAGTCAGTGTTCTTCCAACCTCAGATCTGAACAAGGCCGCACCGTTTGATCTAGACACGACATATCAGATCTGTACAGGACTTGATCATGGAGTGAATATCTCAGATGTCGCGCAATCCGAAGTTAGTCTCTATCAGCAGCATCCAATTGATGCTTCTATCAACAAAAACAAAGCCAAAGTGACAGATTATTCATCGGGCAGCTTCTTATATGATAATAGAGATGGGTCATTGAGTCAGCACATGTATTCTTCTTTCCCCTTTCAGCCTTCACAGGAAGCTGAATGCTCAGCAACAGTTAAACAAAGCTTCTTCCAGCAATTTATTAGTTCAGAGGAAGTGCCCATTTCTACCGGTCACTCTTTTTATGACAATAGTTTTACTAGTAACAGAACTGAAGATCCATATGTAGAACAGCAGGATTGTTTCAATAATTTGCAAGAAGCATACACTACAAGAACAATCCAGATCAATAGTGAAAGATCTCAACCAGAATGCAGCCAGCAGCAGGACAACGATATCAGAGTTCAAGCAAAAACATGTGAAAAGCATTCCTCTTCAAACTTGTGTGGAAACATGAACTCTCATTCAGATGTTCCCCTAGGAATTGCTTCAGGCTCAATTGGAAAATCCAAACATACTGAAAAGAGACCAAAAGCTAGGAATGTGCGGGGTCGGACTAAAATGAAACATTATGACTGGGATAATTTACGAAAAGAAGTGCTGCACAATCATGGGAACAGACAAAGAAGTGACAAAGCGAAGGACACAATCGATTGGGAGGCAGTATGCCAAGCAAATGTGAATGAAATATCTTTTGTTATCAAAGAGTGAGGAATGAATAACATGCTAGCCGAACGGATAAAAGTAAGTATTGTATAGGGAAGCTTTTAAAAAAACAACTCCATCCGTCCTAAAATATAACAATTTTTAGTTATGAGAAGTATAGTCTTATCTGAAGTCAAAACATGTCCCTTTTCACATTTCAACTTGCACCATTGTAATTTGTTTGTCATTTCTGCACAGGACTTTCTAAACCGGCTGGTGAGAGACCATGGAAGCATTGATCTTGAATGGCTAAGAGATATTGAACCCGACAAAGCAAAGTAAGTCTAATGAATACACTGGCAAATACTCAAAGTATCAAGCTAAAGTAAGTCTAATGAATACACTGGCAAATACTCAAAGTATCAAGCTATTAATTTTCATGCACCCATATTTCCTTTCTCAAACAAGCCTGAAGAGCTTAATAAGTAGTATCTTGATCACAGCTACAAGAATTTTTTTTATCTTTTATTTAAATTTTCTAATTGTTGCCACTCTTGGAATCTAAAATTTGCCATGTCATTGATGATACAGTATGATCTAGGAGGTGAAAATTGAAAAAGTTCTTCCTCGTCGGCTTTTATGCTTAAAAGAACCAATACATTCCAGAGCCTTTTTTTGACCTTTCTAGAACCTTTTCTGACTCTTTTAGGGGCTTCCTTCTGAGCATTAGAGGGCTTGGACTAAAAAGCACGGAGTGTGTTCGTCTTTTGACACTACACCAAATGGCTTTTCCAGTAAATTTTCATTGTTCCTTACTCTCATAGTTAAAATTTCAAATGTATTTCGATTGAATCTTTGTGTGCTAATTTCCTAGGTGGACACAAATGTTGCACGGATATGCGTGAGGCTTGGATGGGTGCCACTTCAACCCCTTCCGGAGTCTCTTCAACTACACTTGTTGGAACTGTATGTGTCTTTATTTTCTTGAGTTGGTTTTATGAGCATAGAGTCATATAAAGACTACAGGGGGTGTTAGGTTGCCAGCCACACTTTGCCTCAAATGAAATATGGTTAGGCAAGTTGTGGAAGCCACAAAAGTGTGATGAACAAATTGCTGGCCACAAAGTGTGACAAAGTTAGGCTGAAAGATGTGTATATGACATATGGGACATACTATTGAAAGTGTGCAAGCCACATCTGTGGTAGTGAACCAAACACATGCATAATAAACTATGACAGCTAAAAAAGTGGTGTGGCAAAGTGTGGCCATGAACCAAACACCCCCTACGTATATCAAACCATGTTTGTGACATCTAAGTCTGATATTTTATTCTTGAAGGTACCCCTTGCTGGAACACATACAGAAATATATTTGGCCTCGATTGTGCAAGCTTGATCAATTGATATTGTAAGTTAAATTCAAGTAGTACTTTGGAATATAAATATTCGTTAACTGGGAACATTTAGTAACTTCTCTCATTATGCAGGTATGAGCTTCACTACCAAATGATAACTTTTGGAAAGGTGAGAAACACAAAATATATTTAAAGATCAATCAAGGACCAGATTTGTAGTGAACTGACTAGCTGGTTTGCTTTCTTCTGATTTCAGGTTTTCTGTTCAAAAAGCAAGCCTAATTGCAATTCATGTCCAATGAGAGCTGAGTGTAAGCATTTTGCTAGTGCATTTGCAAGGTAATACTTTGAAATGCTTGATATCCTAATTAATATAGCTATTGCTATCTTCTAGTTGTCAAACTTTAATCGCATTTCTGCAAGTGAGTCTCAATTTTCTACCATTTAAGCTTTGGTCAGCTAATGCACTTCTTTTTTGCAAAAAAAAAATGTTAAAAGCACTTCATATTAATGTCATTTCTATTACTTGGTATGGTAGAAAGAAAAGTGTTCTGTGTGGACTTTTTTCAAAAAAAATTATAACGATGTGTTTGAATACAGTGCACGGCTCGCTCTTCCTGGACCTTCAAAGAAGACTTCTAAACCAGAATATCCAAATGATGCAGAGAGCAGTCACAAAAAATACACACATTCAAGGCCTATGGGCCAACTTAGCTGGAACACGAACCATCCTGGGCATGTTTATGGTGACCAATAACAACCTATCATCGAAGAACCATCAACCCCAGAACCTGAACCTGACATTGCAGAGGCAAGAGAGGCCGAAATAGAGGATTTTTTCAGTGAAGATCCCGATGAAATTCCTATTATAAATCTTAATGTCGAGGAGTTTGCACAGAACTTGAAAAGTTATATTCATGCAAACAATATCGAGATCGAAGATGCTGACATGTCGAATGCACTGGTTGCCATAAGCCCTCAAGCTGCTTCAGTTCCAACTTCCAAGCTCAAGAATGTCAACCGCTTGAGGACTGAACACCAAGTGTACGGCTTTATCTTGAACAAAATCAATGCCATTGAGAGTAAATAAAGTTTTTTTAATGTTTCCATCATCTATCTTTCTAATATGTTTTATTTCATTTGTTTGCAGTTATGAGTTGCCAGACTCACACCCTCTACTGGAAGGAGTAAGTTTGTAGCAGATATAAACTACCACCTATGTCCCAAAATATAACAACTTCTCGCTATGTACTTGTCCAAATACATAGCCAAATATTGCCATATTTCTAGATTAATGCAAGCAATAAGTTTAGCTCTGCTTGTGTCTGTGCAGTTTGATCAAAGAGAACCAGATGATCCCTCCCCATATCTTCTTTCTATATGGACCCCAGGCAAGCTCATGTGCTCCCATCCAACCTTTACTCTTATACAGGTTATACTGATGATAAAAATTTCAACAGGTGAAACGGCACAATCAACTGATGCACCCAAGACATTTTGCAACTCCAAGGAAACTGGTAAACTCTGTGAGAGTTCGACATGCTTTAGCTGCAACAGTACACGGGAAATGCAGTCTCAGAAAGTTAGAGGAACCCTTCTGGCAAGTTCCCTCTTGAGAGTCCCATAAATATTTATGTGTTGTGTACATATTAATAAGCCATTGTTTTCGTTATTCAATTGAATTCGAGCAGATACCATGCCGAACAGCGATGAGAGGAAGCTTTCCACTTAACGGGACATATTTTCAAGTTAATGAGGTGCGCATTAGCTCTCTTAAATACTTGTCTTAGCCAGCAATTAGAAGTTCAAAAGTCTCTTTTTTTTTCGCAGTAATAGAAAGTACTCCCTCCAATCATTTATATTTGACGTTAGAAGAGCTAAACTCAATCCTCCCAACGTCAAATATATTTTACCAGCGGAAGTAAATATTTTTAATCCATCAGATTTATATGGAATGCATCTATTGTGTTGTAGGTATTTGCTGATCACTACTCCAGCAAAAATCCATTTGATGTTCCACGAAGTTGGATATGGAACCTCCCAAGACGAACAGTTTACTTTGGAACCTCAGTTCCTACAATATTTCGAGGTATTGTTCCTGTAATTAACCAAGTGTTTTGACTTTGCATGACCAAATTGTGTAAATTTGTTCTCTGATATGGATGTCAGATTTGAAAGCATTACACCATAAGACTACAATAAAACAATAGCATAGGTTCGTATTCTTGGTTAAACCATTAATTGGCAGCAATAACACAGCCATACAATCTCTGAGCCTCTGGCAGAACAAGGAAATCGGTTAGCTAAATAAGGTTATTACCTATGAACTGCAAGCCCTGCATATCAAGTTCACCATTAATATGACCTAGTGTACCCTTTTTAGATAATGGAAGAACAACTCCCTCTGCCTTTTCGCCTTTTGCCACTAGTAGAAGCTTTTTAAGTAGAGTGCAAATATTCCAAAAATAGTAGCTTATCTGATTTTGCTATTTTCTCTTCTAAGACATATATTCTCTATCTAAGAGGATTAATTCAATGCAGGTTTGTCAACTGAAGAGATACAACATTGCTTTTGGAGAGGTACACACTTTATTTGCTTACGCACATTCCTTTTTTCAATGTAGGTTTATTTTATAATATATGCTGCAAGCAATTAGTTATGCACTTCACTAATTACTATAATAGTGGTTATATATAGTGCTATTTTTATTATGAGAACTGTATTGGAGGTTAATTTCATGTTTCAATAAGCTTTTTTTTTTTGAAAAGAAGTTTCAATAAGCTTTGATTATTCTAAGTCCTACCATAGTGCTGCATGACATTATATTTCGTGCTGGTTGTCCAAGATTAAACTATTTGGATAAGGGAAGAGACACTTGTAGTACTAAGCAATGAAACCTCACTAAATTTGGTCCCCTAGCTACTTAAGGATCCCGTTAGCTCCTTGACAATCTAGGGCCTTTTTGGATCAATGCCATTGTTAGCCTTGCCTTCTTGTCTCTCTCTCTTTTTTGCCATTTTTGCGATGGCAAGATTAGTAAAGGTGCAAGTTTGGAATGTTGTCAAAATTTTTGGCATAAGTATGTAGGTTAGTATTTCGCTTGGTGCCAAAGGATGCCAATTTTTTTTGTTATAGATCAAATGAGTACCAATTGTTTTAGCAACACCAAAGAATATTTCCTACTACTCCAAATATCTTATCGAAGCTATTGTCCTAAGTCCTGACCACAAGTCATCACCTTCTTCTCTTAGTGACACACACAATTCAAGGGTTAGGCTAGCACTTTTGAGGTTATCATGATCTTCACTATGTGAGAATTGTGTACGTTTATTTTCATAGACAACTAGACGATTTGGTACCAAACCAACATGATTGTTGCATATCACTTGCAAGATCTACATTGTCATCTACTGTAATTTCGCAAAATCAATTTCTTTACTACTCTCATGCATGGTGAAGTAGGGAGAGTGTAACAACCACACTTAGGCTTTGTTCTTCCCCCTTCTTTCCCAGCTCTCCTTCGTCTTTTCCGCGCGCATGCTTTTCAAACTACTACACAATGTGTTTTTTACAAAAGTTTTCTATAGGAAAGTTGCTTTAAAAAATCATATTAATCCATTTTTTAAGTGTGTTAGACTAATACTTAATCAATCACGTGTTAATGAGCAATATTGTTTTCCGTGCGGGGAGATGGAGTTAGTGGAGTTCCAAATTCCACCTCCCGAACTCAGCCTTATTGGCCTCTGATGAGAAATCACAATAGTTTAAGTCAATAACTGCCGAAATGAAAGGGCAGCTTAACTAAATTATAAAAACAAAGTCAAGGAGCATAAGCATTTTTTTTCCTAATAAATTGGTCCTTCAATTTTTGCCATAATCATTTTCACTCTAAACTTCAATAATGTACTTTAAATCTCTCAAATACAAAAATAGTGCAACAAGTATCACAATCGCATGTTGTTGCCTCATCCATTAAAGTTGTGTTCTTTGGTGCATCTTCCCAACTCTACTTCCTTGTTTTCTGCGCGCATGCTTCCCAAACTACTAAACGGTGTTTTTTTTTCATATATATATATATATATTACATAGGAAAGTTATTTAAAAAAATCATATTAA
Organism: Oryza sativa Japonica Group; assembly: GCF_034140825.1. Taxonomy (NCBI): domain Eukaryota; kingdom Viridiplantae; phylum Streptophyta; class Magnoliopsida; order Poales; family Poaceae; genus Oryza; species Oryza sativa. Next base: position 17,826,251 of record NC_089036.1, read on the forward strand.
TTCATTTTTCAAAAATAATAGCCAATACTTAATTAATCATAGCTAATGAGTCACACCATTTTGCGTTAGTGATGAGGGATTAATTCCCATCCCTTTGAGCCGAACAGAGCCAAATAAACTTCCAATTCTTTATCAACAACATTCAACCATGTCTCTTTGCCTTCGTTGTTGTTTCTTTGTCTCCATTACCTTTGGTGCACTTTTAAACCACCTTATACCCAATGTCACCAATAATACATGGGAGCAACAATATGCAATTTAGCTATCGATAGTTTTGCTAGATTTAAATAACCACATAGACTGCAAGCCCTGCACACAAAAAAAGTGAATATTTGGGAAGAACCTAATATCAAATAAATAGAAGGGGTGAGCCTTTGAACCTAGGCCGGCAAGCCCACCACCTTGTGGAGCTAGCCGGAAGACCCCTGGGCATTTCTCTTCCACATGGTTTCACACACTAAGCATGGGGTACATGTGAAGTGCACACATAAGATAGGTCTATAGAGAAGTTCTCTTTTACCTCTTGCCACACCTCCTTATCCTTGTGTTTAGTTTATTGCCATAGTTGTGACTTGCCACACTTTCTTAGCATCTTGTCCCACATGTAGCTTACAATTTGTAGACCACAAAAGGTGTGGCAATCCAAATTTGACTAAAGTGGGTTATGGCAATGTTAGGTAAGAACAAACAACCCCTTGAACTCTGTCTTGTCCTTGATTCTCTGCACCTAGGGAAAGTAGCAATGTAGTGTGCATGGACTAGGATGTTGTAGTGGACTCAATCTGTCAAAGGTGAGCATATCAAAGCATAATAATTGGGCTCAAGGTTGGGCCTGATAAATTGACCTTCTCTCTTTGTCCATCCACTCTTCTCTATAAGCCTAGTTAAATTTTGATGAAGGATGTATGATACTCTTTATGTTCAAACAATTGGTAGAAGGGCATGATAGGCCACAAAATACATATGGCTAGGGTTTTATGGATCTACACATATTATATTATAGTTTTGGAAGCAATCAATCACAGTTATTAAAACCGGACAGGATCAATGGTTTAACTGGAAAACCAGAATAAAATCTCAACCCAATATGGTTTCCTTTAAAAGTCAGAGATGTAATTGAACAACTTTAGACTGGATGAACTAGATGGTTTTTAGATGAACTGGGCAATAACCAGGGCAGGTTAGATTGGAAGAGGGATAAAGTGCGCTTCTTTACGGGCTGAGCGATGGCTCAATTTATTCATGAACACGTGCTCATAGAAAGTCCAAAGAAGGTAGCGGGGGCAGGATTCAACCCCTGGTCATCCTGCCAGCCCACCGTTTGTGGTCGAAATCACACATATATTTTATATTATTTAACAATCTTGGTTGGACCACCTAGAACGCCGGTCGAACTAGTAGACTGGTGAACCGAGAGCTTAACCAGTTCATACACCGGTCTGGGTTTAATAACTATGCAGTCAATGCACTGTATTATTATACATCTGAAGGGCTAAATATGTTTCATACGTAAGATAATCATAAGCCAAAGTGAGAGTGGGTAGGACTAACACTCTTGTAGCTACTTGACCTATCTTCCCTCCTTTTTTTTATATATTCATGAACTTGAACTAAAACAAGTTTAGTTGAAGGTTTCCTTCTTGGGTTATAGCATTATCTATCCTCTAACTTGTTATCCATAGCCCTTATTTAGGCTTGTCATTGACAATGCACCACAATCGTTTTGGTCTTCCTTTTGTCTCCCATCACTATGGCTGACCACCAGCATTGCAACCTCAGTTCTCATACTACCCTGGCCTTTCATTTTTTATGGAGCCTATCAAAATCAGCCTCGCTTACATTCAAATGATTCTTCTTGTAGCATGTCCTTTGTCATCCTATTTGATCTCCTCACGTTGGCTGAGCTTGACATAAATTTCCATAAGTATCACACCACAAAGACCACATAGAGATTCGGACAAATTTTAAAAAAAATACTACACAATCGAGTTCGCTATGGTTCTACAATATGTGTCATCGACATCATTGATCTTTTGCACCCACAACTTTGTTGTTGTTCACTTGTTCTACAATGTGTCAATGTCACCAGTTGTTAGTTTTTTTTTTTAAAAAAGCCCAAATGCCCTAACACTCATTGAGGCAAACTAGCAAAGACCCAATGAGTAGGGATGAAAACGGGGCGGATATTTCCCGCCCGCCCGCCCGGCCACATTATTTCGGGACAAATTCGGGTACCCGGGACTTTTCACGGATATCGGGTCCGAATACGGGTCTTTTTTGGTGGATATGAGATCGGGTTCGGGAACATATATTGTATCCGATGGATACGGATTATCCGATAAAAAATTCGGGTTTTACCTGGATAATTATGCGGATATTACCCGTATTATGTTTTTGTGAGGCACTTTTTGGTACTATGTATTGGTTCTACTATGATGTATTATACCCTATTTTTTTTCTAAGGTCCTAAGGGCCTAATATAATCGTATTATGGATATATGGCATTGTCAAATGGTTATTGTCTATGTGATATATAATATTGTTGCTTCGACTTGATATCCGAATAAATATTCGTAACCGATAGTGTATGTATCCATTTTGGTATGTATTTGTTCCGTATTTTTGCCCAACATTATCCGAGTTTGTATCCATATTCGATACTATCTGTGACCGGCCCGATTCCGATTATAAAATGTGGGTTAGGATATGGGAAGGGTGAGATGCTTGAGATAGTGCCCAAGACCTTTTGCCATCACCTTCAGCAAGGGGAGATTAGGAAGGAAAATTAGAGGAAGGGATAATGCGAGACCCATCACCGTTCGGATTGAGCCAATTGTGATCCATCATCATGTGTATACAAGAGTGCATCAGGCATTTTTGGTCCACCTTTATCATCAGATTCCTCAGCATTGTTGTATCCAACTAAATAAAAACCACCACCTTGGTAGCATAAGGCGAGATTTAAAGAAAAAAGCAAGTTGTTGTCGTATTATACTTTTATAGTTTGTAGTGATAACAAAATTGGCCAAAGTTTCCCCTTGGGGAAAATAGCAAGAAAATAACTTTTTTATAGGCAATAAACTCCCTATGGAGTACTATGTTTCTGTGCATGGTTCTGCAGGCAAATCTATCATACAATTTTGCCGTAGCTTTGTCACCCCAATTAATATTAATAGCTTCTTAAAGATGCTACCAGAATTCAACAGCCTTAATATTTAGTAACTAGAAAGTTGTACTTTCTGAGCTAGGAATCTTATACATGGTGATTAATTCTCTCAAATCCAATCGCAGGATTTGTGTGCGTCAGGGGCTTTGATAGGGAATTGAGGGCACCAAGACCGCTTTACGCAAGGCTTCATTTTCCTGCTAGCAAGGCTTCAAGAGGCAAAAAGCCTGCAACAGCAAGAGAAGAAGAATAGGTCATTGAAGAGGCCAAAATTAAAGAATACATATAAATGAGCTAAGCAAAGCATGGATAGCCCCCAAAATGGAGTGTTGACCCCTAACAAGTGTCTGAATCATCTCTAAGAAAATGACTTGTCAGATGTAGTGAACGCCAGTACCTTGTGACCTTGTGATGCTGATGTAACTCAATTCAGCAAATGAACAATATAGGTCTTAGTGCAGCCATTGTAATTGTATTCGTCACACTAACAATTGTTGTACAACAGTCTACAGAAGGATGACCCTCAGGTATAGAATGGCCATACACGCCTGTTGATCGTTTGTATAGGCATTGTAAACTCATCGGTAATCAGTCATAAGAACATGTGTTTTTCGAGGATGAGCCCTCGGGTGTGCTTCGAGTTTTTTGTGTTTCAAGAATAATTAATGAAGTATACCATCCTTAAGAGTCCCAACTCGATCGGTTAGTACACATTTCATATCAGTGTGCTAAATGTGACCTGTTGTTATGAAATGTGTTATGCACATTAAGCATTTCAACTTGATCGATTAGTATACATTTCATATCTTGTGTTGTGTACATTAAGCATAAGCACACAGAACAATATGTATGTATGATTTAAACACCAAACAAAGATTGAAGCCACTGAGCACATAATAATGTCAGTCTGGCACCTAATGACCTAAAGGGTGCATTCAAACCTTCGGTTTGGTTTGGAAATTTTGTGGCATGCAAAACGAGGCAAGCTATTAGCGCATGATTAATGGAGTATTAATTAATATAAACTTAAAAATGGGTTTATTTGATTTTTCAAAAAAAAACTTTGATATAAAAAGTTTTTGCTAAACAGTTTGGATAGTGTGCTAATGGAAAACAATGAAGTTGCAACTGCCAAACAAAGAAATGAGCGGGGCCTAAGTTAGAAACTAGTTTATCCTCAACCAATATAGAGAACATTTCAATATGAAAATAAAGTCGAACACATGCAGCATATAGAAAACAGTTCACAGGGTGTTTGCCTCTTGGTAAAACTTTTAACATCAAGAAAGAAAGAAAAAATAAGGCAAAGTTTTGTTCATTGAAAATCGGTGAAACACACACACACATACTCTCTCTCTCTACAACACCAACACATGAAACTACTCCACAAATAGATCTGGCCTCTAGTTGCGTGAATTCCATTCCCTTCTCTAGGATTTATTTATGAAATGGACCCTATTCGGAAATACATCTAAGAAACTGATGAGGACTTGGCTAAAACTTATGAAATTTACAAAAAAAAAAATTAAGGCAAAAATAGTACGTCAAGGCCGGCTAGATCCCATCCACCTAGTTGATTCTACCTTTTGGCCTTGTTTCAAAGCCCGGAAGTAAGGTCCAATTCCCTTTGGTAGGCTAGCATTTCGAACTAAAATTGACAGCATATTCACATGATAGACTGTTATTGGGCCGCAAGGCCTGTATGTCTCACATTCCAATCTAATGGGGCCTACCAATTGGGTCGGCCTATAGGCACACATATCCCAGGCCACAGCGTATGCAGTGATCTGTGAGCCCCTGGTCACCCTGGATCGATAATTATTTTTCCTTTTCGAAGATTGGCTGATAGGCTATTAGGCTGATCTGTGGCTCATGTGATATATTGACTTGTGCGCTATGGCCTACGGGACACAATTTTTTTTATATTGTTGTAAATGTAAAGAGGCTGCTAGATATCGGTATCTCATTCCAAATCATGGAACAGTATGCTCGCATCCATACCATGTGCGTGACATGCAGACCTATTTCTCCTCCCGCAAACTCAACATGGTAGGGTGGCAGGGAGCATAAAACCATAGTGCTTGATATATAGGGTGAGCCTCACGCATTAGCTATAACTTTCTATCTGGTTTGTGCTAGGCCCACGTGTGAGATGTACAATGTCGTGCATGCTGCACATCAACATGACCACTTATCCTTTCCAAAAGTTAGCCAAACTGACTCAAGTATACAAATATACAAGAAAACTAGTTATTTTTTAGGTGAGTTACATAAAACAAATATAGCATGATCCTTGTCAGTCTGGTAAAATCTTCCCATGTTAGTAAAGAAAATAATTATTAAACCCACCTAATAATACCAGCTATGATACCTGCATGTACCATGATGACACCAACTAGGTATCAGCAATGATAGTTATCATGTACCAACACGTTGATGATATTTGTAGGTACCAATTATACTCATAAGTATTGCTGATGATATCTGTTGGATATCATTGAATGTTGATACTTGCTATGTATTAGTGAGTCATGATATCCGCCAAGTGTCGGTGACAGATGATACATATAGGTATTGGTGATGATACCTACCAGTAAATAGATGATTTTTTTTACAGGTACCCATGATAATACTTGCATGTACCTGTGATGATAACTAATAGGTATCAGCGATGATATTTATTAGGTTCCAATACGTTGATGATACTTGTATGAATCAATGATACTTGCATGTACCGATAATGATACTTACTAGATATCCATGAGTGTTGATACCTGCTAGATATTGGTGGGTGATGATATTGGTAATGATACCTATCAGGTATTGGTGATGATACCTACCAGGTATTATCTATAGGTACCAGTGATGATTCCTATCAGGCATCAGTGCATCGATGATATTATTTGCAGGGACCCATGATGATACATGCCAAGTTATTGAGTGATGATACGTATAAGTATCAGAGGTGAAAAATTTTTGGGATTAAATTTTTAAAGGTTGCACCTAAGGAAAGCAATCGATTTATACTAGAAAAAATAGATAAAAATAACAAGAAAAAAGTTAAATAGCCAAGAATTTTGAAGGTAAATTTTAATTTCCTTTATTTTGACTGTCATGTTTCTTATCACTGGCATTTTCCTTTGTGAAGAAAAAGGAAACAAACTTTTGCCTGCCGCGCGTAAGAAAAGATCGATCTTGTATTGTACGGATCTAAACTGTATAGTTGCATCGCTGGTAAATAACAGAAATAAGAAATGATCCAAATTGTGGGGGACAATGGACGAAGAGAGATTTTGAGTACAAAATCTATTAGGTTTAGGTGGGTCTATCCGGTCTACCCTCTATCCCTTTGCCTTTTCCGTGGTGCCACTCACAATGCATATTGAGGCTAGAGGGTAGGGACCTATTTATAGACTCCACTTCTAGATATACACTATATTTGTTTCCAGTACACCGTTAGACTCCTGAACCATGTCACCGGCCACGATCAGACAATTCAGTTAAATGAATCTACAAGTTACAAGCACGCATGTGTGAGTCATATGCCATGATTACATTGTATATGCGATTAATTCTAATATAATCATGTGGGTCAACAGCTTACCGAGCCAATCGTGTAAACAAACCCAGCCATTTCACCCTGTACTGTACCCGGGCATAAACATATATAAATTCCAGTAGAGTATATCTCTATTAATTCCTCTAGTGTATTCCAGTACAGCCGTCCTTGGCACTTTGAGTATTAATTCCTCGAGTTAAATTCCGCATCAATAATTCCTTGTCACATGTAGCATAAATACTTTCCACATTGAGTTAAATAAATATCATAATATATAAATATTAGTATAAGCCATATAAATTAAAAATCCAATAAAATCATCTTCAATTTTTATGATATAATAGATAAAGAATAAGTTAATAGATTGTACATGTGCTGAATTAAATAGGTTAGAAATCATAGTGCAGCTTAATTAATATAAACCTCTCGGAGTCTCTCACAACGTACGTACTTCCCGAAACTGGCAAAATTCGTTCGCCGTCTTAATTATTCCGATTTCCCACCTGATTCGTCCGATCGGTCGTCGGATCAACTAATCCGAAACGGAGACGAACTAGTAAATCCTAAGGCAGGAGGCTAATCTTCTTCTTAATTAGTAATTCCTCTACAAATATACAGGCGACACTACGCGATGCTCTTCGCCTCCAAGTGATCGAACACACGCACACCAACCAAGCTAGCGATCGATCGAGCCCCAGCGTACGTGCCAATTAATGGCGGGAGCGGCGTCGGGCTCGTATCCCGTCGGCGTCGCAGCCGTCGGCAGCGAGGCGCGAATTTTTCAGGATTTATCGGCGTTGTGCTTCTAGTGGTAGGTGACGTACCCGTCGACAGCGAGGCGCCAGTGGTGACTTCGTCAATCTCTCCAGGATTTGCCGGTCTAGTCTTCGAAGATGCTCATAGGATTCGTTCAGATTGGGTTATTCTCATAGGGTTCGTTTAGATTGGGTTATTTGAGAGCTAAGTTCCCTATTTGATGGGCTAAGTTCCCAATTAAAAAAATAACATATAGAGGCTTCCAAAACTATTAAAACCGACTTATTATGCCTCGTAAGTTGTTTGAACGACGGTTTCATCCCACACGTCGCATATGTGACAGGTTAACATAGTTTTCATCTATGTTACATAGAGTGTATATGATGCTTAAGTGACATTATAGTTAGTAAAAATTAATTAAAAATAAAGTGGGACCAATAAGTAAATCATTCATCCAAAACATACGATGAGATCCATCTGTCATCCCCTCCTCTCCACTCTGTTTGTTTTTTTCTCCTCCCTATCCCCTTGCTATAGAGGTCGAGGTGAAGCGTGCGCGCGGAGCACAGAGTAGGCACTACCCGCATAAAATTTTATTTGCTAGCTCATTTTTTACATGGTAGTATAACATTTAGAAATAAAAATAAACTAGAAGTAAAATAAACGGGCAAAAAAAAGGGAGTAGCTATATTTATGACGCAATATTTTTTACCAAAAAATAGTCACCATGTATTTACATTGTAATTTTCTAAATTACATATGTAATTTTAGTGTATTTACAATGTAAGTTTCAAAATTACATATATAAGTCTCTAAATTACATATGTAAGTTCAATGTAATTACAATGTAAGTGCAATACAATGTCTATATTTTGCATTGTAGATTATATATATTTATATACTATACAGATACATATGAGTAGAACCATAAAAAGCTTAAACTAATGAAGCATGTTAAGTTTTAATTAATCGTGTAATGACAGCCGAGAGATGCTAAGGACCTGAGTAGACCGAACAACATCTGACGGTCAGAAATTCGACTGTAATCAGCCATAAAATATGGCGACATCATTTTAGCAAATCCGAAAAAAAAACGCTAGCCTGTCCCGCTTGCATCCCTGAGAGAGAAGGACGCCCTCCGTGAGCTCGATGGACAGATCCATTCAGGAGGGGCCATGGTCACCGCTGTTGCCATCTCCCTCACCTGTCGTCCCGGTAAACAAAGAACCTGACAGAGAAGCCATTGCGGCACATACACCCTACTCAGCGCTTACCACCCTATAAAAAATGCAACCACGGTAATGTGCTCTAAAATATACTCCCTCCGTTTTTAATATATAACACCGTTGGTTTTTTCTATATGTTTGACTATTCATCTTATTAAAAAATTTATGTAATTATCATTTATTTTATTGTTTATGTTTAAATGTTCTTTTAAGCATGACTTAGATCTTTTTATATTTGAAAAAAATCTTTGAATAAAACGAATGGTTCAGAAAATTAACATCATATATCTTTTCTTTACCTACTTAAAAAATTCGTAGTGTTTCTGTCGTTTCATTTGACTTGAAATATTCGTAGTATTTTTTTCGTCTCACCTGGCATACCGTGTATCACATGGGAGCATACCACCCGATGCCAATAGTGCCCGAGTCCGATTGCATGAAAATAGAAAATAAGAAATCTAATCTAACTTGCCGCACAACCCAAGCCACTAAGCTTCCTATTTTAACTTTTTTTCTTATTTATCTTTATCTTTACCTACTTAAAAAAACTGGTAGTGTTGTTATTGTCTATCAATCCAACGGTCGTGACCCTTTGTCCAACAGATCCCTACTACTTGAAACCTCCTCCTCGCTTTCTGCTCCGCCCCCGCTACCTGAGTTGAAGCCAGAGTTGATGAGCAGGAAAGAAACCATGTTGATGATAATTGATTTGTTGATGAATCGGATTTCAAGCCCAAGAGGAGAATTGATTTGTTGATTAATCGGATTTCAGTCACCCTAAACAAAATCGGTATTACCAAAGAAAAAGGAAGAGATCGATCCATGATTTCTTGAGCTGAGGTGATAAATCATGGGCTGAGGTGATTTGGACACGATGGGCAGTGGTGCAATGCGTGGCCAATGTGCAGCAACGTGCGGCTGCAAGAGAGCTCTCGGTCGGTGCCGGCTACTTTGTGAGGAGGCGGCGGAGGGGAGGTCTGGCAGCGGCTTCCTATTTTATCGTTGTTGCATCTTTACAATGACTAGTAAGAGTACATGTGCAACACACATTTTTAAGAGTACACATTATTAGAAATATATAATAAAATATAATAATTCGTAACAAAAACCACTATGCCAAAAAAATGGAAAATAAAAAATAGATCTAAAAGAGTATCGAAGGCTTAAAAAGGGTGGACATGGTCAATCTCTGCCGTCTAACCCACCAACACCATCATCACACACGCACAACTATATATTACAACTTAGAGCAAGTTATATAGTAGAGATGATAACCACCTCCAATTTTACATCATGTACTTGTTAATTGGAATGTAATATCCACATCATGGTTTAGTAATCTTATATTACCACGAAAGGAAATCACATAAATAACAATTAAATGTTTAATGGATAGGGGCATCTCTATCTTTTTAGAAAACAATATAGATAATCCATAAGGTTAAAAAAAACTTATTGTAATCGCATGAAGAATCAAGATTCTAAGTGTTTCAGCCTTTTTAAGCCTTTGTTATTGTCTATCAATCCAACGGTCGTGACCCTTTGTCCAACAGATCCCTACTACTTGAAACCTCCTCCTCGCTTTCTGCTCCGCCCCCGCTACCTGAGTTGAAGCCAGAGTTGATGAGCAGGAAAGAAACCATGTTGATGATAATTGATTTGTTGATGAATCGGATTTCAAGCCCAAGAGGAGAATTGATTTGTTGATTAATCGGATTTCAGTCACCCTAAACAAAATCGGTATTACCAAAGAAAAAGGAAGAGATCGATCCATGATTTCTTGAGCTGAGGTGATAAATCATGGGCTGAGGTGATTTGGACACGATGGGCAGTGGTGCAATGCGTGGCCAATGTGCAGCAACGTGCGGCTGCAAGAGAGCTCTCGGTCGGTGCCGGCTACTTTGTGAGGAGGCGGCGGAGGGGAGGTCTGGCAGCGGCTTCCTATTTTATCGTTGTTGCATCTTTACAATGACTAGTAAGAGTACATGTGCAACACACATTTTTAAGAGTACACATTATTAGAAATATATAATAAAATATAATAATTCGTAACAAAAACCACTATGCCAAAAAAATGGAAAATAAAAAATAGATCTAAAAGAGTATCGAAGGCTTAAAAAGGGTGGACATGGTCAATCTCTGCCGTCTAACCCACCAACACCATCATCACACACGCACAACTATATATTACAACTTAGAGCAAGTTATATAGTAGAGATGATAACCACCTCCAATTTTACATCATGTACTTGTTAATTGGAATGTAATATCCACATCATGGTTTAGTAATCTTATATTACCACGAAAGGAAATCACATAAATAACAATTAAATGTTTAATGGATAGGGGCATCTCTATCTTTTTAGAAAACAATATAGATAATCCATAAGGTTAAAAAAAACTTATTGTAATCGCATGAAGAATCAAGATTCTAAGTGTTTCAGCCTGAACAACTTATTTTTACATTCAATATTCAAAAATACAATATTAAGGTCGCATTTAAGAAGCATAAATGATCGTAGAAGATGGTATCTACAGCAAACTGAAGAACCATGATTTTCTAGATTTCATTTGCTTTAGGCATATGATATATTAGAAGCCCCAGTACCTGAACCAAAAAAAGAAATAATCAAACCGGACAACGATCTGGATTACACAGTAAACAATAGAAGTCATAGTGGTGTCCTCCCGTCACAGGCTTTGCTTTGTTTATCCTAACTTTGCACTGCAGGTTAAGTCATTTCGAAACAAAAATTAAATAGTACAAAACACAAACTGTGATAGTTCATCTACACCAAAATTCAGTAGATTTGCTTAGCACTTGAGATACAGACCGTGCACATCTAACCAGATTATCATTAACAGATCCTTGCTATATATCCTCCCAACAAATGAAAATATTATACCCAAATATTGAACTTAATTTGCTCCACTCCATTACTGCAAAGCTAGCCTAGGAACAAGCAAGCATTCCACAGATCCTCGACAAATTGAGCACACGGGGAGGATGAAGAGGAACCCACTTACAGGAGAAATCAACTTGTGATGTAAAACATTGGAGTTTTTTTACCTCTCGGTACCTACAATCTAAACCATCCATCGCGCTAGATCCAACGGATGACAATGCTTAGTACTGCCAGGTACCAAAATCCCTTCGGTGGTACCTTCCCCTTCATCTGCACGCGTTAAAGTGGAAGGGAAAAATTGGGTTTTCTCATGGTCCGTTCACCCCGAGTCCATGCCGCTCCTCCCCGATGCTGGCAAGCCATTTCTCCCGATCCCCTTGAGGCGCCTCCTCTACATCTGCCCTCCATGGCGAAGGCGCGGCCAAGCTCGCCGGCCATCTGAGCTAGCTAGACACCTTGGCCTGCTTGCTGCAACCTGCCGCCACCATCCTGGCCCATCCTAACTCAACTCCTCCTTCTTGCCGTCAGGCTAGATCTGCCCGACGACGACGACCTCAACGCCACAACGAAGAGGTGGCCATGGCGATGAGCTCAGCGCGGTGGTGACCTCAGGGTGCCATGGGCTTATGTGTGGATATCAAGCACTATGTTTATAGAATAATTAATTTTGATGCTAGTAGAGTGATAATCCTATGGTGTAAACAATGTGGTCTAATCTAGGTTGGCAGGAATAATTGGTTAGATCCTGCGCCACGAATTTCTGGGTTATATTTCTGACCTCCAAGCAATGGGAAGTTTTATTTCTGACCTATAAGCAATGAAGTTCTATTTCAGACCACCTGTTATGGTGTAAGCAATGAGAGGTTTTATTTCACCTTTACATCTTTTAAGTGGAAAAGGGAAGCCATGCGAGGAATCAAGTGTGGTGTAACTGAACCTAGAGGATCAAAATCAAAGGATGTTTCCATGTGGAGAGTAATAGTTTACTTTTGTATGTTTATCTCAGGCATAGCCCTGTCAGTATGTAACATCATGTATTTTGATAACATGTAACCTCTGAATGATTATCCCTTAACCACATAAGCTCTGGATGATGATCTCTTATCCACATAAGCTTCTACATATCTCTTGATTCTGAATTTAGCAGCCAAGGATGTCTGTTACACGAGAAAGGAGATGTATTTCAGATTCTGATTATATATATATATATATATATATATATATATATATATATATATATATATATATATATATATATATATATATATATATATATATATAATATAAGAAGGGCCCTTGTTAAGAAAGGAGATGTATTTCAGATTTTTGCTAGTGATATTCTTACATCTTCACTGGCTGTGGAGAGTAATACACAACACAGGTTAACAATGTTCTGAACTTTTCATAAGTCCTCTGAACATTTAAAATTGCAAACCATCAAACTTGCTAGAGAGCCGGAATGCTCATTTTATTCATAAAAGCAGAAGCTTCACAAACAGTTAACATCTCTGAAGCCTGAACTTACAAAATATCCTCTATGATCGTATTTTCACAAGCTGCCAGTTATATAAGCCTGAACTTGCGGACACGGAATTGCCCGATAGGCACGTGCTCACTCAGCAGATGGCGGAGCAAGAAGCCCTCATCGGAGACGATCCTGTCGACCAGTGTAGGAATGCCGTCGCCGCGGGCGTTCAGGAGGACACACGCACATGGCACGTTGCCGTCCTCCTTGTCATCCTAGTACGACAGCTTGAGCACCGTGAAGCTGTCATGGCAGGCGATAAGCTCCGCATGAATTGCACTATGGTGGCGGCGCCCGTGGCATACTGGTGGCAGCGGCGCCCGCGCGTGGCATACTGCAACTGTCGCACTGAGGTGCTGAAACGGGGTTGGGGATGGATTTGAGGGGGATTGGAAGTGGGGAACGAGATTGGAGTTGGGAACACAGCACACCGCCTGCTTCAGTGCGACGGCGACGCACAGGTGCCCCTGAAATCGGCGGAAGGACACATAGATTAGGGGATGATATCGGACCTATCTAATTGCTGCTACTGTCGCAGCCGCCGGAGGGGATGAATTCGGCGCATGGCACCACAGAAGGTCAGGAGCGTCACAGCCTCGCGGGCGTGGTTTGGTTCGTTCCCTATCCTACCCTCGATGGATGAACGGTCAGATTTAGATCGGTACCTCACGGTACAAAAGTACCTGCTGGAGGTATGAAATGCTGGACCGGAGCAATGCTCAAAACATTAATATTAGCTAAGCAGCATTTAGGTGGTGTTTGAATCTTCTAATAAAAATGAAAATGAAAATGAAAATTAAGTTTTTTACGTAAAACGATGTGATATTAACATATGATTGATTGAGTTTTAATTATTATAAACTTAAAAAATAGATTATTATAATATTTTAGAGCAACTATCATTAGGACAGAAAAAATACAGACCGTCCCGTCCTAATTCTACACGGCATCAGCTACTACTGAATACTATTTTTTTTCCAGTTGACTGCTCAACAGGCGACCCTTTAGCTTGAATCTCCCAGAGGCGACCGCCTTGGCTCGACCGTTGAGCAACTCCTCCAGCCGACGCAGCATCCCCGCCGCGGCCGCCTCGCGCGCGGCGTCGTCCATGCCGCCGTCGCGGCACACGGCGATGATCCTGCGCGCGTCCCACAGGCGGTTGACGAAGCCGGTGGCGGCCATGAAGTTGGCCATCAAGCTCCGGTCGATGCGCGTGTCCTTCCCCTCGTCCTCCACGTCGGCCATGTCCGGGTGGAAGAAGGCCTGGATCATCCTCCGCATGTGCACCCGGTCCACGAACCCGGCCGCGCTCACCGGCGGGTCCTCCTCCTCCTCCTCCTGCAGCTGCTGCTGCGGCTCAGGCGGCTCGGTGGCGTCGAGGCCGACGAAGAGCAGGTGGTCCATGGCGGCGGTGCGGTCGGCGGAGAGCTGCCGCGTCCATTCCAGCTCCAGCTCATGGCAGGGCTTCAGGTAGGCCTCCACGAGCTCCCTGATGTCGTGCTTGAAGTCGGAGATGCAGCAGGCCATGTAGAACCTGAGCAGCACTTGCCTGTGCGTCTCGCGGTCTACCTTGAGCGGCGGGAGGCCGTCACTGCCGTCTCGAAGAAGAACCATGCCATCGGCGTCGTCGCCCTCGCTGGGAAGAACAATGGCTGCAGGATCCGCCGCCATTAATTGTTAACTGCAGGTTCGATATGCACGTTGTTGATCACCGACTTAATTGTTGAACATTGCGTATAGTGTTCCTGTATAATTAATTTATAGACGAGGATCAAAGAGATCGAAGAGGCTATCTAGCCTAGTTTACCCAACTCCGATCCGATACGGATAGATCATTAGATAACTGAATCGGAATAGTTAATAATTGAATCGGAATCGGATTAGATATCCTAGCTAGTTGATTTTGGGAGTTGTAAGGTGGATTTCTATAAATCTGGATCATTAATTTCTTTCTAGCAGGTAGATGCAGCCGCGTTACATTATTTTTGCCGAATCCCATGCACGATTAATCACACTATTTTGATTTGTTATCCTACAGTGACGATGAGCTATGCATATGCATAACTAATAAGGCAATGAATAATTAAAGTTAAATGGCATAATGAATGCATCATGCATGTGCCATGTTTTCTTCTTGGCGTTGATCTCGGAAGAATCTAAAATCGAACGCCCGATTTATCAAAAAAAATAATCTGGTGATCAAATGTTTCAGTTGACTAACAAGTGAAACATTAAAGCAGAAAAATCAGCAATTGAAACATCTATTATCTACTAAAATTCCATTAAATTTCCTATAAACGCTCTAAAGCCGCCACGTGTAACTCCTACAAACACTCCTAAATTGTTACGTGGCATTCTAATAAATTAGAGCAATTCCTAATAATTCTAAAAAAATATCTAACCATTGATTTTAGTTTAAATACGATAAACCCATTATTTTCCACCATTGGATTTACCTTAATAAGAAAAAGCTAACAAAAAAAAGGCCCACAGGTTACATGCACCAGTGCACGTACGGTGCACATATGTACTGATGTGCATACCTCCTCCCCTCCTACTCTTCATGAAAATATATTTTGTGATAATAAATTCCAAACAATTATATGATCATAATTATATAGCTAATATTTTACCACGTTCATCATTAGATTATTTACAACAAAATTTATAATTCAAGACCCAAACTATCTATATTTAATAAGTAAAAGAACTAAAAACACATTTATATAAAAAATCATATAGATACTTTAATGATCTATTTAACAAAACATAGCTTTTAATAGAACAATATGAAACACATAAAGTTAATTAATAATGTTATAATAATAAGCAATTTAATTAGAAAATAGATATTTAACCAGTATATTACTTTGGGTCATTATTATTTTACAAATATAGAAAACTCAAATTGGTAAAACTATTGGATCTATCTCAAAAGAAACAAAACTTCTCCCCTCCTCATGTCGTATGTACATATGCACGTCTTTTGGAAACAAGACCAGAATACGTCCATCTACTATATCTTTATTGATCCATATGTAAATATATATATATATATATATATATATATATATATATATATATATATATATATATATATATATATATATATATATATATAACAAATTGTGTTAATGTGAACCAATTAAAAGGAGTGCTAGCTTGATGGTACATTATTAACAATAATAGTTTTCCAAGATTGTAAAAAAATAGCCTCAAAACATTCAATTTAAAACGAAAAACACACCTTACTTTTAATTTGAACTTAATTTGTTAGATATTTTATTTAAACAAAATAAGTCTACCTTATTTTTAGATTATGAAGCAGAAAGAAATAATTAATTAATTATATAGATGAATTAAATATTACATAGTATAAAGGTAACAAATACCAAAGATAACTTATTTAAGCAAAGCCAAGAAATAAATTTATAAAATAAAATGTACTTCTGAAGCTTTTGGCAAGTGCTACATGTTTAATATTGAATCATTATAAGTTTCTCAAATACAGTGTATGATATACATGCCCGCGTGAATGCGCGGGCTAGCATCCTAGTTTACAAAATTTATGAAACACAATAAGAACATGTGTTACAACTTGCACAATGTTGCTGTCACATATGAAACAATGAGTTTTAACGTACTGAAACATATGTTTTTCTTTCATCGTCATGCGATATCTTATCGTAAAGATTTAGTTATAACAAATACAATGGTATAATCGAACCATAGATTGGATAAGTAGTTTAGGAGAAAATTCATTTTAAAATCTACTAAATCCATGCATGGATGGATAAAATGGAGAGAGAAGCAGGAGAGAGAGTAGAGGGAGATAGTTGTGTGAAATTTATATTACACAATGGAACATACATTGAAACATATGGTAATCGCATATCAAAACATTGAATTTTGATAGGTTGAAACATACATATTTTTTTTCATTAGAATGTAACAATGTGATATCTTGTTGTAAAGATTTTGTTACGACGAATACAACGGTATGATCGGATCGTAGATCAGATAAGTAGTTTAGAAGAAAAATTATTTAAGGTGAGGAGGGAGGGAGAAGAAACTAACTAGTATCTATAACCCCATGCATGTAGATGTAGTAATAGCAGCGCCCGATTTTCTCGTCTAATCGGGCGCCCGTATACTAGTATTCTCCGTTGATCTCTCCTAATGATATATTCAACCTACTGGCAGTAATATTACAGTCTCCATTATCTAAGAAATAAGTAACTACTCATATTATTCTGCTTCCTATTTGTGTTATATTCTAGAACACACATGCCAATTTCCCTATTTCTGCTTCTAAAACACTCGGAAGTCGAACAAACACTCGGAAGTCGAACAAATATAGGATATGCCAACGCACAGTCGCACACCCATGCTCACTACTACCTCCACACGGATGCTTACTACTACCATACTAGAAGAAAAAGCGCGGCTTCACACTGTAAGATCGAATCATAGGAACTAAGCCAACCAGAGGGGGCTGAATGGTTGGTATATCCAAAAACCAAAAACTTTTAGCGAAAATAAAAGTTACCCTCGAAATCGATGGATCGTGGTATGACCGTAGTTGTCCTGCCGGTCTGACCGCCTGGTTGCCGTCGCTCTGACCGAGATTATATCTCCGGTCCGACCGCCGAGATCAGCTGCTGCTCGTTGTCGCCGGCGCCGGTCTGACCGCCGTGCTCCCGCCGGTCTGACCGCCGCTTGTCGCCGGTCTGACCGCCGGTGAGTCGCCGGTCTGACCGCCGGTGAGTCGCCGGTCTGACCGCCGGTGAGTCACCGATTAGACCGCCGAAACCCGGTGAAACCCGGTGTCTCATTTGATTGTCGCATTTACATTTGTGCAATTTACTTTTCCTAGAGATATAATTGAGCCACTATCACCTTTGGTTTGCAAAACATAACTTAGTTGCTTAGTTAGAGTTGACCCTCACCAAGCCTAACAACTTAGGTTAGTTTTGATTAGGTGTCATTTAGTTTTAAATCGCTAGTTTTAAATCGCCTATTCACCCCCCTCTAGTCGACATCTCGATCCTACAAGTGGTATCAGAGCTTGGTCTCTCTTGATTGGGCTTCACCGCCTAGAGAGAAGATGTCGAACGAGGTGAACCATGTAGGGAAGGCTCCCATGTTTAATGGCACAAACTATTCCACTTGGAAAATTAAAATGTCTACTCACCTCAAAGCTATGAGCTTCCATATTTGGAGTATTGTGGATGTAGGCTTTGCTATCACCGGCACGCCCTTGACGGAGATTGATCACTGCATCCTCCAACTCAATGCCCAAGCCATGAATGCTTTGTTCAACTCTTTGAGCCAAGAGGAGTTTGATAGAGTGAGCAACCTTGAGACCGCATATGAGATTTGGAACAAGTTGGCGGAGATCCATGAGGGCACAAGTGAGTACAAGGATGCCAAGCTTCATTTCCTCAAGATCCAATATGAGACATTCTCCATGTTGCCTCATGAGAGTGTGAATGACATGTATGGGAGGCTCAATGTCATTATGAATGATCTCAAGGGGCTTGGGGCAAACTACACCGATCTTAAGGTTGCCCAAAAGATGCTTAGGGCTCTACCAGAGAAGTATGAGACCCTTGTCACCATGCTCATCAACTCCGACATGTCAAGCATGACACCGGCAAGCCTCTTGGGGAAGATCAACACCAATGACATGTACAAGTTGAAGAAGAAGGAGATGGAGGAAGCCTCACCTTCCAAGAAGTGCATTGCTCTCCAAGCCGAAGTTGAAGACAAGGGCAAGGGCAAGGTGAATGAAGCCAATGAGGACTTGGAGGAAGATATTGCCCTTCTTGCTAGAAGGTTCAATGATCTCTTGGGAAGGAGAAAGGAGAGAAGAAGGGGCTCCAACTCAAATAGGAGAAGAAATAGAAGACCCAACAAGACTCTCTCCAACTTGAGGTGCTTTGAGTGTGGTGAGAAGGGACACTTTGCTTCCAAGTGCCCTTCCAAGGATGATGATGGAGACAAGTCATCCAAGAAGAAGAGTGGAGGCTACAAACTCATGAAGAAGCTCAAGAAGGAAGGCAAGAAGATTGAAGCCTTCATCGGGGAATGGGACTCAAATGAGGAGAGCTCCGCCTCATCCGGGTCCAAGGAAGAAGGTGGTGATGATGCAAGCTCCAAGAAGAAGAAGATGGCTATTGTTGCCATCAAGGAGGCTCCATCACTCTTCGCTCCACTTTGTCTCATGGCAAAGGGCTACTCTAAGGTAACATCTCTTAGTGATAGTGAGAGTGATGATGATTGTGATGATGTTTCCTATGATGAGCTTGTGAGTATGTTTGAGGAGCTCCATGCTTATAATGAGAAGGAGATTGTCAAGTTCAAGGCCCTAAAGAAGGATCATGCTTCTTTGAATGTCTTGTATGAGGAGCTAAAGACTTCTCATGAGAGACTCACCATTTCTCATGAGAAACTTAAGGAAGCTCATGACAACCTCCTTTCCACTACTCAACATGGAGCTCTCATTGATGTTGGCATATCTTGTGGATATGTCTAGCTCTAGCTTTAGCTCTTGTGTTTCTATTTGTGATGCCTCACTTGTTGTTGAGAACAATGAGCTTAAGGAGCAAGTGGCCAAGCTCAACAAGAGCTTGGAGAGGTGCTTCAAGGGTAAGAACACTCTTGACAAGATTTTGAGTGAGCAACGGTGCATTCTTAACAAGGAGGGACTTGGATTCATTCCAAAGAAGGGTAAGAAACCTTCTCACCGTGCCACTCGTTTTGTCAAGAGTAATGGTAAGTATTGCTCCAAGTGTCGTGAGGCTGGGCATTTGGTGAATGATTGCCCCGGTGGTAAGCCTCCAAAGACATGCATGTTTGATTCTCATTATATGGTTAGGAAGGCTCATGATGGTAGCATTGTTCCTAGATATGTGGGTTCCCCTATACTCGGTGGTAAAAAGAATGCCATTTGGGTGCCCAAAGCTTTGATCTCTAACCTCCAAGGACCCAAATAAGTTTGGGTACCTAAAAGAGCTTGATCTTCTTTTGTAGGTGAACTACCGCACCGGTGGGAGCCATTGGGTGCTTGATAGTGGATGCACTCAACACATGACCGGTGATAGGGCTATGTTCACCACATTTGAAGTAGGAGGGAATGAACAAGAGAAAGTGACATTTGGAGACAATAGCAAAGGAAAGGTAATTGGGTTAGGTAAAATTGCTATCTCCAATTATTTGTCAATTGATAATGTCTCTCTTGTTAAATCTCTAAATTTCAATTTGCTTTCGGTTGCTCAAATTTGTGATCTTGGCTTATCATGTGCTTTCTTCCCGCAAGAAGTTATTGTTTCTAGCCTTCTTGACAAGTCTTGTGTGTTGAAAGGTTTTAGATATGGAAATCTTTATTTGGTTGATTTCAATTCTAGTGAAGCAAATTTGAAAACTTGTTTAGTTGCAAAAACTTCATTGGGTTGGCTTTGGCATAGGAGGTTAGCCCATGTTGGCATGAATCAATTGAGCAAACTTTCAAAACGTGATCTAGTTGTGGGCTTGAAAGATGTGAAGTTTGAGAAAGATAAGCTTTGTAGTGCTTGTCAAGTCGGCAAGCAAGTTGCATGTTCTCATCCTACTAAGAGTATCATGTCCACATCTAGACCATTGGAGCTCTTGCATATGGATTTGTTTGGCCCAACAACCTATAAGAGCATTGGTGGTAATAGTCATTGTCTTGTGATTGTTGATGATTATTCTCGCTATACTTGGGTGTTCTTTTTGCATGACGTCTATTGTTGCCGAGCTTTTCAAAAAGTTTGTAAAAAGGGTCCAAAATGAATTTAATTGCACTCTTGTGAAAATAAGAAGTGACAATGGTTCCGAGTTTAAGAATACCAATATCGAGGACTATTGTGATGATCTTGGTATTAAACACAAACTTTCCGCTACCTACTCACCTCAACAAAATGGTGTAGTGGAGAGGAAAAATTGTACATTGATTGAGATGGCAAGGACTATGCTTGATGAATATGGTGTTTCTGATTCCTTTTGGGCGGAAACCATAAACACCGCTTGCCATGCAACCAATAGGCTTTATTTGTATCGTCTCTTGAAAAAGACTTCCTATGAGCTAATTGTTGGGAGGAAGCCTAATGTTGCCTATTTTCGAGTTTTTGGTTGCAAGTGTTATATTTACCGAAAGGGTGCTAGACTAACCAAATTTGAAAGTCGGTGTGATGAAGGGTTTCTTCTAGGTTATGCCTCAAATAGCAAGGCATACCAGGTCTACAACAAGAACAAAGGTATTGTGGAAGAAACCGCCGATGTTCAATTTGATGAAACTAATGGCTCCCAAGAGGGGCACAAGAATTTGGATGATGTAGGTGATGAAGGCTTGATGAGAGCTATGAAGAACATGTCTATTGGAGATGTCAAGCCTATTGAAGTGGAAGACAAGCCATCCACCTCCACTCAAGATGAGCCATCTACTTCCGCTACGCCAAGTCAAGCTCAAGTTGAAGTGGAGGAGGAGAAGGCACAGGAACCACCTATGCCACCAAGGATACACACCGCTCTTTCCAAGGATCATCCAATTGACCAAGTGTTGGGTGACATTAGTAAGGGTGTTCAAACTCGATCTCGTGTCGCTTCGATTTGTGAACATTACTCGTTTGTTTCTTGTCTTGAGCCAAAACATGTAGATGAAGCTCTTTGTGATCCGGATTAGATGAATGCTATGCATGAAGAGCTCAACAACTTTGCAAGAAACAAGGTGTGGACTTTGGTTGAAAGACCTAGAGACCACAATGTCATAGGGACAAAGTGGGTCTTTAGGAACAAACAAGATGAGAACGGGTTAGTGGTGAGAAACAAGGCAAGGTTGGTGGCACAAGGTTTCACACATGTTGAAGGTTTGGACTTTGGTGAAACTTTTGCCCCCGTGGCAAGACTTGAGGCTATTCGCATCCTTCTTGCATTTGCATCATGCTTTGACATAAAACTATTTCAAATGGATGTGAAAAGTGCTTTTCTAAATGGTGAAATTGCCGAACTTGTCTTTGTTGAACAACCCCCCGGTTTTGAAGATACTAAAAATCCTAACCATGTTTATAAACTCTCAAAAGCTCTTTATGCTTTAAAACAAGCTCCTAGGGCTTGGTATGAAAGATTGAGAGATTTTCTTTTGTCAAAGGATTTCAAAATTGAAAAAGTTGACACCACCCTTTTCACAAAAATCATTGGTGATGATTTCTTTGTGTGTCAAATTTATGTTGATGACATCATATTCGGTTCTACTAATGAGGTATTTTGCAAGGAATTTGGTGATATGATATCTAGGGAATTTGAGATGTCCATGATTGGAGAGTTGAGCTTCTTTCTTGGACTTCAAATCAAGCAACTCAAGGATGGGACGTTCGTGAGCCAAACCAAATACATCAAAGATCTACTCAAGAGGTTTGGCTTGGAGGATGCGAAGCCCATCAAGACACCTATGGCAACCAACGGGCATCTCGACCTTGATGACGGAGGTAAACCGGTAGATTTAAAGCTTTATCGTTCTATGATTGGTAGCTTGCTTTACCTTACAGCATCTAGGCCGGATATCATGATTAGTGTTTGCATGTGTGCACGGTTTCAAGCCGCTCCTAAGGAGTGTCACTTAGTGGCCGTGAAAAGGATTCTAAGATATTTAAATCATTCCTCTACTATTGGCTTGTGGTACCCAAAAGGTGCTAAATTTAAGCTTGTTGGCAATTCCGACTCGGATTATGCCGGTTGCAAAGTGGATAGAAAGAGCACATCTGGTAGTTTCCAAATGCTTGGTAGATCCCTTGTGTCATGGTCATCCAAGAAACAAAACTCCGTAGCCCTCTCTACCGCCGGGGCGGAATATGTTTCGGCGGGTAGTTGTTGTGCCCAATTGCTTTGGATGAAACAAACATTGTTGGACTATGGCATATCCTTCACCAAAACCCCACTCCTATGTGACAATGATAGTGCCATAAAGATAGCCAATAACCCGGTCCAACACTCTAGAACCAAGCATATTGACATTCGCCATCACTTCCTAAGAGACCATGTTGCCAAGTGTGACATAGTCATTAGCCACATAAGAACCGAGAATCAACTAGCCGATATCTTTACCAAGCCTCTTGATGAAACCCGCTTTTGCAAGTTGAGGAATGAGTTAAATGTCATAGACTTCTCTAATGTGGCTTGAGATGGTGCACCATGGTTGCTTCTTTTGCATATGGTATATTTGCTCCTATTTGCTCTTATGCTTTGGATTTATTGCCATTTGGTTCTTCATTGCAAAAATGGAGCATGTCACATTAAGGGGGAGTTTTGCACTCTTGCATGTGCTCTACTTACCTTTATATGTGAGCAAATCAACTAGTGGTGCTAGTAGTATTTTCAAAATGCCCAAGTCAACATAAGTCAAAACTTTTGCAAATCAATGTAATTTGAAAATTATCTCTTGAAAAATGTTTCAAAAGGTTTCCTATATGTTTTCCAAGCCTCTCATTGCAAGAAAAATGATTTTTAAATGAAAGTGTCATTTTGGCCCTCTTTTGAAGAATCTAGATTCTTAGTTTTGGCCAAAATGAGATTTATCCCTAAAATGAGATCGAGAAGGAATTTGAGAAAAGTTTCGAAACAAAGTTGGTAGAGAAGAAGATTTGAAACGTTTTTGGTATTCAAACCTATTTCAAAAACCAAATCTTTCAAAAGTTATTTGAAAACAAATTTGGCCCCAAAACCCCTATAGACCATAAAAGGTCACCTCCTAGCACTTAAGTGAGTTTTGTTGCAAATCATCATAATCTTGAAATATTATGGGTGGTTAGCAATATTTAAACTCACACATTTCAAAAATTGCTCCAAAAATCTTTTTTTGTTGAATTTTATTGTGTAGGGGGTTGCAGGCTTGTGCAAGGGTTGTGCACAGCTGGCAGGGGGCCTGGCGGTCTGACCGGCGATATATGCGCAGTTTGACCGGCCGGCAGGTGGGCCCAGGACTTTTGTCCTTTTCCTTCTCTCTTCTTCCCCTACCCGAACCAATCTTCTCCCATTCAGCCATCTTCTTCCCCAACTCGAAAAAACTCCTCCTCTCTCCTCTCCCAAACCCTAGTCACCTCCCTCCACCAAATCCCCTCGGTTTGACCGCGGATTTCTCTCCGGTTACACCGTAAGTGATTCTCCTCCGCTTCCTCTCTCTATTCCATGGATTAGTTCGTGTTTTTGTTGAGTTTTTGATCCATGGCATGGAACCCTAGGTGAAGCACGACGTGTTCTTCGATTTGCACCAATAGAGGGTAGTTTCTTGGTGTGATTCAACTCCTCCAACTGGTAAATCACTCTCCCTCTTGTGCATTCTCTTAAATCGATCTATTTCACCCTAGGGCTATAGGTAGTTGTTCCAATCTTGATGAAATAGGTCCAACCCTTTGATGTTCTAGTTCCAATCTTGTGCAATATTGTTCTAGCAATTTTTAGACTAAAATGAGTAGATGTGAAAATTTTTTGGATGCTTGAACTTGTGGGAGGAGGTCTGCCCGGAGCCACAGGCGGTCTGACCGTGGGTCAACCGCCGGTCTAACCGGCGTGTGCGCCCGGTCTGACTGGCCGGCAGCCGTCAGTCTGATCGGCCACCGGCGGGCGGTCTGACCGGCCTGGTGCCGTCGGTCTGACCGGCTACCATGGGCGGTCTGACCGGCCTGATGCCGTCGGTCTGACCGCCCTACTGGCTGCGGTCTGACCACCCCTACACAGGATATAGGCAAATTTTCACCTCTCCAAATTGTTTCTAGAATTATTGCTAATATCCTATCATCCTTTGTTCTTTGACAGTGATGCCTCCCCGCACTCGTCATGGTCATTGTGCGCCCACTCCGGATCCCGTGAGTGAGCCTGAGGAATCGAGCGGAGAGGATTACGCTCAAAGTGATGAAGAGGTTGAGGCAAATGTTGAGGGGGCTAGTGAGGAGGCAAGTGGAGATGATGACAGTGGAAGTGGAGAGTTTGAGGATGAAGGAAGTGATGATATGCACATTGATCCCTCCATCCAATTTGTTGTGAACATGAGGAATCCATCGCAGTATACCATCTTGAGGCACCATGATCAGTTTTTGAGGCCTCGGGACACCCCGGATCCCCGTTTTCACACCGCTTTCCAGAAAAGTGTGTATGAGCAAGTTTATGCAGGGAAAGCTTTTGCAGAGTATAAGTGGATTTCTTGGAGAGACATCAATGAGACTCCAGAGTTTGAGGGCTTGCAAGATCTCTTCAGGACTGTTGGCATTGACCGGATTGTGACTCTTAAGCAAGACTACAATGAAGATTTGATCCGGCAGTTTTATGCTACAGTGTGGGTGGCTGGGGACTATAGTGAGATGAAGTGGATGTCTGACACCCTCCAATGTTCTATCTCTAGGAGGCAATTCCGGCGGCTCCTCAATATTCGCTTGGACTTTGGAGATGACTTGCATGAGGAGCACACCCACAATCCGCTCTCCATAGACTATCTCAGTTTTATGAAGATAGAGTGCGGTACACACATGGGAAGGTTGCCGGCTTGAGGACCATCCCTAGTGTGGTTAACAGGATTGTGAGAGCTACCATCCTCCCTCGCCTTGGCAACAATGATGACATTAGGGGGGTGGCTTGGCACGTCATCGATGTCATCATTCAGGGCCGTCAGTTCGACATTGTGTCTCTCATGATGCAAGAGATTGCCATCTCTAAGGGGACCTTCACTCAGGGTATCTATTATGCCCCTTACATCATGAGGTTGATTCAAGACAAGCTTGGGGCTGCTGGGCAAAATTTGAAGAAGCATAAGCAGTATAAGCCCCGCCTTCAGCTTGGAGCTCCCCGTGCTCCTAGGGTGGCGCCCTCCTCTCATCCTGGAGCTAGCTCAAGCTTAGCACCTCCTCCTCCTCCTCATGGGTATGATCCAACGCTTGTCTACTGGGCATGAAGCTTTGCATGAGGATGTTCGTGGCTTGCGCACGGATGTTGGAGACTTGAATGCTTCCGTGGGGAGATTGCACACTAGAGTGGATACATTGGATTCTCGAGTCCAAATGTTGGAGAGCTCCCAAGCATTTGTGTATCATCGTTGTCATGATGCTTCTCATCCTTCCACTTCGGCGCGTCCTGCTTCTCCTCCACAAGAGTGAAGATCTTTTTGGTGCTTGATGCCAAAAGGGGGAGAAAAGTGTGTTTTTATGTTGGGTTGGGACTAGTAGTAGTGAGGATAGTGCCCTCATATCTAATAGGTTAAGGTGGTTTGGGCTATATTATGTGTGGGTATGGGCTATTACTCTATATTGTGTGTTATTTGTCGTTTTGTTAAACTCTATGTCATTTGGACCCTTCGTGGTCTTGTAATAGCCTATGTTTTATTTGTGAGCCCTTTTTAGGATGTTTTGTGACTTTTGTGAGTTAAATGGTTAAGTGATGTGAACTTATGCAATGATGGATGGTGTATGTGATATTGATGTATATGTGACCATCTTATGCTTATGGATTGAAGTTCACATTGATATATTGCTAATGTGTTTGTGCTTGTTGAAATGTGCATTGGCTCCATATTTGTTTTTTATGATTGATATGCACATGTTTAGGGGGGAGCTTTTGCTTGTCAATGCAATATATGTCCATGTGTTCTATGTTTGATTATATATATTTGTGGTGTTTGTCATCAATTACCAAAAAGGGGGAGATTGAAGCACCTAGGCCCCCGGTGTTAATTTTGGTAATTGATGACAAACACTAATTGTGAACTAACCGTTGTCTTTGAGCTATATATTTTAAGTTAGATACACGTCATGTGTGCGCATGGATGACTATTGATGGATTAAAATTTGATGGCACGAAGCGAAGAAAAGAAAACGGTAAAAGCAGTGTTTTAGTTTAAAAATTGATCGAAGTGAAGGGCGATCAAATTTACTAGTTTATTTTTTAGTTTCGCCGTACTATTAAGAGGGGTAATGACCTAGCAAAGAGATGATTTTAATTGCCACATTAGGTCATTATGCATTTAGATTTGTACTCGCTTTTCATCACACACACACAATCACTTTGGATTTCACTGGACTCGGCCTGACCAGGGGCGGTCAGACCGGCCACATAGTGGCGGTCTGACCGGCATGCCCTGGCCGGTCTGACCGGCCGCAAGAAGGCGGTCTGACTGGTGCATACGGCCGGTCTGACTGGCGCCACATGCGCGGTCAGACCGACCCCCTGGAGGCCGGGATGGAGCTGCTCGGGGTGGCCGATACAGAGCCGACAGAGCCGTAGTCGGTCAGACCGAGCCGATGGCGGTCTGACCGAGCCAAGGCCGGTCTGACCGCCCACACAGCGCCGGTCTGACCGGCCAGGCCGATGGGGCCCTCTAACAGCACTACAACGGCTAGTTTTCTAAGCGTTGCAGAGTAGCACGGTCTGACCGGCCACATACCTCCAGTCAGACCGGCAGAGCAAAATGTTTGGGGGATTTCGCCCCCAACGGCTAGTTTTGGTGGGTGGGAGTATAAATACTCCCCCACCAGCAGTAAGGGGACTCTCTTGGCACCCAATTCAATTGCATACACCCCCTTGCACCTCTCTCACACCCACTTGAGCTTTGTGTTCATCCATCTAGTGTGTTAGAGGGTTGATTAGCCAAGAGTCAAGTGCATTGCTTCCATTGTAGAGCTAGTGTGGCACTTGATTGATCATCTCTACGCCGGGTCATTGCTTGTTACTCTTGGAGGTTGCAGCCTCCTATACGGCTTGTGGAGGAGTTGCCTGGTGACCTCTCCGAGAAGATTGTGGAGGAGGCACGGCGCCGGTTTGTGAGTGGTTTGGAGTTCACCACCTTCGGAGTGAAGGAAGAACTACCCTAGTGATCAAGGCTTTGGTAGTCCTCTCCGTGGGCCGGCTCCCGCCTTGCCCACCCCATGACAAAGGGGCGTGCGGTGGCTTCGTGGTTGAGTGGTGGAGTTGGGCTCGCCTCAACGGGGAGTAGGAAACCGGCGAGTTTCCGAACCTCGGTGAAAAATCTCTTGTCTCCTTGTCTCTTTTGATTGTCGCATTTACATTTGTGCAATTTACTTTTCCTAGACATATAATTGAGCCACTATCACCTTAGGTTTGCAAAACATAACTTAGTTGCTTAGTTAGAGTTGACCCTCACCAAGCCTAGCAACTTAGGTTAGTTTTGATTTTGTGTCATTTAGTTTTAAATCGCCTATTCACCCCCCTCTAGTCGACATCTCGATCCTACAGTATGCAGCCTAAAGCCACGAACCAAACTCATACTAAGAGTCCTAAACACCTCAGGAAACCCTCTAGTCTAAGACACAAACTTAACATAACCAATCGTACCAAATTTGGACTCCTTCCAAATTCGACTCCGCATCTCATACGCACACAATACCTCCATCGTATGCCATATGGAATCTTCACCAACCACGTGCTTCAACTCTAGCCTTAGTATCCCGCATGATATCTGACCACCACGGACATCGTCTTACCACCAAGCCCACTCCCGGTCCATCATCGCAAATACTCTCCCGAGACATCGAGTCACCTACACATGAAACAAACAAAGAAACCATATTCCGAGATCCAGCTATCCCAAACTTGACTCATTAGTAGCAAACAACAGTATTACATACGTATAGTATCCATCTAGAAGCCATAACCATGAAACAATCACGGATATCCAAAGAAACAACCCGAAACCGAAACCGACACAGCATCGGCCGATCAGACCGTGGGCCAGCCGGTCTGACCGCTACACATGAGCCGGTCTAACCGGCAACAACCGCCCGGTCTGACTGGTCCCGACAAAACAGCAAACCCTGTTCATCACCTGAAAATTGATTATCTCCAAAACCACTTCGACGATAATCTCCAAATATCAAAACCAATAATCACATATGCCAATTGTTCATCACAGAATAAGAATCGAAACACACATTGATCTTATAATCTCCCCCTTAATGAACACATTAATGTTTAAGAGCTTAGCATACATATAGCATATCATGTCATGTGTTGCAATAAAAAGAAGATGAACACATCTATAATATAACAAGCATGCATTAAAGTATAACCATGAACCAAAGATTTTACAATTAAGCTTGAATCAACAATCAAAATTCATGATTTCATACGATTTATAATGCAACATCTTAACAAGCACATAGGTTGAAGAATAAACACTAAACACATATACCTATTGCATTTATCATTCTTTCTCAAATAACCTTTAGCACAAAATAACCAAGAGAATTTTTTTAAACTTTTTCTTTTCTTGAGCATTTTTGCTCATATTTTTCTCTTTTATTCCGGATACGTCCCTGTCGTCAAGACTGTTTCCAGGGATTCGACACCCATTATTTTGCTCACATCGAATACGTCCTTGTCGTCAAAACTGTTTCCAAGGATTCGGTATTCATTTTTTTCATATTTTTTATTCTCTTTTTCACAATGAGCAATTAAAGCTATTTGAGGAATAACAATTCAATAAAGCATATATATAAAGCATTTATAGATCAAACCATATGCTAGCATCAATATTGTATATTTTCTTAATTCAAGTGAAAGAAATTAAGTGTCATGCATCATCTCCCTTAAAAGCAATATCTAAGTCTCATGAAAAGACTAGAATACATATAAGCTATGCTAGAGACAAATAAATCTTCAAAGTATTGCTAGCATGCACAAGAAAATACCATATGCATAAACAAAGCTCTCTTTTCTCAATTTTTTTATTGTCATATTTTTGCTTGATAAAACCATGAGATACAAACTTCCCCTCAAAACATGCCAAAAGAATTCACGAATAAGCACTAACTCCCCCTCAAAATAACCTCCAATTCTCCCCGAACAAAAATCAAGAAGAAATCAAAGATTCTGAAAAAGACATCCAATTGCAAATGATATCACCAAGATTCTCATGAATTGACATGTATCCACTTGTATTAATAAAAACTACTACCTCAAACACTAGCATTTGAAAAGCTAATAATTAAGAAAGTAGAACCAAAAAATTATGTCAATCAAAAAGTAAATTGATGTTACCATGAAACGCAATCGTCATCTCAACATTGAATGCTCATGGGGAGTATGCCGCCAAAATACCTACGAACGAGAAGATGTCGAGGCCTCCGTGTTGGGGTTAGAAATAAAAAATTTTGGAATCCAACATTGAGTCACACGACCTGTTGAACCAGTAGGTACAAAAGCACTGACAAAATCAGAATTAGACTTACCTGAAAAATTACGTTTTCGCTTCACAAAAATCTGATTTGAATTTCGCGAAAAATTGCCCCGAGGCCGGTCTGACCGCCACTG
Source organism: Oryza sativa Japonica Group (assembly GCF_034140825.1). Taxonomy (NCBI): domain Eukaryota; kingdom Viridiplantae; phylum Streptophyta; class Magnoliopsida; order Poales; family Poaceae; genus Oryza; species Oryza sativa. The sequence continues at coordinate 17,856,717 of NC_089036.1, forward strand.
TACATGCGGTCTGACCGGGCCTGGCAACCGGTCTGACCGCCGGTTCACCTGCGGTCTTACCGCTGGCCGATCTGACCGACTGGTCAGTGTCGGTCTAACTGTGGTCCTCGAATTAAAACCCGATTTTTGCCAACGTCGTTTTGCAAAAGCAATTTCTCTTTCCTTTTTCTGTTTATGGGCAAGTCTAAAACAAAAACCAACCAAATGTCCATCTTTTCCACAAAAAGAACAAGTGTACTTCTCACGACAAGTTTGTGAAGTAGATGATTTTTAAATTGATGGTTTTGCAACAACAGAAGGTTTTGCATTCACAACATTTGATTTCAAAGAAGATGCATTCAAAGAAGATATGATGCCAGCAGATTTAAACACAGTATTCTTAGGCTCAGTTTCAATCAAAATTTCACCTCTCCCAGCAGTACCCAAAACAGTAGGAGGATGTCTAGCATGATAAGCATAAGAATCAAAATCTAAACCACGATTGTGTGTGCTAACCTTAGATTGATCAAGAATCATGTTGAGGTTCTTTTTACCATCAGAAAATCTTTGCAAAGAACTTTTCAAATAAGAAACCTCCTGAACAAGAATAGCACAATTTTTGAAAGCATCCAAAAGACCTTTTTGTTTTCTACAAGTTGAGCAAGAAAACACCTCATCTTGTTTAACAATTTCTTCTATGTGTTTAACACGCTCTAAAGCATCTTTCAACTTCAACTCATTCAAAACGCACTTTGAACAATCTTGAGAAATCAAAACACCATTGTTTTGTTTTGCCTTATTTGTACATGAAGCATTGACCAAAGAACTTGCACAAAAAGCAACTTTGTATTTTTTTCAAAACGTTCTTTGTCAAAATCAAATCATCAACAACACGAGCATGTAAAGCAAATCCAAGAGCAAAAGAAGATTCCAACTTTTTAGATTTTTCAATCTCAAATTCCAATTTCTTGCAATTAACATAATTGACATCTCGCAAAGCATTAATTTCAGAAAATAAAACTTCACAAGATTGACAATTATCATCATTAGGAATCAAAGATGTTAATCTAGCAACTTCAGCATTAAGAATCTCAATAGTATGATCCTTCTCATCAAGCACAATAGAACATGTTTGAAGTTTCTTAGCAAATTTGTAAGCAGCATATTCTAACTGATCATAACTAAGCTTTTCTTCATTATCATCATCAGATTCATCAACATCAGAACTTGCATTACGAGCAATAAAAGCTAGATCAACAACATGCTTACCTTTGCTCTCATCTTTATCTTCTGGTTCATCAAAAACTTTTATGAGTTCTTGGATTAACCATTGCATACAATGCTTCTTCTTCTCCTTCTCCTTCATGTTCTTCTTCTTGTTCACGTCATCATCTTTGACTCTTCCATCATCTTCCTTCTTTCCTCGCCCAAGCTTAGGACAATGCGAGCGAAGATGATCAAGTGCTCCACACTCAAAACAATGATTCGGTTCTCCTCTTTTCCTGTTCCTAATATTTTTCATAGCTCGAGAAAATTTGTTAGATAACAAAACCAAGTCCTCCTCCTCGAACTGTTCGAGTTGATCATCGGACATGGCATTAAATAAAGCAAGAACAGAAGACTTCGATGAAGAAGCACCAACATCCAAAGAAGTCGAGGAAGAAATCAAAGCACTAGACTTAGAATCAACTTTACGAGCAAGAATATTCATCTCATGAGTTTTCAGTTTTGTGTAAAGCGAATCCAAAGTCAAAGAAGACATGTTAACAGACTCCTGAATAGATGTAACTTTCATCTCCCAAATAGATATGTCAAGATCATTAAAAAAGTGGCGAGAAATCTCAGATTGTGGATAATTAGCATCATAAGAAGAATCAACAGATCCAAGATCACTCAAAATTTTATTAAACCGAGAAAGATAGTCATCTAAAGCTTCGCCAGGTTTCATCTAAAATTTAATATACTCCTTTTTGAAAAGATCACGATGAAGTTCTTTAATATTATTTGTTCCTTGATGAAAATTACTCAAAGCAGTCCAAATCTCATGAGCAGTTTGAAGATGAGCAACATGATCATAATCCGAACAAGAAATACCACTCAAAAGAATATTGCGAGCTTTGCAATTTTGTTCAAAAGCAGTTTTTTCAGCAGCAGTATTAATAGCTTCAGGAATCACATAAGGATGAGAAACGTTTCTCCAAATATCATAATCTTCAGCCATAATATAAGATTGCATCCTACTACACCAATGAGAAAAATCCGTTCCATCGAAAACATGAGGCTTAGTTGAAAACCTAGCGGGAGTAGCCATGGCAAAAACTCTAGATCGATAAAAATCCAAAGAAGCAAACAAGGCTCTGATACCACTTGTAGGATTGAATCACAAGAACTAAGCCAACCAGAGGGGGGATGAATGGTTGGTATACCCAAAAACCAAAAGCTTTTAGCGAAAATAAAAGTTACCCTCGAAATTGATGGATCATGGTCTGACCGTAGCTGTCCTGCCGGTCTGACCGCCTGGTTGCCGTCAGTCTGACCGAGATTATATCTCCGGTCCGACCGCCGAGATCAGCTGCTGCTCGCTGTCGCCGACGCCGGTCTGACCGCCGTGCTCCCGCCGGTCTGACCGCCGCTTGTCGCCGGTCTGACCGCCGGTGAGTCACCGGTTAGACCGCCGAAACCCGGTGAAACACAAATCGAAGAACTCTCAAAGTAGATGACAACTTTATTGATTCTCTCTGTGTTTACAAAGTGCACCAACAGCACTCCTTACAAAAATTTTGACTAAACTCCAAACCCTAACTCAAAACTCAACTCAATTGCTCTCAAAAGCGATACAAAAGCGATACAGGGAAGTCTCACGCTCCCCCTCTATTTATACATGAGGTAGGCAGCCTAAAGCCACGAACCAAACTCATACTAAGAGTCCTAAACACCTTAGGAAACCCTCTAGTACAAGACACAAACTTAACATAACCAATCGTACTAAATTTGGACTCCTTCCAAATTCGACTCTGCATCCCATACGCACACAATACCTCCATCGTATGCCATATGGAATCTTCACCAACCACGTGCATCAACTCTAGCCTTAGTATCCCACATGATATCTGACCACCACGGACATCGTCTTACCACCAAGCCGACTCCCGGTCCATCACCGCAAATACTCTCCCGAGACATCGAGTCACCTACACATGAAACAAACAAAGAAACCATATTCCGAGACCCAGCTATCCCCAACTTGACTCATTTGTAGCAAACAACAGTATTACATACGTATAGTATCCATCTAGAAGCCATAACCATGAAACAATCACGGATATCCAAAGAAACAACCCGAAACCGACACAGCGTCAGCCGGTCAGACCGCGGGCCGGCCGGTCTGACCGCTACACATGAGCCTGTCTGACCGGCAACAACCGCCCGGTCTGACCGGTCCCGACAAAACAGCAAACCCTGTTCATCACCTAAAAATTGATTATCTCCAAAACCACTTCGACGATAATCTCTAAATATCAAAACCAATAATCACAAATGCCAATTGTTCATCACAGAATAAGAATCGAAACACACATTGATCTTACACACACCGTGCATGTTAATGTTCTCATAGTTTTAGTTCAAAGTAACTAAATGAGATACGGAATCATATAATTAAATACGTCATACAGTTAGCATCACGAAGGGGAAGAGTATACTTTTTTTAAGTAGTAGTTGTAGTAATAATAATAATAATAATAATAATAATAATAATAATAATAATAATAATAATAATAATAATAATAATAATAATAATAATAATAATAATAATTTGTTGTATGTTACAAAGATAACAGTTATTTAAATCCGTTACAAATTTTTAGAAAATAGAGTATGCTGTTCTTAATAGGAGCCAGGATAATAGTGAGTTATAAGTACAAGAATTCTCAAGTTAACTTTCAAGTAAAATAGAACTACACAAAAGAATAAGAGATCTTGTCTAGTCAAATCAAATTCAGTGTAATGGAACAATAGGGATTATACAAAGAGATGAAAATGGATTCATCAATTTCAGAGAGAAACCGAAAACAGTTGGATATCTTGGTTCTTTAACCTTCAAAGATAAAGTGAACTATTACTCCGTGCATCCCAGAGGCGAATTGACTTGGCAGCAGCTGCCGTAACAACTGTATCAGGATGCTTCGGATCCCAGCAAAGCTGATCTACATAATATGTGTGATATTTCAACTCAAAATCTTTAACCCTGGACTGTGCAATATAGAAACCTTAATCAGAACAGTTGTGATTTGGTACTCCCAGAGAAATAGAAACAACCTTAAGTTTTTTTCCCCTCCTATGAGGCTACCAAAAAGTCTTAACGTTCTCCAACCAATATAATTTAATTAGCTAAGAATTCATTCACAGCAATTGTTTGCATAATAAAGAACATTCAGTTACAACAGATAACGTAACTTGAAGATATGTAAAGAGACAGATTTTGATGAGATATTTCCAATTAATTATTATATTTATCTTTCAAAACTATAGAAATGTTCATCATAAAAACTGGGAGACAGTTATTCATAGTGACTGTCAATAAATTATATTCATCAAAACAAGGAATATAAGCTCCTTGCTCAAAGGCAAAATGAAGAAAATAAATGAAGGCTAGTTTACTTAGAACATACTTCCTCCATTTCATATTATAAGACTTTCTAGTATTGCCCACGTTCATATACATGTTAATGAATCTAGATATATATATGTGTGCTAGAAAGTCTTATAACCTGAAACGGAGGTAGTAGTAAATATCTTGCATACCCAAAGGCGCATGCAAGTATGTTTACACAAATACACCACTAATTGGACTTTTAAAATATCACAAAACTAAAAGAAAATTCACAATTGGTGAATTTCCATCCAGGATGCAGTGTTTTTTTTTTTAATTCACGGTGAAGCTGGACATCCTTAGGATTTTAATTAGGTTTACATATGTGAGGTAACAAAACTGAACATTTCATCGATTGCAAAACTCTTCATCCACTTTATGAGGGTGCCAGATGCCAATGATTTTTGTTTCACTGGAAAGGAGAAGGTAAAACCTAGTTCTCTTTGGTTACCCTCATGAAGATGGCAGTCTTCGCCTTCAGAGGCAACAAATATTGCTAAAGCTGCAGCAACAAAATCAAGCAATTGCAGTACTTTCAGTCAAAAAAAAAAAACAAAATCAAGCAATTCCTAGAGCAAAATTACATGAAATCTGACAGACTTAGTCACTTAGTATAGAATCCTAAAAATGATTGGAATTAACAAACAAATTGCAAAAAGTGGGAAATGGTTTACATGTGAACTGCTGGACATTAAATGTTGTGGAATGGGCCCCTTTAGTCTTGCTTGATAACTCACTGTTCCTGCCTCCTAATTGTACCCGTAAAACACAGAAATTTGTTCCTCCAAGGTCAAGTGCAAAAAAAAAAAAATCCCTTTCTCACCCCTTCAATAATTTTCTAACACTGATCAGATTTATTGTGCTGAAAATGCAAAATCCATGCAACAATTGAAATATAAGATACCCATGGATGCACAGTTCAATTATTCCAGTCCATTTTGTGAAGTTCAGTCACAACCAGATGTAAACTGTACTGTTAGACAAGAGCTGCAGCCGTATAGGTCCTATGCGAAAACTGGTAAATACCTATGCTTGCAATTGTATTCCACCCGTATCGAACATACAAATCTTCATCGTCTCCTCCGTAATTTTGACAAATTGACCCTTTCAAAAAAACTTATTTCAAAAATAAATCGTGCCAAAAACTAATTTCAAGAATAGGTTGTGGCCTCAGCGCCATCGGGATTGGCGCTGAGCTAAAACGTCCCAGCGCCATCGCCGTTGGCGCTAAGATTTTTGTCCTCCATAGCACGAGCTTAGCGCCAAATGGGTTGGCGCTGATACCAGTGTTAAACCCGTGCACAGTCCACATTAGATAAGCAAGTGCAGCTAGCTTGGTGGTAGTATCATTAAGTTTGAACATGAAGGTCACTCGAACCACGTTAGTGCAGTATTTCTTTTTAGTTTTTCTTTTACTCCGTGAATTATTGTCCTATTAATTTCTTTTCCAAAGAATTATAAATATAAAATTTTAAACTTGAATCGTATAATTTTGGTTCTTATATTTGTTCCCTCTAAGTCTAAAAATAAAATGAGTTGTAAAAGGCACGTGAACATTGAAAAGAACAAATAAAAAGAGCAAGTTGAGAGAAACAATAATTAAAATGAAGAGGACAGGAATAGAACTCCTGTGATTTCGATTGCTACTACGCGACACCACCACTGGGCTATCTACACTTCCTTGCTTTTGAAGCACCCATGCGATTTTACGGTATACAGAGGTCAGCGCCGTGGAGTGTGGTGCTGAGCTCATCATACCTGACAAGTTTGTACCAGCGCTGAGACACCACCTTAGCTCAGCGCCAATCACAATGGCGCTGAGACCACGGCCTATTCTTGAAATTAGTTTTAGGCACGGTTTATTTTTTAAATAAGTTTTTTGAAATGGTCAATTTGTCAAAATTACGGTCGTCTCCTTCTCCGTTGGTCCCTTGCCTTGGTCCGAAGAATTCAGCGCCGGAGCCTTACCTTTGTCAGAGGGATTCATCTCCGGAAACTTTAAATTCATACGCGGGTTCGGATACTGGAGCTTCATTTGGATCACGGAATGAGGACGAGAAAATCAGACGAGACTACCGATCGGTCGCCCGATCTATGCGTGGAGAAATCGGGCGCTGAGATCAGCATGAATGCATACGTGCAAAACCACTTTGAACTATTTTTTTCTCTTAAATTATTTATCCAAATTATGATTCAATTGCACCATTAAATTTGTTGCAATTAAATCTTTAAAACAAGACCACACATGGATATATTCCGACGAAAAAAAATTTAGCTTATTATTAAATTATTTTTAAATGTTGCACGATATTCCACCAAATATACCTGAATTGTTTCACTAAGTATATCAAAAATGTTTCATTTGTTTAAATCAGACGTTGTTTCATCTTACATAAAAAACAATATTTTAATAAATAGCGAAAGAATATTTCAGTTCACTACAAAATTTGATCCATACATAGTGAAATATTTTTTGTGGAACAAACAATAAAAAGAATCCAAAATATGTGGGTGATTTGTTGCAAAAGAATATTTCCATCACTTCATTAGAAGATCTAATACATAGTGAAACATTATGAGTACACTAGCCAAGTGAAACATTTTATGTGGAACAAGAGGAGGGACATGTGGGTGGACCCAGGGAATGCGGGCGTGGGGGGAGGGGGTGCGACCGATTTTCTCCTTCCCCCGGTCGACCAATTCTAAGCATTTGCGGAGAAAATCAAAGAAAAATTTTCTACGCCTAATGACTCCAAGGCAAACAAAATTGCAGAGAAGAAAAAAACAAGCAACAAACAGGTCAGACCTCAAGGTAGACAGAGGAGGAACCGAGGAAGAAAGCTAGAGGATCACATCGTAAATCGTGGTCGCCGCCGCACCCTTTGTTCGAGCTCCACCTACTTGAGGACCCAGAAGCAGCAGCATGCCTTCCTCGGGATAGATGAATCGGCCTATGCCGCTCAGAACCTTCTCAGCCAAAGAAACTGGCCCCGCCGCCACTCTCCTCCGCGTGCTTGAGCACCCGCTCGCCTTCTCCAGCTCAGAGGGGAGGACGGACGCCAACTCCAGCATCGGTGGAAGGCGACGGCGCTGGAGAGACCGCAGCGTGGGCTGGGTAAGGGCAGGAAGGCAACGACGGGGTGAAGAAAGGAGAAGGAGACGGTGGGGGAGGGAGGATGGCGGTGATGGGGGAGGGCAGACTATGGCGGCGGCTAACCCGCGCCGACGCCGGAGTCGGTGGGAGGCGGCAGCATCGGGGCAGGGAGGCGACGGTGGGGGGAGGTAAGGAGGCGGCGACGGGGACGGCTGGCCTGCACCGAGGCGAGGGTGGTCGGGCGGCGGCGGCGGCGCTGGCGAAATGGGGGATCGGAGGAGATAGGAATTTTGGGTGAGGGAAGGACATTTTGCAGAAAACCCCCTATATTTTTCGTGTTTACAGCGCTACCTCTGGAAACGGAACTTTCTCTTCTTCATGTTGTATTTTTCTGGAAGACGAGGGGTTATACGTAAGAGAATACCACAGGGTGTTAGGTGGTCCGAGGACGTATGCGATATTCCATCAAAAACGAGGAGCTTTTTACAAAAAAAAATCCCAACACGCATAAACCTCTTCATGAAGCCAAAAAAGAATTCCAAAAAACAAGAAAAACGCTAGCTTTTCGGCTGTTAATGGCTAGTTATTATAAGAGAGAATCCACTCGGTACCACTGAGTTTGTCACCATTCTACAATCTACCACTGACATTGTAAAGTTCTATAATGTACCACCATATTTTGTTCAACCTCTACTATGTGTCATCACCGTCTAGTTAACCTCTGTTAAAGCTCTAAAAAGACCTATTTACCCCTAGCCAATTCTACAGGCATGGCTACCTCCTTGTTGTCATCAAGGAGGGCCAGCTCCTTGCTGGCGGTGGGCGACTGGTGGCAGCAACGCTGGGGACGGCGGTTGCAGCGGCGCCGGGGACGACAGTGATGGGGACGGAAGCGCTAGGACACCGGCAGTGGAGGGGCGGTGGGCGGTTGGACGAGGCGGCGGTGCTGCGGGCAACGAAGCCAGGATGCTAGCGGTGGAGGTGTGGTTGGCGGAGCATGGGGAGAGCGGCGGCGCTGCGGGCGACAGCGCCAGTACGCCGACGGTGAAGGCGTGGTGGGCAGAGGACGGGGAGGGCGCCGGCGCTGCGGGCGACGGGTAGGGCGGCCGCGCTGTGGATGACGGGGAGGGTGGCGGCACTGTGGGCGATGACGCCAGGACACCGACGGTGGAGGCATGGTGAGCGGAGGACGGGGAGGGCGGCGGCGCGGCGGGCGACGGCGCCAGGACGCCGGCGGTGGAGGTGTGGTGGGCGGACGATGGGGAGGACGGCGGCGCAGCAAGCGACGGCGCCAGGACATCCGCGGTAGTGGCGTGGTGGCGAACGACGGGGAGGACGGCGACGCGGCGGGCGACAGGGTCAGGATGTCTGCGGTGGAGGCCTGGTGGGCGGACGAAGGGAAGGGCAGCGGCGCTGCGGGCGACGGCGCCAAGATGCCGGCGATGGAGGCATGGTGGGCGGCGGTTCCAGGACGCCGGCGGTGGAGTCGTGGTGGCCGGATGACAGGGAGGGCAGCGCCTGGTCGCCGGCGGTGAGGATTTGGGAAATTTGGGCTAGGTTTTAGTCAATTAGTCAAAGGGCATTTCAGGCATTAAGAGAAAAATCAACACTACAAACGGAGGGCAACTAACGGTTCGCTGACGGCGATGGTACGCAGTAGAGATTGAACAAAACACGATGGTATATTATAGAACTTTACAAAGTCAATGGCAGATTGTAGAAGGGTGACAAACTCAGTGGCACTGAGTGGATTTTCTCTTATTAGAAGTCACAAATATCAAAGTTTATATAAAAGCATAACACATCTCCGACATAAAATAAATATATTATGAAAATTATATTCAATAATAGGTTTAATGAAACAACTTTGGTGTTATATACGCTTATGGGTGTGTTTGTATGCCACTTTCCCAACCCCTCTCCCTCATTTTCCGCGCGCACGCTTTTTAAACCGTTAAACGGTATGTTTTTTTGTAAAAAGTTTCTATACGAAAGTTTCTTAAAAAATCAAATAAATCTATTTTTAAAAAAATAGCAAATACTTAATTAATCACATGCTAAAGGATCACCCCATTTTACGTGCGCACGGTTTGCACAGTTCTCATCCCCTTGTAGCGATTGATCAATCTTAAAAGAGATTTAACTTAAGATAAACATAAAGTGATTTATAATATGAAAAAGAGATAATACCTCCGTCCCAAAATACTTGTTTTACTTATAAAGTTTGATCATTTGTCTTATTCAAAAAATTATAGAATTATTATTTATTTTGTTTGTGACTTGCTTTATTATCAAAAGTACTTTAACTATGACTTATCATTTTTTATATTTACACTAATTTTTCAAATATGACTTATCATTTTTTATATTTACACTAATTTTTCAAATAAGACAACTGGTAAAACGTTACAAGCAAATGGTCAAAATGACCACTAATTTGGGAGGTAGTAGTAGTTTCATTTGAAATTCAATCTCTCCACTGCTGAAAATTCAGACATTTTGAACCGCTCCAATTCTCCATGCATATCATGTGCATTTGTAACCCTCCATTACGTTGATTTTTATTAACCAATCTAACATATACACAATACAATATTAAAAAAAATATTAAAAAAACACCATGGTCAACTGGACATGTCAATGGGAAAAAAATCAACACTGAAAATATGAATTCAATTACATTCTTGTCTTTTTACATAGCAGCAACACTCTGCACAAGTAATAGTAGCCTTTGGAAAGTCAAGACACCCTTCATCATGTCGTGACCTTGGATGTTACCATTTGGACTGAATCCCGCCAATATTCCAAATAATCACGTAATCTGTGATTCCTTAGAACAATTGATAAACAGGCTCTTGAGTGATTGGACAGACATGCCCATGCAGGGTAAACCACTCTTTGATGTAGACTCGTTCAAAAGTCTGATAAAATAAAATTGATTTAGATTACATAACTGTATATTGCTAGGAAAAAAACAAATACAGTTACAATTTTGCTAAAAATCTGTAGACACATTTTAATTGAGAAATCAGTCAAATTTCTAACCAGGTTGTCTGATATGCTCATAAGATTAGCGCATTAGCTATATAGGCCTAGTGGGCTTACCTCGATCATAGGATGTCTCCAGAAAAAAAAAATCATTTTTTAGAACAAGGCAAGCAAGAAGTAGCATTCTAGTTGACTTGCATCAGTACCTCTATAGTCTATACTACATGTTAGCGACTTAGCGTATATGTACCCTCAATTATATTAAATGCATACTTATGAATTACTCCTAAGAAATATCTAAAATTTACATTGAGCACCTAAGAAATTTACGATGGGTATATAGAACTTACACTGTAATATGTTAAAATTACGAGTATCTATGAAACTTGCAGTGGAACATTTGAGACTTACAATGGTATATATAAAACTTACACTGAAATATTCGAATTTTATAGAGGCCTATCAAAATTTACAGTGGACATTGAGATTTGGAATGATAGGTCTTCAGGATCCTATATAGTATTAAACTTGCTGGTATTAAACTGCTGCATGGATTAACACCTAATCACACTATTAATGCATCGCAGGCCGGCCCAATGCAAGGAGTAAAACCAACAGAATTCCAAGAGGAAATATGGCAAGAACAGTATAGATAGTTCCATACAGTTACCTGGCCGGTTGCAATTATCACCGGGTACTGCATGATTTTTCCTGACAAAGGACAGCGGAGCAATTTTGGAACCATTGCAGTCCATGGCAACCCTGTACAGTTGCTTGTATGTATTTTTCCCTTGTATGTAGTTTTGATACCGGTCACAAAACTCGAGCTTTGTCAGCATTTTCTCTTGAGCTCTGAGAGGCCTCAACCTACGAACTATCCTTATGTCAGTCCATTCTCTTCTCTACACAACAAGATAGATTGCATTACTACAATGGAAAATTGAGATGTGGCAAGCATAATATTTTTTTTCTCGAATACTCATGATAACATAATTGATAATATACCCTTGCCACTTTGCTTGTTGAGATAGGCCGACCAATGGTAACTTCGGCATATAAAGGGTACCAAATCTGATCCTGCAATTGTGTAGAAAGAACTTATGACAAATGCAGGAAAAAGGATACCACAACTGTATTAAAGGAGAAAATGTACTATTATGGCTTATAAATACTTACATCATCATCCCGCCACTTAACAACAAATTCCTTAGGCTTATGAGAATACAACCTTTGTGACAAAAGGCTTATTATTTCAATCAGCTGAAACATTGTCTGCATTGGCAATTCATTTGAGGACAGCTCTCGCAACCACTTCATAAAATTCTCCATGTGCTCCACCTTCATTTTACTCACATCATTCTGAGTAATGACCAGAATCAAGGAAAGTGCAGAGTAAATGCCTTGAGATGTTACCAGCCCACTTTCATGTTCAGCCATAACAATGTTAACCAACTGCTCAACTACAGTCTGATTGCAGATCACCTCCAGCACACATGGACCTTTTGGCAGATAGTCAAGGAGAAGCAGGACATCATCAGTGACCATGTTGTTTCCAATATATCCGCAGAGTGCAAGAACAGCAATGGCAGCTTCTTTTCTTACAGCGTCGTTCTCAAAGTTGAGCAGATTACACAACAGTGTCACTACACCAATATCCAGCACACTTTTCCTGAACATGTCAAACTCTGACAGGATGGAAACTATAGAAGCTACCTTCACCAAAGATGCTGCTGCACTAGCACCAGACTCAATTGCCACTTCAACAGTCTGTTTGAGGAAACATGGCAATTTTTTCTGCGCAGCTATCCTCTCCCTGTTTGGCCTGTGAATTGACAAACTAAGGACAATGCTCAGCCTCTCTTCCTCAAGAGCCCATGTCCATATCGATTTCCATTCCGTAGTTAGATCTATCAACACTTGTATCATGTCTGGGCACTTGTTGAGGAAAGATTGTGCTCCCTTACTGGAATCGCAGAGTATCCGAATCTGGTGCAAAGCCTCTGTACACAACACCGATTTCCCTAAGTTTCCTAGGATAGCTTGAATTTTTTCCTCTGAAGGTACCAACAGGCTGGACAGTGTTCCAGTAGAGGCAGATGGAGAAAGGACAGACTGATCATGGTACACTGCAGCAATCACGTCAGCGACTAAGCTAGTGCTTTTTTGAGAACATAACCACTGCTGGTATGATTCATCCACAAACTGCAATGAAGCAAATAGAAAAAAGTTAATGATAACTAAATGGCGGAACAATTCCAGAAGAATCACCAGACTGAAACACATTTACACTAACAGAACACAATAACTGCATGTGGCCATTCAGAAAGTACCGATAAATCATTTTGAACAGGATACACGGACAACCATTCCTAACAAAGGAAAAAAGCACTTTGATGATTGTAAACAGTCACACGACAGTTCCATAAATGTTTCTAAAAGCAATACAGTGAATCAAGATGCAATGCACAAATGGAAATAGACAATACTAGCAAAAAAATTCTTCAGTTCCTCGTTGCATGCTTCTACTTGTCAGAAACATGACATACAACTCATGAGTTACATATTACATTCCAATATTATAGCACAATATATGAAGGGCAACATGCTGGATCATCATAAGGCAGGAGTTTAACAAAACCCACAATTATTTGCAAAAGATAGACCAGCAAACGTAAGTAGCAGCACAAAAGTCCCTTTGAACTAGTTCTACATAATGTATGACGTGCATGTTTAACTAATTATGAAGATAAACGTTATATATCAAAAGAAAGACAGCAGAAATTTGAAGCATTCATTCTGAGTCGCTTACCTCTAGCACTGGCCTTGATGTGCCTGCAGATTCAGGCAACACCTGCTTGTCACAAAGGATTCTTGCAGCCAATCTTGAGGGGGAGGAAGAGTACTTAGCGATGCCAAGAACCTTCTTGGCTTCCTCGCACATCCCTTGCCAGAATCTTGATTGTGGTAGCAGGGCAGAGGAGGATCTACCTTGATTGCCTCCTGTGTAAGCCCTGTTTTTCTCGCTCATTGCTTTCTTTGTGATGATACGAAGTGGTTCTCCCATCTGATGAGGTGCAACAGTTTTACATGAGGCCATTGGACTAAATTTTCTCCCAAATAAGTGTAATAATCCAAACATTTCCGGGGAGCAGTGTAATAATGCGTATGGTTGTGATTATGTTAGGGCCAATAAACTAGGCGGTGGGTATTCCTAGAGAACAAAAACATACAGAGCATAATTGATTTCCTAAAGAGGCACAAGAAAGTTACAGAAGTTTGATTGTGTAAAGCCAATTATATAGGGCAAGTAGAACAAATAGTGTCTTGTTCTTGAACCAAAATACATAATGGCCCTCAAAAAGGAGTGACTTGCCCAGATAGTTCCAGAAGATACCGCCGGACTGAAACACATTTTACAATAACAGAACACAATAACTGAATGTGATCATTTAGACAGTACCAATAAATCATTTGGAACTGGAATTTACATGGATAACCAGACCAACAATTTGATGATTATTTCTTACAAAGAAAGAAACACTATGATGATTGTAACCGGTCACATAAAATTTTAGCATAACTATTTTTAAAAGCAATACAGGGAATCAAGATGCAATCATGCAATGCACAGATGGAAATGGAAAATACTAGCAAAATATTCTTTAGTTCCTCTGTTGCATGCTTCTACTCGTCAGAAACAAGATGACATACAGCTCAAGAGCTTGAGATTACATTCGACTATACAATACTGCAGCACTATAAATGAAGGGAAACAGAAACATACAGAGCATAATTGATTTCGTAAAGAGCTCTCCATATTGTGCAATGAACATCAAGAGGCACAAGAAAGTTTCACAAGTTTGATTGTTTCAATGAGATTATATAGGCAAGAAAGTTGAACAGCAGCTCGTTCTTGCACCATAATAATAGATAAAGGCTCTCAGAAATCAGCGCAATTGGCTTCCCGTAATAGTTCCTCACCGCGAATGAACAGGAAAGGAAGAAGAGTGAAACAACCCAACAGAGACAAAACCTGACCAGCAAGCAGTAGCAGAGTTGCAACTCAATCAGAATGCCAAGAACGCATAGAGCACTCACCTCAGGTGCTGGTGGTCTTGACGTGCTTGCAAGTTCGTACGATGTCTGTCTGTCGTGGCGGATGAGTCTTGGTGCGAATCCGAGAGGGGAGGGGGAGTTCTTGGCGTATTCTTCCTCGAGCCCTCCCTGCCTGAGCACTCTTGACCGAGGAGGCGGTGGAGGCGCGGAAGAGCTCTCCCCGCGGCTGCCTCCCATGCCGTCCCTTGCGTTCGCCTCGACGACGCGAAGCAGTTCTACTTCTTCCACGGCCGCGCCCGTGCAAGCGCTGGCGAGTTCTTGGGCGGACCGCATTCCCGTCCCGCCTCTGCCTTTCCCTCCTCCCGGCGAAGGAGCCCCCGTCCCGTGCTTGCTTGCTTCTCTCGCTCGTACATACCGCGGCAGAGCCGAGCGCTCCCCCGTCCCGTGCGCCGCGCGCGTCGCGCTCCCGGCTTGGGGGCTCATGGAGCTCGCCGCCGCCGCCGCCGCCGTCCCCGCAGCCATCCCGGGGCGAGCGCGCGCGTGGGCTGGCTGAGCGCCACGCGAGGGGCACGAGCACAAGGGGGAGCGTTTGGGGGGGGGGGGGGGGGGTGGAAGAGAGGATCGGAGAAGCTGGTGGTGCAAAGCTGACGTCATGGCGGCGGCGGAGGCCTTTACCGGAGCCGGTGGCGAAAGTTGGCGGCATGGAGGACGCGGCGGTGGCGGCGAGCTGGGCCCTGCAGGGAGCGATGCGGGTAGGGTTTTGGGTGGAGGAGAGGGGGCTCGAATTTTGAAATCGGAAGAAGGGGAAGGGGGAAGAGGAAAGGAAGCGAGCGGGGAGAAGAGGCGACCGAGCCGGACACGGGAGCTGCCTATCCCGTTGACTGTTCGCCCCGCCCCTACACAACTCGATGATTGAATTAATTATTATTACTAGAAAAAATACCCGTGCGTTGTAACGGGTGAAATATATTTTAATCTTATTGTTATACGGTTTAGTTAAGGTGAGATTCACCATGGGAATTTGCTTGAATATATACTTTTTAAAAAATCATGAGCTGCAATTAGGATTTTTGTGCACATAACATAATTAACTTTAATTTTTAAATTAAAAACTGGTTCATTATAAGATTTTATAATCAACAAAAAAATTGTTGAAGAAAGAGGTACTATAGTTTTGATTTTTCATCAACCAGATGTGCATGGTCCGTGCTAGTGGTCGAGAAAAAAAAATTTACGTGCAAATATGATTTGACAGGAGGGAGAGAAAGTAGACTTATTCCAGGAGAGGCTCATAAAAAGGTAGACTTATTCCGAGAGGCCCATAGAAACGGTGCAAGTAATATAGGTGTAAAAAGGAGAGAGAGGTGATTACATGGAAGATACATATACTATATCAACCACGGTTTTGACCCGACAATTAAACGGATCACCCAAAATCCTTACGTATTTTTTATTAGGTATAGAGGTATATATTAGAGTTAGAATTAAATAACATGTTATTATTAAAATAAAATACTAAATATATTTTTTATTAAATTCTTCATGAATGAACCCTATCTAGAATTGTTTTGAATTTTTCAAAGCTCAATTGCTAATTTTAATAATACAAATATAATTTTAATAATTAATTTAAAGTAAAAACAAACTAAAAGCCCTCTCCTAAGTCTGGGCCAAATCTGGCCCATTCTTCTTCTCCTCCCTCTTGGGCTGCCATCCCTTCCTCTTGGGCCGTCATCCCTATCTCCACTTGGGCCCAGCAGCCACCTCTCTTCCTTTCCTCTTCTTGGGCCACCAAGAAGCAGATGGGAATAAAACCGAAAAAGACGACGGAAAAAAAGGAAAACGGCCAAAAAAAACGCACGGACGAAAAAAAATTGTCGGAAACCTTATGTATTTTTTTAATTATATAGGTATAGATTATTTCAAGGAAAGATGATTGAATAAATTATTATCGATAGAGGAAAATCATACTATGAAATGAAATAAGTATCATAAAACTAACAAATAACTTAAGGAAAAAAACTACTATCTAAATCATACTGGTGCAGAATTTTTCTTTAGAGAAATCATCTATTAAAAACGTGGCACGAAAAAAATCATGCATATATAAGTAGTTGTTTAGAACGCCTGCACATATGAGGTATGTCTGAATTCTGGAAACATATTTGTTGAACTACTTTAAGTTTAAGATTAAAATCTTGTGGATCTCTAACCACCATCTAATGTACAAGGTGCCTTCTAGAGGCACAAATTGCCTCGTTAGGGTGAGGACACTTGCACTTAGAGATGTTTGGTTGATGTCCTGTGTTCGTGCTAGACATGACATGCTTGCCCGATACAAGCATGTACCTTATTTGGTTGGTGTCCTCGGGTGTTTCCGCGATGGCCTGACCTGATAGCTAGTTGCGTTGATTAGTCTGGCTCAGGAGATGAAATTCCAACGCCTGACTCAAGAAAGTGAGAAGCTAGTAAGGGCATTAGCAGTGCATCCTTATTTCACGTGACCATGTGCTCTATCTTAGATAAAAAAAAAGTGAATGAAACCACACATCATAAATTTTAATCTCCCATGGTGTGCTGGCCTCCCTCTCCCCCCCCCCCCAGGTTGTGCCCTTCATCTCCTAGGCCGACACGTCTCCTCACCTTCCCCCACCACCATCGGCACAGCTCCACTTTCCTCGACCGCCGACATAGCTCTCCCTCCTCTCCACCACTTCCCCTCCCCGTCGGCACCTCACAATCTCGGACGCCACACAAGCCCAGCTCGACGGCTTGCGGCGGTGGCCGCCTCTCACCTCTCCCTACGTCGTCCCCTCCCCGCCTCTGACCTCTCCCTCCGTTGTCCCCTCCCTGGCTCCGGCCTCTCCTTCCACCGAGCTCTCCAGATCCGGCCTGTGGCTCGCCGAATCTGTACTCAGGCGGCGGCAATGGGGAAGGTGGCGGCGGCTCGAAGGCGATGCTAACGTCGGCTCAATGGTAGGCCTGCGGCGGCCTCCCCCTCTAGCGTCGGCGCGACATCCCCATTGCAGATCGAAGAGACGAGCTCGGCGCCGCAAATAGAACAACGAGCAGGGGTGGTAACGAGGTTCCCTCTCTGACACGGTAGTAGCTTTCTCTGGCGACGAGGTTCCCTCTCCAACGTGGTAGCAGCTTTCTCCTGCGATGAGGTTCCGTCTCGGCGCGGTACAACTCTCTCCGGCGTCGCATGGGGCCACCAAACGTGAGGCCACAACCCTCACAGCGGGGTCGTGCCATTCTTCCCAGCGTCGCTTGGCAACTTTTCTGACGAAGAACGCATGCCCAATTTTTACTACCAAACCTCGTTAGGTCACGCTCCAAGCCGAGCTGGCGGAGAATATCGGGTTGGCCGAACGCCACATATTTGCACTGTGAATGGCCTAAGATTAAGGTAATGTGAAAGCTATGGGTCCCACTGTTAATTACTCCCTCCATCCCAAAATGTTTGACGCCGTTGACTTTTTTAAAAATGTTTGACCGTTCGTCTTATTCAAAACATTTAAGTAACTATTAATTCTTTTCCTATCATTTGATTTATTGTTAAATATATTTTTATGTATATATATAGTTTTACACATTTCACAAAAGTTTTTGAATAAAACGAACGGTCAAACATGTTTAAAAAAGTCAACGGCGTCAAACATTTAGGGAAGGAGGGAGTACATTCTTTTTCTTTCTTTCTTTCTTTTTTTTGCTTTTTCTTTCTTCCCACCGAGTTAATACTATCTGTTAATATTGTCTGTTAAATGTAATTATTACAGTATGATGTTGCATTGTTTCTTTTCAGGCACATGGTTCAAACCAAACAACTCATCTCACAGGCTGCCTGGCGAAGCAAATGTCTTCAAACTTAAAGGCTAGCTTCAGGCACGAGTTTTCATCACGCATGTGTCAAGTCACCAACCAAACAGCCCTTAAAGCCACGGCTCTTAAACCACGTTGGCCAAATCTCGATGAAGAGAGGACACGATCAACACTGCTGGATTGAGCTCACGGTTCGGCGACCTTCGCCTTCTCGTCCAGTCGGGCGCTCCTAGCCAACAATGTCGTCGTCGACATGGCTAAAATAGAAAACTTAAGCTAGCGTAAACAAAAATATTGTTTAGTAACTGGGAAGCGTGCTCATGATAGATAATGAGGTTGTAAAACTGAAACGAGAAAACAAAGGAAGTATAAGCCTCATCTTTTTTCTTATGCTTGTCAGTCCAAATTTAAATTTTCAATTTTATTTGGAGCTGATTTTAAGATTTTTCATCGAAGTTTATTTTTCAATCCTTCTTTTATATCGCTTAGGTGGCATTATAATTAAAATATATATCATTAAAAAATATTATGGGACCATATGTCATCCTCTTTCCTTCCCTTCCTCCTCCACTCGCCGGTGTGTTCTGTATACCGCTCAGTGGCGGCACGTCCATTGGGCTGCTGCTCAACACAAGGGATCATCGAGCTCGTCATCCTCAACATTGCAAAGAACAAATGAGTGATCCATTACTTTATTAGTTGTTCTTAATCGCGCGTCATGCGCTGCATGTCGTGATTAATTTAAGGCTGCTTGTGTTGTGTAGATCATGAGTGACCAATCTTTCACGGTGCTGGTGTTCTCGTCGGCGCTGATCACGGCGATTCACTGCGCCTCGTCTTCACAAGCCGAGCTCCACGCGTCCTCGCCTGCGTCCTTTCCTCGCTCGGCCTGCTCGACTTCATCCGTCGTGGCTCGGGCGGAGCAGATCCCAGAGCCAGCGCTACTACTCCGACTACCCTCCCCACTGCCACCGCCGCCTGACTTCCTCCGACGGGATGTGGAGAGGAGGGACACTGGGACAGTGATTGATGGAGGGGAAGGAAGAGAAGTCGACCCTGCCCACTGAAAAGTTCTCATCTTGTCGGCGAGCTCGAAGTGAACATGGGGAGAGAAAATGGAGGCCGTCGTCGGGCACCGCTCTCCACCGCCGCCGCTCCGGCCAACGTGAACAAAAAAAGGCCGGGGGAGAGAAAGAGAGAAGGGAGAGAGAGGGGAGGAAGAAGGAAGGAGAGATGGGTCCGACATGTTAGTGGGTACTATAATTTTTTTTTCCTGAATGACATAAATGGGTCACACATATATTTTTTTATTCTAATGCCACTTAAACGCCACATCAACGCCACGTAGAATGAAGACCTGATTAATACCATTATGTAGGCCCCACATCAGTAAAATCGCTCTCCAAAACTACCAAAGAAGTTAAATTACATCGGTTTTAATAGTTGGGGGTCGAGATATCCGGTAAAAGGATACGAATAAGATTCGGTCACAAGTAAGAGAGTCG
Source organism: Oryza sativa Japonica Group (assembly GCF_034140825.1). Taxonomy (NCBI): domain Eukaryota; kingdom Viridiplantae; phylum Streptophyta; class Magnoliopsida; order Poales; family Poaceae; genus Oryza; species Oryza sativa. Next base: position 17,876,812 of record NC_089036.1, read on the forward strand.
AGGTGAACTTATTCCTTCCAATTACTATCGAGCCTCCAGGCCAGCCTCGAGCCCACTGAGGCCCATCTGCCTCGCTTTCCCACACTAACGCCAACCCATCTCCTCTCCGCCCGCATCAGGGAAAAAAGAAAAAGAAAAAGAAAAAGAAAAAGCAACGAACAAGAGGGAGGGAGGAAGAAGAAAACCTAGGGCCTGTCACTTTAATACCATTTTTAACCTTACCAAGTTTTATTAAAGTTATTAAAAAAGTGGTTACATCTAGTTTGCTATTAAATTTTGGTAACTATATAAGAAATCCTGCCAAAATTTTGACAAGTTACCAAAATTTTAGAAACTATACCAAAATTTTGGCAATGCTAAAATTTGATAAGATTTTTTTTAGCATTAAAATGAACAGGCCCCTAGGCAAGAGAAGGGTAGAGAAGAAGCAGCGGCTGAGGAGAGGAGAGGCGAGACGAGGGGGGAATCGAGGCGCGAGGGAGAGGGAGAGGGAGAGGGAGATGTCGATCCTGTGGGAGAAGAGCGCGGGGTGGCGGTGGCTGGTGCGGCGGACGCGCGACTCCAAGCCCTTCTTCTTCACCTTCGCGGCGCTGTGCGGCGTTGTCCCGGGCGTCGTCGGCTACGGCGTGATGCAGCTCACCAGCTCCCGCAACGACCAGCTCGAGGCCCACCTCCGCTCCACCGCCCGCCCCGAGACCGCGGTGCGCGCCCGCCCCCCAAATCTTGTTGTTTTCTGCCATCTTTTGGGTTGTTCTGATGATTAATTAATTAATGGGTTGTTGCGATCTTCTTTGGTTCGTATCGCCGCCCTCTCTAGGTTCTTGATGGAAACTTGCTGTCGCGTAGTGGAGTTCTAGACGATATCGTTCGATCTTGTTTAGATGTGAAATTAGTTTCCCACTTCAAAGATAGATCGAATATACCGAGTGAAATGTTCCAATTTGTGGTGCAATTTTACGATTTCGAGTAGTTCTGCGGAGTTGCGTTCTTCTATTTGTACACTACTAGTTCATGCCTGTTTTGTGGGATGGCTCAGCATATGCTACCTATCAAATGAGGTGCAGGTGGAAGGGAGATACTGGCATTCAATAGAGAGTTAATGAACACATCTACTATTAATTTGTTGTTGAATGATGTTGTTTTCTGCTTCTAGTCAGACCATTTGATAGCTCTTTTCTTTTTATGCTGTTATATGCTACCTATCAAATAAGGTGCAGGAGGAAGGGACATACTGGCATTCATTCAGTAGAGAGTGAATGAACACATGTATCACTCATTCGTTGTTGAATGATGTTTCATTGTTTCTTCTGCTCCTAGTCAGGCCATTTGATAGCTCATTTCTATTTATTCTATTTCTCTGTTAGATTAGTAGTGCTTATGGCCTTTGGGAACGTTGTTGTAGATGCCAACTTTGCTGAGCTAATTGTGCTGATTATTTGAGTATATAGCATTCACCTAGTCAAGTATGTCATGATACTACGATTTACCATCTGTTTGGACATTGTATATGTCTATTGGCTTTTACATTGTTTCAAAAGAACTTAACATGTATTTTACTGGACACACCGTTGTGAATTAGTTTTGGGTAACAAGATGGCATGCTTCTAAGAAGCTTTTCCAGTAATCAACCTATAGGATGCTCTTTTTGGCAACATCCATCTATTATAATTAGGACAACTTGTTGGGTTCTCTTTGACCAAGTGACTTGTAGATATGGTATGATGACCCTTCTTCGGTCTTGCAGCTTATAAGCCTGCAAGGATGGTGTTTATGATGAACCAAATTGTTCTTTGGCATAGATCTGCGTATCCTGTAAATCAGCTTGTTTTGTATTGCAGTTGAAATCAGGAAAATCTCTATTTGCAGTTAATGCTGATTACCAGCCATATGAGTTACCCAAGGTAGGAATAAGGTCAGGCTAAAGTACCTGGGAAAATGCATGCTTCTGAATTATTTAATTAAATAATATAATGAATGATAACAGTTCTTAGCAATAAATGTGCAACTGGAATGGTTGTATGCTATCCTCTGGGATGATCAGTTGGGTTCTAGACTTCGAGCCCTTCAAGCACAATCTTTCCCTGTTAAAACATTCAAATTTCAATTTCAAATGTTTTGAACGAAAACGTTCTGAAATTTCCATTGACCACCAATTACTGGAAGTTCAGTGGGACCAATTATTTTTCTTTTGGAATCGGTAGAAATTTCCCTGGTTGAAATACATGAATGGTCAAACTGTCACTATGATTCCCTTGTCTTTTGTTGGTTAATGATGATATGTTACATGAACGGTAAGCTGTCGCAGTGAACATGCATGATCTGATACCTAGAGGACATCATGTAAGCTTCACATGACTTTTAGTAGGAAATGGATCAGATGGATTTCGAGTTGTGATGTCAGTATTCAGAAAAATGTGACTAATCGGGAATATCAAATCTATACAAACATAATCTGATACATGTAAATATGCATTCTTATCTTAGTAATACCCTTATAAGGTTTGCAGAGAATTGCCTGGTAGCTATTTTTATCTGGCATGTGACAGTTTTGTTTCTATGCTACTGTATGTTTACTTTTACTTCCCAACGGAATCGAGGTTTACTTTGGTTAATCGTTCCCATCCTTTCCGTTTTTGTCATTACAGGAGCCATTGGTTCTTCACTGTTAGTTTTGTTGACTTGTTTATGCTACTACTTTGTCTAACATTGCACATGTTGTTTTTGCAATTCCATTGTATGACAAAACAGATGATGGGGCAAGTGAACCGGGAGAGACTGGCAGAGTTTCTTGGAGAGCTGCAAAGGAAAGAGGACACAAATGACAGATATGTTGCTGCCCTCAAAGGGGAGACACTGACGAGGAAGCGGTATGAACGGATTCAGCCTGTCAACAAGGAAGGTACACCGGAGAGTCCGCCTGTCAAGGAGCAAGCTACAACGGAGAGTGTCAAGGCTAAATGATTCATGGTTATTGCTCCGAGAAAGATATTATCCACTCAAAACACTGAACATAAATGTGCTGTACCTTTGGAAGGTTGAATTCAAAGTTCGTAAGCATCATTATGCATCTAGTTTTTGTTTAACTACAAGATGGGTTCACAGTACACTGATATTTTAGTTGCAGTTGATGTCCTGTAAATTTTGGTCTGTGTGCCCATGATCAATTTTTAGCATGTTGGACTCTTTTTAGTATATTTTGACATCACATCATATATTGCTGCTGGCTGATCTTACCAATCAAATACGGAAGAGAATTATGTTGCGTGAACGACCATATTTGAAAGGCAAAATTGGTTCCACGCCACCGAAAGTTCTTCAGTTCTGTTTTATACCACTGAAAGTTGCTGGTACACTTTAATAACACACCCAAAGTTTGGTAACTGAAGCAAACCTTTTTTTTATTTAATTGAGGTATAAATGTTAATGAACTTGTGTGTTGTGTATGTCCCTACATTCATATCAGACATCAATTTATTTCATGCAATGACCAGGCAAACTTGTTGTCAGCAAATTTCTATTTCCTCTATCCAAAAAAAATTTAATCCTAGATTTAAAACTAGATATACATCAATCCTGAATTTAAATCTAGATATAGTATATATCTAGATTTAAATCTAGGATTGGGTTTTTTTAATGGAGGGAGTAGGTTCTACAAGAAAATGGCTTAAATTGTAGAAGCCATCCAAGGGAAAACTACTTGAGTTCCTTTCCCTCTTTTGAAGTAGTATCAATTTTGGGGCGGGCTCTTGAGCAAGTGAGGCCCGCTGACATATGAGCTCTTAAGGAATTTTTTTTATTTTTAATTTTTTTTAATTAAAAGTTTTACAAAAATAATTTTTCATTTTGAAAATTGACAGAAGTGGTCGCCTACCGCCCTCTGGGAGGGCGATTTTTAAAAATCGCCATCCCAGAGGGCGGCGAAAGTAACGTGGCAGACGGCCGTTCGCTCTCGGGCGACGGCCGTCAACGAAATTTGCAGGCGGCCCCCTTGCCGCCCTCCGCTAGGGCGATTTTGTACTGTGCGGGGGGCCGCCTGCAAATGGGCGGCGGGGGGCCTGGAATTTTGCAGGCGGCCCCCTTGCCGCCCTGGGGGAGGGCGATTTTATACTGTGCTTTATATTTTTGTATAAATATCAATAGTTATCAAATCTTTTTATATTGAAAACTATACAAGATTAAAATCTCCAAGACTGGTAAAATACAATTTTATTATTTTTTAGGGCCTATTTGGAATGTTACCGTACAAATATTTTGTTAGTGCCAAAATATAAGCAAGTTTTGGCACTACCAAATTTTTGGTAAGGTAAAATTGCATTTGATCATATTTGGTTTGCTGCCAAAATGTAAAATTGTAGTGAAGAATGTTCTACATAATCTCAAATCTAGATTACGTATTACCAATGAATAGGCTTCAATCGAAATCAAACACAAGTACTATTCAAATTACCAAAATATTGGTAGGGCATGTTTTTGGTAGCAATCCAAATAGGCCCTTAGTCTTACGCATACAAAAAATCACCACCATAATTAAACATTGTAATGATAAGATAGATAAGAAGTGCCATCGATACACGGTACAAATTTGTCGATCCCGACGAATCAAGCATGCGGTAACCTATCGGCCCCTTCTAGGTCGGTCAGAATGCATTGCATTCTCGTGGTCCTTCAATCGTTGATACTCTACTTGTGTTTCTGACTCTGTTATCTTCTGGCCATGATATGATGGAGTGACATTGTCGATCCATCGAGTAAATCCACCCATCCTTGGATTGCCCTGTAAAAATAGTAATGTTATTCAGTTTGGGTAGTAATTTTGTGCAAATCATAGCGGATTTTGTAAATGGTTAGACATACAACGAAATCGTTGTTTACATTGGGGCAGACAAAATATCTCCTTCGAAATGTTTGTTCAGCAAAGGATGTAGCCACCTGCCAGCGATCTCTGCACCCACACTTTGGACGCTCGGACCATTTAGGTAACCCTAATGGATTGTTCCTCCAGTCTAAGCTTGCAATTTCCACCCGACGTTCGTACTCCATCCAAGCATGAATGAACTGTATGGTCGGTTCAGGTTGCGTTATCGGCCCGCCACTTGAAGTAACTCTGACTGTGTCAATCCATTGTACGAATTGACATTTCCTTACATTCTCCTATGTACATCCATTTTGGGATAGTTAAGTTAATGATAGTACTGAGGAGTGATGAAAAGAATAGTTGTAATTACCACGAAATCATCGTCGACAATGTTTGGACACACGAAACACCTTTGTCCTCGAGTTCGGTGCCTTACGGACCTTATGACCTGACAACGGTCACCACAACGACACTACGGACGCTCACGCCACGTGGGGAGTCCTAGGGGATTTACGTGCCATTCTAAAGCCTCAGCAGCAATTCGACGTTCATGCTCATCCTTCCGCCTTAGGTAGTCCGATCTTGTTTCACTACGTGGGTAAGCACGGGTTCCGTCGTTTTGTGGGTTCTCCATGTCTACCCACTCGATGAAGTTGCACATTGGACGATATGTCTGCGTAAGATGTTACAATTGTGTACGAAGAAGTTAGTTTTTTTATCCATTTGAACTTCGAATAGATGAAGCATACCTGATCAAAGTTCGCGCATTGGAAGAATCTCCTGCCCCGAGTTTGTATCATGAGGGAAGACTTGAGTATGCATCCATCCCCACAATCGCACAAAGGACGGTCACACCATGGTGGAAACCAACCAGCAAAAGGATCGCTTCGCCAGTTGAGACGCTCAAGGAATGGCGCTTCCATTTTCGTGTGTTGTGTGCTAGTGGGAAAGAAGATATGAAGAGGTTGCCTTCAGATTGTCAATTATATAGCGTCGTTTTCACTGCAATATATGTGAACTCAATGAGATACATTATTCATTAGATGTGACAAGACGATCACGCGTGGGCGTGATTCACTTTATGTCAACAGGCAGCGCCGAAAGTTGATAGTGACAACTCGAGCTGCCGCTTTTCATGTGTGCTGTTGTGGACTGTGCGCGCTACTAGATCTGACACTACCGTGAAGCGCCGAAAGTGTGTTGTCGTGAGCATAAGTTGTTCTAGCACCATATGAATGAAAAGAACTATGTAGACGAGACAAACACAAGTAGTACTGCAGTAGTAATAGCAAAAGTAGTACTGCTTTACAAGTTTGTAAGCCAAAAGAAACGGTCACATAAGGACTGAAGAGGTAGAACACTACTGACGAGGCTTCTTACCCCTGTCCCTCCTACCCTGCGCCCTAATGTGCCCCTGGGAGTACGTGAGTCGGTCCGGGGGTACGGCACGGCCAACCCGTCCTGCCTGTACAGGTGTGACCTCTGGCTGCTCCTGAGTGTGCGCCTCTGGAGCTCCTCCAAGCTGAGAGGAGCCTAGTACGTCGTGGTGGTGTGCACCGTGCAAGTCGTCGTCGTAGAACTGGCTAGTAGGACCAGTCCTACCGGCGTGAGACGAAGAGGCCCCAGTACCGAAGATCCCGGCTGCAAATCCTGCTGGACAAGGACCATCAGTTTCATACAGGTATTTAATAGTATTAATAAAAAGTAAAGTACCGTGTGGGCGAGGGATCGACGCTCCGTGAGAGGAAGAGCTGGCGAACGCGCCCGAAGAGGTGGCGAACGCCCCTGCGGAGCTCGCGGAAGCGCCGGTCGTGCCTGCGAACGCGCTCGAAGGCAGACGAGGTCCTGCGATGAGGAAACGTGCCGTTAAAACATGGTGACATATTCGTGCAAAAGCTGAAACAAAAATGAACTAATCTCTGGGCTGAAACAAAATTGAAATTACACGATAGAAGTATTTAGTCCGAACACTCATCACATCACAACAGCATTTTATTTCCTAAATCGATAGCATTGTTACACCATGGAATCGCCTGCTGCGCGACGACGCCTTGGCCTTGCGCGCCTGCTTGTTGTTCCTTCACCAGGTGGTCGCCTACCATCACTTGCCTGTCCAGATGGACTAGCATTTGCGCCGCTTGGAACTTCTGCATTCTTCGGGCATTTCTTGTAAGTATGGCCGCGCAGATCACACTTGCTGCAGCGTAAAGTCCTCCCACCTGCTTCTGACTCATCCATACCATTTCTGATGCGTCTAGTTTGGTGTCGACCCTTTTTCACCCTTAACTTAGATGGATCTGGAATGTAAAAAACTTGGGCACTCAGCGTTGTGTAAGATCCTGAGATCCCGAACCCGTATATCTCCTCACTCCATGTATGAAAGATTGCTTCTTTCCTGAAATAATTTGAGACGTACACATTGGGAGATATGCCACAATCACCGGCAGCAGCAAGAACGTGTGAGAAAGGAAGGTGATGAAGCTTCGGCTTCATACAACTGCAGGTACATCCACCATCCGCCTTCAAGACACATTCCTGCACGGCTTGCTTGCGATAGATACCACGCCTGCTCCTATCAACACACATTATTTCATACCGATGCACTTGTGTGCCTTGAGCAACAACTCTATGTCTCCGTGCCTTTTTGATTTTATCTTCCATGTACTTTGTCACTACGTTGCCAAACACTATGTTGTTATCGGCCATGGACGGACCAATATTCTTGTATCGATCCCTAAAGTACGCTTGCGTGCCGTGAAGGATGAATTCAACAATAGCAACCAATGGAAGTACCCGAACTCCTCGCATTACCCAGTTGTACACCTCTGCCAAATTGGTTGTCATTATGCCATACCGAGATCCATCGGTGTCGAACAATAGAGACCACTTCTCCTTAGGCTCATTCTCAATCCACTGAGTGAAATTTCTGATGGACGACCCTGACCTCCTTCTCATTGTTGGTGGGTCATCATGTAATGCACCAAGAGGTATGGGAGGCTCGTCACCTTCAACTTGTGGTCTGCGAGATTGCTCATCTGTTTGCTTCGTTGTCAACTCATCCAACTTGTCCCACAACTCATTAAATTTCTTCTCTTGGTTCTGTGCACAGAGCCTCTTAAAGAGCTCCATAAGATGCTTGTTCTTGAATTGCTTGTAGAAATTTGCACCCATGTGACGCATGCACCACCGACTCCGAACATCAGGCTACTTAGCTGGAAGTCCCTTCTCATCCCAACCGTTCTGCAAGTAGTCAATAGCCCGCAACATACCCGCATGACGATCATGTATAAGGCAAACGTTGGGCCTCATACGCACCACTGCAATGTGCACTCTCTCTAGGAACCAGTACCAGCTTTCAGTGTTCTCACTCTCTACAAATGCAAAAGCCATAGGTACAACCTGGTTGTTCCCATCACACCCAATTGCTGTCAATATCTGACCTCGGTATTTACCTGTCATAAAAGTTCCATCTATGCATAGAACAGGTCGACAATGCACAAAAGCATTGATGCAAGCACCCAATGAGAAAAAGGCTCTTTGCAGCACACTCTTTGTTCGATCATCAACCGATGTAAATGTATGTAGGTCATAGTAAGTATTATTATTCTTCTGGGCAATGGTGGCTAACAAACGAGGCAAATTATCATAAGAAGCTTCAAATGTGCCATACCTCATCTCAATAATCTTTTGTTTGGCTCTCCAGGCCTTTGCATAGCTTATGGTGTACTTGAATTTGTTCTCGATGTGCCTAATAATTGATTTTGGTTCAAAGCCAATGTTACCAACAACACTGCTGTACATCTCACTTGCCACAAAAGCTGAAGTGATGTTTCGGTGATACTTCTCCACCCCTTGTAAGTAGCACTTGTGCTCGGTCACAATGCTAACTTTCCAATTATCATTCCATTTACCCTTATATGCATGGACACGCCACGGACAATCTTCCTTCATGCACCTCACTTCATACACATAATTTGTTGACTTGACCACCCTAAACTCTCTCTGCAAGGAAACTGCCCAATGCTTCACCGCCTCCTTCATCTCATCCTTATGAGCATACCTTGCACCGTCAATTACCTCGTTCTCCTTATACTCCCAGGGTACATGATCACCCTCTGATATAACAAGTCCAGAAAAGTCCTCATTTGCCTAATCAGTGGCCATTACATCACCTTCCTCATCGGATGATGCGTCGTCGTCCGCTTCCTCATTATCCGAATCTTCCCTCTCCATTTCATCAACAATTATACCGACTCACTCCCCCTCATCCGCCATGCCCATGGCCTGCTCCTCCCTTGGTTGATTTTCCTCATTTTGCATCGATGGTCCAACAACATCCCCTGCATTGATAGGACCCTCTACATCTTCGGTTTGCATTGAAACATTTATATCTTTCTCTTGTACCGACACAAATATAACGAGGGGCCATGACCGTTCAAAAGCCATTTCCACATACCGTCTCCAAGCAGCAGTGCTGTCCATCGGCATTAGTTCCCAAAAATAACCTTCTGTTGCACGACTCACTACAACTGATACTGACATTGTGTAGACTTCTTGGTCTATTCTAAATCCTCTCAACAACCAACTATAAATTGACTGAAATGTTCTCTCCGCAGGCCTATCGATGCCCTTAGATGTCATTACAAAATCTGACAGATCAACACCATCTGGACCAAATCTAATATTTCCTTCACCGTGAACTATCTGAAATGTGACCTTATTTGACATTGTGCCTGATGAAAACAATAACTGCGTTAACCTCGCATTTCTGTACTACGCCCTAAGTTACATTCTCTACAATATTGTTCTCCAAAATTCTAAAAGTAGGTTACATTCTCCAGATCAAACTAAACTACATCTTACAATTAACACTACTGTCTATGTCTCAATTCATACTATTATATTCTATGCTCTGGATCTACACATATGTGCTGTGTGCTACAGATATGCTAAAATATATGGAACTAAAACTAAAACGCAACATATATACTCAAACATAACATATTAGTACAAATGCAAAAGATGTATGGGAGCAAACCTGTGATGAAGTGAGCGAACCAGCAGGGCTTCGCCGCTCCCCTTCTGCTGCCCTCCCCTCTCTCTCTTTCGTTTTTTTTGGATTTTTAGTGAATATAATGAAATTTCAGAGAGGGCGGACTGGGCTTTATAGGGGGGAGGCAAAAATCGCCCTCCCCCAGGGCAGCAAGGGGGCCGCCTGCAAAATTCCATGCCCCCTCGCCGCCCATTTGCAGGCGGCCCCCCGCACAGTACAAAATCGCCCTAGCGGAGGGCGGCAAGGGGGCCGCCTGCAAATTTCGTTGACGGCCGTCGCTCGAGAGCGAACGGCCGTCTGCCACGTCATTTTCGCCGCCCTCTGGGATGGCGATTTTTAAAAATCGCCCTCCCAGAGGGCGGTAGGCGACTACTTCCGTCAATTTTCAAAATGGAAAATTATTTTTGTAAAACTTTTAATAAAAAAAATTAAAAATAAAAAAAATTCAGCTCTTAAGTAAGTGAGATCACCATGTCCGTTGACAAATGAGCCCTTGAGCACGGTTTATAAAACTGTACGGTTGTCGTGGTTATTACATATGGTAACCTTCTCAGTTTTTGAAATTACGATATACTTCTCGGTAACCACGTGGTTTTCACAGTAACCGCCAAACTGTAAGGTGGCGGTAACACACCCTAAACGGTTTGTTAAACTTTGCTCTTGAGTAAGTGGGGTCATCCGTCATCATGACCACTCATGTAAGAGCTCTGGACTAAGCGAGGTTCTCATGTCAGCTGTAGTACTGCACAGGATCTCATTCCATATGCCCAAGATTGGTTTCAAGTTCTGCTCGGATTTGGATTCTCAACTTTAGTAGCGTAAAAGTTTAGAGGCATAAAGTGCCGTGACTTAGATGTTTATAGTCATCCTATTCATATCAAATGGACGCGATTGGTTTAATACGGTAAGTAGTAAATATGTACAATTTACAGAGTGACAACTATAAGTCATTGTAGCACTAGATTCATTTTAATGTTCTTATTTGCGCTTGTCCTTCAAAGTTCAAAGCTAGAGGATTTGGTTCCCGCTTCTCTCGGTGACAATAAGACCGTGCATAACAGTTTTAGTAATATTGCTTTTTTCCTCCGTCAAGGACCTTATTGAGGAGAGAGCCCTAAGTTGAATTATCATATCAATCTAAATCAAGTGAAATTCAACTAAAGGTCAAAACGTCTCCATCTCTTCATATTCTCCAATGAATTAAATTATAGTATTCGCTATGTATTCTTATTATTGACTTTGGTATAATATTTAACCATTTATCTTATTAAAGAAAATATAACTATCATTTGTTGTGGTTTATTTTATGATTAGAAAATTTTAAGCACCACTTATATTTATGCATATTCACATTAAACTTTTAATAGGACGAGTTTAAATATCTTAGAAAAGTCAATTGCGTTATCTTCTTTATGTAGTATACGATCGAATCAAAATCAAGCATACATTTTATTTTGCCGGATCGATTCTCTCAAGTCTCTAAGTCAAACCACTTTAGTCCAGCTTCGGATAGCACATGCTTCACTGTATCTTGAATCTTGTCACTCTCTCATCAATCTACACCCAATTTCCATCTCTCACCTTCCAGAGCTACCCAATAAATTCCAATCATGAATGCACACTAAAAAAAGACAAAAATGATGCGACTGACAAAACAAAAAGAACAACAAAATATCTCGTTCGAATGAAATAATACCTTTAAGACAGAGCTTAATGTCTGCTCCCCTCATCCTAAATTATAGCATTTTTAAAACTAGACATTGTCTCCTAGATGCTATTTTAACTAATAATATCTACAAAAGTAAAATGTTTTAAATAAAAATAGTTACATATTATTATACTGTAGTTCGTTTAATGATAAATATAGTAACATTAAATTTACATGATAATTTTTTTATTCTTTTTGCTATTAAATTTACATGATAATTTTTTTATTCTTTTTGCTATTAATAGTTAAAATTTAAAAAAGTTTGATATGTCATTATTTTAAAATGAAGGTATCTACTTACTGATATATGATATATCGTTCAAATGGGATGATATCTTTTTCACACAGATGTATTATACCGTCCCAACGATACCAACGGGTATCGTCTTGCAGCATTAATTAAAAAAAAATTGAAGAAGCGAGAAATCATACCAAACCCCACCCAACCTACAACGACCACGACGACTCCTCTCCTCCCTTTCTCTCTCTTCACCCGCAGCACGCGCGCCGCCGTCTCCGGCGATGGAAGTTGCCGCCGGCGCCCGCGGCGGCGGGGCCGGCGGAGGAGGGGGAGGCCCCGCGCCGTTCCTGCTCAAGACGTACGAGATGGTGGACGACCCGTCGACGGACGCGGTGGTGTCGTGGAGCGACGCCTCCGACGCGAGCTTCGTCGTCTGGAACCACCCGGAGTTCGCCGCCCGCCTGCTGCCCGCCTACTTCAAGCACAGCAACTTCTCCAGTTTCATCCGCCAGCTCAACACCTACGTGCGTACGCTTTGCTTTGTCCCCCGCCCTCCTCGTAATCGTCGATCTCTCTTCGCTGCGCGGTGCGCTCCGGGTGGATAGCCGCCTTGGGGAATTCAGGCTTCGTTGAAGCCTAGGTTGCGTGGGGGGGGGGGGGGGGGCAAATCGATTTGGGGTAGTTAAGCTGGGCAGTTGCTTGTTGGGTTCGGGAATTTTACCGTCAATTGTTACATTTGGGAATTTTTGGGAACTCCGTGTCGATGGGGGATAGTAATTGCTGAAATATCCCTGCGATTTTGGTGAATTGCTAGTACGGTGGGTAGTTTAGAACGTGGATTTCTGTTCCTTGTAGTTATATTTGGTTGCAATTTAATGAAGGAAAAGGTGGGGGTCTTGGAAGTGGTGTAGATGTGGAATGCTTGTGAAGTTCATCTTGTTTTATCGTGGGGATGAGGCTGCATGTGTCAGCACTTTACCCAGACTCACTGGGTTTGAGTTGTGCTTTGGTTAGTTTGAGCTATATGCGAAGAGAAGACACTGTGGTATCGAGAGCTAGACAGATTTTCACTCCCTTGGTTACTAGGATGAGAGATTTGTGTCACTATTGACTTTAGTTTGGGCTGAGACTTTAATTGTTTTTTGGTAGCAAGACTGCATCCTTTAGGATTATAAACTGACCAGTTTTGCGTTTTTGGGACTTTGGACATTTGGGATGGATATCCACGAGGGAATTGTGGTTGCTAATAATGGTTGGGTTTTAGGGACTTTATTCGCAATGGACATCTCTGGTACTCCTCAATTTGTTACCTTCATTTAGTATATGTAATTGTTCACAATTTGAACTTTTATTGTTAGTAGATATCTTTATTGGAAAATGATTCTTCAACAATGTTTTGTCTAACTACTAAGAAGTTGGTATTGCAAGTAAGATCAGCTTGGGGTCATCGTGAAAACTTAGAATTGTGAATGTTGATGTGACAGCAACATCTGTTTACCTGTCATCTTCTCCATAAAAATAGCTGATACGAGGACTGTATGAGCCCTGTTATTGATTGGTGTGCTTGTTGTTTAGTATTAACAAGGGAGTGTCTGTAGTAGGTCATAATATCTCTCCGGAAAAAGTTCAACTGGGTGACCTGTTATCCTGTTTGCTGATGCTTATTTTTTTCCCACCAGTGTCCAAGAACAAGATTTTGGCTTTTTCATGGTATTCTTATCATAAATTTGTTTCTTCTTGTGGTCCAAGAATAGGTGATTTTTTTTTGTGCATGATTTCCTTTATCGTTTTTGTGAGCTGATAGCTATGCTGAAACTTTAAATCTTCAGATACCAGTGAACAATATTCTTAATATAGTTCACTTTGTAGTGTGAGTTGATAATTCCTTAAGGAAGTTTCCTAACTTCTGCCTATTGATAGACTCTTAAGAAGTGAAAGATCTATTTACTCCTAGTTCCCTAAATTAATGGAGACCCTTTGCAAATTGTCAATTTTGCAGGGATTCCGTAAAATAGATCCAGAGCGATGGGAATTTGCCAATGAGTACTTCATCAAGGGACAAAAGCACCTGCTGAAGAATATCCACAGGCGTAAGCCTATCCACAGCCACAGCCATCCACCAGGTGCTCTGCCCGATAATGAGCGTGCAATATTTGAGGATGAGATCGAACGGCTTTCACGAGAGAAATCCAACCTCCAGGCTGACCTCTGGAAATCCAAGCAGCAGCAGTCGGGAACGATGAACCAGATTGAAGATCTTGAGCGACGAGTGCTTGGCATGGAGCAGCGACAGACCAAGATGATTGCCTTCTTGCAGCAAGCTAGTAAGAACCCTCAGTTTGTCAACAAGCTTGTTAAGATGGCAGAAGCATCTTCGATTTTCACGGATGCTTTCAATAAGAAGAGAAGGTTACCTGGTTTGGATTACAGTATCGAGAACACAGAAACCACAAGCTTTTATGATGACCATAGCAGCACTTCTAAGCAAGAAACAGGCAATCTTTTAAATCAGCACTTCTCTGATAAGCTTAGGTTGGGACTTTGTCCTGCCATGACAGAGAGCAATATCATCACGCTAAGCACGCAAAGCTCAAACGAAGATAACAGAAGCCCTCATGGTAAACATCCAGAGTGTGACATGATGGGGAGGGAATGTCTCCCGTTGGTGCCGCAGATGATGGAACTCTCCGATACCGGCACATCTATCTGCCCCTCCAAGAGCTCTTGCTTTGCACCACCTATAAGTGATGAAGGCCTCTTAACATGCCATCTGAGTCTAACTCTTGCATCATGCTCGATGGATGTTGACAAAAGCCAAGGCCTCAATGCAAATGGGACCACTATAGACAACCCAACTGAGGCAGCAACAGCTACCATGGAAAAGGATGACACCATTGACAGAAGCTTCGATGACAACCAAAAGAAATCAGCTGATTCTCGTACAGCAGATGCCACAACACCACGAGCGGATGCACGAGTAGCCAGTGAGGCTCCTGCAGCCCCGGCTGCAGTGGTGAATGACAAGTTCTGGGAGCAGTTCCTAACAGAGCGACCTGGCTGCTCTGAAACTGAAGAAGCAAGCTCTGGCCTAAGAACAGATACTTCCAGGGAGCAAATGGAGAACAGGCAGGCATATGATCACTCACGGAATGACAGAGAAGACGTGGAACAACTGAAACTCTGAATTTACTATAGAATTATACAATTTACAAGAAGGGATACAGGCGTACAGTGTAAGATGTTTAGAATCAGGAACCTGCTGTTAAACATGACAGATCAATGGGTGTACAACATCACACAGGTGTACATATTTTTTTTCCCTGAATGTTTCGGAGGGTTAAGATTAATAGTTCGATTAACCACACCAGTTGTTGTAAAATCGATGTGTCTGTCTGTCTGGCATGGTTTCTCATCTTGTTGGTAGTGATTTATGTTATGCAGTGTCAAGCTGCCACAGCGGAGAATCAAAATTAGCATGTACATTACCCTTAAATATCCTTTTCGTAAAAATATTTTTACGATCATTTTTTTCAAATTCTCGTGTCCTTACATGTTGATATTTTTCTTCCGTCGAACTTTTAGAAGCACACAAGAGTACAAACCCAACGAAGTGATTAAAATCTAATTTTGTATCACTGCTTGCTATTCTGTTCTCTTTTCACATTGAAAAGGGAGGGGAAAAAACATGGTATAACAGGATTAGATTTTATTGTGTTCGTATGGCCTCCTCAGCAAGACATATTTATCAGAAACTCTTTTAGTTAGTAAGATGTGTTCTTATCTTATATAGATGGGCCACTTCCTCATTTACCGTGAATACACTTTCTCAATTGCTAAACGATACATTTCGTGAAAAAAAATTTGTATAAAATTTTCTTTAAAAGTTAAATAAATCATTTTAAGTTTATGATAATTAGCACTCAACTAATCATGCACAAATAACCTATGAACTAGATCGAATGAAGCCGTATTCTGGCATGTTATCTCATGCTTCTCAATTCAATGACAAAAATCATAAAATAAAGGGTGAATAGCTAACATTGTCCCTGAAGTTTCGCTTCGGGCTCAATTTAGTACTTGAGGTTTCAAATCGTCCAAACAGGTCCTCCAAATTAATCATTTGGGTTAATATAGTCCTTGGACCCACAAAAAGTGTCACGTGAGCATGCTAAGTCATCTTCGCATGCAGCGGTATGAATGAAATGATCATTCTGCCCTTATATACCATATATGCGAGGATGACTTGCTCCTACAACGTTAGTTTGGACCTAGCAACGTAGGGCTGGCGTTGAGGTGGCACTCCATTTTTTAGATAAGTTTTTGCCACGGTGTAATAAATTTTCTAAATGGGTTAAATTATTAAAAATTCAACTTTATGAAAGGAGAGAAATAATTTGATTAATGATTCAAAGACTAGAAACATTATTTTAGTGGAACATCGAATTGCATTATACCACTGGTACGACAGAATCGCTGGCAACAAAATCCTCTAGTTTAGGAGGAATACCGTCCCAACTGATCTCAGTTAGCTGAGAACAGTTACAACCATAAGCAGCCAAAGGATGTGCCACTTTGTTACAACTACGGGGACAGTGATGAAAGCTAAAAGTATTAAACGAATTTACACAAAACTGCATTATATAGAAGACCTCCTGCTGCATCCAACCTGTGGCTCGTCCAGAGCATCAATGGTCAGTTTCCAGTTGCTCTCATCATGCCTTTTCCGTGCTGCTGCTTCTATACCTGCTCTGAGAGCTAAGACTTCATAGTGGAAAGCGTCCATGAGATGTGTGATTCTTCCGGCTCCAGATTCAATCAATGAGCCAGCATCATCCCTAATAACATATCCCCATCCACCATTCCCCGTTTGTGGTGTATATGCTCCATCCACATTGATCTTTAACATCTCCACATCGGGATTCCTCCATTTCTGTGTTGATCTTGTATTTTGATTCAGTGTTTCTTGGTTTAATTCAGCAAACTTCGTCGCTTGTTTCATCACGATCAAGCTTAGGCTAGAAACGTCCCTTCTGCTCTCACCTTCTTTGATTCGATTTCACTCATGCCACCACGTATACATCAGTAGGACTGCAGTTAACTGGGAATCGTATTCCAATTCCATTATACTCTTCAGTACCTCCCATGCAGATTTTTGCTCTGACAATTTGAGACGAGTTCCTTCCATATTCACTTCCCTCCACGGCTTCTTTACTTAATTGCATTTGAAAAAAAAAAGATGCCCCCATCCTCATCAAAACGTTGGCATATCACACATGTCAATTTCCATCCCCTTTCTACTCAACCTCATTCGCAATGCTAAGCTATTGTGTGCGAGCAGCCATAAGAAGTGCTTCATCTTATTTGGACATTTGAGATTCCATAGTTTCTTCCATTCTTTCTGACCACCCTCATTGCTACTTGTCGTTGAAGCCAGAGCAGTCCTGCAATTCCTCCTTTCATAATTATAGGCTGATTTGACCGTGAAAACACCATTGACTGTACTCGATGGAGATAGGTACATGCGGTTATTTTTAATTTATAGCTGTTGCAGCCAAAAAAAGCAATTAGACACGGTTAAAAAGAAACAAATTATTTAACTTATCCTCATACTTGTCGCAAACTTAGTACTCCCTCCATCCCATAATAAGCGCAGTTGTGAATTTCAGTGCCCAATTTTGACCATCCGTCTTATTTGAAATATTTTTGTGATTAGTATTTTTATTGTTATTAGATGATAAAGTATGAATAGTACTTTATGCGTGACTTAACCTTTAAAATTTTTTCATAAATTTTTTAAATAAGACAGATGGTCAAACGTTGAGCACGGATACTTATGGTTGCACTTATAATGGGACGGAGGGAGTACAAAGAAAAAAGTCACAAGCAAGTCTTATAAGAAAAGGTTCAAACCAAACCATTGTTCCATATGCCACCAGAAAAGTATTACTTATGATCTTAAATTATCCAGAAAAGTAATACTTATGGTCTCAAATTATCTCACTGCATGTTTTAACCCTAACATATAGCTATCGTCCTTTTAGCTTAAGCATGTAAATTCTTAAATACAATAGGTATTAAAGGAACTATGTCTAATATAGATAAAAAGTTAATATCTTGCCTTGGCTACATGATCATAGACATTGCCGAGGTACACGTTCAAGCTGTCCTTCCAGCAATGTCACCAGCTTCTTAGTTGAGTGGATGCACACCCGAAAGCTAAGACAGCCAAGGGATGGAGGAGGAGGAGAACGACGAAGATGTGGAGGGAACCTAGGAAGAGGGGAGGAGAGGGAGGAAGATGACCAATAAGAGCTTGGTGCTTCATGGATAATAGATGCACCTCAGCTATCGCAACCATGATATGTCCTAGGAAGAGAACTAATCAATGGGCTCCTGATGTACCACGACAATGTAAACGATAAGTTAGGGGGGTTAAGTTAAATTAGTGCAAAACCGGAACTCATACTTGTGTTTGAATTAGTGCAGCTACTTGGTGTGGGCTTGACATGTTTGTGCTTGCAGAAATATCGAAAATTTGTGGACTTGATATGTTTGTGCTTGTGGAATCGTCATGGAATTTTTGACTTGAGATGTTTGTCTTGTGACCTACTAAAGAATGCAATGTCACTTGAGCTGAGTTTCGTAACCTCAGCACCATGTTGTTCAATGTTGAGGTACCCACCCTACCATTGCTATTAAGTTAGGTGTTGAGAAAAAAGAATTCTAACTTTCTATCATGCGCACTATCCAAAAGGCATAGTTCTTCCTAATATAAGTTTGTACCACATATATTTAAATTGACAAACAAGGTATCCATATGTGATGCATATGTAATGGAGGACAAGATTTTGAAAATTGCCGCTACATTACAAACACATGATGTATGCTTGACGAAATAATTGTTCTAACCTCGAACTACGGTTTCGGGCTCAAAACCGAATGTAACTATGGTGTATGGTGTGTGCAGAGATAGTTTCACATGAGATGCTTCATAAAAAAACATTAGTACATGCCTTAGGGGATTCAAATTAAAACATGCGACATGTACATATCCTTCCTTGCAGCCTTCAATCTGGCTTCCTTCGCACTGTGTACCCTCACCTGCTTCCTCTCTCTTTTGGCCTCACAATCTTCCCTCTCCTTATAATCTTAGTCCTTCTTCCTTTTTTTTTTGCTCTTCCTCCAATCGGAGTGTTGCGTCATAGTGCCATTCAAAATGCTCCTTGAACCAAAGCTAATGCTTGCATAGACGCCCAACATATTCGAGTAGACCTCTATACCTATCCACTCTGCAAAGTCACCTAGAAACGGAGGTGGTTTGGATACCTTCAAATATGGCAATGTATTAGCCACCATGAAAAAACATAGTGATGAAATAACCTCATTACGTTTGAAATAACCTCCATTGGCTTCTTGGACGTCCCTTTCTTCCGTTGTGGCTTAGCTTCTCTAGGGAGTATGCGTCATTTGCGCACACCCAAAACTTTTGGCACAGTAAGTTTGATCATTTTCGCTCATCATAAATTTGCACGTGTTACTGCACCAACACATGGACCATGGAATGTTTGTCGATAGGTGTTGACAAGTGGTAAAATCCAATGAGTCCAGTACAACCAACAAACTTCAAAAAAAATTCAAATACATATAATAATTTACATTTTTGACTAATTCCAAAGGTTAAATATCATCTAAAGTTATGAAAAGCAACCTACACTTCAACAAAATTGGTCAATAGTTATTTTTCTTCCTAGTATAATTTTCCTCTCAACCTTACCAAACAAATCCAATGCATTATAATCATAAATAACAGAAGAATATCAACATTCGAACTCCCCACTAACATACCTAGTATCACAATTCACCAAATCACAAAGTATAAATCTATCACTATCTTTTCCAACATTCAAACTTTAGCGTCAATGGGCATGCTAGTGATATGTGTGTAAAGGGAAGGGGTTTGTCGGGGTCAGCATCATATAGGTTGGCGCTGACCTCCTGCCATGTCAATTCAGACATAGCAACATGATGGCATAGAGGTAAGCACCAACACGGCAATGCCATTAGGGCTAGCATTGAGGTCACGATCCGTTTTTTTCAATAAGTTTTTGTCGTAGTCTATTCCTGTAATATGTTTTTCAAATGGGGTCAAATTGTTAATGATTCGGCTTTATGGAAGAAGAAAGATAACTTGGATTAATGATTCAAAGACTAGAAACAATTAAGGTCATGTAGTTTTATGAGACAATACATAAATAGCATTAACCGTACTCGATAGAGACATGTACAGCTAGTTTTAAAAATTTATAGCAGTTGCAGCCAAAAGAAGCAGTTTGAAATGTTTGAAAAGAAACAAACTATTTAACTTATCCTCGTACTCATTGCAGACTTAATACAAACAAACAAAAAATCAGAAGCAAATATTACAAGGAAAAGGTTCAAGAATCAGATGCACAGAACCTTTTTTGGGGTATGCGGTTCAAAAGGTTTAATCATGGAAATTCAGAGCCTACCGTACTAAACCATTATTCCATATGCCACCAGGATGGTGTTACTTATAGTCACAAATTATCTCATCGCATGTTTTAACCCAAACATATAGCTATCGTCATTTCAGCTTCAGTATGTGCATGCTCGAAAGTTAGCAGCTTGCCTTGGCTATGGGATTGTAGACATTGCCGAGGTACATGTTCAAGCCGCCCCTTTGGCAAAGTCACGATATTCTTAGCATGGATGTACACATGAAATATATGATGCCCGAAAGAGGGAGGAGGATAGGGGTGGCAATTTCCCCGTTGGGGGCGGGTACCCGACGTGGACCCGTCCCTATGGGGCTGAGGTGGGGTGGAATTCTTACCCGCGGGTGAGCAGAGGCGGGGCCCCGCAAATTTTCGGGGACGGGGTTGGGGATCATAATCTACCCGCGGGTGGCCCAGATGGGCCTTGGGGAATGAGTTACTCCTGTGAAAATAGCCCGTTTAAAAAATATAGGCCAAATTAAACCCATATATAAAAGCTAACCCTAATCCTCATCCACCTTCTCCCTCACCCCACCCCGCAACTACCCTACTACCACCGCCCCCTACCCCCATCCCCAACCTCTCATCCACATGTACCCTTGCCGACCGCCACCTCGCCGTCTGCCTCATTCCCGTGGCCCTTGTCATCCATCGAGCCCCTCATCATCCGCTGCCTCACTGCGCACCCTCACCATCTGCCTCATCCCTGTGCACCTTGACGCCGGCCACCTCGTCGCTGAGCCCCCTCGTCGTCCGACGCATCATCGCCGCACCCCTCGCCATCCACCTTGTCGCCGAGCCCCCTTGCTATTCGCCACATCGTTGTTGCACCCCCTTGACATCCACCTCTTCGCTGAGCCCCCTCGTCGTTGCCATGTCACCTCGTCGCCTAAACCTCATCGTCAGCCTTCTTGGTTGGGTTGCGGGGCCCCGAAGGGATCGGGGTCAGGGACTGGTTTTGCCCTGTTCATCCCTCCATGGCCAGGGCCTGGGGCATTCCAACTCAACCTGCCCCCGCCCTGCCCAGTTGCCACCCGTAGAGGAGGAGGACAGTGACGAGGATATTGATGGAATCCAAGAAGAGGGGAGGAAGATGACCAAGAAGATCTCGGTCCTTCTTGGATAATGGATGCACCTCAACCATCACAACCATGATATTTACTAGGAAGATAAGTAGCCAATGGACTCCTTGATTTTTAGTGACTTATGGTGAAGAAATTGTTTGAAAAAGAGTATGATAAAATCAAATTTGTGGGCAAAACCGATAATAGTTTAGAAAAAGGAAAAAAGGAAAAAGTATCGGGCCTTAAGTTGCACTGTGCAACCGGCCCATTAAGGTCCAATAGAGGAGAAAATATCTCTTGGGTCCAAATTTTTATATTTTACATGCAAATGTTAGGTTTGCAATTATCCTATATAATCTTCTAATCATCCCTAATTTCTACACACATTTAAGTGTTTTTTCAATTTTTTTAGTAATGTTCTATTCAGCTACACAACTCATGGTTGCTGCACAAATATCGCAGTTATCGCGTCAAACCATGCGGTAACCGCGACCAAACCGCAAAATCGCAAAATTTTGAATTCAAATGTTTGCTGACAAAATTCACACGGTTTTCGGCGGTTAACGTGCGGTTACCGCGGGGCTACATAACCCTCCTCGAATCGGTAAAGGAAACCCTGCTTGAGATGTTTGTCTTGTGACCTACTTAAGAATGACAAAGTGACTAGAGCTGAGTTTCCCAACCTCAGCGCCATGATGTTTGGTGCTAAGCCCCCCACCCTACCACCGCAGTTATGTTAGTTCTGAGACAACAGATTGCAACATCCAATCATGCGCACTAGCCAAAAGATGTAATTCTTCCTGATATAAGTTTCTACCATGTATATTTAAAATTTAAAGAGAAGATATGTCATATGTGATGCATATATAGTCGAACACATATGATTTTGACAATTACCGCTACATTGCAAACACATGATGTACGTTTGACAAAATAATTTTTCCATCTTCGAACTAAGTTTAGGGGTCAAAACCTAAAGTAATTATGGTGTGTGCACGGATAGTTTCACATGAGTAGTTTCATGAAAACGTTAGTAGCCTTAGGGGATCCAAATTAAAGGCAAAATTGCCACAGGACATACAAATAATTGGCTAGAAGACACTATAAAATCGTGCCACTACTGAGGGACACTAAAAAATCGTATAATTGGCTATAGGACACCCCGGACATTATTTTATAATTTTAGGGAGAAAAGAGGAGAAATTTTAAAAACACAAGATTGCCCCAAAACTTGAGTATGGAAAATTCTGATCTTTTCCTATGTTTAACAAATGAAGGTAGGTATAAAATTGTACCATGCCCCTTTCCCTGGAACGGTTACAGTTTATTTTGGCGGCAGGATTAAAATCATGATTTTTCAGGAACTAAATTGATCAGTGGTGGATTAAAAGCTGGTTGTCTGCCAAGTACACTCAGAAATATAAATAACTATAGGATGCCCTGCGCGTTGCTGCAGGACTTAGTTAACATCAATTTTTTAGATAAGAGGTACAATCTCAAGAAGAAATAGAATAAAACAAATAGCTTTCTTGGAGAAATTCTTTTTAGCAGCCCTATCAAAAATTTGTAGATAATTTAGGTAGCACATGTCAACTGAAGGAGCGTTCAGCCATAAAGCTCTTTTATAGCCAGATTGATGGACTGGATACAAGTAGATGTGTGTAGAGATGGGCTCATGTGTTCATGTGGGCTACATTTGGCACTGAGGAGGCCAAGAGACTCACTCGTTCAGGGTGACTGATGGGTTGGCCTCTATGCTGCATTCCATCCAATGTCTGAGAAGCAATCTAATACATTCATCCAACGGTTCACAATTTGATGATGACGTGGAAGCACGAGGTTTGAGCTTTTGGCCATAACTTTATAGAAAGAAGGGATGTGTGTGTGGGGGGGGCATGGTTTACTGTTATCCAGTTCCCGTTTGCTTCACAAGCGAAAGAAGCCACAAATGGTGTGATTCATCACAGCCTAGTAGTAGCCTTTTCCCACACGCTTTAGCAACACGGATGACATGAAATGCACGGCGAAGGTGACATCGGGTTCATGTTTGTTCAATCAAACCTTAATATTCCCATAATGAAAAATATATAAAGAACTTTAATCCAACCATTGCATCGAGGTGTCTCAAGGCATCCCAACCCGAAATTGAGAAAATAATAACTACACTAGAGGAAAAATAAACGGATATAGAGAACACACCTTCGGAGTTGCTCCTGCTCGACCTAAGTCCTAATTTGGTTTGCGAAAACCAAATGAGAGATAGGTAGGCACGAGTATGAGAAAGATTTAAGGTTCCTGATTTTAGTTCTGACAAAACTAGTGCTAAGATAGGAGAAGGGGTTCAACATTGTACAAGTTGGTAATGACCTTCTGCCATGCTGACTCGAACATAGTGCCATGGCGGTTAGCGCCAACGGAAGTGCTGGGATGTTGAACCGCTAAGGTCGTAGTCCGTTTTTGCAATAAGCTTGTGGCACATATTCTATCTTGTAATAAGCTCTCAGATGGGTCAATTTTTCCGCCTTATGAGAAAAGATAATAATTTAGATGATAAATTAAGGGCAACCTCAATGTTTATGGTGTAGTGTAACCTTAAAGTGGGACCTATGAATAGTGAACCATTGTTAAAGCAATTTCCACAATACTATGGTTAAAATTTAGCCGCAACATAGGCCCACATAAAATAAAAAGAAAAAGTTTCGGCTCTTGCTCGCGAGGTGAATGAGAGAAAAAGTACTTTCATTTTGCTTGTGATAGACCTTAATTATAAGGTGCATCCTAAGCTAGTGTTACTTTTCACAATGTATATGGTTCACTTTACAGGTGCAATTATTATTTTGATGTTACTCCCTCCGTCCCAGAATATAACAACTTTTAGCCTTTTAGATTTGTCCCAAATATAGCAACCTTGTACTTGCAAAATGTACCTTTTAGCCCTAGAGTACCCATAATACCCCTGAATCAATAATTCCACCCAACCAGGCTGGACCCAGACGCCACCAATCCACCCAACCAGTCCGTACCCACACGCCACTGTCCCGAGGAGACGCACATCACATCGCTCGGCCTCCCACCCATCGCCCACGCACGCATCTCTCCCCCCATCGCCCATCGCCAACTCCTGATCCAATCCCTCCTCTCGGCACCCATCGCCCCCATCCCCAATCCCCGACCATCCTCTCACTAGATCCCAATCCCTCCTCTGTCGCCCCTATCCCCAATCCCTCCTCTAGCTGCGGTTCTTCGATTCGGCAGTCGGAGATGGCACGACGGTCGAAGATGGCGAGGTGGCGGTCGGAGATGGCGCGGCGGCGGTTGGAGATGGCTACAGCGTGCATGGCCAGAAGGCGCACACTCAAGCGGAGGGTGGCGGAAGCGGCGGCGAAAGCCGCAGCGTAAGTGGAGTCTACAGAGGACCACGTTCAGCGACAAGTAGAATACTGGAGGCGTGGGTTTTGGGTGTCTCTCAAAGGCAAGAACAAGGTATCCATCTTTGTAAAAGAGATCGATTTTGTCCAAGATTTAGAGAAGGGTGGTGCTAACAGGTTCCTCTTTGTGTCGGAGGATGAAAGTAGTGTGGACTCACCACATCCATGTGGTGGAAGGTGACGAGGAGGCGGGTGGCATGGTGGTGGTGTGGTTGGCGCCGACGGCATCTACTTCACCACCGAGTTGGAGCAACAAGATGGTAGTGACGTCTCCGATGTGGAGCAACATCCCGACGGCGGCGCCCCTCCCGACTCCGAGTTACAAGTGGGTGGTGGAGGGCACCGTGTGGAGCGGTGCTCGGCACTAAGGACATCTACTTCGTCCCCAAGTCAGAGCTGCAAGGTGGTAGCGATGTCCCTGACTTCGAAGAGCAAGTGGGTGCTGGGGTGCCTAACGGAGAGCAGCAGCTGAACAACGGCCTCTTCACCGACTTGGACGATCAACAGATGGATGACGTTGAAGAGCCGATTGATGTAGAGGAGATGGCCATCCTAGGAGATGATGATGACACAGTGGCTGGCGACGAGGGCATCGACGAATTTGCTGAAATTCGTGAAGGTATGTTGAGGCTTTTACTCCCAGCCTACTTCACCATACGTCACTAAGGATATGCATTGTCGGAGTAGTAGTACTACCAGTACAAGTATTAGTAGCAGTAGTATTAGTATTGAGTAGGAGTAGTATTTGTAGCAATGTTAGGTGACTAATTAGGAGATCATGGCTAAAAATATGGAATGCTCTTTTGGCTGAACTACTATGATGTGGATGGATGGTCTGAACATGTAACAAATGAAAATGGAGTAGCATATGTGCCCTTCTCTCTCTGTAAGCATGGGATGATTGATCAATTTGTTTAATTAATTAAGACCTTTCATGCTTAATGTTTCCTGTTTGATGGATTTGTTGCATGCTTTGAATTCAACAGAGCTATCTCATTTCATTACTCTGCTTTGTCTCACCTTAACCTTAGAGGAGTACTACTGAAAAAGAACCATTCATCAATTGAGCATAGTCTTATCAGTTCTTGAAGTTGAACCACGGATCTAGTCTCTACTATTATAAAAATTAGAGATGTTTTTGCCGGCACTTTGGTATATCATCCGTGTATGAGTCGGTTTTTAAATTTGTTCGCTTTTAGAAATACAAGTCGATATTGGAGTTGGTTTTTAAATTCGTTCGCTTTTGCAAATAGAAATCTCTTTCAAAAACTCGCATGTTAATTTGAGACGATCGAACTCCCAATTACAGATCACGATTTTCTAACAAAATATATATCGAAGCGAATTTAACACAGTGAATTTCACCTTAACTAAACCATATAATAATAATAATAATAATAATAATAATAATAATAATAATAATAATAATAATAATAATAATAATAATAATAATAATAATAATAATAATAATAATAATAATAATAATAATAATAATAATAATAATAATAATAATAAAATAGCTTTACCCGTTGCAACGCACGGGCATTTTTCTAGTAATAATCAAATTTGCAATGTCGTCAAGATAGCCTCTAAAATTGATTTTGGCATACAAAAATTTTATGTTAAATAATTTCACATTCAGTTGGCTTCTCCACCTAAGTCTTGGATGAACATAAACCTACTTAACACATAAGTTAACTAAACCGCTACTAATTGCTTATACATGTGAGCACACAACTGCATATCATCATTCAAACTTCATATTTAGATCATGACCATTAAATACATATGCACACACACATTAGATTTCTTCCAAAACATGACAACATTTGATAATGCTTCCAAATAAAACATGCCCAAAATATGATTCCATGGTTGCATCCCACCATCATATATTGTACGATCCATCACCGAGCTAAGGTTTGCATCGCGCTTTCATATATTATGGGATCAAAACTAAGTCTAGTTGGAAGAACACCATGAAGCTCCATTCCTTCTTTGTTCCTGTGGGGAATCATATACCCATTGCCTCCTCTAGTGTTCATAACCTATCATGCATGACTGTAGTGTAAGGAACACACGATTAGCTTTAGCTACAGCATAATCAAAATACTCCTGTTCAACATTAGATATTAGTTCATCGATGTTTGCAGCATTCCTTCGTATTGTCAATTATTGCATAGAAGCAAAAAAAAACCTAGGTCAAGAACATTCATGTCTGGAGAGTTAGGAGGTTGTTGCATGATGCGAATATCAAGTCCTGTTTGTTCCACAGCATTGACAAATGCTGCATCATCTTGTGTTATATGTGTCCTGGCATTATCTTGTTGAATCCAAATAGTCCCCCCTCCTTCAGGCCATGCTGCTGCAATAGTTGGAATAACTCTTGTAACCAAGTATTCTCTGATTGTTTCTCTATCAACAATGATTGGTTTTTTCACCATTGTGCCCCTAGGCCTGTTGCGACTATTCCTCATTGCCAGTTCGTAGTATTTTAAGACAAATATAAAAATGTTACTACTAGTAGAAGCAAAATAAAAATGCAACATTAAAGCAATAAAGTTATGACAATCAAAAAGTGTAGGCCAACCTTCTTAACAAAAGGCCACATGTCCAATCAAATGTGCAATTTCCTTCATTATCATATCTTGGCCTAGCAACTGCAGCCAAGAACATAACCTTGTCGATTGCATTTTTATTATGTACTGTCCTCAATGGCTTTGGTTCATCAGGGCGTAGGTAGAACCTCCTGACCTTGACTGTGGTATTGAACCATTTTTCATCCAAGTGCACTATGTTTTTCATGTCACTAAAGGTTGGATGATTGGGTAAAGTATCATTATCTAGCATAGAAACACAGAATCGGACGTGACCTTCCTTATTTTCATCCTTCAATAAGGGCTTTATTGTGTTAGACTCTTGACAAAGCTTGCCATCTTTGAAACTCCTATGCATAGTGCTTTTACTAACATGCAACTCAGATGCAATATCTCTAATAGTAGTGCGTCTGTTCAAAGGAATTGTTGGGACCAGAGATAAGTCCACTTCGACTCGATGGCGTCCACATTTCTCCTTTTTAGATGTAAGATCAAGAGGAACACCTTCTGCATGGCAATGTTTTGCTTTCCTCCAAATACTCTGAACTAAACTCTTCTTAATGTTAAACAAGCTTGCAACAATGGTGGTTGTGTCCCTTTTAAGTTTTAGGTTCTCACTGTCTGCAAAACATGCATCAAGAACATGTTGCCGATCCTCATCTATCAACCAAGTTCTTGTACTAGTGGTCACACTTTCATGTTCTACATGACTGACATCATGATCTATGTTGTCTTGTCCCCCTCCTGAAATTGTGAGGCAAGAATCTGTTTTCAAATGTGATATATACTTGCAAAATGTAATTTAAATGGGCTGCGATTACCTGAATCCTCTAGTTCTACTCCATAACCAATATCCACATGATTGGCATAAACGGCAAAGTCGTCATCTATTCATTGGAACAAAAAATAACTTTCAGCTTCAAACTTTGTAAATTATGCATACTGATTATATGGAGGAAATAGATGTGTTTATCATAAATTGTGAACATTGTACACACATTAAGTTGTAAAAATGATTTGATACCTGGTTGATACTCATAATCCTCCTCTTCAACCTGCATGTTAACATCAGAATGACGAGTAGCGTCACCATGATATTCTTGGTCTTGTGGCGCTTGTTCTTGCTCTTGTTGGACTTCACCATAAGATTCAAATTCTACAAATATCAAAATGTGTCAATAAGTTTTACCTTGTCAATAAGTTTCACACTATGATAATGCTTTAATTATTTATGGACATAACTACATCCATCTCGTTGTTATTATGATTAGGCCTATTGTAACCATACCTGGTTGATCTTGATAATCCTCCTCTTCGACTTGCATGTTCAGATCGAAATCATGCATGTTCAGATCGAAATCATGGGCAATAGTGACATGATATTCCTGTATTTGTTCTTGGTC
This sequence comes from Oryza sativa Japonica Group, assembly GCF_034140825.1. Classification (NCBI taxonomy): domain Eukaryota; kingdom Viridiplantae; phylum Streptophyta; class Magnoliopsida; order Poales; family Poaceae; genus Oryza; species Oryza sativa. The sequence continues at coordinate 17,905,677 of NC_089036.1, forward strand.
GTGTTCTTCACCTTCTTCAGCTTGGTGGGATTGTTCTTCATCTTGCCATGAGTACATTACAAGTATAGTGTAAATGAGGATGTTAGATTTGTTACATGCCATTCATATGATTCTAGATTATGTCAAATGCATTTTTAGATTCCAAGCACGGTACTACGAAAATGACCATATACTACTACTACTTGCTGGGTTTTGGCAATAAGGTAGGAGAAGTCCGTAAACTTGTACACTAAAATCTGATTTCCCCCCTATATTATTTTTGAGTTTTTAACATTGCTGCCATTATCATGTCTTGTCCTAAGTCCTGACAGCAAGAAAGAAGCCTTGTGCATATGATGAAAAGCGTCAACAAAGCCACTCCTCTCCCGATCAGAGGTATGCATATACTACTAAGTTCAACTTATGCATGGAAAGCAAGCTACTCATGATCCCTCCTGATACTAAAATCCTTAGCATGTATAATCTTCTTGTCTTTCATATCACTGGTCATGAAATGTGCTCATCACAATCAATATCATCATATAATCCCTTTGTTATGCAAAAACTTAATCATGTTCTTTATAACACATACCTGGTTGTTTTCCATACTTCTCTTCTTCAGCTTGCAGGTTGAGATCAAGTTGGAGGGCAGCATTACCATATTCTTCGTCTTGCACATCATCTTGTCGGAGACCATGTTCTTCACCGCACTCTTCATCTTCTTGTAGTGCTAGGTTCAGATCTATGTTCATTGTGGCCTCGTGTATTTGTTGGGTTGTGGATGGATGGTGTTGAGTTCTCTCTTGATGGATGTTGTGGATGGAGGAGAGTGTTTTGATGCTTAAGTGTGCTAGCGCTAGTGATTTTTGAGCTTGGTTTTGATTTATGTAAGCAGGCAAGCCATGTGATTTGGCACGCCTTCAGCTGTAATATTTGGCGCTTAGCGGTTCAAATTTTGTTTTGTCTATCGCTTGTGATTATTGAGTAGATTTTTAATGTGTTCACACTTTAGCCTCTATATTCAGTTTGTGCTGCCACTTTATTTGTACACGCCAGTGACTGACGCAACTGGTTTCTGCCAGAGCATATCATGGAGGGTAGTATGGTCTATTTATTGGCTTCCTTAATAGCTGTGCCCAAGGCTAAAGCTCGTTGTATTCTGGGACGGAGGGAGCATTTCTTTTCAAATATTATGGTTGCTCTAATTATTTAAAGATTAGAAAACAGTTAAGATGATGTGATTTCATGAGGCAAGAGAAAAAGAAATATCATTAACCGTACTCGATATAGAGACAAGTACGGACAGTTTTTTTAAAATTTATAGCTGTTGCAGCCAGAAGAAGAAGAAATAGTCAGAAACGTAAAATTTATTACTAGTACTGGTATACCTACCTTATCCTCGTCGAGTGCGGTGGACTCGATACAAAGAAAAAAAAATCCCATTCTGTACTGTACCCTACGCCGCGGCTATAGCTCCCCCCAACTAACTCCCCTTAAACCCCTGTCAGACGCAGCCGGATGGATAGGTAGCCTCTTCTCCCTCCTCACGCCGGAGTTTTCCCCGCACGCACCCACACCAAACCAAACTCTACTCGATCTCCACGGCCGTACACGATTTCCCCTCCCTGGAGCCAGCGCGATGGGGGCGGAGGCGGAGGAATCGCTAGATCATCCTGGTAAGCTCACGAGTTACTTCTTCGTCGTGTTTTCTTTTTTCCTTTTGAGGGGGCAAATCTGTTGGTTGTTATGGTGTTTGCAAGAATTGATGTTTGTTTTTGCTTGATCTGTGATATCTGTTCCACGGAGTGGCGGTGGGGAATCTGGGTGCTGTTAATTTTCCTCCGGATTTTTCCGTTTTGTGACCGTTTCGTTTTGTTTTGATTTTTTTTTCGGAGCAGGATCTCTGTCGGGGATGTCGCCGGCGACCCCCGACGTTGCCTGGAAGCCGGCGGAGCGGCGGCGGCGGCGGTCGGAGGCCGACGCGGAGGGGTCTTCTTGCTGCTCCCTTTCCGCTGCTACGGCGGCGTGGGTTGGCGCCGGTAATGTGGAGAGTGACGACCCGTCTGTTCGTTCGGTCGCCGCCGGGGAGCAATCCCGCTCCGTGTCTCGGCCGGAGGAGGAGGAGGAGGAATGCGCGTCATGTACCCAGGATTCCACCGTCTCTCCGCCGGTGAGCGAATGCGGCGACAGGACTGCGCAGCAGGAACCCAGCACCCAGGAGTACACCGTCTCGCCACCGCCGGTGAGTGAGTGTGGCGACAAAGTTGTGCAGCAGGAATCCAGCAATCAGGAGTCCACCGTCTCGCCACCACCGGTGAGCGAATGCGGTGATAAGATTGCGCAGCAGGGATCCAGCACTCGGGAGTCCACCGTCTTGCTGCCGGTGAGTGAGTGCTGCAACAAGGTTGCCCAGCAGGAATCCAGCACCCAGGAGTCCACCGTCTCGCTGCCGGTGATCGAATGCGGCGACAAGGTCGCGCAGCAGGAATCCAGCACCCAGGAGTCGACCGTGTCACTGCCGTCGAGCGAGTGTGGAGACAAGGTTGCGCAGCAGGAATCCAGCACCCAGGAGTCCACCGTGTCGCTGCCGTTGAGCGAGTGCGGAGACAAGGTTGCGCAGCAGGAATCCAGCACCCAGGAGTCCACTGTCTCGCCGCCGGTCAGTGAATGTGGCGACAAGATTGCACGGCAGGAAGGTGCTGCCAGTGCGATCCCTACGCCGGAGAAAGTGGAGGCTACCCCTAGGAGACCCAGGAAGAGGTCAACGAAGGGGTTGACTCGATTCAAGATTATGAAAGATCACAAGGCGGCCCAGAGAACGGCAACACCCGTTGAAGTTAAGATCAAGAGGAAAGCTAAGGATAATGGTAGGCGGCCACTTGGTGATAAATCAGTGAGGAGGAAGTTGAATTTTGAAGGCGATGCGGTGGACTTTGAAGGCAATAGGGAGTTCAGCAGAGCCAAGCTGATGGAGGATTTGAGGTGCCTTGCCAAGGTTCATGGTCTGCGCGATGATCTGGGTGCAGGCAAGCGAAGCAAGAAAGGGAAGAAAAGAAAAAAGATGACTGGAGAACATCAGGACAATGGCGAATCGGCCCTTGTGCCTTACCAGAAGGCCCCAGCTGCCACATCATCATCTGCGCTGGTTCCAATTCAGAATTCTACGCAACTTGCTATTGTACACCACAGAAATCACTTGAAGAACTTGCGGACAAAGGTTTTAGGCCTTGATGAGAAGACATTACAAGTGTATAATGTTCTGAGGAAGTGGGATGAGACTGATAGTGAGAGTTTCGAAGGTGTAGACATTGGCAGCGGGCCTGAATGGAATGAAACTCGGCGTCACTTCGAACATTACGTGGATGTGTTTATTGCTACTGTGCATGGTTTATTGGGTAATAGTCCGGATTCTAGAAACTTCTTTTTCTCCTTTTTTCTTCTCTTCACATGTGTGCAGCACATGATAGAACATAAGAAGTATAGAGACATAACAAGCAAAATGCACTACTAGTTTGATTTCTCTAAGTAGGCTGGGAGATATTTGTAGTTTGGTTTGTCTAAGTAAGCCAGGAGATATTTCAGTATGCACATCACACAAAAGCACTGAACTTTTTATGTTGAAAATCTCTACTGACATGTTAGTGTTTTGTTTGGAATAAAAGTAAGCGCAAGCTTGAAGATTTGTGAACTCTTACAAAAACTAAGCAATCCTGGTGGCTCAAATGATATCTTAGTAAGAAATGAACTTATTGATGATTTATTAGTCTACAGTTCTAAACAAGAGAACAATCAATAACTGCGCCAAGTTGTACACTCCAGATTTTGAAATGCTTAATTTAAATGTGACCAGCTGTTTTATTTTCCATCTCTTAGTTTCTAAATTGGGGTGAAATTACTTAAAATCAATCAGGTGCATTTTTCTGAGCAAACTTGGAAGCACATGTATGAACATCACTTGGGTAGGTCGGTGAGAAAAAAAAACCAATCAGCATGATGTATAATTTGATCAAATCATTTACTTCAGTTTTTGTCTGAAAAACCAAGGAAATGAAATCAGCAGCATTTTTCATCGTTGGTACAATAATTATTCCTGGTTAATGATTTCAAAGCAATAGAGCCTCACGTCCACTTTATACAACATATGCGTATGGGATGAAACGAGTCTTGGAATCCTCTGCTTCATTGAAACATGCAGATTTAAATTGGATTCTAAATCCAAACTACTTTTCTGTCAGGTCCCAGAAGATTTTCTGAATGGGGAGGATCAGTAACTGATTCTGTTGTGGGTACTTTCCTTACGCAAAATGTCGCTGACAATTTATCAAGGTAAAACTTAGACGCAATCTGATGTCTACTTTACATGTTTGTGCTGGAGCGAATCTATCAGCTGCATTTCATGTTTCTGATTATAATTTTCAATAAACATGCAGCAATGCTTTTTTGAACCTGGTGGCAAAATTTCCTCCAACTAAGAGACATATTAATGCTGAAGCATGTTCAAATTTGTCTCTGTTGATAGATGACATGAGACGGAAATTGAATTTGAATGAACAATCTAATGGTACTGATTCTGGTAGTTCAGATTTTACAAAACCTGTCGATTTTGAGAAAGAGAATGGTTACAATGAGGAGGTAAAAGGTAATTATGGCCGAGACTACAGTACAATTATAGAGAATTTTATATCTATTATTGAGAAACATCATAAAGACATGTCTACGTGGGACAATGCACGCCTTGAGAACATGGTGAAGGATAAGTCTGGAACTCCAGTATGTTCCCATAGAACCTTGAGAAAGTTTATGGACACATTTGAGGAGAAAGACACTTCTCATTGGGATAAGTTACGGGAGGAAGCATATAGTAAGGGATACAAAATAAAGGGAACCGGAATAAGTGATTCTGCTGATTGGGAAGCTGTGCTACATGCACCAGCAGTTGAGATTGCAAATTCCATTGCAGTCAGGGGACAACATTATGTTATAGCATTGCGGATACAGGTATAAGGTTGCAAGATACACGTCTATTTGCTTGTTTAAAAAACTCTGTTCTAACATTAGTGTAGCAGGAAGATATTCCTGAATACCTTCGTTCTGGCGATGAACATATTCACCTTTTGCAAAATTGAACTTAATCACCATTTTGTATCATTTTTGGCCAGCATATCGGATTAAATATATCTGTAGTTTCAAAGTGGTTTATGTATTCAATATTACTTCATTACTAGTTTAGCATCCTTTTTTACTAGGACATTATTCTTAACCAAATTCATTTCCTTAAGTAGGCATTTCAATCACTTACTGTCTGTTTTCATGTGTGTCTATTGAAATAAGCTTTGCTTACAGCATGTCTACATAAATAGGTCTTATAAATCTGAACTTAAAGATGGACCGTTTTATTACTTTGTTTCATACATTATAGATTATACATTGTCTCATACTAATGACATAACGGACTAATACTTTGCATTTAAACTACATTTTTCAAATACCCTGGATATATGGTACATTTCTATTCTCGCAATATGTGTGGCCAGTGGCATTTTAGAACATTTATTGTTTAAATTTTAAAATGCCCATTGAAAGAACAATTTTACTACTGATGCAATTAATAGATTCATGATCAAAAGTGCAGTTTACAGACCATGTTGATATTTGAAATACCTTTTATTTTCTTATCCACATAATTGTATCTATTAAAAATATATGTGATCCAATAAGAAAATGATTGAAACATCAGCTATGATCTAAGCTCGACCTCCTTATTCCTGAAAAAAAAACTCCACACTTTATGCAAGAAACCAAGATTTACCTATAATATTTTGATTTTAACATCATTGTCAGTGGAAAGATCATTTTTTTCCATGTAAGCTATGGTTTTGATATTACTGGAACTCTCACATATTTCTTGTCTTCTTCTTCTTGTGCATTTGACACACAGCACTAAAAGTATTCCTTTTCCTTTTACAGGCTTTTCTCAAGCGTGTAAAGAAAGATCATGGAAATTTTGACCTGGATTGGCTTAGATATGTACCACGTGAAAGTGCAAAGTATGGACATATTTCATAAAAACCTACACTATTTTTAGTATGTTCTTTTTTTTACGCTATGTACAACGTGAAAATGCGAAGTATGCCTTTTTTTTAAAATGTTGAACTGACAGTAAATAGCTGACAATGGTAATTCTATTCCGTATATAAGTTTAGAACTATTTCCCATATTTGTTACGTTGAACTTCAGAAGTATTATTGAAGGAAAACCAGGGAACTTGTTGTAGGGAGCTTCTATCAAGCTAGCTGAAAATAACAATTCGTAGTTGTTGACTGGGTTACTTGCCTTATATTTTGCTTCTTCTTTTTTGGCGGGCATTAGAAATTACCTCATCAGTATTCTGGGGCTTGGAGATAAAAGTGTTGACTGCATCCGTCTTTTGTCATTAAAGCATAAAGGTTTCCCGGTAAGTTATATTTTTCTAAAAAGAAAAATCAAATATTGTCAACAGAGTACGTTTCATTGATCAATCTCTTGACAGGACTGCATGCTCCTTTCAGGTTGATGTCAATGTAGCTCGCATAGTCACAAGGCTAGGATGGGTCAAACTTCAACCCTTACCCTTTTCTGCAGAGTTCCATTTAGTTGGCTTGTAAGATTGGCCTCACCCAAATTTATAAATAATGATTACAATTCTCTGCTTATACATACATATATATTTATATATTTCCCTTTTGGTGAAGGTATCCAATCATGCGTGATGTGCAGAAATATTTATGGCCTCGGTTGTGTACCATTTCTAAGGAAAAATTGTAAGTCATTTGGTCCTCTAAGAAAAGTTTGTCATACCTTTGGTTTTCGGCATCCCATCTGATGAACCTGATACGATAGGTATGAACTACACTGCCTCATGATAACTTTTGGAAAGGTATGCATATATATCGCAGTGATCAGCATGATTCTGCATCATTTTAGGCACATAAATGTTTACATTGTCAATATTGATTGTGTATTGTTTCCATTACATAGGCAATCTGCACAAAAGTAAGTCCAAATTGCAGGGCTTGCCCTTTCAGTGCGAAATGCAAATACTACAACAGTTCACTTGCCAGGTATTTTTCATAGATTGTGAAGTTATTGCTTAAATTGATTATCAGAATGATCTAAAATATTGCTATGGTCTGTAACATCCTTTGTTAGAGCTTAAGTAGTATCCTTTGCATGATCAAATTAATCGGTACTGTAGCATATGTTGTAAACTCTGTTAAGAGCATGTTAATGAGTTGTCCCTGTGTACTCTAGTCTATGTGTATCTTCAATTGTTATTTCTTTTATACGGAACTATGAGCATTCCATAAAATCTGCAACACAACTAAATTGCAGACCACCCTTAGGCTAAACCAATCACATAATGCAACTAGTGAGGTTAGAAGTCCCCCTGAATGTTGTTATATTTGCTGCAGTGTAATAACAAGAGTAGTCTTAGTTATCATAGTATATTTATTATGTCTATTTTAGGGCATAATATGTTGCGATTTGTAGATCTTTTTTTATTTGGTCTCATTTAAATTAGAGTACTGTATCATGACACTGGGTTGTTACCAGATTATCACTCCCTCCTGCAGAGGGGCATGGGCATGAATATGGTGAAGAGCAAGCAAGCACTGCTACTCCTGGAAGACTCTTGTTGTCAAATGATAGCCACATAGCAGGTTTTCAACAAGTATGTCAACCGCAAATCAAAATAAACATGCCTGCTGGAAGAGAATCCATCTATAAGTGTGAGCCCATTATTGAGATACCTCCAAGTCCAGAACATGAATATGAAGAATCACCTTATGAGCAAGAATTATATGAAGATGATCTTTGTGATATTGAAGATACCATACCAGAATTACAGTATGATTTTGAAATAGATCTGTGTTCACTAAAGCACACGGTGAATAATGGCTCTTGGACACCAAACTCTGGAAAAGACTTGGCCTTGATTAATTCACAGCATGCCTCTGTTCAAAACAAAAGGTTGAAAAACATAGGGCGTCTTAGAACAGAACACAACGCGTATGTAACCCTGTTTTTTTTATATACTGCTATATTATCCTGAAAAATCAAACGGTATCTTGCTAAGCTTGATAAGTTGTTGTCACAGGTACGTCCTCCCAGATGATCATGCAATCTTGGAAGAGGTATGTTGTATGCCATGAGCCTGTAAGTTCAATTTTTACTACAATGATGAAATATATTTAGTGACCGGTTTGCAATGTCTACCAGTTTGAAGATAGAGTTCCAGAAGATCCATGTCCTTATCTTCTAGTTGTTATTTCTTGTTCTGATGAACACACAGTGAAAGGCACAATTCTGGTGAGCAACCACTTGTTTGGAACATAACTGTAAGGTGCAGTGTAAAAGATAATATTGTGCTCTCGATTCTCAAGTAACATGGGCTCATTATTAAACAGAGTCAAAACTCAGATTCAGAATTTTGGGGATATGCATATCTATATAAAACAATGTTGATATTTGTACCAAAAGTTACCGAAATTGAAGTTAATATCAAAATTAACAAAATTTTCATTTGAACTTATGAGACCATATCACATTGTTGAACTTACAGAAATTCAATTGTAGATATTTCTTACAAGGTAGAATGAGAGGTTTTTCAACTGTAAATTCTGTCATAAACATCTTATGCAAATTCAAAATCATAAGAAACAAGTGATAGTTTCTTATCTTCTGTGTTCTCAGTTTGGAGGAAATTAGTACGAGTTGATCCACAACCCTCACTATTCTAAGGACAATATTTTTTGTTTCTATATGTAACCTTAAATTAGTTTTCACTTAATAAAGATTATAATATGAGTAATTTTTTTCTCCTTTTTGATTAGTTTTTGCACTCACTATTGAACAGATACCCTGTCGGACAGCAACCAGAGGAAACTTTCCATTGAATGGTACCTACTTTCAGGATCATGAGGTTTGCAGCATTTGGTCCTCTTCACTCCAATTTCATCTTATGTACATTTACTAGTTATAAATAAGATGAAGACCATATTGGCTAGACATTGATCTGTTATATATATTATCCTTTACAGGTTTTTGCAGATCATTCATCTAGCCGTTCCCCGATTACCATCCCTAGAGAATGCATCTGGAACCTAGATAGATGCATTGTATATTTTGGCTCGTCGATACAATCGATCATGAAAGGTATTGTTTGCTGAAAGGCGAACCTGAGATTCATGAAATAATTGCTTTGACTGATACTAAGTTGAAGTAATCATCAATTCCAGGTCAAACAAGGCAAGACATTGAGGACTGCTACAAGAAAGGTACCAAGTGGTTGTAAGATTTATTTCCTCTTTGATGTTTCTGTCTTCGACAGTCCGACAGAATTTAGATACTGAATAAGCTAGGTATCTTACAATTAAAAATAAACATAGCTAGAACATAAGGGCCTGTTTGGATAGGGGTGACTGGCATTAAGTAGATTAAGATATAGTTTGAAGTTGAGCCATATCCCACAAATTTCGAAAGCTATCTTACAGCTCAAACAGCTGAAGGCCAGGGATAAATCAGTGAACCTCAGAAAATTCCTACTGAAAGTGCATCCGCTTATGCGTAGCATAATGATACCCTGTTAGGTATTGTTGGGTTTGAAGGGGATTGAAGAGGATTGGGGGGATTGAGAGGGAATAATTCCACACCACAATAGGTGTGGAATAAATCCCCTCCAATCCCTCTCATGGGGATTAACCGAACAGGCCTTAGGTGGAGTCAACCCACAACTCCACCACTACACTACAAATATACCACTACACTACAAATATGATTCCCTCTATGAAATTGTATATGATTCATTTTCTTGTATCACTTATACACAATTATGTTGCAATTTTTTCTTTTGCAGGATATATTTGTGTTAGAGGATTTGATCGGAATACAAGATACCCAAAGCCAATATGTGCAAAATTACACGCCACCAATGAAAGGAACGGAACAGGTGAAAATAGCCGGAAGAAGAAAAAGACATCACAAGAGGGGAAGAAGATTGATGACAAATCTTCCTTTGGCAAATTAGAAATTAACTGATATATATATATCACCATTAACAAAGTTGTGTACAAATTGTAGTTGGAAGGATGCTGATAGCCTCTGCTAGCTCTAGTGTATCATGTAGATCAGTAGATTTGCTTAGGGCGGCTGCATGAGTAAATATTTGGTTGAGATCTCTTCCACAATGCGCCTTGTATATTAGTCAAATTCCTTTTTTATTATGTGTAAACAAAACATCCCATCTTTTATGAGGCAAAATCGCACTATTTAGTCTTAACGGGCGACACATACGCATGAGAAAAGTGCCACTTAACTAGGTTTGGATGAAAAGCTCGTGGCTAGTTATCTTGCTCGACTCGTGTCTGGCTCGGTTTGTTTGAATTTGTTAACGAGCTGAGCCACGGTTTTAGCTCGTTAGCTATAGAGCCAACTCGAGCTGCTTAAGAGCCAAACGAGCCCAGCCCAGCAGTTAACAGCCTAATCTCAAAAGCCCAAGTGCAAAGCCCCACAAAGAAAGAGCAACCCTAGATGGATCGATCCCTCTTTTCCCCTTCTTCTCTATACTGTATGTGCGTATGCCGATATGTGGGCCCAATGATTTCTGGGTCCACATGTTAGTGATAAAGGCGCGGTGCAGTCAACTACAGCATATCCTAATCCCATCTCCATTCCCTGTCTCCCTCTCTCGGCTAATCGTCTCTCTCTCTCACACGACATCAGCAGGGTAGCCCTTCGGCCATCGCCGCATCTGTCGCCCCACTCCACGCTTGATGACTCTTGCCTCGCCATCCCCTCATCCAGCTGCCGCTTTGCTCAGTAATGGAGCAAACACCGCCGCCGTTGTGAAGTTCTGAATCTCGAGGATTCGAGGATTAGTAATCGTTGTCTCACAAGTGAATCACTAGTGAAGTGTTAGTTGCATGTGTCCATTTTCTTGTGTGGAATTCTGATGACGGACTTTTGGTTCATCAGTATGGGTGAATGAACGGATGATGGGTCATGTATTTGCTGTTTTACTTGCCCGGAAGTATGGATTACAGACTTTTGGTTGATTTGCAAAATAATTCCTGAGGAAACAAGCATCGACAATCCTCCAGCAACATTGTTGTTCCCATCTATAGCATTCATACAAGAAATTGGCTTTACAAAAGGAATATCAGTGTCCACAGCCTCCTTTTGCAAGTTTGCACCATCACTACGGATTTCAGAATTCGCAGAAGCCAATTGCACGGCACATTGGCATACCTCATTCATCAGCTTGGTAACAAAAAAGGCAGGAGGTTGGATCTGGTATGAATGGATACATTTATCCTCAACCATTTTGGAAACCTTGTCTAAATTAATGGAGAACCTCAAAGGGTCGAAATTGCATTTCAGTGGCATATATCTTCACCTCACCCATAGTGGATGAAGCTACATCAAGTTCCACAAAGTGTCCCACTTGAGTATCTTGAGAAGAGGAAGATCCAAACTCATTCTTGCAACCTCCGACTCTGAGTGCATGGAGGCTGCTGTGAGCCTGTGATGACCATGTTCTCGGTTAGCTGCCCACCTGAAGGATCCCAACAATAAATCATACAATCAGAACAAGCAGAGAGGTAACATGCACATTTTAATGAGGTAACTGATAGTTTCGACTTTTGTTACATACGCACGCAATGGTATGTTCATCTAGGAACAAACACACGGTATATACGAAAAGAAAATATTGATGGAATCGAATACCTGAAGAAGCAACGATGACTTGTTAAGACTCAGCCATGTGCTGCTGCTTCTGCTTTCCTCTTGTAATGTGACCTGCAATATATATTATATATGTATGTATAGATAGATACATAGCACTACTCAACAAGAGTAAGGAGTATTAGCATAAGAACACACAACCACTACTACAATAAGGATTTTCCCGTGCAGAGCATTCGACCGTCTGGAAGAAAGTGTCTGCGAAAATCACGATTTTTTCGTGCGGGCGACGCGGGCGCTTAAGCCGCCAGCACGGGAAAATGAAAAATCAAAAAAAAAAGAAAAACCAAACCCTAACCCTAATCCAGCCGCCACCGCCACCCTAGTCGAGGCCCGCCACCGTCGCCCCCGCGGTCGCCGGTGCCGGATCCGCTGCCCGCTCCCATCGCTACCGGGGAGGGGAGAGGGAGGGGAGAAGCCACGGGCCGCCGTCGTCGCCGCCACCTGCACCCGCCGCCGCCGCCGCCGCCCCCATGCCTCCTCTCCGCTGGATCTGCAAGAGGAGGGAGGGGAGGGGAGGGGAGCCGAGGGGAGTAGAGGGGAGGGGCCGTGTCATGACCCAAATATTTTTTTTCCGTGACAGTCTACCGTATCCTTATACGCATATATACTAATATTTATATATGTCCATAAGGATACAAGGCAAAATGCAATGTCTAACCATCATAACTGGAGCTTAGACACCTACAGTGGTTCCATTTATTATTATTACTTTTTTTTCACCAGCTATATTGCATATTACATCGGTTGGTTCACTTACCAACTTATTGTCACTAGGACGATACCCTATACCTAGCATGCAAGTATGTCCTCTGGGATACCTCTAAAGTCTAAGTAGACCACACTCTCCACTAGGTCTGCATGTCACCATTTCCCTCTGACATCTCATCTTGACTAGTTTCTGCGCACATCAAATAGTAATATACTCAATAAGAGTAAATTTCACAAAACTACAGGTATTTTGCACAATTTATCACAAAACTATAGATTTAAGAGCTTGTTTCACAAAACTACAGATTTAGTGCCTTCATTTATCATAAAACTACAGGTACTTTGTACAATCTATCACAAAACTACAGATTTAAGAACTTATTTCACAAAAATATAGTTTTAGTGTATTCGTTTATCACAGTGCTACACATTTAGTGTCTTCATTTATCACAAAACTACATATCTAGTATCTCCATTCTCACATTGCTAAAACGTGTAGTTTTGTGAGAATGGAGACACTAGATATGTAGTTTTGTGATAAATAAAGATATTAAACCTGTAGTTTTGTGAAACAAGTTCTTAAATATGTAGTTTTGTGATATATTATTCAAAGTACCTGTAGTTTTGTTATAAACAAAGACATTAAATCTATAGTTTTGTGAAACTAGTTCTAAAATCTGTAGTTTTGTGATAGATTGTGTAAAGTATCTGTAGTTTTATAAAATTTACTCTAATAATAATATATGAGTATGTTATACATACTTAGTAAGATTAGTACATATAGCTATATATATGTTTTAAAGACAAAAGAAAATACTACTACCTATAGATATTAACAACCAATAAATAATAAAGGACATTGAACATAGTAAATGAGTTAAATCCACACTGCAGAGGTATTAAAATAATCGTAGTAATCTCGTTCCTTTAACCCATTTTTCTCTTCAACTAGTGATACCCTCATCTGAGAATCACGCCGCCGGGTTCCCTACTTGTGTGAGGCATTCCTTATCTCACATTGATATCAGCCGACCCGATATCGTTATTTCAGGTATCGGCTGTCTCAGGCTAAGTATCACAATCACGTTATTATTCTCACTGATAAAATCATCAATACATTATTCGGGTGTTCATAATACTTTCTATTAGATTCTTAGTATCACCATTTCAATATAATATTGGTAAACAAATTTAGTCATAGTAAAATAGTTAATGGGTGCGGTCTTGCTTTGTCTTCCGTTGTTCTTTCTCTGCGTCCCACCTAATCAAATATATAGATCTTCGATATTAATTTATATCTATATTTTTCATGCAGAACATTAGCCACTGACATAAGCTACTAGCACCATAGACAGAAAGAAAACCAACATGGAGTACAGCTGCTTGCTAGTAACTACTAGTCTCTGTACTAGCCACTACAAGTACTAACCTTTCGCACTAATATATCTACCTCCTACTACATTTAGTACACAGGATCATAAAAAGCACCCTAAAAAAATATGGTAAGTGTAGCAGCCTACTAGTACCACAAGAAATTTTGGCTAATCTAGCTAGCTTATTACTAGCTACTTGCTAGATCTGAATACTATTAAAATGTAACAATACACTTGCCCTGTGCTCACGCTGGCTTCTATGGTGCGAGTAGTATTCCTAGGTTTTTGGGAGGCTTTTATAGGAGAAGCTTCATTCGGGTCTAAGGAGACACATGCCCAGTTTATAAGAGGAATGGATAGCTTTCACCTCCTGGACATTTATTTGTCCATTTTTTTAACTAGTCCCTACGATCCTATTCACAGGTGCATGTCTATCATATCCCCTTTGGTCAGTAAAATATACTACCCTCTCCATTCTTTCTGTTTCTATCTTTTTCACACTTTAAGTTCACAAAATAAAATAATAATAATAATAATAATAATAATAATAATAATAATTATTATTATTATTATTATTATTATTATTATTATTATTATTATTATTATTAGTAGTAGTAGTAGTACTACTATACTACTACTACTACAGCAGGCCACACGTGGTCCGCCACCGCCACCCCCATGCCTCCCCTCCGCCGGATCTGCAAGGGGAGGGAGGGGAGGGGAGGGGCCGCTGCGCACCGCCGTCCGCCTCCGCCGCTGTCGCCGTCGCCTGCGCCCACCGCCGGGAGGAGATCGAGGAGAGAGGAGTGAGAGAGAGATCGAGAGAGGATAGAGAGGGGTGAGAGAGAGATCGAGAGAGGATAGAGAGGAGTGAGAGAGAGGGAGGATAGAGAGAGATAGATCAACCGGATAAATAAGAGAGAGAGGGGGAACTTAGGCCCACGCGGATGGGGGAGAGGAGAGAAAAAGGAAAAATTTTGAAGTGGGTAGGAGGGAAACTATTTTCCCATGCGGTTCTCTTGATAGATCCGCACGGGAAAATCGGCGCATTTTTGCGTGCCGATTTTCCTGTGCGGTGCGAGTTACCGCCCGCCCGCAATCTAAAAGGGTCCATGTCCAGGAAAATCTTTTCAGTAGTAGTGCACAGAAGTAGAAAAAAGTTTTTTTTTCTTCCCATCTTTTCTGGACAACGACTGATAGAGCAACATCATTGAGCGCAACCAAATCAAACCAAACTCCTCCCAACACACAAGAAAGGTTTTGCGATGGATTAGGGGGAGGGGGCGAGAGAGAGGGAGATAAAAAAAGCAAATGTGCATGCAATTAGAAGGGAGCAATGTGGAGTAGGGTTCCTTCTCCCTCTACTCTCACTCGCAGCACAAGCGCTGCCTTGCCCCGCCACGAGGAGGAGGATGAGGAAACCCATTAATCTTTATCTATTATAAAAATTGAAGATGGTTCTGTACTTATATCTTCATCTTTTTTTTCGTTCGTCATGATGTCTCCGATACAAAGTAGTTTACTTTTATTCGGTCGTATGTATGAAAACCGCACTTTATTGTTACAGGCAGTCGGGCTGCTACTGCTGCCTGCTGCTATGCATGCCGTTCTGTTGGCTTGCCTATCCAAGTACAGGCCCATATGGCCCTCAGCGATAGTCCATCAGGGCGTTTGGTAAGACCCACAACCCACCTGGCCACCTGAGAGCGATGCGTCTCTGGCTGTGCTCATATGTCAAGGTTACCAACTCTCCCTCCCCATTTTCGGCACGCACGCTTTTCAAACGGCTAAACGGTGCATTTTTTATAAAAAGTTTATATATGAAAGTTGCTTAAAAAAATCATATTGATCCATTTTTAAAAAAAAATTAAGAGTAAATTGCATATTGGGCCACCTTTTTTACCATTGTTTCAACTTGGACCAAGTACAGAGTAACCTTTTCACTTTGGACCACCTATATATGTTGTTTCATTTTGGGGCACTCTTCCACCTTTAACTCCATCGATCTTCTCTCTGGCCTACCTGAATTACATGTCGCACTCATTCTCAAGCTCTGCTGATGCCTCGCTATCTCAAGTCCCGTTGTTATACTCTACCTCGAGCTGGAGTTTGACCTCCCAACAACCAGGGAGATCGATCTTCTTTCCAAGCGCGTGGAGGTGACGCTGATGGAGCTTCGGTACGAGCACTGATGATCACTTGTTGGTTTGCTCATGGTGGTTCCTCTAGCCCTTTGCAGTCAAGAAAGAGAGAAGAAACAAAGATAAGAGAGAGGGAGCTGGATGTGGAAGAAGAGGCCCAAAATAAAACAAACATGTAAATTTAGGTGGTCCAAAGTGAAAAGATTGTTCTATCCCCAGTCCAAATTGACACAATGGTAAAGAAAGGTGGCCCAATATGCAATTTACTCAAAAATTAACTAATAATTAATTAATCATGCACTAATGAACTGCTTCGTTTTCTGTGCTAGAGGGATGGTTCCTAACCCAGGCAAAAGAACAGAGCCCAATATATTGGTTGCAACAACTCAATTTGGATATCTATCATCTTCCTCCTATGTCCTATGGATTCATGGAATGATTTTCGACTGTACGTGCATGATAATACAGATGCATTACGTTAATTTGTTGCCCTGAATTGATTAATTTGCCATGTGTCTCAACACAAGACAACAAAGTGGCATTGTCGCATAAGAGAGAACCTGCATATTCTGAAGTGTTTAAAAGCTGGGTGGATTTATTGTTGGCTCATCGTGGGGTGGTGCCGTGGTGGCGGCAGATCCGTCCGTTGTAGAGTCAACGGCGTTGGCAACTCTCGCCGCCCGCAAGCTTCTTCCTTCAGCCACCAGTTGCTTCTTCCCCACCACTTCATGGGGGCGGGGGCGGCGGATCCACCCGCCGCAGAGCCCACGGCGACAGATCCGCCTGCCACGACGCCAGCGGCATCGGCAGCTCCCATCGCCCACTAGCTACTCCCTCGTGGCATTTTTTGGGGCCGACGATGGCAGATCCACATGTTGTGGTGCCGGTGACATCGGTTGCTCCCACCACCAGCTGCTCCCGCCCCACCACTTCGCGGGGGTCGGCGGCGGCGGCGGATCCGCCCGCCACAGGGTCGGCAACATCGGCTGCTCCCACCGCCCGCCAAACAGCTACCAAGCTCTGTCCCGCCGCCCCGAGAAGATGAGCAGATACGGAGGGAGAGGGAAAGAGGGGTGGAAGGTAGAGATGGCAACGGGGAATTCACCACCTGGGGTTACATCCGCGTCCACGTCCCCGTCACCGTGGTGTTAAAAATTTCACCCACCCCGTCACCACGCGGTGAATTAATCCCCGTGGTTACTCCCGTAGAGAGAATCAAAGAAGGGACGGCGTGCTGGCGAGTGGCGAGTTGGCGACGGCGTGTGTGGCGCGAGGACAGCCGGAGGCGGCACAAGCTGCAAGAGACGGCTCAAGCCATGTCCCCATCGATCGATCTATCTCGCAGTGAGGCCGAAGCCATGGTTGGCAGATGGCTGGAGGCGCGACGACGACTAGGGGCAGCGGGCGATGCGACGTGGGCTGGAGGCGACGGGCGGCGCGACGAGGGCTGGAGACGGCCGTGCAAGGAGCCGAGGACGGCTGGAGGCGGCACGCTCGTTGATGGACGATGGCCGGAGGCGGCGGACGTCGCGATGATGGCCGGAGGCGTCGGGACCTCGCCCGCGCGAGGAGACGCGGCGACGCACGCGTGTGAGTCTCGAGCGGCCGCGGCGGCGCTGTGGAGTGAAGAGGAAGATGGAGAGGGGAAAGGGAGGATTATGGTTAGAATATACACACACGTGGTTATTGGACATCAATTTTATAGACCAAAACGACTATAAAGTCTAAAATAGGTTCCTATCTACGCTAAATGAGGGTCACCGCGGGGGACGGGGACGGTGAGTGAGTGGTGCACCGTCCCCGGCCCCGCCATCCCCGATGGTGATGGGTTTTGGACCATTAGATCCCCTATTGAGGGTAGATATCAACCATCCCCATCCTCTAATGTGTGAATTCACTGTGGGGAATCGGTGATCGGGTCCCCATTGCCATCTCTAGTGGAAGGAGGAGAGGGGTGAAGACTTAAGAAAAAGAGTCCTTATGTTGTGGAAGTAAGGTTGTCAGGATCGGAATACTAGAAGTATCGTTTTGCTCAAAGTATTATCGTATCCTAGTATTGGGATACTATGAGATTTTATTTTTTTTAAGTTTAATTAATATTTATATTAATCACATATAGCCATTATATATAAAAAATATAGTAATAATATATGTCATACAAATATAGATATTTATCAAGAGAAACCACGTTGGCTTTAATATATTTAACTGATTTCTATATAAACTTGAGCATATTTATTTACATTTTTTCAAACCATCTTATTTTAAATAATATTTTGTAGTATCGTAGAGATCGTAGAATCAGGATACCACCTAAGATTTCGTAGGATGGTGTAGTAATAAATAGTAGGATCGAGCTACTATGAAAATTTTGATACTAGATAGGATCGGTATCATTTTGGTTTAGTAGGATCGTAGTATCGTAAGATACTATGATACGAATCATTGTGTGGAAGTACTATCTTTTGCATGCAGGTCTCCTAGCTATCCATCGGCGAAAATAAAAATATTTTATAGGCAGGCCACGATTTTTGCATTCGGGTCTTGTCTCCCTCGGGACCGATAGTATTGGATATGTTACTGTCCGTCTGTGAAAACCATTTCTATAGCAGTGATTGCCTGTTGGCGTAAACCTCTAGGGATGTACGGAGTACATAGCAAAAGGGAAAAACAAACAATGAATAAGAATAATAATTATATGTAACATGAATAAGAATAGTGATTATATATAAGAATATAAAATACTATTTGGATATCCCATTCCAACGCCATTGCCCTCTGTTCTAAAATATAAGTATTTTTTGTTGACATCGATACAGTCTTCAAGATACTACTTTGACCAACAATATCTATAAGAATAAAATATTTTAAATAAAAATAGTTGCATATTATAATATTTTGATTAATGATAAATCGAGTAACATCAATTTTACATGATATATATATTTTTATTTTTTTACTATTAATAGTTAAAGTTAAAAATTGTTAACTTACCATTATGCTAAAAATGCTTATATTTTGGGACGGATTGAGTAGTTAATAGGAGTAATTAAATTGAGAAATTATGATGGAGGACGAATATGGGCTGTCATAGGCCTTCTTTCTGCGCGCTAAGGCCCACACGGCCCACCTAGAATCGGAAAATAAGAAGGCAGGCCAAGGCCTCCACCCTCCATCGGATCGGAAAGGAAACCCTAAGCGAAGCGGAGGAGAGAAAGCAATGGCATCCCTGAGCAAGCGCGGCGGCGGCGGCGGCGAGGGGGAGGGCATCCTGGCCTCCTTCTCCCGGTCTTCGGTGGCGGCGCATGGGCGCGAGGCGGCGACCATGGCGAAGAAGCTGCTGCGGAGCACGGGGAAGGCGGCCTGGATCGCGGGGACCACCTTCCTCGTCCTCGTCGTCCCGCTCATCATCGAGATGGACCGCGAGCAGCAGCTCAACGACCTCGAGCTCCAGCAGCAGGCGCTCCTCGGCGGGCCGCCACCGCCCGCGCCTCTCAAATGATCCATCCGTCCATCCTTAGCTTCTACTGCTGCCTACCTATGTCGTCGTCGTCGTCGTCTTAGTCTTTTTCTTCTTTTCTTCTTCTCTTAGTGTACACTGCTGCTACTAGTGTTTTTGCCTGTCTAGTCGGACAAATCAAAACTTTCTTGTTTTCATCATCGATCTATGCTATGCTGCTCTGATGAGATGTCGCTTTTTCTTTCCTGCTGCTACTTTATTTTCACGCTCATCTTATCATGCCGAATAAATCGATCGGTTACTATATTTCATTCTGTGCGATTCCTGTGCCGTTTATTCTTTCTCGTCATATGCTGTTGTGATGAGATTTCAATTTGCATCACCAGGGTTACTCTTTTTCTTTTATGGATTGACATCTCCATGTTCATGAACAACAGTTAGTATAATAATTAAGGTTTTTTTAAAAAAGAAAAAACATTATAGTCTGTAATAAAAAAGAGAACATTGTACTCCAGTTTCTAATGTTGGATCACAAATGGGAACTTAAGAGGATGATTTCTTATTCATAAGAGTAAGACTCGAGCAATGCATATGTTGGTTTGTTACGCCCCCAAAACTTTGGGAAACAGTCATGTGTGTGAAGGTAACCAAACATTTTGATACAAACAGCACTACTTTATTGCATTTTGATACAATCAACACTGGAGTACTTTTTATTGGGTACTCCTACTTCCTCCAAATAAGTGTACTAGGGTTTATATGAAGTAAAACCATAATAATTCGTCCATAATAATTGTATTCCTTCTGTCACATCAGAAGAATGGGAGAGCAACTGAGCAGAGCACTAGCAGAGCAAGTAAGCTATTCTCTCAACTCTCATCCTTATTCATCCTTTTTTTTTCTGAAGTAAAGCAGTTTCTAACTTGTATATGGCCATAAATTAGAGATTTGGTGTTTGTTGTTATTGGATGCACAACTATTTACTATAATATTTTTTAGAACTATACATGGCGCTATACTCAAAACAAAGTTGGGAACCCCTCTCATTTTACTCTAGCTCTGCCCCTGGCTCCTGTGGTGCACCGCCGTTGCAGTCAACATGTTTCGGGGGCTCATGGCCGAGGCCTTCTGAGTGCTTCGCAAGCTCAAGCTGCCCGGCTCATGGCCGAGGCCTTCTGAGTGCTTCGCAAGCTCAAGCTGCCCGTCTCTGGGTATGGGATGAATATTACGTTGGTCGAGGTAGGACCGGTGGTGACTGGTGAGGGAGGTTGTGCCGTGGCAGCGGCAATGCTGGGGCTGACTGAGGTAAGTTTCTGTTTGTCCCTATCTCCAACTTGGTGTTGAAAAAGAAAAGGATTTGGATGGTGAGATTTGGACGATTGATTCAGTGATTTACCTTGCTCCCTGTTGTTTGTATAAAGTTTGTAATCTGCGAATCTGAATCATTAGACAGCAAGATACTAAGTTGTATACCATTAAATAGTGTTGAAACAGAAGCACTTCCCTCATAAGTCTTAACAATAACCATATTTCTCCATTGTTTGCTCTGCTAACAGTATTAATTAAGATTGTAAAACTGTATTTATTTTATGTGCCTTAGTTCTAATCTTATGGAGGGGGAAAACCATAATGTTTACATTTTAAGTTTGGCAGGAAAGTTGGCCGAAATTGCAGCCTACAGATTTTATTTCTAGATTCTATAGTCATTGTTCTCAACTTGATAAGAGCAAACCCTGCTCTATTTGATAGCTTTCTTTGGAAATGCTTCTTTCTAACATAGAATTGTTCAGCTGACATCAGTGTTAAATGGGAATAGGATATGCACAAAAGCAGAGGTTGAATCCATACACTCAAACGATGTAGATTTATACAGAAATGTTTTTTCTCTCAAGCTTTGCAGGTCGGTTTTTGCCATTTGTTACTAATTATTCTGATGCATAACTGCATTTGATTCTCATTTTTATAACAAATGCTGCCCTGCTTTCTTCAAGTACAGAGGCCAGGATCATTTTTGTCGGCCATGATTGTGGATATAATTTCTAGAAAGCTGCCAATGGCATCAATGCTCTTCACAAGCTATGTTTTCTTAATCCTGCTAATTTTCTCTCAAATGGACATTCTAACAAGAATCTCCCTGTTTGGAGCCTGGTTTTGTATATCTGCTAGCTTCACAATTGTATACATATATGCTGGAGTGCGTTCAGTTCTCTCTCACATACTTCACTGTTACTTGCACATAGTAGTATTTTTTGTGCCACTGTTCTGACAATGATCATTTATTGGTTTCACTATACTTACATGACTGCTGCCCATCTCTTCAGACTTCACTCCCTGAGGAGATTCACCATAACAATACAGTGAGTTTCCATATATTTTTGGCATTGATTTTGTTACTTAATTATGGGTTTAGGATTGATTGGACAACCTACCTTGCATTGCTTAATTGAAGTGTTACTACATTGTTGGTTACATGATTACTTGTATGCCATTGTAGCTTTGATTTGGGGCCTAGGACCCTATTTCACCCTCTGTGCCACGGTGCAATTTCTGATATTTAATTGTGTTTGCACTTGTTTACCAGAATGGCATCTTAAGTGCAGGTTTCGTCTTGTTGAAGAATTCCTATAAGCTTTGTCATTAGGATTACAGCTTGGCTAAGCTATTGTGCTATTGACCATATCAAGGAACATGTTTCTTACCTCTCCCACGGATTAGCTGCAGTTGTACCGTGTTGATGATGTGAGATTGGGTAGCCTCTTCCCTGTCAGTCGAAGGCCTCTCCCGTGCCTTGTCGGGTTGGTCCTCTGGATTACCAACCTGCGGTAATGTGTCGATGTCGTTGCCCAGCCAAGGCGGTGAGGGTGGATCTTGTAGAGCATCGACAACCCTGCGCGGTGGTATTATAAGTGTCAAAACGGTCGAGTAAATGATGGATTTTGGCTGATTTTGAGATGAAGTTGCATATACGCAGTCGGTGTTCTTCGGGGTTGAATGTAGGGTTTCTTGTTGCTTTGGGGGGGGGGGGGGTGATTTCTAGGTTCGGGTGACTTGCGAGACGCTGTGACTTCGTTGAGGAGGGAAAACGAAGTGCTGTGGAAGGAGGTTCAACAGAGTAGGGCATAGGGGGAAGAACAGAGGAAAGCGGTAGATGATGTAAGGAGTGTGGTTGCTCTGAACAAAGAAGAAATTAGAAGTTTGAAGGCCAGGAACCAAAAGCTAGATAATGAGAGAAATGTGCTTGTAATTTGTGTTTTGTCATGTCTGTTTGTGGTGTTTGTGTTGTTGTTTGGGAAGAACTGAGATTATTTGATGTGTGGTCTATAATTTGTGAACAAGATCGTGTGTTTGGTATGCATTGGAAACAACATGTTTTTCATGAACTATATGTATCCTGAGTTGTGGTAACCATTTGGAATGAATGTTGTGAATGAATGGTTTATATGTGCAATTTGTGCAGCAAACCTAAATAATACACCAAATGTTCAATTTTTGAACATGACAATGGCATATGTTTCAGCTAGTTGCAAACAAGGCACTTTTGGTATTTGCAAACAAGCAGAAAGATTGGATGATATTGCATAATGGAACTGAAATATTTTTCTCCATCATTCATACAAAAGCAACTGAAATTGTCTGACATTACATCTCAGATAGGTGGCATAGTTAGCCAAATTGTCTGGCATCACAACAAACATAGCAGAAGTTCTAGGCTAATAGGTCTGACATTACATCACACATAGTTGGAATATTAACCCAAATAGTCTGGCCTCACTACGAAGAAAGCTGAAATACTGGGCTAATTTGCTTGCCATTACATCATAAAACAAGTACTTCCATTACTCTAACAGTAGTAAACGTGCCATATTCAGAGCTTGTTAGTTTCCCATGGGGGCAGAAGAAGAAGTGCCCCACCAGATTTCTTCTTTTTCTTGGTTTGTGTAGGTTCTTGAGTTGAGACACAAACAGATGCTTTGCCAAATGTGAGTCTCACATATGAAGTTGTAGAGCTCTAGGAATGGGGAACTATGGCTTGCATATCAACTCTAGCTGAACCACCATGTTCTATAGAAACTTTAGCCTTGGCATTTAACCCTGACCAGCTCCTGGGTCTCCATTGGTGCCTGCAGTCAAATATATTTGCATATGTTGAACTTGTAGTGATTACAAGTAAACTTTGCAAGGGAGAAAGATTTGCACATACCTTGTTCTTGGTTTTTTTTTGGGCCATGGATTGTTGGGTTGTACTTGTTGTACACAGGGTGACTGTCTTCGTCTTCGTGCTTTGAGCAGAACTCCCTGCTGTGCTTGACAACACCATTTGCTGACCTTGAGATAGAGCTGGGACTTGGGCCGTGCCGGGCTAGCACGGCCCGGCCCGACCCATCGTGCTTCGTGCTAGAATGGGCCGTGCTGGCCCAGCACGGCCTGCTAATCGTGCCGGGCCATGCTAGGCCGAGGTGGAGAAGACAAGGCCCAAGCACGGCCCAAAGACATGTCGGGCCTCTTCGAGCCGTGCCGGCCCAAGCACGGCCCAGAATTACCTGAGGAGTCGTGTCGTGCCTAGGGTTTTCGCCGGGGCCCGCGCGGCCGCGCCGACCCGCCGCCGCCGCCGCCTGCTCCCTGCGGCGCTGCCCGTGCCAGCCGCCGACGCCGAGAGCCGCCGCAAAGGACCGACGTCGTGCGGCCGCACATAGCCGCTGTCGTCGCGCCGCGCGGCCCGCGCCGAGGGCTTCCTACGCCGAGAGCCGCCGCCGCCGCCGAGGACCGACATCGCGCAGCCGCGCATAGCCGCTGTCGCCACGCCGTGCGGCCCGCACCGAGGGCTGCCGACGCTGAGAGCCGCTGCCGCCGAGGACCGACTCCCGACGCCCCGGGTGCCTAGGGTTTTTGCCTCTGACCATGTGCTTTGCCCGATGCTGATTGATAAATGAAATAATAACAGGGGAAAAATCAGGGTAAATGAGAGAGGAAACTGAAATAAGGGAGGGAAAAAATAAGAGAGGGGAAATGAAAAAACAATGAGATAATAATGTACATGGCTTAATGAACACAATTAGAATTGACATAATATCGTAAATAACTTGAGACAATAAAATTGGGGGAAAATATATATGTTAATAATTTGAATATATAGTTGTTGCCTCGTTAAAAACCTTACGCCCTAAAGTAGGGTTCCCCGTAAGGAAAAAAGAGTACAACAACTATTTTACATTATACCATCAATTACTCCAGATCAACACCACCATCATCTTTGGTAAGGCAAATTTCCGCCAATGCGTCTTCCATTGCATCGGCAAACTCTTGATCATGTAGACAGTGTTGCGTTAGTTCGTCTGCTTCCATCCAGTCTTTAAGACAAAATATTGACTTAACCGTCTCGGGTGTCAGGCATGACCATTGTTCTTCAATAATTCTTCCAGTAACGTTGAATGCTTGCTCGGAAGAGACGGAGGAGGCTGGAACCAGAAGAATATCTCGAGCAAAGTGAGCTAACACAGGAAGAGTTCGCTCTTTCTCTTTCCACCACCCAAGGAGATCGACATCGTGGCCATCAAGCGTCGGATCATGCTCAGTATGATTGGTGGCGAGGTAGTGGTTAAGCTCTGAATCCGGGTTCCATGTTGATTTGTTCTCTGAGGATGGAGAGGCTTGGTCGTTGCCTATATACTGCATCCACAAATTTACTGCACTTGACTTGCTTGCTTTCTTTTGTGAGGTCTGCTCAGGAACTCGGGGAGTACCACCAAGCTTGGTTCGGTATAGACGGAAAACCCTATAGAGCTCATCATTGACATGTTGAAAAGCTTCAGAATAATCAAGCCCCACTGCATCACCTATTGAGTTCATGGCAACCTTGGCGGTTTCCAACTTTTGCGAGGATCAAGTATCAAAGCAAAGCAATAAAGGTGAGGTATAGCGGTGAAGTATTTGAGAAATTTTTCTTCCATGGGTTTAACAATGGAAGACAATACGATCAGAACGGTTTTCATCAAAAACAAGTGCCAGCTTCCAAATCCACTCAAGCACCAAACAAGATGTAGGATAGTAAATTCCTGATAATTGAGCTATAGCATTATAAAAGGGCTTCAGAAATTTATGCACACGTGTAGCGATCTCCCACTCATGATTGGTGAGAATCACAATCTCACCATCGCCGTTGTCATCGGTATCCTTCATTCATATTTTTGAAACAGTAGACGGTAGGAGATCTACCGGATATATTAGAAGAAGAGAGTTGACCCTGTTTATAAGGAAAACCGGGCCTTACAACTGCATGGTTTGCTAAGGGGAAACTGGCAAACCCTTACACAGAAGACACAAAAAAGCCTGTAACAAAACTACGAACCACTAAAGAGACCGAGGGAAGAGCATGACCTTTAAGGCGAAGCCTCCAAGGAGGTGAACAACGACCAAAGCCATTGTTGACGCCCGCCCAAAAGTTGGACTGGGTTTTCACCCAAAGGTGGGAGAGAGTCCACAAGGAAACACCTCCAAGGAGGGAATGGCACCCGTAGGAGTCGATGTTGCTGATCCTGAAAGACCAGGCAAGGCTTACACCCAACACTCTCACAAAAGGTGCAGGACCTCCAAGAAGCCAAAGTAAGAGTGTTGAGTGTTATCGTTGCCCAGCTCATCAGCTGACCCGATGCAGCAGCTCCGACTCCGCCTTAACACAAGAACTCTCGCACCCTAGAGGTAAGCACTCCGGTCCAAACTCGGAAATACAGCAGGTTCACACGGTCACAGGGCACAAGAAGCACCGGCGAGGCCCAAAAGCCCTGATTACAGTCAGACTGGACCAACCCCACGGACAAACAAACTCCTCAACCACTGAGAGACTCCACGGCCGGATCTGGAAGCAGACTACCAAAAGAAGGGAGGAGCAACAAGGAGGAAAGGAGGCAGGCAGGCCTGGGGAAGAACTGAGAGCTGGAAGCAGGGCAAATGGGCATCGGTGTCAACCATGTAACCGGTGAGGAGCTCCAGGCTTCGCGGGATGAACCTTTCGACTGCAGCAACCACCTCCAACTTCACCACCAGCACAGAGAGAGGGGCACTGGGGTGATCAGCAAGGCTCCTAGACAACTAAGAGGAGGGGGGCGGCCTCCCCAATAGCTTGTGCCAAGAGGCGGCAAATAGAGAAGAGAGAAAGAAGGAGGAAGGAAAGGGAGACGCATGCCTCCCCCAACTGCTAGTGCCGAGAGACAGCAGCGAGAGGAAGAGAGATAGGAGGGAAGGAAGGAGAGAAGAGGGTGGTTTCAGGGGAATGGGGGTGGCCGGAGACGCTAGCACACCCCCCAGTATGACCCGATGTGCCGCGACCGCAAGAGCCAGCTGCCGCCGCAGCCCCACAAGAGACGGCCTCTGCCGCCCACATGCCGGCCACCACCCACATGCAAGCAACACCGCCGCCGCACAAGCCCTCACGCTGCAATAGCCACGCCGCCTCACCCCGACGCGCCGCCGACCACCGGAGCTGGCAGCCGCTGCAACGGCACCGCGAGCGCCGGCAACTGACCACACGCGTGAACACCGCCGCCTCACCACCCATCGTGCTGCCCCGTGAGCCGCCACGGGCCGCAGCGGCCACCGCTGCATCGCGCCACCCCACGATGCTGCCACCAGAGCTTTCCCAGATCCGATGACAGCGGTGCCGGATCTGCCGCTGCCTAACCGGGAGGCCTCCCTGACTGCACTCCTTGACACCAGCGAACGCCAACTCCCCCACGTAGAGAGGGGGCGCCGCCGCGGAAGAGGCCCTGCCGCCGCCATCCTAGCTTGCCAGTCGGCTTTGCCGGCGGTGAGCTCCGGCGGTGGTGAGGTAGAGGGAGGGGGAGAGGGGAGCGGCGGTGGCGGCGGTAGGGTTTGCCCCCCGTGTCGCCTGCGCGTGGGCGATGCGGGGGGGGGGGAGGGGGAGGGGGACAGACTCTCGGATAATTGTCTAGTTGTATCCTTCATTCTGACATGCATCTAATTGATGAAAACAGAAATTAACTCCTCCTACCCTTTTAACTGTCGCAGCAATAGGTATGTTTTGTTCCACCTATGTTTGACATCAATGCCAAACATCCGTCCAGGTTTCTTCTTCGCTTTACAGTAGTCCTGGAACCTCGCTTTGACCACTGTGTTACCTCCTATGATACGAACAGAATGACGAATTTTGTTTAACAATTTATCCGGAACAATTATGCCTGCAAAACAAATAGGTCGCATACATTAAAATAAATAAGCAATATGCCGCATACACTAAAATCAATAAATTATTAATAACATTACTACCTGGTTGAACGATGAGATTGATGATGTGACAAATGAATCTCTGATGAATAACGAAGCCTCCAACATAACTTCGCAGATCCGACTCCAAAATCGATATGGCCGTTGTGTTTGCTGATGCATTGTCAAGAGTAATAGAAACAACCCTAGATTGTAAATTGAATTCTCTCAATACCTCTAGGATTGTCGTGGCTATGGCATCTCCCGTGTGTGACGTCATGAGTTGGAACCCTATGACTCTCTTATTTAATGACCGATTGTTGTCAAGATAATGAAGAACAACACTAAGGTAAGATGTTCTTTGGTGTTGGGATGTCCAGATATCCGATGTCACAGCAAATGAAAAACTAGTAGTACTGAAAGTTTGCTTCAACACACTCAACTTAGAATGATATATAGCTGTAATATCGTTCTTGGTGGTTTTCCTAGAAACCTTTTTGTACTGTGGGCAAAAAGCTTTTTGGATCATTCTCTCAAAATGTTTGCTTTCCCCCATTCTAATTGGTAGATCCTCAGCAATAATAAACTTAGCAATCTCTTCTCTAGCTATTTTTGGATCATAGATCCATGTACTTACAGAACCGTCAGAGCCGAAGGACAATTGTGTCTGTCTTGCTCCTGCCGGTGCCTTGTTCTTGAGATGCGCCAAGTAATGCCGGTTGAGATGGCCTGTCCCTGAAGAAGTAGCTGCAGACAAAATTTTGTCGCAATATTTGCATTGAGCACGAGGTATACTTTTACCGTCAACCATCTCGGTGAATACTTCGAAGTGCTGCCAACACTCCGCTCTTCTGGCAGATGGCTGGTTATTGGAATTTGGTGTGGGCAACGTCATGGCGTTGGTGTCGAAGGAGAAGTTGGCCTCGCTAGGAGATGGCTGATCATCGTCGTCGCCCTCCAGACCATCCATGTGGCGATCATGCATCCCGTAGTCATCGATGCCCAGGGATAGCTGTCGGGCATCGACCGACCTCTGGGATGGACCGGTTGTTGACTCGTGTTGACGCTTTTTGGACCTCCGCATATTTTCTATGAAAAATAGATACGGTGGGGAGATGTGTTGAAAGAAGAAGAAGTGTGTTGAAATCAAAAAAAATGGGTATGGTTTATATAGGGTATGCTAGGGCTGGGCGCCAGGCTCTTCACCTCTCCCTTGCCTCCTCGGTTATCAGCCGGCGATGCGTCTGAACTCTGAACGACTCCTCGGCGGCTCGACGCCTTGACTGATGACAGATCGACCAATGGCCATGCCGTGCCATGAGCCCATGACACGTGACTAAACGACTCCTCCGTGCTGAATACTGATCGACCAATGATCAGTCATCAGTCGACACCTCGACCGTTCGATGCGTCTGAACTCTGAACTTCCACGCAAATGAACATGCTTTCCATAATTCCATGCATGCACCATTGCAGTAAACAAGGACACAGGTAATTAGCCATTTAAAAAGTTGAAAAAACACAAACAAAAATTTAATTGACTAGACAGTGGATATACACGATACTAATCGCCAATGGTAAGTGATCCCAGAATTAATTAGCCAAAAAAATCATGCTTTCCATGCATGCACGGCTCTCTGAATTCTGAAAGACTGAAAGCACTGCTCATAAGTTACTGATCAGTATTCAGCGCAGCCGCCGGCTGACCTCATCAGTTACTGAACGCATCACTGAAGTCTCACCACGCACGCACGCGCTCGGCGGCTCGGCGCTCCTGCCTCCTGATCTCCTCCCGGCCGGCCCGAATTGCACGCACTCCTAACTCCTCGCGCGCTCGGCTAGGCTAGAGCTCGGGCCAGCCTTTGGGCCTTTTTCGTGCTGGGCCGGCCTTCGGGCCTACGAGCCTTTTTCGTGCTGGGCTAGCCCAAGCATGGCCCAACTACGGGCCGTGCTAGCCCGGCCCATTGCCGTGTCGTGCTGGGCCGTGCTTTCCCTCGTGCTAGGCCATTGTGCCTTGGACCGGCCCGAGAAAGCAGGGCCCAAGTCCCAGCTCTACCTGGAGATACTACTGGTTAAGAACCAACTATGCCTAAACCGGCTATAAGTTCAAGTGCCTTAATTTGGTTTCGGTGATTAATGACAAATCTAATTATATGAGACTAACGTTTTTATGAGCCTTTCTTTGACTAGTCTCATTTGGATATGGAAGTAAAAATGATGAGAGGTATGTATTAAACTTCACATATTCTAACTTGGTCTCTCTTGTGGATCCAAAATATAGTGTGAGCTTCCTATTTGATCTTTATTGATTATGTGCATATGTGTTCCTTCATATCCATATGTATGCACATCTTGAGGGGGAGCTTATTCTATATTTTGTTTATTATAAGATTTCTATCTTGATTTGAAATCATTTTTCATCTCATCTCTCTGTATTGTTTATATCGGGTTATTATCCATCACCAAAGAGAGAAAAGATTGAAAGATCTTGGATTAAACAATTTGTGTAATTGTTACTTTGGTGATAGATGATAAACCGATGTTTATGGGATTAACCTCTCTTTTGCATAAGTTGTCTACTAGGTTATTTCCCGATAATGAGATGTGGAAGACATGCATTCTTTTGTGATGGACCTTAATCATGACAAGGATGAAATGCATGGAGATAAAACGATATGTACCACTTCTTATCTCCTACTTTTTGATAGGTTCATATATATGATTTCCATGTTATTGATATATAAGTGTGAGACTAATGTTTACTCGAATGTTATCTTATTTAGTCTCATTTACATTGAGAACATGGAGATCATGAAGGTATAAGTTTTATGTTGGTCTACATCATTACTACATATGCCTTCTCTATATGTATAGGATAAACCCCCATTGGTCATTCTCTAATTATGCATACACTTGCATCTCTTGTATATTTATTTGTATGCATATATTTAGGGGGAGCAAATCCTATACATTTATTGTGCATGTTCTAGATCCATGTTGTTCACCTATTATTTATATCGGATCTTTGCACTTGAGCTTGCATACGAGTATATGACACTTGTGAAGTTAATGAATACTCAACAAACATATCCATATCTTTCATATGCAACCGGTTGGTCTTCAAGTGAAGGATGACAACCGATTTGTTGAGACTAATGTTCTCCTTTGAGGTGTGAAAAGGAATAGGTCCCACTATGATGAGGCTAATGAATGACACCATGGGTTAGTGGTCATCAAGCCAAGGACATCGTCATGTTAACAAGAATGAAGTCAAGCTTGTGATGAGAATAAAGTCTTGACAAAGGATGGACAAGACCTCAGCATAAACATGGTTCAACCGGATGGTCACAAGTGTTGATCTCGGCTCAAGCTTGACCCCAAGATGGATGGCGCAAGGCAAAGGTATAATGTAGCTAAGAATGTTTTCTTAGTCTTTTCCCGGTCTTGGTGTTTGGTGTAGACCGGATTTGCTAGATAGACGTCGTACTATCAAGAGGGGTCTATGAAGCGAGCTTGTGGATGATCTTGTGCCATATTAGTTCATATGCATGTAGGTGCATTTTGTGGGCTTGTCTAACCAAGTGTGATGAGTTTTCTCAAGTCCTAAACCAAGAGAGAAGTGGGCATGTCCAATAGGAGTGAGTGACATCTTGTGGGTATGTCCGGTGGATATCCTTTGGAGTGTGAGCCCTTTATCCTTGACTTAAGTTGTGTTTCTTGGATGGATTTTTCATGGGTTGGATGGCCCTTTGAATAAGCTTTCCATAGAGTCCAAGAACGCCAAATTCCGAGACCCGAGTCAAGAGATATCGCCGTTTTACTAACGGTCGGTTGAGCTGAAAAGTGACCTGCGGTCTGACCGTGGGCATTAGGCCGGTCTGACCGGGTCTGTTAGCCGGTCTGACCGGCGTGGTAAGGCCGGTCTGACCGGCCCCACTGGTTTGTTGCACTGGTCTGGTTTTTGGTGGCGATACAGAGCTGCCAGAGCCGCAACCGGTCAGACCGAGCCGACGGCGGTCTGACCGAGCCGTGGACGGTCTGACCGGCCACTACACTGCGGTCAGACCGGCCAGGTTGAGTGGGCTCAATGATTGCCCTGTAACGGCTAGTTTTCTAGCCGTTACAAAGTAGTCCGGTCTGACCGGCCTCACAACGGCGGTCTGACCGGCAGAGCACAAAGTTGGGGATTTCGGTTCCAACGGCTAGTTTTGGTGGTTGGGGGTATATATACCCACTCCCCAGCAGCAAGGGTAAGGTTTTGGCACTCCATTGCATTATCTTGAACCCCCCTTGCAAGAGCTCTCACACCCTTGTGCACTTAGTTTATCTAGTGAGGTGTTAGAGAGTGAGTTAAGCCAATCCAAGTGCATTGCTTCATTGTTATAGCTAGTGTGGCACTTGATCATCCTCGGCAAGCATCCTAGACTTGTTACTCTTGGAGGTTGCCGCCTCCTAGACGGCTTGTGGAGGTGTTGCCCGGTGACCTCTCCGAGGAGATTGTGGAGGAGGCCCGGCACCGTTTGTGAGTGGTTTGGAGTTCACCACCTTCGGAGTGAAGGAAGAACTACCCCGAGTGATCGAGGCTTGGGTAGTCCTCTCCGTGGGCCGGCTCCCGCCTTGCCCACCCCTTGACGAAGGGGGCGTGCGGTGGCTTCGTGGTTGAGCGGTGGAGTTGGGCTCGCCTCAACGGGGATTAGGAAACCGGCGAGTTTCCGAACCTCGGTGAAAAATTCCTTGTCTCTTGTCTCATTTATTTGTTGCATTTACATTTGTGCTATTTACATTCATAGAGATATATTTGAGCCCATATCACTTAGGTTTGCAAAACTTAACTTAGTTTCTTAGTTAACCTTGCACCTCACCTTGCCTAGCAACTTATGTTAGTTTTGTTTAAGTGCCATTAAGTTTTAAAACCGCCTATTCACCCCCTCTCTAGTCGGCCTCCTTGATCCTACACCGGCAACATTATGCTTTGCATACCAAGATTTTTGGTGCCCAACCTGCTTGCACCTTGTGCATCTGGTCACTGTCCCAAACTTGGACATTTTTGTTGGCTTGGGTGGTTTATGCATTTTTCTGCTCCTTCCAGTCCTTGGTATGCCTGGCATCTTTATGTATCTAGGAGTATTGAGTGGCTCTCTATCATCCTGGGGCCAAGAACATATGTACTTCTGAAGGCTTCCACAGAGTAACAAGGTACAATGTAGTCATCTAGCTCGTTGGTTCTATAAAAGATGCATGATATTACATAGGGCATGGCTACCAGTAACTATAGGAGCATTCTTTCTTGTCCATGTGTACTGTAAATCTATGTTCATGGTGCTTAACCTCAAAACGATCACCTCCATTGCAAATGGCATGGCAGAAAGCTGACTCACTGATGTATACATTAAGTTTTTTTCAGAATACCTAGGCATACAACAGTTGTCCATCTAGCACCATTTGTTTTCTGATCACTGATCCTAACCATCATTTTTCTCCTAATTTTCTTAAGCATTGTGATTATTAGATAAAACTTAGATTCTAGTTTCCATTTGTTGAAAGATTCACACATGTTGTTGTCCACTAAGTCACAGTTAGAATCTAACCTGAACCATGCTTTGCTTAGGATGTGTGTTGAGGATGGGTTGTGCTCCAGCCTGAATCAGCTGAACAAGTTTTGCCCTAGCAAGGTTAAATAACATCCCGCAAGGAGCATTTGCACACTTCCAAAACTTCTTTTGGAATTGCTTGTCATGGAAGTGTCTCTTCCGATTAGCATGTGCCTAGCGCAGTTCCTGTGTTTAGCCTCAAGTGCCCATTTCTGCACAGCATTAAGGATACCCTGCATAGCAAGTAAAAAATTGAGTCAGGAACATGTTATGGAAAATGAGAGGGGACTGAATTAGTTATGGAAAATGAGAGGGGACTGAATTAGTGTGTGATCATATTACCTCTTGTTGGTCTGAAATGAAGACCCAACCAGCTCCAGTGTCAATTTTTAGGTCACTGCAAAGCAAATCCATAAACCAATCCCATTACTCATTGTTCTCCTTGGTAACCACTACCCATGCAATAGGATACATCTGATTGTTAGCATTTCTCCCTGTAGCACATAGAAGCTCTCCATTGGTTGCTCCCTTGAAAAAGCAGTCATCTAGTCCAATAACTCTCCTGCATCCAGCTGAGAATCCTTTTTTGCATGCATCTAAGTAGATCTAAATTCTCTTGAAAACTTGTGGATTCAAGCCAATTTCCCTGTTCACAACCACAATGCTACCAGGGTTACTTCTGAGAAGCTCAAGTTGATAATTGAACAACTTTTGGTACTGCCCCCTAGTAGCATCTAAGTGTTTCTTCATAAAAAGCCACTTTACTCTCTTCAGCTTTGAAACAGAAGCTTATGCAAAGATTGATTTGAGAATCCAAAATAGAGCCCTACTTATGACACATTTGCACAAATTTTACAGCAAAGCTCATGTACCTTGGGTAAATCTTATTTGGTCCTCTTATTACAAGGACACAGTTCCTCAGATTGTGAGAAGTTGTGGTTCGTTTTGGTGGAGGGACATCTTTCAGTATGATATATTGTTTAGAGGCATTGCAAAACAAATTATAGGCTCTGGGATAGCTATTCTTTTTTGGGATGATTTATGGGAGGGAGTTATACGTTCCGTCAAATATCCCCGTTTATACTCCTTCGCAAAGCACGGGAATGATTCTATTGCACAACACTTGGCCAGAGGCCCCCAAGATCAATTCTTCCTACCCCTCTCGCAACAAGCGTTTGATGAATATATGGACATGCAAGAAAATCTCCAATCTCTTACCTTACGGAGGTTGATGATTCATGTACATTCATTTGGGGATCAGGGAAATTCACTTCGCAGCTCTGTTACAAGCTCAGTTTTCTAGCTCTGACTCCCCCACCTACTATCAAATGGATATGGCAGTCCAAAGTCAATATGAAAATAAAGGTCTTTAGGTGGCTCTTCTTCATGGATAGGGTTAATACAAGGGATCTCCTTGATAGAAAACACTATGCGCCACCCAATACTTCAGTCCTTTGCCTCTCTTGCTCAGCTAATGCTAGAGAAACTAGAGATCACCTGTTCTTCCTTTGTCCTTTTAGTTTGGCTTGTTGGAGTCGTCTGGGATGGACATGGAACCCTAACTTGGATTTTCATCAAAGGATCCAGGCTCAAAAAGTGGCTGTCTTGCATCCTTGCTTTATGGAGCTATTCTTAATTGCCTCATGGAATATCTGGAAGGAGAGGAATGGACTTATTTTCCAAGGCATCCAACTCTCAGTGCAAAACTGGTTGATGAACTTGAAGTTAGATTTGAGCTTACATTTAATTAGGCTCAAAGAATGTTATAGGCCCCTAGTTCAATCATGGATAGATCAATTGTAATTTAACTGTTTTTTCCTTCCCTTTTTTGCCTTTTTCCTTCTTTGTACATATTTCTAGAAAATTAATATACCGTGGGGGCCTCCCCCACTGTCTTTGGTTCAAAAAAAAACAGAAGCTTATGCAAATATTTCTTCTTTGACTATTGCTTTCATGTCAGCCAGGGGCCAAGAAGGATTGACAGATATGAAGTTACCATACTTTTCAGCAATCCTAACAGAGGTAACCATCTAGTTATCCCTCCTAGGTGGACAAGCATGCAGGTTCTCAAATATAACTATCTGCCAACTGTCTGACCTTGAATTCTTGGAAAGAAGACATACCCGGGGAATAGCTACCCCAATCACAATTTGCCCTAACCCTCTTGGCATCATCCCTAACAAAGTTAATGACTTTCTTCTCAGCAAGAGCATATGTTGTGATAGCTTTCTTCAATTGCTTCTTGCAGTTGAACTTCATCCCAGGTTCAAATGTAGGAACACATGCCTTCTTCTTGTACCTTGGATGTTGACTACTTTTCATTCTCACCTCCCCATCACTACCAATTTCCTCTACTAACTCCTCTTCATCATTGTCTGCATATGGGGTTCCATTCCCTTCTTCATCACTAGCTTGCATTGTCGGTTCTGACCTCTGGCTTTGCAAGAAACAATCATCTAGGTCCTCTAGCTGCCCTGCCTTCACCTTTCTCTTAGTCTCCTTGTAGTGCTTCTCTATCTCAGCAGCCTCCTCCTCATCATCTGTCACACCCAGAAATTCACTAGTAATTTCCGAACTTATTTGTGCATTAAATCCTCGTCCAGGAATCAGCCGAGGTACACAAACTGACAATTTAATATACAGATTCATCATAATAATAACGTAAATACTTACAAAAGAAAAGAAAAACAACAGCGGAATTACGGTCTAGCGAAGCTCTGGCTCCACTCCCACAGGCAGCTCAACTGGGGTATAAGCCAAACGTTTTCTCCTTCGCAACTTGTCTTCAACTGAGGTTTGATTGATTATTGCAAGGTGAGCATATGACATACTCAACAAGCCACACAGCAAATATGCAAGTGCACAAGGATACCAAAGAATGGCATAATATAGGGCTCATTTGCAAAAGCAGCATTTAGCAAACATTTGAGGATTATAAAACAGTAGAGTAATTAATCATCAATTTTAATCAACACTAAACAGCACACCCATGCTGCTCAGGCCCAACCATCCTGAACGACCATACCCGGCTGTACAGATCTATCTCCAAACCAGGAATATACCATTCCAAACCAGGAGCTAATCAAATTATTACCAATTATAGCATCATTTATTATGGTGAGAAGTGTGAGACTAATCACGAAAGACATTGTTAGACCCGCCCATAACCGCGGGCATGGCTATTCGAATAGTTTTACTCTGGCCAGAGGTGTACCACTGTACCCACAAGACACAGCCCCACAACATGTCACCATGCGCCTCAATACCACCACGGTACCTCGGAAAGGAGCTGTGACAGTACCCCTCGCAC
This sequence comes from Oryza sativa Japonica Group, assembly GCF_034140825.1. NCBI lineage: Eukaryota > Viridiplantae > Streptophyta > Magnoliopsida > Poales > Poaceae > Oryza > Oryza sativa. The sequence continues at coordinate 17,942,243 of NC_089036.1, forward strand.
AACACAATCCACCATAGCGCACCGTTCCTGGATCATAATCACCCCCTTATAAACAAGGCATGGACTCCCCAGCGACCCCCGTAGGCTTATCTCCGCTACTTCTCAGTCTGATGCTCCGCAATGAACCATGCTATACAAAAGGTAAAGCCGTTGTCCACGCTGGCTTGTGGTTGGCACGGTTAATGTTTCACAACCGAAACTCGTGAACCGGTCCTTAATTGTCATGAGCACGACCATCAAAACCATGTGCTCACAACCCACCATTATCAAGTTTTAGTTGGCAAATTAATTAATTAACCAATCACGATCAACCATCGTGAGCTTCCATTAAATATCCATAAGTGATAGTGAAGCATGATTTATCCCATTAGTGAGCTATTGTTTCTAAGCATGGCTAAGCATCTATTATAAGCATCTAGCTGAACCAAACCAATATATAAGGTTCTAGCTAATCAAATTATAACCCATAGGAAAATAAAGTCATCTTTGGCCATAATTAAATGGGAAAGGCTCACCACCCGGTGACATTCGAAAATAAATGCACAGTTCAAATAAATAGAGAATTTAAATATAGGATCAACATGCTCAAAGGAATTGTGTTTGGGATCTGTGTGACTTGCCTTGCAATATTCGGTCTTCAATTAGTCTTCTTGAATACTTCCAACACCTCACGAATCCTTCGAAACGACATAAACGACAAGCTAACACACAAAACGAGGAAAAAGACTAATAAAAACCAAATAAACAGTACATAAAAGTAAACAAACATGTAGATCATGATTTTAGATAAATTTAGAGACTTGAACGGTCTCATTCCGATTTCGTATGAATTAATTACGAATTTTACAAGATTTAATTCCAATTAAACCTATTAAAGAAAAAGACTATTCCACATTAATTAAACCATTTACAGATGATTTATAACGGAGATGAAAGATTAAAACAAACTTCGGAAAAAGATTAGATTATATTTGGTAGATGACATATGATAAAAAGAACTAATATGCCATTGGAAAGAGTGGAAATGATTTATATTGATTTTGGGCGGCTGAGATTAATCTTGACCGAGTCGACCAAGATCGGATGACTTAGATTGATCTGGCAAGCGAGCCTCATGAGATACCGACTCAACGAGTCAACTCTACGTGACACGGGATCACCCAAATGATCAACCGAAACCGGCGAACGGAACCAGCGGCTCTGAACTAAAGGACGACTCAACATGGACGAACGAACGAAGCACGGGGAACACCTCGTTCGAACAAATGAGCGAACGACTCAGCAACGGCTGCAACTAAATCGGTGAGCTAGACACAATTCACGGTAAAGCCCCGGTACGGCAAACGATAGGCCGGCAGGAATTTAGGGATGCACCTACAGCTAGACAACTCAACTACCGAGCAACGGGCTAAAGCGGCGGCTAGGTTTAAGCGACGCACGGCTGCGACACAGTACAGCAGCAATGGCACGTCACAGCACAGCGGCCAGACAGCAGCTAGCGGCAAGCAGTTACGCACAGCAGCAGCAACACGACTGTGGCAGGGAGCGGCACAACGGCAGCTAGACGACTAGCGCAGCGGTGACAGCAAACAACAGCGGCACATCCGGTAGCGACGGTGCACGGGCTAGGGCAGCAGCGCGGCGAACAACAATGCAACAGGCACGGCTGCGGCTGTGACAAAGCGGCTTGGCAAGTGCGGCCGATGGGTTGAAATCTAAACCAAGGAGACACGGATAGACGTCCCACCGAACCAATCGGGGAGAGATAGATGACGACGGTGAACCGGCGGCAACACATGGAGATGACGACACTAGGGCCAAACAAGATTAGATTAGATTAGATGGGATTAAGACCCTAGGGATAAACTACACTGGGAACGGCATGGGAGCGGCGGTTGCCGGCGAATCACGGCACAATAACGCAAACGGAGGGCACCGGGAGCGAGAGGGGATCAAAGTGACCCTTACCACCACTTATGCGACGACGAACGGCAACGGAAGATGGCCGGCGACGAGCTTCGAAGGGCGGCGAGGTACTGTCCACGGAGGCGACGACTTTCCGGCGATGTGCGGCGACAACGGAGGGGTGGCCGGGCTTCACTTCGCAGCTGTGAATCCAATGGAGGCAGCGGCGAAGCTTGGCGATGACGGGAGGAGCAGCAGGGCTTCGCCGGAGATCAAAACGCGACGGCGAGCTTCGGGTTGACGGCGATGATGGAGCTCCGGTGGATTTCGGCTTCAGGGAGATGGCTGCCGGGCTCCCTCTCCTTCTTGCGAACCCAACGGCGGCAGAGGCGACCAAAAGCGGCGGCTAAGGCGGCTGCTAGCTGCGGCTGGAGATCGGAACATGACGGCAACCCACTGGTTCATGGCGAGGACGGCTTCCGGCGAAGTTTCGGCGCAAGGGGAACGGCGGCCGGGGTGGAGCTCGACCTTGCGGAGCCGATGGAGGTGACGGCGCAGGAAGGAGGCAGATGAGGCGGCGGCTAGGGACGGCTGGAGCGGCGCCGGCGTTTGGAGAGAGAAGGAGAGCGCGGGGAGAGCGTTTCCGGCGACGGCGGCGGACGGGAAATGAGAGGATAGGGAGAGGACGACTAGGGGGTCCTTTGTATAGGCACGGGAGCTCGGGATCAAGCCCACAACGACGGGAAAAACTCGGGAAAGTCTAGGGTTCTCGCCGGAAAAAGGAAGGATTTGATCCGCGAAATTGGAAAGAATTTCCATAGAAAATTTTGGGGATTTCTTGGGGAAAAGGAAG